>NW_028242146.1:0-701913 GCF_964263255.1 Lissotriton vulgaris | reverse complement strand
AGTGTCATGCAGCACGGAGGCCTGGCGGTGTCATGCAGCACGGAGGCCTGGCGGTGTCATGCAGCACGGAGGCCTGGCAGTGTCATGCAGCACGGAGGCCTGGCGGTGTCATGCAGCACGGAGGCCTGGCGGTGTCATGCAGCACGGAGGCCTGGCGGTGTCATGCAGCACGGAGGCCTGGCAGTGTCATGCAGCACGGAGGCCTGGCGGTGTCATGCAGCACGGAGGCCTGGCGGTGTCATGCACGGAGGCCTGGCAGTGTCATGCACGGAGGCCTGGCGGTGTCATGCAGCACGGAGGCCTGGCGGTGTCATACACAGAGGCCTGGCGGTGTCATGCAGCATGGAGGCCTGGCGGTGTCATGCAACACTGAGGCCTGGCGGTGTCATGCAGCACGGAGGCATGGCGGTGTCATGCAGCACAGAGGCCTGGCGGTGTCATGCAGCACTGAGGCCTGGCGGTGTCATGCATGGAGGCCTGGTGGTGTCATGCAGCACGGAGGCCTGGCAGTGTCATGCACGGAGGCCTGGCGGTGTCATGCAGCACGGAGGCATGGCGGTGTCATGCAGCACGGAGGCATGTCGGTGTCATGCAGCACGGAGGCATGTCGGTGTCATGCAGCACGGAGGCCTGGCGGTGTCATGCAGCACGGAGGCCTGGCGGTGTCATGCACGGAGGCCTGGCGGTGTCATGCAACACGGAGGCCTGGCGGTGTCATGCAGCACGGAGGCCTGGCGGTGTCATGCACGGAGGCCTGGCGGTGTCATGCAGCACGGAGGCCTGGCGGTGTCATGCAGCACGGAGGCCTGGCGGTGTCATGCACGGAGGCCTGGCGGTGTCATGCAGCACGGAGGCCTGGCGGTGTCATGCAGCACGGAGCCTGGCGGTGTCATGCAGCACGGAGGCCTGGCGGTGTCATGCAGCACGGAGGCCTGGCGGTGTCATACACGGAGGCCTGGCGGTGTCATGCAGCACGGAGGCCTGGCGGTGTCATGCAGCACGGAGGCCTGGCGGTGTCATGCAACACTGAGGCCTGGCGGTGTCATGCAGCACAGAGGCCTGGCGGTGTCATGCAGCACGGAGGCCTGGCGGTGTCATACACGGAGGCCTGGCGGTGTCATGCAGCATGGAGGCCTGGCGGTGTCATGCAACACTGAGGCCTGGCGGTGTCATGCAGCACGGAGGCCTGCCAGTGTCATGCAACACGGAGGCCTGGCGGGTGTCATGCAGCACGGAGGCCTGGCGGTGTCATGCAGCACGGAGGCCTGGCGGTGTCATGCAGCACGGAGGCCTGGCGGTGTCATGCACGGAGGCCTGGCCGTGTCATGCAGCACGGAGGCCTGGCGGTGTCATGCAGCACGGAGGCCTGGCGGTGTCATGCAGCACGGAGGCCTGGCGGTGTCATGCAGCACTGAGGCCTGGCGGTGTCATGCATGGAGGCCTGGCGGTGTCATGCAGCACGGAGGCCTGGCAGTGTCATGCAGCACGGAGGCCTGGCGGTGTCATGCACGGATGCCTGGCGGTGTCATGCAGCACGGAGGCCTGGCGGTGTCATGCACGGAGGCCTGGCGTGTCATGCGGAGGCCTGGCGGTGTCATGCACGGAGGCCTGGCGGTGTCATGCAGCACGAAGGCCTGGCGGTGTCATGCAGCACGGAGGCCTGGCGGTGTCATACACGGAGGCCTGGCGGTGTCATGCAGCACGGAGGCCTGGCGGTGTCATGCAGCACGGAGGCCTGGCAGTGTCATGCAGCACGGAGGCCTGGCGGTGTCATGCAGCACGGAGGCCTGGCGGTGTCATGCAGCACGGAGGCCTGGCAGTGTCATGCAGCACGGAGGCCTGGCGGTGTCATGCAGCACGGAGGCCTGGCGGTGTCATGCAGCACGGAGGCCTGGCGGTGTCATGCAGCACGGAGGCCTGGCAGTGTCATGCAGCACGGAGGCCTGGCGGTGTCATGCAGCACGGAGGCCTGGCGGTGTCATGCACGGAGGCCTGGCAGTGTCATGCACGGAGGCCTGGCGGTGTCATGCAGCACGGAGGCCTGGCGGTGTCATACACAGAGGCCTGGCGGTGTCATGCAGCATGGAGGCCTGGCGGTGTCATGCAACACTGAGGCCTGGCGGTGTCATGCAGCACGGAGGCATGGCGGTGTCATGCAGCACGGAGGCCTGGCGGTGTCATGCAGCACTGAGGCCTGGCGGTGTCATGCATGGAGGCCTGGTGGTGTCATGCAGCACGGAGGCCTGGCGGTGTCATGCAGCACGGAGGCCTGGCGGTGTCATGCACGGATGCCTGGCGGTGTCATGCAGCACGGAGGCCTGGCAGTGTCATGCACGGAGGCCTGGCGTGTCATGCGGAGGCCTGGCGGTGTCATGCAGCACCGAGGCCTGGCGGTGTCATGCACGGAGGCCTGGCAGTGTCATGCAGCACGGAGGCCTGTCGGTGTCATGCAGCACGGAGGCCTGGCGGTGTCATGCAGCACCGAGGCCTGGCGGTGTCATGCAGCATGGAGGCCTGGCGGTGTCATGCAACACTGAGGCCTGGCGGTGTCATGCAGCACGGAGGCCTGGCGGTGTCATGCAGCACGGAGGCCTGGCGGTGTCATGCAGCACGGAGGCCTGGCGGTGTCATGCACGGAGGCCTGGCGGTGTCATGCAGCACGGAGGCCTGGCGGTGTCATGCACGGAGGCCTGGCGGTGTCATGCAGCACGGAGGCCTGGCGGTGTCATGCAGCACTCATGCACGGAGGCCTGGCGGTGTCATGCAGCACGGAGGCCTGGCGGTGTCATGCAGCACGGAGGCCTGGCGGTGTCATGCAGCACGGAGGCCTGGCGGTGTCATGCAGCACGGAGGCCTGGCGGTGTCATGCAGCACGGAGGCCTGGCGATGTCATGCACGGAGGCCTGGCGGTGTCATGCACTGAGGCCTGGCGGTGTCATGCACGGAGGCCTGGCGGTGTCACGCAGCACGGAGGCCTGGCGGTGTCATGCACGGAGGCCTGGCGGTGTCATGCAGCACGGAGGCCTGGCGGTGTCATGCAGCACAGAGGCCTGGCGGTGTCATGCAGCACGGAGGCCTGGCGGTGTCATGCAGCACGGAGGCCATGGCGGTGTCATGCACGGAGGCCTGGCAGTGTCATGCAGCACGGAGGCCTGGCGGTGTCATGCAGCACGGAGGCCTGGCGGTGTCATGCAGCACGGAGGCCTGGCGGTGTTATGCAGCACGGAGGCCTGGCGGTGTCATGCAGCACGGAGGCCTGGCGGTGTCATGCAGCACGGAGGCCTGGCGGTGTCATGCAGCACGGATGCCTGGCGGTGTCATGCAGCACGGAGGCCTGGCGGTGTCATGCAGCACGGAGGCCTGGCGGTGTCATAAAGCACAGAGGCCTGGCAGTGTCATGCAGCACGGAGGCCTGGCGGTGTCATGCAGCACGGAGGCCTGGCGGTGTCATGCATGGAGGCCTGGCGGTGTCATGCAGCACGGAGGCCTGGCGGTGTCATGCACGGAGGCCTGGCGGTGTCATGCAGCACGGAGGCCTGGGCGGTGTCATGCAGCACGGAGGCCTGGCGGTGTCATGCAGACGGAGGCCTGGCGGTGTCATGCACGGAGGCCTGGCGGTGTCATGCAGCACGGAGGCCTGGCGGTGTCATGCAGCACTCATGCACGGAGGCCTGGCGGTGTCATGCAGCACGGAGGCCTGGCGGTGTCATGCAGCACGGAGGCCTGGCGGTGTCATGCAGCACGGAGGCCTGGCGGTGTCATGCAGCACGGAGGCCTGGCGATGTCATGCACGGAGGCCTGGCGGTGTCATGCACTGAGGCCTGGCGGTGTCATGCACGGAGGCCTGGCGGTGTCACGCAGCACGGAGGCCTGGCGGTGTCATGCACGGAGGCCTGGCGGTGTCATGCAGCACGGAGGCCTGGCGGTGTCATGCAGCACAGAGGCCTGGCGGTGTCATGCAGCACGGAGGCCTGGCGGTGTCATGCAGCACGGAGGCCTGGCGGTGTCATGCACGGAGGCCTGGCAGTGTCATGCAGCACGGAGGCCTGGCGGTGTCATGCAGCACGGAGGCCTGGCGGTGTCATGCAGCACGGAGGCCTGGCGGTGTTATGCAGCACGGAGGCCTGGCGGTGTCATGCAGCACGGAGGCCTGGCGGTGTCATGCAGCACGGAGGCCTGGCGGTGTCATGCAGCACGGATGCCTGGCGGTGTCATGCAGCACGGAGGCCTGGCGGTGTCATGCAGCACGGAGGCCTGGCGGTGTCATAAAGCACAGAGGCCTGGCAGTGTCATGCAGCACGGAGGCCTGGCGGTGTCATGCAGCACGGAGGCCTGGCGGTGTCATGCATGGAGGCCTGGCGGTGTCATGCAGCACGGAGGCCTGGCGGTGTCATGCACGGAGGCCTGGCGGTGTCATGCAGCACGGAGGCCTGGCGGTGTCATGCAGCACAGAGGCCTGGCGGTGTCATGCAGCACGGAGGCCTGGCGGTGTCATGCAGCACGGAGGCCTGGCGGTGTCATGCAGCACGGAGGCTTGGCGGTGTCATGCAGCACGGAGGCCTGGCGGTGTCATGCAGCATGGAGGCCTGGCGGTGTCATGCACGGAGGCCTGGCGGTGTCATGCACGGAGGCCTGGCGGTGTCATGCAGCACGGAGGCCTGGCGGTGTCATGGACGGAGGCCTGGCGGTGTCATGCAGCACGGAGGCCTGGCGGTGTTATGCAGCACGGAGGCCTGGCGGTGTCATGCAGCACAGAGGCCTGGCGGTGTCATGCAGCACGGAGGCCTGGCGGTGTCATGCAGCACGGATGCCTGGCGGTGTCATGCAGCACGGAGGCCTGGCGGTGTCATGCAGCACGGAGGCCTGGCGGTGTCATAAAGCACGGAGGCCTGGCAGTGTCATGCAGCACGGAGGCCTGGTGGTGTCATGCAGCACGGAGGCCTGGCGGTGTCATGCACGGAGGCCTGGCGGTGTCATGCAGCACGGAGGCCTGGCGGTGTCATGCACGGAGGCCTGGCGGTGTCATGCAGCACGGAGGCCTGGTGGTGTCATGCAGCACGGAGGCCTGGCGGTGTCATGCAGCACGGAGGCCTGGCGGTGTCATGCAGCACGGAGGCCTGGCGGTGTCATGCACGGAGGCCTGGCGGTGTCATGCAGCACGGAGGCATGGCGGTGTCATGCAGCACTCATGCACGGAGGCCTGGCGGTGTCATGCAGCACGGAGGCCTGGCGGTGTCATGCAGCACGGAGGCCTGGCGGTGTCATGCAGCACGGAGGCCTGGCAGTGTCATGCAGCACGGAGGCCTGGCGGTGTCATGCAGCACGGAGGCCTGGCGGTGTCATGCAGCACGGAGGCCTGGTGGTGTCATGCAGCACGGAGGCCTGGCGGTATCATGCAGCACGGAGGCCTGGCGGTGTCATGCAGCACGGAGGCCTGGCGGTGTCATGCAGCACGGAGGCCTGGCGGTGTCATGCAACACGGAGGCCTGGCGGTGTCATGCAGCACCGAGGCCTGGCGGTGTCATGCAGCACCGAGGCCTGGCGGTGTCATGCACGGAGGCCTGGCGGTGTCATGCAGCACCGAGGCCTGGCGGTGTCATGCACGGAGGCCTGGCGGTGTCATGCAGCACGGAGGCCTGGCGGTGTCATGCAGCACGGAGGCCTGGCGGTGTCATGCACGGAGGCCTGGCGGTGTCATGCAGCACAGAGGCCTGGCGGTGTCATGCAGCACGGAGGCCTGGTGGTGTCATGCAGCACGGAGGCCTGGCGGTATCATGCAGCACGGAGGCCTGGCGGTGTCATGCAGCACGGAGGCCTGGCGGTGTCATGCAGCACGGAGGCCTGGCGGTGTCATGCAACACGGAGGCCTGGCGGTGTCATGCAGCACCGAGGCCTGGCGGTGTCATGCAGCACCGAGGCCTGGCGGTGTCATGCACGGAGGCCTGGCGGTGTCATGCAGCACCGAGGCCTGGCGGTGTCATGCACGGAGGCCTGGCGGTGTCATGCAGCACGGAGGCCTGGCGGTGTCATGCAGCACGGAGGCCTGGCGGTGTCATGCACGGAGGCCTGGCGGTGTCATGCAGCACGGAGGCCTGGCGGTGTCATGCAGCACGGAGGCCTGGCGGTGTCATGCAGCACGGAGGCCTGGCGGTGTCATGCAGCACGGAGGCCTGGCGGTGTCATGCAGCACGGAGGCCTGGCGGTGTCATGCAGCACTGAGGCCTGGCGGTGTCATGCATGGAGGCCTGGCAGTGTCATGCAGCACGGAGGCCTGGCGGTGTCATGCAGCACGGAGGCCTGGCGGTGTCATGCACGGATGCCTGGCGGTGTCATGCAGCACGGAGGCCTGGCGGTGTCATGCACGGAGGCCTGGCGGTGTCATGCGGAGGCCTGGCGGTGTCATGCACGGAGGCCTGGCGGTGTCATGCAGCACGGAGGCCTGGCGGTGTCATGCAGCACGGAGGCCTGGCGATGTCATACACGGAGGCCTGGCGGTGTCATGCAGCACGGAGGCCTGGCGGTGTCATGCACGGAGGCCTGGCGGTGTCATGCAGCACAGAGGCCTGGCGGTGTCATGCAGCACGGAGGCCTGGCGTTGTCAAGCAGCACGGAGGCCTGGCGGTGTCATGCAGCACGGAGGCCTGGCGGTGTCATGCACGGAGGCCTGGCGGTGTCATGCAGCATGGAGGCCTGGCGGTGTCATGCAACACGGAGGCCTGGGGGTGTCATGCACGGAGGCCTGGCGGTGTCATGCAGCACGGAGGCCTGGCGGTGTCATGCAGCACGGAGGCCTGGCGGTGTCATGCACGGAGGCCTGGCAGTGTCATGCAGCACGGAGGCCTGGCGGTGTCATGCAGCACGGAGGCCTGGAGGTGTCATGCACGGAGGCCTGGCGGTGTCATGCAGCACGGAGGCCTGGCGGTGTCATGCAGCACGGAGGCCTGGCGGTGTCATGCACGGAGGCCTGGCAGTGTCATGCAGCACGGAGGCCTGGCGGTGTCATGCAGCACGGAGGCATGGCGGTGTCATGCAGCACGGAGGCCTGGCGGTGTCATGCAGCACTGAGGCCTGGCGGTGTCATGCATGGAGGCCTGGCGGTGTCATGCAGCACGGAGGCCTGGCGGTGTCATGCAGCACGGAGGCCTGGCGGTGTCATGCACGGATGCCTGGCGGTGTCATGCAGCACGGAGGCCTGGCAGTGTCATGCACGGAGGCCTGGCGTGTCATGCGGAGGCCTGGCGGTGTCATGCACGGAGGCCTGGCGGTGTCATGCAGCACGAAGGCCTGGCGGTGTCATGCAGCACGGAGGCCTGGCGGTGTCATACACGGAGGCCTGGCGGTGTCATGCAGCACGGAGGCCTGGCGGTGTCATGCACGGAGGCCTGGCGGTGTCATGCAGCACGGAGGCCTGGCGGTGTCATGCACGGAGGCCTGGCGGTGTCATGCAGCACGGAGGCCTGGCGGTGTCATGCAGCACGGAGGCCTGGCAGTGTCATGCAGCATGGAGGCCTGGCGGTGTCATGCAACACTGAGGCCTGGCGGTGTCATGCAGCACGGAGGCCTGGCGGTGTCATGCAGCACGGAGGCCTGGCGGTGTCATGCAGCACGGAGGCCTGGCGGTGTCATGCACGGAGGCCTGGCGGTGTCATGCAGCACGGAGGCCTGGCGGTGTCATGCAGCACGGAGGCCTGGAGGTGTCATGCACGGAGGCCTGGCGGTGTCATGCAGCACGGAGGCCTGGCGGTGTCATGCAGCACGGAGGCCTGGCGGTGTCATGCACGGAGGCCTGGCAGTGTCATGCAGCACGGAGGCCTGGCGGTGTCATGCAGCACGGAGGCATGGCGGTGTCATGCAGCACGGAGGCCTGGCGGTGTCATGCAGCACTGAGGCCTGGCGGTGTCATGCATGGAGGCCTGGCGGTGTCATGCAGCACGGAGGCCTGGCGGTGTCATGCAGCACGGAGGCCTGGCGGTGTCATGCACGGATGCCTGGCGGTGTCATGCAGCACGGAGGCCTGGCAGTGTCATGCACGGAGGCCTGGCGTGTCATGCGGAGGCTTGGCGGTGTCATGCACGGAGGCCTGGCGGTGTCATGCAGCACGAAGGCCTGGCGGTGTCATGCAGCACGGAGGCCTGGCGGTGTCATACACGGAGGCCTGGCGGTGTCATGCAGCACGGAGGCCTGGCGGTGTCATGCACGGAGGCCTGGCGGTGTCATGCAGCACAGAGGCCTGGCGGTGTCATGCAGCACGGAGGCCTGGCGGTGTCAAGCAGCACGGAGGCCTGGAGGTGTCATGCAGCACGGAGGCCTGGCGGTGTCATGCACGGAGGCCTGGCGGTGTCATGCACCACGGAGGCCTGGCGGTGTCATGCAGCACGGAGGCCTGGCGGTGTCATGCACTGAGGCCTGGCGGTGTCATGCAGCACGGAGGCCTGGCGGTGTCATGCACGGAGGCCTGGCGGTGTCATGCATGGAGGCCTGGCGGTGTCATGCAGCACGGAGGCCTGGCGGTGTCATGCAGCACGGAGGCCTGGCGGTGTCATGCAGCACAGAGGCCTGGCGTGTCATGCGGAGGCCTGGCGGTGTCATGCATGGAGGCCTGGCGGTGTCATGCAGCACGAAGGCCTGGCGGTGTCATGCAGCACGGAGGCCTGGCGGTGTCATACACGGAGGCCTGGCGGTGTCATGCAGCACGGAGGCCTGGCGGTGTCATGCACGGAGGCCTGGCGGTGTCATGCAGCACAGAGGCCTGGCGGTGTCATGCAGCACGGAGGCCTGGCGGTGTCAAGCAGCACGGAGGCCTGGAGGTGTCATGCAGCACGGAGGCCTGGCGGTGTCATGCACGGAGGCCTGGCGGTGTCATGCACCACGGAGGCCTGGCGGTGTCATGCAGCACGGAGGCCTGGCGGTGTCATGCACGGAGGCCTGGCGGTGTCATGCAGCACGGAGGCCTGGCGGTGTCATGCACGGAGGCCTGGCGGTGTCATGCATGGAGGCCTGGCGGTGTCATGCAGCACTGAGGCCTGGCGGTGTCATGCAGCACGGAGGCCTGGCGGTGTCATGCAGCACAGAGGCCTGGCGGTGTCATGCACGGAGGCCTGGCGGTGTCATGCAGCACGGAGGCCTCGCGGTGTCATGCACGGAGGCCTGGCGGTGTCATGCAGCACGGAGGCCTGGCGGTGTCATGCAGCACGGAGGCCTGGCGGTGTCATGCAGCACGGAGGCCTGGCGGTGTCATGCACGGAGGCCTGGCAGTGTCATGCACGGAGGCCTGGCGGTGTCATGCAGCACGGAGGCATGGCGGTGTCATGCAGCACGGAGGCATGTCGGTGTCATGCAGCATGGAGGCATGTCGGTGTCATGCAGCACGGAGGCCTGGCGGTGTCATGCAGCACGGAGGCCTGGCGGTGTCATGCACGGAGGCCTGGCGGTGTCATGCAACACGGAGGCCTGGCGGTGTCATGCAGCACGGAGGCCTGGCGGTGTCATGCACGGAGGCCTGGCGGTGTCATGCAGCACGGAGGCCTGGCGGTGTCATGCAGCACGGAGGCCTGGCGGTGTCATGCACGGAGGCCTGGCGGTGTCATGCAGCACGGAGGCCTGGCGGTGTCATGCAGCACGGAGGCCTGGCGGTGTCATGCAGCACGGAGGCCTGGCGGTGTCATGCAGCACGGAGGCCTGGCGGTGTCATACACGGAGGCCTGGCGGTGTCATGCAGCACGGAGGCCTGGCGGTGTCATGCAGCACGGAGGCCTGGCGGTGTCATGCAACACTGAGGCCTGGCGGTGTCATGCAGCACAGAGGCCTGGCGGTGTCATGCAGCACGGAGGCCTGGCGGTGTCATGCACGGAGGCCTGGCAGTGTCATGCAGCACGGAGGCCTGGCGGTGTCATGCAGCACGGAGACCTGGCGGTGTCATGCACGGAGGCCTGGCGGTGTCATGCAGCACGGAGGCCTGGCGGTGTCATGCAGCACGGAGGCCTGGCGGTGTCATACACGGAGGCCTGGCGGTGTCATGCAGCATGGAGGCCTGGCGGTGTCATGCAACACTGAGGCCTGGCGGTGTCATGCAGCACGGAGGCCTGCCAGTGTCATGCAACACGGAGGCCTGGCGGTGTCATGCAGCACGGAGGCCTGGCGGTGTCATGCAGCACGGAGGCCTGGCGGTGTCATGCAGCACGGAGGCCTGGCGGTGTCATGCACGGAGGCCTGGCAGTGTCATGCAGCACGGAGGCCTGGCGGTGTCATGCAGCACGGAGGCCTGGCGGTGTCATGCAGCACGGAGGCCTGGCGGTGTCATGCAGCACTGAGGCCTGGCGGTGTCATGCATGGAGGCCTGGCGGTGTCATGCAGCACGGAGGCCTGGCAGTGTCATGCAGCACGGAGGCCTGGCGGTGTCATGCACGGATGCCTGGCGGTGTCATGCAGCACGGAGGCCTGGCGGTGTCATGCACGGAGGCCTGGCGTGTCATGCGGAGGCCTGGCGGTGTCCTGCACGGAGGCCTGGCGGTGTCATGCAGCACGAAGGCCTGGCGGTGTCATGCAGCACGGAGGCCTGGCGGTGTCATACACGGAGGCCTGGCGGTGTCATGCAGCACGGAGGCCTGGCGGTGTCATGCAGCACGGAGGCCTGGCAGTGTCATGCAGCACGGAAGCCTGGCGGTGTCATGCAGCACGGAGGCCTGGCGGTGTCATGCAGCACGGAGGCCTGGCAGTGTCATGCAGCACGGAGGCCTGGCGGTGTCATGCAGCACGGAGGCCTGGCGGTGTCATGCAGCACGGAGGCCTGGCGGTGTCATGCAGCACGGAGGCCTGGCAGTGTCATGCAGCACGGAGGCCTGGCGGTGTCATGCAGCACGGAGGCCTGGCGGTGTCATGCACGGAGGCCTGGCAGTGTCATGCACGGAGGCCTGGCGGTGTCATGCAGCACGGAGGCCTGGCGGTGTCATACACAGAGGCCTGGCGGTGTCATGCAGCATGGAGGCCTGGCGGTGTCATGCAACACTGAGGCCTGGCGGTGTCATGCAGCACGGAGGCATGGCGGTGTCATGCAGCACGGAGGCCTGGCGGTGTCATGCAGCACTGAGGCCTGGCGGTGTCATGCATGGAGGCCTGGTGGTGTCATGCAGCACGGAGGCCTGGCAGTGTCATGCACGGAGGCCTGGCGGTGTCATGCAGCACGGAGGCATGGCGGTGTCATGCAGCACGGAGGCATGTCGGTGTCATGCAGCACGGAGGCATGTCGGTGTCATGCAGCACGGAGGCCTGGCGGTGTCATGCAGCACGGAGGCCTGGCGGTGTCATGCACGGAGGCCTGGCGGTGTCATGCAACACGGAGGCCTGGCGGTGTCATGCAGCACGGAGGCCTGGCGGTGTCATGCACGGAGGCCTGGCGGTGTCATGCAGCACGGAGGCCTGGCGGTGTCATGCAGCACGGAGGCCTGGCGGTGTCATGCACGGAGGCCTGGCGGTGTCATGCAGCACGGAGGCCTGGCGGTGTCATGCAGCACGGAGGCCTGGCGGTGTCATGCAGCACGGAGGCCTGGCGGTGTCATGCAGCACGGAGGCCTGGCGGTGTCATACACGGAGGCCTGGCGGTGTCATGCAGCACGGAGGCCTGGCGGTGTCATGCAGCACGGAGGCCTGGCGGTGTCATGCAACACTGAGGCCTGGCGGTGTCATGCAGCACAGAGGCCTGGCGGTGTCATGCAGCACGGAGGCCTGGCGGTGTCATGCACGGAGGCCTGGCAGTGTCATGCAGCACGGAGGCCTGGCGGTGTCATGCAGCACGGAGACCTGGCGGTGTCATGCACGGAGGCCTGGCGGTGTCATGCAGCACGGAGGCCTGGCGGTGTCATGCAGCACGGAGGCCTGGCGGTGTCATACACGGAGGCCTGGCGGTGTCATGCAGCATGGAGGCCTGGCGGTGTCATGCAACACTGAGGCCTGGCGGTGTCATGCAGCACGGAGGCCTGCCAGTGTCATGCAACACGGAGGCCTGGCGGTGTCATGCAGCACGGAGGCCTGGCGGTGTCATGCAGCACGGAGGCCTGGCGGTGTCATGCAGCACGGAGGCCTGGCGGTGTCATGCACGGAGGCCTGGCAGTGTCATGCAGCACGGAGGCCTGGCGGTGTCATGCAGCACGGAGGCCTGGCGGTGTCATGCAGCACGGAGGCCTGGCGGTGTCATGCAGCACTGAGGCCTGGCGGTGTCATGCATGGAGGCCTGGCGGTGTCATGCAGCACGGAGGCCTGGCAGTGTCATGCAGCACGGAGGCCTGGCGGTGTCATGCACGGATGCCTGGCGGTGTCATGCAGCACGGAGGCCTGGCGGTGTCATGCACGGAGGCCTGGCGTGTCATGCGGAGGCCTGGCGGTGTCATGCACGGAGGCCTGGCGGTGTCATGCAGCACGAAGGCCTGGCGGTGTCATGCAGCACGGAGGCCTGGCGGTGTCATACACGGAGGCCTGGCGGTGTCATGCAGCACGGAGGCCTGGCAGTGTCATGCAGCACGGAGGCCTGGCAGTGTCATGCAGCACGGAGGCCTGGCGGTGTCATGCAGCACGGAGGCCTGGCGGTGTCATGCAGCACGGAGGCCTGGCAGTGTCATGCAGCACGGAGGCCTGGCGGTGTCATGCAGCACGGAGGCCTGGCGGTGTCATGCAGCACGGAGGCCTGGCGGTGTCATGCAGCACTGAGGCCTGGCGGTGTCATGCATGGAGGCCTGGCGGTGTCATGCAGCACGGAGGCCTGGCAGTGTCATGCAGCACGGAGGCCTGGCGGTGTCATGCACGGATGCCTGGCGGTGTCATGCAGCACGGAGGCCTGGCGGTGTCATGCACGGAGGCCTGGCGTGTCATGCGGAGGCCTGGCGGTGTCATGCACGGAGGCCTGGCGGTGTCATGCAGCACGAAGGCCTGGCGGTGTCATGCAGCACGGAGGCCTGGCGGTGTCATACACGGAGGCCTGGCGGTGTCATGCAGCACGGAGGCCTGGCGGTGTCATGCAGCACGGAGGCCTGGCAGTGTCATGCAGCACGGAGGCCTGGCGGTGTCATGCAGCACGGAGGCCTGGCGGTGTCATGCAGCACGGAGGCCTGGCAGTGTCATGCAGCACGGAGGCCTGGCGGTGTCATGCAGCACGGAGGCCTGGCGGTGTCATGCAGCACGGAGGCCTGGCGGTGTCATGCAGCACTGAGGCCTGGCGGTGTCATGCATGGAGGCCTGGCGGTGTCATGCAGCATGGAGGCCTGGCAGTGTCATGCAGCACGGAGGCCTGGCGGTGTCATGCAGCACGGATGCCTGGCGGTGTCATGCAGCACGGAGGCCTGGCGGTGTCATGCAGCACGGAGGCCTGGCGGTGTCATAAAGCACGGAGGCCTGGCAGTGTCATGCAGCACGGAGGCCTGGTGGTGTCATGCAGCACGGAGGCCTGGCGGTGTCATGCACGGAGGCCTGGCGGTGTCATGCAGCACGGAGGCCTGGCGGTGTCATGCACTGAGGCCTGGCGGTGTCATGCAGCACGGAGGCCTGGCGGTGTCATGCACGGAGGCCTGGCGGTGTCATGCATGGAGGCCTGGCGGTGTCATGCAGCACGGAGGCCTGGCGGTGTCATGCAGCACGGAGGCCTGGCGGTGTCATGCAGCACAGAGGCCTGGCGTGTCATGCGGAGGCCTGGCGGTGTCATGCATGGAGGCCTGGCGGTGTCATGCAGCACGAAGGCCTGGCGGTGTCATGCAGCACGGAGGCCTGGCGGTGTCATACACGGAGGCCTGGCGGTGTCATGCAGCACGGAGGCCTGGCGGTGTCATGCACGGAGGCCTGGCGGTGTCATGCAGCACAGAGGCCTGGCGGTGTCATGCAGCACGGAGGCCTGGCGGTGTCAAGCAGCACGGAGGCCTGGAGGTGTCATGCAGCACGGAGGCCTGGCGGTGTCATGCACGGAGGCCTGGCGGTGTCATGCACCACGGAGGCCTGGCGGTGTCATGCAGCACGGAGGCCTGGCGGTGTCATGCACGGAGGCCTGGCGGTGTCATGCAGCACGGAGGCCTGGCGGTGTCATGCACGGAGGCCTGGCGGTGTCATGCATGGAGGCCTGGCGGTGTCATGCAGCACTGAGGCCTGGCGGTGTCATGCAGCACGGAGGCCTGGCGGTGTCATGCAGCACAGAGGCCTGGCGGTGTCATGCACGGAGGCCTGGCGGTGTCATGCAGCACGGAGGCCTCGCGGTGTCATGCACGGAGGCCTGGCGGTGTCATGCAGCACGGAGGCCTGGCGGTGTCATGCAGCACGGAGGCCTGGCGGTGTCATGCAGCACGGAGGCCTGGCGGTGTCATGCACGGAGGCCTGGCAGTGTCATGCACGGAGGCCTGGCGGTGTCATGCAGCACGGAGGCATGGCGGTGTCATGCAGCACGGAGGCATGTCGGTGTCATGCAGCACGGAGGCATGTCGGTGTCATGCAGCACGGAGGCCTGGCGGTGTCATGCAGCACGGAGGCCTGGCGGTGTCATGCACGGAGGCCTGGCGGTGTCATGCAACACGGAGGCCTGGCGGTGTCATGCAGCACGGAGGCCTGGCGGTGTCATGCACGGAGGCCTGGCGGTGTCATGCAGCACGGAGGCCTGGCGGTGTCATGCAGCACGGAGGCCTGGCGGTGTCATGCACGGAGGCCTGGCGGTGTCATGCAGCACGGAGGCCTGGCGGTGTCATGCAGCACGGAGGCCTGGCGGTGTCATGCAGCACGGAGGCCTGGCGGTGTCATACACGGAGGCCTGGCGGTGTCATGCAGCACGGAGGCCTGGCGGTGTCATGCAGCACGGAGGCCTGGCGGTGTCATGCAACACTGAGGCCTGGCGGTGTCATGCAGCACAGAGGCCTGGCGGTGTCATGCAGCACGGAGGCCTGGCGGTGTCATGCACGGAGGCCTGGCAGTGTCATGCAGCACGGAGGCCTGGCGGTGTCATGCAGCACGGAGACCTGGCGGTGTCATGCACGGAGGCCTGGCGGTGTCATGCAGCACGGAGGCCTGGCGGTGTCATGCAGCACGGAGGCCTGGCGGTGTCATACACGGAGGCCTGGCGGTGTCATGCAGCATGGAGGCCTGGCGGTGTCATGCAACACTGAGGCCTGGCGGTGTCATGCAGCACGGAGGCCTGCCAGTGTCATGCAACACGGAGGCCTGGCGGTGTCATGCAGCACGGAGGCCTGGCGGTGTCATGCAGCACGGAGGCCTGGCGGTGTCATGCAGCACGGAGGCCTGGCGGTGTCATGCACGGAGGCCTGGCAGTGTCATGCAGCACGGAGGCCTGGCGGTGTCATGCAGCACGGAGGCCTGGCGGTGTCATGCAGCACGGAGGCCTGGCGGTGTCATGCAGCACTGAGGCCTGGCGGTGTCATGCATGGAGGCCTGGCGGTGTCATGCAGCACGGAGGCCTGGCAGTGTCATGCAGCACGGAGGCCTGGCGGTGTCATGCACGGATGCCTGGCGGTGTCATGCAGCACGGAGGCCTGGCGGTGTCATGCACGGAGGCCTGGCGTGTCATGCGGAGGCCTGGCGGTGTCCTGCACGGAGGCCTGGCGGTGTCATGCAGCACGAAGGCCTGGCGGTGTCATGCAGCACGGAGGCCTGGCGGTGTCATACACGGAGGCCTGGCGGTGTCATGCAGCACGGAGGCCTGGCGGTGTCATGCAGCACGGAGGCCTGGCAGTGTCATGCAGCACGGAAGCCTGGCGGTGTCATGCAGCACGGAGGCCTGGCGGTGTCATGCAGCACGGAGGCCTGGCAGTGTCATGCAGCACGGAGGCCTGGCGGTGTCATGCAGCACGGAGGCCTGGCGGTGTCATGCAGCACGGAGGCCTGGCGGTGTCATGCAGCACGGAGGCCTGGCAGTGTCATGCAGCACGGAGGCCTGGCGGTGTCATGCAGCACGGAGGCCTGGCGGTGTCATGCAGCACGGAGGCCTGGCGGTGTCATGCACGGAGGCCTGGCGGTGTCATGCAGCACGGAGGCCTGGCGGTGTCATGCACGGAGGCCTGGCGGTGTCATGCATGGAGGCCTGGCGGTGTCATGCAGCACTGAGGCCTGGCGGTGTCATGCAGCACGGAGGCCTGGCGGTGTCATGCAGCACAGAGGCCTGGCGGTGTCATGCACGGAGGCCTGGCGGTGTCATGCAGCACGGAGGCCTCGCGGTGTCATGCACGGAGGCCTGGCGGTGTCATGCAGCACGGAGGCCTGGCGGTGTCATGCAGCACGGAGGCCTGGCGGTGTCATGCAGCACGGAGGCCTGGCGGTGTCATGCACGGAGGCCTGGCAGTGTCATGCACGGAGGCCTGGCGGTGTCATGCAGCACGGAGGCATGGCGGTGTCATGCAGCACGGAGGCATGTCGGTGTCATGCAGCACGGAGGCATGTCGGTGTCATGCAGCACGGAGGCCTGGCGGTGTCATGCAGCACGGAGGCCTGGCGGTGTCATGCACGGAGGCCTGGCGGTGTCATGCAACACGGAGGCCTGGCGGTGTCATGCAGCACGGAGGCCTGGCGGTGTCATGCACGGAGGCCTGGCGGTGTCATGCAGCACGGAGGCCTGGCGGTGTCATGCAGCACGGAGGCCTGGCGGTGTCATGCACGGAGGCCTGGCGGTGTCATGCAGCACGGAGGCCTGGCGGTGTCATGCAGCACGGAGGCCTGGCGGTGTCATGCAGCACGGAGGCCTGGCGGTGTCATGCAGCACGGAGGCCTGGCGGTGTCATACACGGAGGCCTGGCGGTGTCATGCAGCACGGAGGCCTGGCGGTGTCATGCAGCACGGAGGCCTGGCGGTGTCATGCAACACTGAGGCCTGGCGGTGTCATGCAGCACAGAGGCCTGGCGGTGTCATGCAGCACGGAGGCCTGGCGGTGTCATGCACGGAGGCCTGGCAGTGTCATGCAGCACGGAGGCCTGGCGGTGTCATGCAGCACGGAGACCTGGCGGTGTCATGCACGGAGGCCTGGCGGTGTCATGCAGCACGGAGGCCTGGCGGTGTCATGCAGCACGGAGGCCTGGCGGTGTCATACACGGAGGCCTGGCGGTGTCATGCAGCATGGAGGCCTGGCGGTGTCATGCAACACTGAGGCCTGGCGGTGTCATGCAGCACGGAGGCCTGCCAGTGTCATGCAACACGGAGGCCTGGCGGTGTCATGCAGCACGGAGGCCTGGCGGTGTCATGCAGCACGGAGGCCTGGCGGTGTCATGCAGCACGGAGGCCTGGCGGTGTCATGCACGGAGGCCTGGCAGTGTCATGCAGCACGGAGGCCTGGCGGTGTCATGCAGCACGGAGGCCTGGCGGTGTCATGCAGCACGGAGGCCTGGCGGTGTCATGCAGCACTGAGGCCTGGCGGTGTCATGCATGGAGGCCTGGCGGTGTCATGCAGCACGGAGGCCTGGCAGTGTCATGCAGCACGGAGGCCTGGCGGTGTCATGCACGGATGCCTGGCGGTGTCATGCAGCACGGAGGCCTGGCGGTGTCATGCACGGAGGCCTGGCGTGTCATGCGGAGGCCTGGCGGTGTCCTGCACGGAGGCCTGGCGGTGTCATGCAGCACGAAGGCCTGGCGGTGTCATGCAGCACGGAGGCCTGGCGGTGTCATACACGGAGGCCTGGCGGTGTCATGCAGCACGGAGGCCTGGCGGTGTCATGCAGCACGGAGGCCTGGCAGTGTCATGCAGCACGGAAGCCTGGCGGTGTCATGCAGCACGGAGGCCTGGCGGTGTCATGCAGCACGGAGGCCTGGCAGTGTCATGCAGCACGGAGGCCTGGCGGTGTCATGCAGCACGGAGGCCTGGCGGTGTCATGCAGCACGGAGGCCTGGCGGTGTCATGCAGCACGGAGGCCTGGCAGTGTCATGCAGCACGGAGGCCTGGCGGTGTCATGCAGCACGGAGGCCTGGCGGTGTCATGCACGGAGGCCTGGCAGTGTCATGCACGGAGGCCTGGCGGTGTCATGCAGCACGGAGGCCTGGCGGTGTCATACACAGAGGCCTGGCGGTGTCATGCAGCATGGAGGCCTGGCGGTGTCATGCAACACTGAGGCCTGGCGGTGTCATGCAGCACGGAGGCATGGCGGTGTCATGCAGCACGGAGGCCTGGCGGTGTCATGCAGCACTGAGGCCTGGCGGTGTCATGCATGGAGGCCTGGTGGTGTCATGCAGCACGGAGGCCTGGCAGTGTCATGCACGGAGGCCTGGCGGTGTCATGCAGCACGGAGGCATGGCGGTGTCATGCAGCACGGAGGCATGTCGGTGTCATGCAGCACGGAGGCATGTCGGTGTCATGCAGCACGGAGGCCTGGCGGTGTCATGCAGCACGGAGGCCTGGCGGTGTCATGCACGGAGGCCTGGCGGTGTCATGCAACACGGAGGCCTGGCGGTGTCATGCAGCACGGAGGCCTGGCGGTGTCATGCACGGAGGCCTGGCGGTGTCATGCAGCACGGAGGCCTGGCGGTGTCATGCAGCACGGAGGCCTGGCGGTGTCATGCACGGAGGCCTGGCGGTGTCATGCAGCACGGAGGCCTGGCGGTGTCATGCAGCACGGAGGCCTGGCGGTGTCATGCAGCACGGAGGCCTGGCGGTGTCATGCAGCACGGAGGCCTGGCGGTGTCATACACGGAGGCCTGGCGGTGTCATGCAGCACGGAGGCCTGGCGGTGTCATGCAGCACGGAGGCCTGGCGGTGTCATGCAACACTGAGGCCTGGCGGTGTCATGCAGCACAGAGGCCTGGCGGTGTCATGCAGCACGGAGGCCTGGCGGTGTCATGCACGGAGGCCTGGCAGTGTCATGCAGCACGGAGGCCTGGCGGTGTCATGCAGCACGGAGACCTGGCGGTGTCATGCACGGAGGCCTGGCGGTGTCATGCAGCACGGAGGCCTGGCGGTGTCATGCAGCACGGAGGCCTGGCGGTGTCATACACGGAGGCCTGGCGGTGTCATGCAGCATGGAGGCCTGGCGGTGTCATGCAACACTGAGGCCTGGCGGTGTCATGCAGCACGGAGGCCTGCCAGTGTCATGCAACACGGAGGCCTGGCGGTGTCATGCAGCACGGAGGCCTGGCGGTGTCATGCAGCACGGAGGCCTGGCGGTGTCATGCAGCACGGAGGCCTGGCGGTGTCATGCACGGAGGCCTGGCAGTGTCATGCAGCACGGAGGCCTGGCGGTGTCATGCAGCACGGAGGCCTGGCGGTGTCATGCAGCACGGAGGCCTGGCGGTGTCATGCAGCACTGAGGCCTGGCGGTGTCATGCATGGAGGCCTGGCAGTGTCATGCAGCACGGAGGCCTGGCAGTGTCATGCAGCACGGAGGCCTGGCGGTGTCATGCACGGATGCCTGGCGGTGTCATGCAGCACGGAGGCCTGGCGGTGTCATGCACGGAGGCCTGGCGTGTCATGCGGAGGCCTGGCGGTGTCATGCACGGAGGCCTGGCGGTGTCATGCAGCACGAAGGCCTGGCGGTGTCATGCAGCACGGAGGCCTGGCGGTGTCATACACGGAGGCCTGGCGGTGTCATGCAGCACGGAGGCCTGGCAGTGTCATGCAGCACGGAGGCCTGGCAGTGTCATGCAGCACGGAGGCCTGGCGGTGTCATGCAGCACGGAGGCCTGGCGGTGTCATGCAGCACGGAGGCCTGGCAGTGTCATGCAGCACGGAGGCCTGGCGGTGTCATGCAGCACGGAGGCCTGGCGGTGTCATGCAGCACGGAGGCCTGGCGGTGTCATGCAGCACTGAGGCCTGGCGGTGTCATGCATGGAGGCCTGGCGGTGTCATGCAGCACGGAGGCCTGGCAGTGTCATGCAGCACGGAGGCCTGGCGGTGTCATGCACGGATGCCTGGCGGTGTCATGCAGCACGGAGGCCTGGCGGTGTCATGCACGGAGGCCTGGCGTGTCATGCGGAGGCCTGGCGGTGTCATGCACGGAGGCCTGGCGGTGTCATGCAGCACGAAGGCCTGGCGGTGTCATGCAGCACGGAGGCCTGGCGGTGTCATACACGGAGGCCTGGCGGTGTCATGCAGCACGGAGGCCTGGCGGTGTCATGCAGCACGGAGGCCTGGCAGTGTCATGCAGCACGGAGGCCTGGCGGTGTCATGCAGCACGGAGGCCTGGCGGTGTCATGCAGCACGGAGGCCTGGCAGTGTCATGCAGCACGGAGGCCTGGCGGTGTCATGCAGCACGGAGGCCTGGCGGTGTCATGCAGCACGGAGGCCTGGCGGTGTCATGCAGCACTGAGGCCTGGCGGTGTCATGCATGGAGGCCTGGCGGTGTCATGCAGCATGGAGGCCTGGCAGTGTCATGCAGCACGGAGGCCTGGCGGTGTCATGCAGCACGGATGCCTGGCGGTGTCATGCAGCACGGAGGCCTGGCGGTGTCATGCAGCACGGAGGCCTGGCGGTGTCATAAAGCACGGAGGCCTGGCAGTGTCATGCAGCACGGAGGCCTGGTGGTGTCATGCAGCACGGAGGCCTGGCGGTGTCATGCACGGAGGCCTGGCGGTGTCATGCAGCACGGAGGCCTGGCGGTGTCATGCACGGAGGCCTGGCGGTGTCATGCAGCACGGAGGCCTGGTGGTGTAATGCAGCACGGAGGCCTGGCGGTGTCATGCAGCACGGAGGCCTGGCGGTGTCATGCAGCACGGAGGCCTGGCGGTGTCATGCACGGAGGCCTGGCGGTGTCATGCAGCACGGAGGCATGGCGGTGTCATGCAGCACTCGTGCACGGAGGCCTGGCAGTGTCATGCAGCACGGAGGCCTGGCGGTGTCATGCAGCACGGATGCCTGGCGGTGTCATGCAGCACGGAGGCCTGGCGGTGTCATGCAGCACGGAGGCCTGGCGGTGTCATAAAGCACAGAGGCCTGGCAGTGTCATGCAGCACGGAGGCCTGGCGGTGTCATGCAGCACGGAGGCCTGGCGGTGTCATGCATGGAGGCCTGGCGGTGTCATGCAGCACGGAGGCCTGGCGGTGTCATGCACGGAGGCCTGGCGGTGTCATGCAGCACGGAGGCCTGGCGGTGTCATGCAGCACGGAGGCCTGGCGGTGTCATGCAGCACGGAGGCCTGGCGGTGTCATGCACGGAGGCCTGGCGGTGTCATGCAGCACGGAGGCCTGGCGGTGTCATGCAGCACTCATGCACGGAGGCCTGGCGGTGTCATGCAGCACGGAGGCCTGGCGGTGTCATGCAGCACGGAGGCCTGGCGGTGTCATGCAGCACGGAGGCCTGGCGGTGTCATGCAGCACGGAGGCCTGGCGGTGTCATGCAGCACGGAGGCCTGGCGATGTCATGCACGGAGGCCTGGCGGTGTCATGCACTGAGGCCTGGCGGTGTCATGCACGGAGGCCTGGCGGTGTCACGCAGCACGGAGGCCTGGCGGTGTCATGCACGGAGGCCTGGCGGTGTCATGCAGCACGGAGGCCTGGCGGTGTCATGCAGCACAGAGGCCTGGCGGTGTCATGCAGCACGGAGGCCTGGCGGTGTCATGCAGCACGGAGGCCTGGCGGTGTCATGCACAGAGGCCTGGCAGTGTCATGCAGCACGGAGGCCTGGCGGTGTCATGCAGCACGGAGGCCTGGCGGTGTTATGCAGCACGGAGGCCTGGCGGTGTTATGCAGCACGGAGGCCTGGCGGTGTCATGCAGCACGGAGGCCTGGCGGTGTCATGCAGCACGGAGGCCTGGCGGTGTCATGCAGCACGGATGCCTGGCGGTGTCATGCAGCACGGAGTCCTGGCGGTGTCATGCAGCACGGAGGCCTGGCGGTGTCATAAAGCACAGAGGCCTGGCAGTGTCATGCAGCACGGAGGCCTGGCGGTGTCATGCAGCACGGAGGCCTGGCGGTGTCATGCATGGAGGCCTGGCGGTGTCATGCAGCACGGAGGCCTGGCGGTGTCATGCACGGAGGCCTGGCGGTGTCATGCAGCACGGAGGCCTGGCGGTGTCATGCAGCACAGAGGCCTGGCGGTGTCATGCAGCACGGAGGCCTGGCGGTGTCATGCAGCACGGAGGCCTGGCGGTGTCATGCAGCACGGAGGCTTGGCGGTGTCATGCAGCACGGAGGCCTGGCGGTGTCATGCAGCATGGAGGCCTGGCGGTGTCATGCACGGAGGCCTGGCGGTGTCATGCACGGAGGCCTGGCGGTGTCATGCAGCACGGAGGCCTGGCGGTGTCATGGACGGAGGCCTGGCGGTGTCATGCAGCACGGAGGCCTGGCGGTGTTATGCAGCACGGAGGCCTGGCGGTGTCATGCAGCACAGAGGCCTGGCGGTGTCATGCAGCACGGAGGCCTGGCGGTGTCATGCAGCACGGATGCCTGGCGGTGTCATGCAGCACGGAGGCCTGGCGGTGTCATGCAGCACGGAGGCCTGGCGGTGTCATAAAGCACGGAGGCCTGGCAGTGTCATGCAGCACGGAGGCCTGGTGGTGTCATGCAGCACGGAGGCCTGGCGGTGTCATGCACGGAGGCCTGGCGGTGTCATGCAGCACGGAGGCCTGGCAGTGTCATGCACGGAGGCCTGGCGGTGTCATGCAGCACGGAGGCCTGGTGGTGTCATGCAGCACGGAGGCCTGGCGGTGTCATGCAGCACGGAGGCCTGGCGGTGTCATGCAGCACGGAGGCCTGGCGGTGTCATGCACGGAGGCCTGGCGGTGTCATGCAGCACGGAGGCATGGCGGTGTCATGCAGCACTCATGCACGGAGGCCTGGCGGTGTCATGCAGCACGGAGGCCTGGCGGTGTCATGCAGCACAGAGGCCTGGCGGTGTCATGCAGCACGGAGGCCTGGCAGTGTCATGCAGCACGGAGGCCTGGCGGTGTCATGCAGCACGGAGGCCTGGCGGTGTCATGCAGCACGGAGGCCTGGTGGTGTCATGCAGCACGGAGGCCTGGCGGTATCATGCAGCACGGAGGCCTGGCGGTGTCATGCAGCACGGAGGCCTGGCGGTGTCATGCAGCACGGAGGCCTGGCGGTGTCATGCAACACGGAGGCCTGGCGGTGTCATGCAGCACCGAGGCCTGGCGGTGTCATGCAGCACCGAGGCCTGGCGGTGTCATGCACGGAGGCCTGGCGGTGTCATGCAGCACCGAGGCCTGGCGGTGTCATGCACGGAGGCCTGGCGGTGTCATGCAGCACGGAGGCCTGGCGGTGTCATGCAGCACGGAGGCCTGGCGGTGTCATGCACGGAGGCCTGGCGGTGTCATGCAGCACAGAGGCCTGGCGGTGTCATGCAGCACGGAGGCCTGGCGGTGTCATGCAGCACCGAGGCCTGGCGGTGTCATGCAGCACCGAGGCCTGGCGGTGTCATGCAGCACGGAGTCCTGTCGGTGTCATGCAGCACGGAGGCCTGGCGGTGTCATGCAGCACGGAGGCCTGGCGGTGTCATGCAGCACCGAGGCCTGGCGGTGTCATGCACGGAGGCCTGGCGGTGTCATGCACGGAGGCCTGGCGGTGTCATGCAGCACGGAGGCCTGGCGGTGTCATGCACGGAGGCCTGGCGGTGTCATGCAGCATGGAGGCCTGGCGGTGTCATGCAGCACGGAGGCCTGGCGGTGTCATGCAGCACGGAGGCCTGGCGGTGTCATGCAGCACGGAGGCTTGGCGGTGTCATGCAGCACGGAGGCCTGGCGGTGTCATGCAGCACGGAGGCCTGGCGGTGTCATGCACGGAGGCCTGGCGGTGTCATGCACGGAGGCCTGGCGGTGTCATGCAGCACGGAGGCCTGGCGGTGTCATGGACGGAGGCCTGGCGGTGTCATGCAGCACGGAGGCCTGGCGGTGTTATGCAGCACGGAGGCCTGGCAGTGTCATGCAGAACGGAGGCCTGGCGGTGTCATGCAGCACGGAGGCCTGGCGGTGTCATGCAGCACGGATGCCTGGCGGTGTCATGCAGCACGGAGGCCTGGCGGTGTCATGCAGCACGGAGGCCTGGCGGTGTCATAAAGCACGGAGGCCTGGCAGTGTCATGCAGCACGGAGGCCTGGCGGTGTCATGCAGCACGGAGGCCTGGCGGTGTTATGCACGGAGGCCTGGCGGTGTCATGCAGCACGGAGGCCTGGCGGTGTCATGCACGGAGGCCTGTCGGTGTCATGCAGCACGGAGGCCTGGCGGTGTCATGCAGCACCGAGAACTGGCGGTGTCATGCAGCACCGAGGCCTGGCGGTGTCATGCACGGAGGCCTGGCGGTGTCATGCAGCACCGAGGCCTGGCGGTGTCATGCACGGAGGCCTGGCGGTGTCATGCAGCACGGAGGCCTGGCGGTGTCATGCAGCACGGAGGCCTGGTGGTGTCATGCACGGAGGCCTGGCGGTGTCATGCAGCACAGAGGCCTGGCGGTGTCATGCAGCGCAGAGGCCTGGCGGTGTCATGCAGCACGGAGGCCTGGCGATGTCATGCACGGAGGCCTGGCGGTGTCATGCACTGAGGCCTGGCGGTGTCATGCACGGAGGCCTGGCGGTGTCACGCAGCACGGAGGCCTGGCGGTGTCATGCACGGAGGCCTGGCGGTGTCATGCAGCACGGAGGCCTGGCGGTGTCATGCAGCACAGAGGCCTGGCGGTGTCATGCAGCACGGAGGCCTGGCGGTGTCATGCAGCACGGAGGCCTGGCGGTGTCATGCACGGAGGCCTGGCAGTGTCATGCAGCACGGAGGCCTGGCGGTGTCATGCAGCACGGAGGCCTGGCGGTGTCATGCAGCACGGAGGCCTGGCGGTGTTATGCAGCACGGAGGCCTGGCGGTGTCATGCAGCACGGAGGCCTGGCGGTGTCATGCAGCACGGAGGCCTGGCGGTGTCATGCAGCACGGATGCCTGGCGGTGTCATGCAGCACGGAGGCCTGGCGGTGTCATGCAGCACGGAGGCCTGGCGGTGTCATAAAGCACAGAGGCCTGGCAGTGTCATGCAGCACGGAGGCCTGGCGGTGTCATGCATGGAGGCCTGGCGGTGTCATGCAGCACGGAGGCCTGGCGGTGTCATGCACGGAGGCCTGGCGGTGTCATGCAGCATGGAGGCCTGGCGGTGTCATGCAGCACGGAGGCCTGGCGGTGTCATGCAGCACGGAGGCCTGGCGGTGTCATGCAGCACGGAGGCCTGGCGGTGTCATGCACGGAGGCCTGGTGGTGTCATGCAGCATGGAGGCCTGGCGGTGTCATGCAGCACGGAGGCCTGGCGGTGTCATGCAGCACGGAGGCCTGGCGGTGTCATGCAGCACGGAGGCTTGGCGGTGTCATGCAGCACGGAGGCCTGGCGGTGTCATGCACGGAGGCCTGGCGGTGTCATGCACGGAGGCCTGGCGGTGTCATGCAGCACGGAGGCCTGGCGGTGTCATGGACGGAGGCCTGGCGGTGTCATGCAGCACGGAGGCCTGGCGGTGTTATGCAGCACGGAGGCCTGGCGGTGTCATGCAGCACGGAGGCCTGGCGGTGTCATGCAGCACGGAGGCCTGGCGGTGTCATGCAGCACGGATGCCTGGCGGTGTCATGCAGCACGGAGGCCTGGCGGTGTCATGCAGCACGGAGGCCTGGCGGTGTCATAAAGCACGGAGGCCTGGCAGTGTCATGCAGCACGGAGGCCTGGTGGTGTCATGCAGCACGGAGGCCTGGCGGTGTCATGCACGGAGGCCTGGCGGTGTCATGCAGCACGGAGGCCTGGCGGTGTCATGCACGGAGGCCTGGCGGTGTCATGCAGCACGGAGGCCTGGTGGTGTAATGCAGCACGGAGGCCTGGCGGTGTCATGCAGCACGGAGGCCTGGCGGTGTCATGCAGCACGGAGGCCTGGCGGTGTCATGCACGGAGGCCTGGCGGTGTCATGCAGCACGGAGGCATGGCGGTGTCATGCAGCACTCGTGCACGGAGGCCTGGCAGTGTCATGCAGCACGGAGGCCTGGCGGTGTCATGCAGCACGGAGGCCTGGCGGTGTCATGCAGCACGGAGGCCTGGCAGTGTCATGCAGCACGGAGGCCTAGCGGTGTCATGCAGCACGGAGGCCTGGCGGTGTCATGCAGCACGGAGGCCTGGTGGTGTCATGCAGCACGGAGGCCTGGCGGTATCATGCAGCACGGAGGCCTGGCGGTGTCATGCACGGAGGCATGGCGGTGTCATGCAGCACGGAGGCCTGGCGGTGTCATGCGGCACGGAGGCCTGGCAGTGTCATGCAGCACGGAGGCCTGGCGGTGTCATGCAACACGGAGGCCTGGCGGTGTCATGCAGCACGGAGGCCTGGCGGTGTCATGCAGCATGGAGGATTGGCGGTGTCATGCAGCACGGAGGCCTGGCGGTGTCATGCAGCACGGAGGCCTGGCGGTGTCATGCACGGAGGCCTGGCGGTGTCATGCACGGAGGCCTGGCGGTGTCATGCATCACGGAGGCCTGGCGGTGTCATGGACGGAGGCCTGGCGGTGTCATGCACGGAGGCCTGGCGGTGTCATGCAGCACGGAGGCCTGGCGGTGTCATGCAGCACAGAGGCCTGGCGGTGTCATGCAGCACGGAGGCCTGGCGGTGTCATGCAGCACGGAGGCCTGGCGGTGTCATGCACGGAGGCCTGGCAGTGTCATGCAGCACGGAGGCCTGGCGGTGTCATGCAGCACGGAGGCCTGGCGGTGTCATGCAGCACGGAGGCCTGGCGGTGTTATGCAGCACGGAGGCCTGGCGGTGTCATGCAGCACGGAGGCCTGGCGGTGTCATGCAGCACGGAGGCCTGGCGGTGTCATGCAGCACGGATGCCTGGCGGTGTCATGCAGCACGGAGGCCTGGCGGTGTCATGCAGCACGGAGGCCTGGCGGTGTCATAAAGCACAGAGGCCTGGCAGTGTCATGCAGCACGGAGGCCTGGCGGTGTCATGCAGCACGGAGGCCTGGCGGTGTCATGCATGGAGGCCTGGCGGTGTCATGCAGCACGGAGGCCTGGCGGTGTCATGCACGGAGGCCTGGCGGTGTCATGCAGCACGGAGGCCTGGCGGTGTCATGCAGCACGGAGGCCTGGCGGTGTCATGCAGCACGGAGGCCTGGCGGTGTCATGCAGCACGGAGGCCTGGCGGTGTCATGCACGGAGGCCTGGTGGTGTCATGCAGCATGGAGGCCTGGCGGTGTCATGCAGCACGGAGGCCTGGCGGTGTCATGCAGCACGGAGGCCTGGCGGTGTCATGCAGCACGGAGGCTTGGCGGTGTCATGCAGCACGGAGGCCTGGCGGTGTCATGCAGCACGGAGGCCTGGCGGTGTCATGCACGGAGGCCTGGCGGTGTCATGCACGGAGGCCTGGCGGTGTCATGCAGCACGGAGGCCTGGCGGTGTCATGGACGGAGGCCTGGCGGTGTCATGCAGCACGGAGGCCTGGCGGTGTTATGCAGCACGGAGGCCTGGCGGTGTCATGCAGCACGGAGGCCTGGCGGTGTCATGCAGCACGGAGGCCTGGCGGTGTCATGCAGCACGGATGCCTGGCGGTGTCATGCAGCACGGAGGCCTGGCGGTGTCATGCAGCACGGAGGCCTGGCGGTGTCATAAAGCACGGAGGCCTGGCAGTGTCATGCAGCACGGAGGCCTGGTGGTGTCATGCAGCACGGAGGCCTGGCGGTGTCATGCACGGAGGCCTGGCGGTGTCATGCAGCACGGAGGCCTGGCGGTGTCATGCACGGAGGCCTGGCGGTGTCATGCAGCACGGAGGCCTGGTGGTGTAATGCAGCACGGAGGCCTGGCGGTGTCATGCAGCACGGAGGCCTGGCGGTGTCATGCAGCACGGAGGCCTGGCGGTGTCATGCACGGAGGCCTGGCGGTGTCATGCAGCACGGAGGCATGGCGGTGTCATGCAGCACTCGTGCACGGAGGCCTGGCAGTGTCATGCAGCACGGAGGCCTGGCGGTGTCATGCAGCACGGAGGCCTGGCGGTGTCATGCAGCACGGAGGCCTGGCAGTGTCATGCAGCACGGAGGCCTAGCGGTGTCATGCAGCACGGAGGCCTGGCGGTGTCATGCAGCACGGAGGCCTGGTGGTGTCATGCAGCACGGAGGCCTGGCGGTATCATGCAGCACGGAGGCCTGGCGGTGTCATGCACGGAGGCATGGCGGTGTCATGCAGCACGGAGGCCTGGCGGTGTCATGCAGCACGGAGGCCTGGCGGTGTCATGCAGCACGGAGGCCTGGCGGTGTCATGCAACACGGAGGCCTGGCGGTGTCATGCAGCACGGAGGCCTGGCGGTGTCATGCAGCATGGAGGATTGGCGGTGTCATGCAGCACGGAGGCCTGGCGGTGTCATGCAGCACAGAGGCCTGGCGGTGTCATGCACGGAGGCCTGGCGGTGTCATGCACGGAGGCCTGGCGGTGTCATGCATCACGGAGGCCTGGCGGTGTCATGGACGGAGGCCTGGCGGTGTCATGCAGCACGGAGGCCTGGCGGTGTTATGCAGCACGGAGGCCTGGCGGTGTCATGCAGCACGGAGGCCTGGCGGTGTCATGCAGCACGGAGGCCTGGCGGTGTCATGCAGCATGGAGGCCTGGCGGTGTCATGCAGCACAGAGGCCTGGCGGTGTCATGCAGCATGGAGGCCTGGCGGTGTCATGCAGCACGGAGGCCTGGCGGTATCATGCAGCACGGAGGCCTGGCGGTGTCATGCACGGAGGCATGGCGGTGTCATGCAGCACGGGGGCCTGGCGGTGTCATGCAGCACGGAGGCCTGGCGGTGTCATGCAGCACGGACGCCTGGCGGTGTCATGCAACACGGAGGCCTGGCGGTGTCATGCACGGAGGCCTGGCGGTGTCATGCAGCACGGAGGCCTGGCGGTTTCATGCAGCACAGAGGCCTGGCGGTGTCATGCACGGAGGCCTGGCGGTGTCATGCACGGAGGCCTGGCGGTGTCATGCAGCACGGAGGCATGGCGGTGTCATGCAGCACGGAGGCCTGGTGGTGTCATGCACGGAGGCCTGGCGTTGTCATTCAGCACGGAGGCCTGGCGGTGTCATGCAGCACGGAGGCCTGGCGGTGTCATGCAGCACGGAGGCCTGGCGGTGTCATGCAGCACGGAGGCATGGCGGTGTAATGCAGCACGGAGGCCTGGTGGTGTCATGCACGGAGGCCTGGCGGTGTCATGCAGCACGGAGGCCTGGCGGTGTCATGCAGCACGGAGGCCTGGCGGTGTCATGCAGCACGGAGGCCTGGCGGTGTCATGCAGCACGGAGGCCTGGCGGTGTAATGCAGCACGGAGGCCTGGCGGTGTCATGCACGGAGGCATGGCGGTGTCATGCAGCACGGAGGCCTGGCGGTGTCATGCAGCACGGAGGCCTGGCGGTGTCATGCAGCACGGAGGCCTGGCGGTGTCATGCAACACGGAGGCCTGGCGGTGTCATGCAGCACGGAGGCCTGGCGGTGTCATGCAGCATGGAGGATTGGCGGTGTCATGCAGCACGGAGGCCTGGCGGTGTCATGCAGCACAGAGGCCTGGCGGTGTCATGCACGGAGGCCTGGCGGTGTCATGCACGGAGGCCTGGCGGTGTCATGCATCACGGAGGCCTGGCGGTGTCATGGACGGAGGCCTGGCGGTGTCATGCAGCACGGAGGCCTGGCGGTGTTATGCAGCACGGAGGCCTGGCGGTGTCATGCAGCACGGAGGCCTGGCGGTGTCATGCAGCACGGAGGCCTGGCGGTGTCATGCAGCATGGAGGCCTGGCGGTGTCATGCAGCACAGAGGCCTGGCGGTGTCATGCAGCATGGAGGCCTGGCGGTGTCATGCAGCACGGAGGCCTGGCGGTATCATGCAGCACGGAGGCCTGGCGGTGTCATGCACGGAGGCATGGCGGTGTCATGCAGCACGGGGGCCTGGCGGTTTCATGCAGCACAGAGGCCTGGCGGTGTCATGCACGGAGGCCTGGCGGTGTCATGCACGGAGGCCTGGCGGTGTCATGCAGCACGGAGGCATGGCGGTGTCATGCAGCACGGAGGCCTGGTGGTGTCATGCACGGAGGCCTGGCGTTGTCATTCAGCACGGAGGCCTGGCGGTGTCATGCAGCACGGAGGCCTGGCGGTGTCATGCAGCACGGAGGCCTGGCGGTGTCATGCAGCACGGAGGCATGGCGGTGTAATGCAGCACGGAGGCCTGGTGGTGTCATGCACGGAGGCCTGGCGGTGTCATGCAGCACGGAGGCCTGGCGGTGTCATGCAGCACGGAGGCCTGGCGGTGTCATGCAGCACGGAGGCCTGGCGGTGTCATGCAGCACGGAGGCCTGGCGGTGTAATGCAGCACGGAGGCCTGGCGGTGTCATGCACGGAGGCCTGGCGGTGTCATGCAGCACGGAGGCCTGGCGGTGTCATGCAGCACGGAGGCCTGGCGGTGTCATGCATGGAGGCCTGGCAGTGTCATGAACAGGGAGGCCTGGCGGTGTCATGCAGCACGGAGGCATGGCGGTGTCATGCAGCACGTCGGCCTGGCGGTGTCATGCAGCACGGAGGCCTGGCGGTGTCATGCAGCACGGAGGCCTGGCGGTGTCATGCAGCACGGATGCCTGGCGGTGTCATGCAGCACGGAGGCCTGGCGGTGTCATGCACGGAGGCCTGGCGGTGTCATGCAGCACGGAGGCCTGGCTGTGTCATGCAGCACGGAGGCCTGGCGGTGTCATGCAGCACGGAGGCCTGGCGGTGTCATGCACGGAGGCCTGGCGGTGTCATGCAGCACGGAGGCCTGGCGGTGTCATGCAGCACAGAGGCCTGGCGGTGTCATGCAGCACGGAGGCCTGGCGGTGTCATGCAGCACGGAGGCCTGGCGGTATCATGCAGCACGGAGGCCTGGCGGTGTCATGCACGGAGGCATGGCGGTGTCATGCAGCACGGAGGCCTGGCGGTGTCATGCAGCACGGAGGCCTGGCGGTGTCATGCAGCACGGAGGCCTGGCAGTGTCATGCAACACGGAGGCCTGGCAGTGTCATGCACGGAGGCCTGGCGGTGTCATGCAGCACGGAGGCCTGGCGGTGTCATGCAGCACAGAGGCCTGGCGGTGTCATGCACGGAGGCCTGGCGGTGTCATGCACGGAGGCCTGGCGGTGTCATGCAGCACGGAGGCCTGGCGGTGTCATGCAGCACGGAGGCCTGGCGGTGTCATGCAGCACGGAGGCCTGGCGGTGTCATGCACGGAGGCCTGGTGGTGTCATGCAGCATGGAGGCCTGGCGGTGTCATGCAGCACGGAGGCCTGGCGGTGTCATGCAGCACGGAGGCCTGGCGGTGTCATGCAGCACGGAGGCTTGGCGGTGTCATGCAGCACGGAGGCCTGGCGGTGTCATGCACGGAGGCCTGGCGGTGTCATGCACGGAGGCCTGGCGGTGTCATGCAGCACGGAGGCCTGGCGGTGTCATGGACGGAGGCCTGGCGGTGTCATGCAGCACGGAGGCCTGGCGGTGTTATGCAGCACGGAGGCCTGGCGGTGTCATGCAGCACGGAGGCCTGGCGGTGTCATGCAGCACGGAGGCCTGGCGGTGTCATGCAGCACGGATGCCTGGCGGTGTCATGCAGCACGGAGGCCTGGCGGTGTCATGCAGCACGGAGGCCTGGCGGTGTCATAAAGCACGGAGGCCTGGCAGTGTCATGCAGCACGGAGGCCTGGTGGTGTCATGCAGCACGGAGGCCTGGCGGTGTCATGCACGGAGGCCTGGCGGTGTCATGCAGCACGGAGGCCTGGCGGTGTCATGCACGGAGGCCTGGCGGTGTCATGCAGCACGGAGGCCTGGTGGTGTAATGCAGCACGGAGGCCTGGCGGTGTCATGCAGCACGGAGGCCTGGCGGTGTCATGCAGCACGGAGGCCTGGCGGTGTCATGCACGGAGGCCTGGCGGTGTCATGCAGCACGGAGGCATGGCGGTGTCATGCAGCACTCGTGCACGGAGGCCTGGCAGTGTCATGCAGCACGGAGGCCTGGCGGTGTCATGCAGCACGGAGGCCTGGCGGTGTCATGCAGCACGGAGGCCTGGCAGTGTCATGCAGCACGGAGGCCTAGCGGTGTCATGCAGCACGGAGGCCTGGCGGTGTCATGCAGCACGGAGGCCTGGTGGTGTCATGCAGCACGGAGGCCTGGCGGTATCATGCAGCACGGAGGCCTGGCGGTGTCATGCACGGAGGCATGGCGGTGTCATGCAGCACGGAGGCCTGGCGGTGTCATGCGGCACGGAGGCCTGGCAGTGTCATGCAGCACGGAGGCCTGGCGGTGTCATGCAACACGGAGGCCTGGCGGTGTCATGCAGCACGGAGGCCTGGCGGTGTCATGCAGCATGGAGGATTGGCGGTGTCATGCAGCACGGAGGCCTGGCGGTGTCATGCAGCACGGAGGCCTGGCGGTGTCATGCACGGAGGCCTGGCGGTGTCATGCACGGAGGCCTGGCGGTGTCATGCATCACGGAGGCCTGGCGGTGTCATGGACGGAGGCCTGGCGGTGTCATGCACGGAGGCCTGGCGGTGTCATGCAGCACGGAGGCCTGGCGGTGTCATGCAGCACAGAGGCCTGGCGGTGTCATGCAGCACGGAGGCCTGGCGGTGTCATGCAGCACGGAGGCCTGGCGGTGTCATGCACGGAGGCCTGGCAGTGTCATGCAGCACGGAGGCCTGGCGGTGTCATGCAGCACGGAGGCCTGGCGGTGTCATGCAGCACGGAGGCCTGGCGGTGTTATGCAGCACGGAGGCCTGGCGGTGTCATGCAGCACGGAGGCCTGGCGGTGTCATGCAGCACGGAGGCCTGGCGGTGTCATGCAGCACGGATGCCTGGCGGTGTCATGCAGCACGGAGGCCTGGCGGTGTCATGCAGCACGGAGGCCTGGCGGTGTCATAAAGCACAGAGGCCTGGCAGTGTCATGCAGCACGGAGGCCTGGCGGTGTCATGCAGCACGGAGGCCTGGCGGTGTCATGCATGGAGGCCTGGCGGTGTCATGCAGCACGGAGGCCTGGCGGTGTCATGCACGGAGGCCTGGCGGTGTCATGCAGCACGGAGGCCTGGCGGTGTCATGCAGCACGGAGGCCTGGCGGTGTCATGCAGCACGGAGGCCTGGCGGTGTCATGCAGCACGGAGGCCTGGCGGTGTCATGCACGGAGGCCTGGTGGTGTCATGCAGCATGGAGGCCTGGCGGTGTCATGCAGCACGGAGGCCTGGCGGTGTCATGCAGCACGGAGGCCTGGCGGTGTCATGCAGCACGGAGGCTTGGCGGTGTCATGCAGCACGGAGGCCTGGCGGTGTCATGCAGCACGGAGGCCTGGCGGTGTCATGCACGGAGGCCTGGCGGTGTCATGCACGGAGGCCTGGCGGTGTCATGCAGCACGGAGGCCTGGCGGTGTCATGGACGGAGGCCTGGCGGTGTCATGCAGCACGGAGGCCTGGCGGTGTTATGCAGCACGGAGGCCTGGCGGTGTCATGCAGCACGGAGGCCTGGCGGTGTCATGCAGCACGGAGGCCTGGCGGTGTCATGCAGCACGGATGCCTGGCGGTGTCATGCAGCACGGAGGCCTGGCGGTGTCATGCAGCACGGAGGCCTGGCGGTGTCATAAAGCACGGAGGCCTGGCAGTGTCATGCAGCACGGAGGCCTGGTGGTGTCATGCAGCACGGAGGCCTGGCGGTGTCATGCACGGAGGCCTGGCGGTGTCATGCAGCACGGAGGCCTGGCGGTGTCATGCACGGAGGCCTGGCGGTGTCATGCAGCACGGAGGCCTGGTGGTGTAATGCAGCACGGAGGCCTGGCGGTGTCATGCAGCACGGAGGCCTGGCGGTGTCATGCAGCACGGAGGCCTGGCGGTGTCATGCACGGAGGCCTGGCGGTGTCATGCAGCACGGAGGCATGGCGGTGTCATGCAGCACTCGTGCACGGAGGCCTGGCAGTGTCATGCAGCACGGAGGCCTGGCGGTGTCATGCAGCACGGAGGCCTGGCGGTGTCATGCAGCACGGAGGCCTGGCAGTGTCATGCAGCACGGAGGCCTAGCGGTGTCATGCAGCACGGAGGCCTGGCGGTGTCATGCAGCACGGAGGCCTGGTGGTGTCATGCAGCACGGAGGCCTGGCGGTATCATGCAGCACGGAGGCCTGGCGGTGTCATGCACGGAGGCATGGCGGTGTCATGCAGCACGGAGGCCTGGCGGTGTCATGCAGCACGGAGGCCTGGCGGTGTCATGCAGCACGGAGGCCTGGCGGTGTCATGCAACACGGAGGCCTGGCGGTGTCATGCAGCACGGAGGCCTGGCGGTGTCATGCAGCATGGAGGATTGGCGGTGTCATGCAGCACGGAGGCCTGGCGGTGTCATGCAGCACAGAGGCCTGGCGGTGTCATGCACGGAGGCCTGGCGGTGTCATGCACGGAGGCCTGGCGGTGTCATGCATCACGGAGGCCTGGCGGTGTCATGGACGGAGGCCTGGCGGTGTCATGCAGCACGGAGGCCTGGCGGTGTTATGCAGCACGGAGGCCTGGCGGTGTCATGCAGCACGGAGGCCTGGCGGTGTCATGCAGCACGGAGGCCTGGCGGTGTCATGCAGCATGGAGGCCTGGCGGTGTCATGCAGCACAGAGGCCTGGCGGTGTCATGCAGCATGGAGGCCTGGCGGTGTCATGCAGCACGGAGGCCTGGCGGTATCATGCAGCACGGAGGCCTGGCGGTGTCATGCACGGAGGCATGGCGGTGTCATGCAGCACGGGGGCCTGGCGGTGTCATGCAGCACGGAGGCCTGGCGGTGTCATGCAGCACGGACGCCTGGCGGTGTCATGCAACACGGAGGCCTGGCGGTGTCATGCACGGAGGCCTGGCGGTGTCATGCAGCACGGAGGCCTGGCGGTTTCATGCAGCACAGAGGCCTGGCGGTGTCATGCACGGAGGCCTGGCGGTGTCATGCACGGAGGCCTGGCGGTGTCATGCAGCACGGAGGCATGGCGGTGTCATGCAGCACGGAGGCCTGGTGGTGTCATGCACGGAGGCCTGGCGTTGTCATTCAGCACGGAGGCCTGGCGGTGTCATGCAGCACGGAGGCCTGGCGGTGTCATGCAGCACGGAGGCCTGGCGGTGTCATGCAGCACGGAGGCATGGCGGTGTAATGCAGCACGGAGGCCTGGTGGTGTCATGCACGGAGGCCTGGCGGTGTCATGCAGCACGGAGGCCTGGCGGTGTCATGCAGCACGGAGGCCTGGCGGTGTCATGCAGCACGGAGGCCTGGCGGTGTCATGCAGCACGGAGGCCTGGCGGTGTAATGCAGCACGGAGGCCTGGCGGTGTCATGCACGGAGGCATGGCGGTGTCATGCAGCACGGAGGCCTGGCGGTGTCATGCAGCACGGAGGCCTGGCGGTGTCATGCAGCACGGAGGCCTGGCGGTGTCATGCAACACGGAGGCCTGGCGGTGTCATGCAGCACGGAGGCCTGGCGGTGTCATGCAGCATGGAGGATTGGCGGTGTCATGCAGCACGGAGGCCTGGCGGTGTCATGCAGCACAGAGGCCTGGCGGTGTCATGCACGGAGGCCTGGCGGTGTCATGCACGGAGGCCTGGCGGTGTCATGCATCACGGAGGCCTGGCGGTGTCATGGACGGAGGCCTGGCGGTGTCATGCAGCACGGAGGCCTGGCGGTGTTATGCAGCACGGAGGCCTGGCGGTGTCATGCAGCACGGAGGCCTGGCGGTGTCATGCAGCACGGAGGCCTGGCGGTGTCATGCAGCATGGAGGCCTGGCGGTGTCATGCAGCACAGAGGCCTGGCGGTGTCATGCAGCATGGAGGCCTGGCGGTGTCATGCAGCACGGAGGCCTGGCGGTATCATGCAGCACGGAGGCCTGGCGGTGTCATGCACGGAGGCATGGCGGTGTCATGCAGCACGGGGGCCTGGCGGTTTCATGCAGCACAGAGGCCTGGCGGTGTCATGCACGGAGGCCTGGCGGTGTCATGCACGGAGGCCTGGCGGTGTCATGCAGCACGGAGGCATGGCGGTGTCATGCAGCACGGAGGCCTGGTGGTGTCATGCACGGAGGCCTGGCGTTGTCATTCAGCACGGAGGCCTGGCGGTGTCATGCAGCACGGAGGCCTGGCGGTGTCATGCAGCACGGAGGCCTGGCGGTGTCATGCAGCACGGAGGCATGGCGGTGTAATGCAGCACGGAGGCCTGGTGGTGTCATGCACGGAGGCCTGGCGGTGTCATGCAGCACGGAGGCCTGGCGGTGTCATGCAGCACGGAGGCCTGGCGGTGTCATGCAGCACGGAGGCCTGGCGGTGTCATGCAGCACGGAGGCCTGGCGGTGTAATGCAGCACGGAGGCCTGGCGGTGTCATGCACGGAGGCCTGGCGGTGTCATGCAGCACGGAGGCCTGGCGGTGTCATGCAGCACGGAGGCCTGGCGGTGTCATGCATGGAGGCCTGGCAGTGTCATGAACAGGGAGGCCTGGCGGTGTCATGCAGCACGGAGGCATGGCGGTGTCATGCAGCACGTCGGCCTGGCGGTGTCATGCAGCACGGAGGCCTGGCGGTGTCATGCAGCACGGAGGCCTGGCGGTGTCATGCAGCACGGATGCCTGGCGGTGTCATGCAGCACGGAGGCCTGGCGGTGTCATGCACGGAGGCCTGGCGGTGTCATGCAGCACGGAGGCCTGGCTGTGTCATGCAGCACGGAGGCCTGGCGGTGTCATGCAGCACGGAGGCCTGGCGGTGTCATGCACGGAGGCCTGGCGGTGTCATGCAGCACGGAGGCCTGGCGGTGTCATGCAGCACAGAGGCCTGGCGGTGTCATGCAGCACGGAGGCCTGGCGGTGTCATGCAGCACGGAGGCCTGGCGGTATCATGCAGCACGGAGGCCTGGCGGTGTCATGCACGGAGGCATGGCGGTGTCATGCAGCACGGAGGCCTGGCGGTGTCATGCAGCACGGAGGCCTGGCGGTGTCATGCAGCACGGAGGCCTGGCAGTGTCATGCAACACGGAGGCCTGGCAGTGTCATGCACGGAGGCCTGGCGGTGTCATGCAGCACGGAGGCCTGGCGGTGTCATGCAGCACAGAGGCCTGGCGGTGTCATGCACGGAGGCCTGGCGGTGTCATGCACGGAGGCCTGGCGGTGTCATGCAGCACGGAGGCATGGCGGTGTCATGCAGCACGGAGGCCTGGTGGTGTCATGCAGCACGGAGGCCTGGCGGTATCATGCAGCACGGAGGCCTGGCGGTGTCATGCAGCACGGAGGCCTGGCGATGTCATGCACGGAGGCCTGGCGGTGTCATGCACTGAGGCCTGGCGGTGTCATGCACTGAGGCCTGGCGGTGTCATGCACGGAGGCCTGGCGGTGTCATGCAGCACGGAGGCCTGGGGGTGTCATGCACGGAGGCCTGGCGGTGTCATGCAGCACGGAGGCCTGGCGGTGTCATGCAGCACGGATGCCTGGCGGTGTCATGCAGCACGGAGGCCTGGCGGTGTCATGCAGCACGGAGGCCTGGCGGTGTCATAAAGCACGGAGGCCTGGCAGTGTCATGCAGCACGGAGGCCTGGCGGTGTCATGCAGCACGGAGGCCTGGCGGTGTTATGCACGGAGGCCTGGCGGTGTCATGCAGCACGGAGGCCTGGCGGTGTCATGCACGGAGGCCTGTCGGTGTCATGCAGCACGGAGGCCTGGCGGTGTCATGCAGCACCGAGAACTGGCGGTGTCATGCAGCACCGAGGCCTGGCGGTGTCATGCACGGAGGCCTGGCGGTGTCATGCAGCACCGAGGCCTCGCGGTGTCATGCACGGAGGCCTGGCGGTGTCATGCAGCACGGAGGCCTGGCGGTGTCATGCAGCACGGAGGCCTGGTGGTGTCATGCACGGAGGCCTGGCGGTGTCATGCAGCACAGAGGCCTGGCGGTGTCATGCAGCGCAGAGGCCTGGCGGTGTCATGCAGCACGGAGGCCTGGCGATGTCATGCACGGAGGCCTGGCGGTGTCATGCACTGAGGCCTGGCGGTGTCATGCACGGAGGCCTGGCGGTGTCACGCAGCACGGAGGCCTGGCGGTGTCATGCACGGAGGCCTGGCGGTGTCATGCAGCACGGAGGCCTGGCGGTGTCATGCAGCACAGAGGCCTGGCGGTGTCATGCAGCACGGAGGCCTGGCGGTGTCATGCAGCACGGAGGCCTGGCGGTGTCATGCACGGAGGCCTGGCAGTGTCATGCAGCACGGAGGCCTGGCGGTGTCATGCAGCACGGAGGCCTGGCGGTGTCATGCAGCACGGAGGCCTGGCGGTGTTATGCAGCACGGAGGCCTGGCGGTGTCATGCAGCACGGAGGCCTGGCGGTGTCATGCAGCACGGAGGCCTGGCGGTGTCATGCAGCACGGATGCCTGGCGGTGTCATGCAGCACGGAGGCCTGGCGGTGTCATGCAGCACGGAGGCCTGGCGGTGTCATAAAGCACAGAGGCCTGGCAGTGTCATGCAGCACGGAGGCCTGGCGGTGTCATGCAGCACGGAGGCCTGGCGGTGTCATGCATGGAGGCCTGGCGGTGTCATGCAGCACGGAGGCCTGGCGGTGTCATGCACGGAGGCCTGGCGGTGTCATGCAGCACGGAGGCCTGGCGGTGTCATGCAGCACGGAGGCCTGGCGGTGTCATGCAGCACGGAGGCCTGGCGGTGTCATGCAGCACGGAGGCCTGGCGGTGTCATGCACGGAGGCCTGGTGGTGTCATGCAGCATGGAGGCCTGGCGGTGTCATGCAGCACGGAGGCCTGGCGGTGTCATGCAGCACGGAGGCCTGGCGGTGTCATGCAGCACGGAGGCTTGGCGGTGTCATGCAGCACGGAGGCCTGGCGGTGTCATGCAGCATGGAGGCCAGGCGGTGTCATGCACGGAGGCCTGGCGGTGTCATGCACGGAGGCCTGGCGGTGTCATGCAGCACGGAGGCCTGGCGGTGTCATGGACGGAGGCCTGGCGGTGTCATGCAGCACGGAGGCCTGGCGGTGTTATGCAGCACGGAGGCCTGGCGGTGTCATGCAGCACGGAGGCCTGGCGGTGTCATGCAGCACGGAGGCCTGGCGGTGTCATGCAGCACGGATGCCTGGCGGTGTCATGCAGCACGGAGGCCTGGCGGTGTCATGCAGCACGGAGGCCTGGCGGTGTCATAAAGCACGGAGGCCTGGCAGTGTCATGCAGCACGGAGGCCTGGTGGTGTCATGCAGCACGGAGGCCTGGCGGTGTCATGCACGGAGGCCTGGCGGTGTCATGCAGCACGGAGGCCTGGCGGTGTCATGCACGGAGGCCTGGCGGTGTCATGCAGCACGGAGGCCTGGTGGTGTAATGTAGCACGGAGGCCTGGCGGTGTCATGCAGCACGGAGGCCTGGCGGTGTCATGCAGCACGGAGGCCTGGCGGTGTCATGCACGGAGGCCTGGCGGTGTCATGCAGCACGGAGGCATGGCGGTGTCATGCAGCACTCGTGCACGGAGGCCTGGCAGTGTCATGCAGCACGGAGGCCTGGCGGTGTCATGCAGCACGGAGGCCTGGCGGTGTCATGCAGCACGGAGGCCTGGCAGTGTCATGCAGCACGGAGGCCTAGCGGTGTCATGCAGCACGGAGGCCTGGCGGTGTCATGCAGCACGGAGGCCTGGTGGTGTCATGCAGCACGGAGGCCTGGCGGTATCATGCAGCACGGAGGCCTGGCGGTGTCATGCACGGAGGCATGGCGGTGTCATGCAGCACGGAGGCCTGGCGGTGTCATGCAGCACGGAGGCCTGGCGGTGTCGTGCAGCACGGAGGCCTGGCGGTGTCATGCAACACGGAGGCCTGGCGGTGTCATGCAGCACGGAGGCCTGGCGGTGTCATGCAGCATGGAGGATTGGCGGTGTCATGCAGCACGGAGGCCTGGCGGTGTCATGCAGCACGGAGGCCTGGCGGTGTCATGCAGCACGGAGGCCTGGCGGTGTCATGCAGCACAGAGGCCTGGCGGTGTCATGCAGCATGGAGGCCTGGCGGTGTCATGCAGCACGGAGGCCTGGCGGTATCATGCAGCACGGAGGCCTGGCGGTGTCATGCACGGAGGCATGGCGGTGTCATGCAGCACGGGGGCCTGGCGGTGTCATGCAGCACGGAGGCCTGGCGGTGTCATGCAGCACGGAGGCCTGGCGGTGTCATGCAACACGGAGGCCTGGCGGTGTCATGCACGGAGGCCTGGCGGTGTCATGCAGCACGGAGGCCTGGCGGTTTCATGCAGCACAGAGGCCTGGCGGTGTCATGCACGGAGGCCTGGCGGTGTCATGCACGGAGGCCTGGCGGTGTCATGCAGCACGGAGGCATGGCGGTGTCATGCAGCACGGAGGCCTGGTGGTGTCATGCACGGAGGCCTGGCGTTGTCATTCAGCACGGAGGCCTGGCGGTGTCATGCAGCACGGAGGCCTGGCGGTGTCATGCAGCACGGAGGCCTGGCGGTGTCATGCAGCACGGAGGCATGGCGGTGTCATGCAGCACGGAGGCCTGGTGGTGTCATGCACGGAGGCCTGGCGGTGTCATGCACGGAGGCCTGGCGGTGTCATGCAGCACGGAGGCCTGGCGGTGTCATGCAGCACGGAGGCCTGGCGGTGTCATGCAGCACGAAGGCCTGGCGGTGTCATGCAGCACGGAGGCCTGGCGGTGTAATGCAGCACGGAGGCCTGGCGGTGTCATGCACGGAGGCCTGGCGGTGTCATGCAGCACGGAGGCCTGGCGGTGTCATGCAGCACGGAGGCCTGGCGGTGTCATGCATGGAGGCCTGGCAGTGTCATGAACAGGGAGGCCTGGCGGTGTCATGCAGCACGGAGGCATGGCGGTGTCATGCAGCACGTCGGCCTGGCGGTGTCATGCAGCACGGAGGCCTGGCGGTGTCATGCAGCACGGAGGCCTGGCGGTGTCATGCAGCACGGATGCCTGGCGGTGTCATGCAGCACGGAGGCCTGGCGGTGTCATGCACGGAGGCCTGGCGGTGTCATGCAGCACGGAGGCCTGGCAGTGTCATGCAGCACGGAGGCCTGGCGGTGTCATGCAGCACGGAGGCCTGGCGGTGTCATGCACGGAGGCCTGGCGGTGTCATGCAGCACGGAGGCCTGGCGGTGTCATGCAGCACAGAGGCCTGGCGGTGTCATGCAGCACGGAGGCCTGGCGGTATCATGCAGCACGGAGGCCTGGCGGTGTCATGCACGGAGGCATGGCGGTGTCATGCAGCACGGAGGCCTGGCGGTGTCATGCAGCACGGAGGCCTGGCGGTGTCATGCAGCACGGAGGCCTGGCAGTGTCATGCAACACGGAGGCCTGGCAGTGTCATGCACGGAGGCCTGGCGGTGTCATGCAGCACGGAGGCCTGGCGGTGTCATGCAGCACAGAGGCCTGGTAGTGTCATGCACGGAGGCCTGGCGGTGTCATGCACGGAGGCCTGGCGGTGTCATGCAGCACGGAGGCATGGCGGTGTCATGCAGCACGGAGGCCTGGTGGTGTCATGCAGCACGGAGGCCTGGCGGTATCATGCAGCACGGAGGCCTGGCGGTGTCATGCAGCACGGAGGCCTGGCGATGTCATGCACGGAGGCCTGGCGGTGTCATGCACTGAGGCCTGGCGGTGTCATGCACTGAGGCCTGGCGGTGTCATGCACGGAGGCCTGGCGGTGTCATGCAGCACGGAGGCCTGGGGGTGTCATGCACGGAGGCCTGGCGGTGTCATGCAGCACGGAGGCCTGGCGGTGTCATGCAGCACGGAGGCCTGGCGGTGTCATGCACGGAGGCCTGGCGGTGTCATGCAGCACGGAGGCCTGGCGGTGTAATGCAGCACGGAGGCCTGGCGGTGTCATGCACGGAGGCCTGGCGGTGTCATGCAGCACGGAGGCCTGGCGGTGTCATGCAGCACGGAGGCCTGGCGGTGTCATGCACGGAGGCCTGGCAGTGTCATGAACATGGAGGCCTGGCGGTGTCATGCAGCACGGAGGCATGGCGGTGTCATGCAGCACGTAGGCCTGGCGCTGTCATGCACGGAGGCCTGGCGGTGTCATGCAGCACGGAGGCCTGGCGGTGTCATGCAGCACGGAGGCCTGGCGGTGTCATGCACGGAGGCCTGGCGGTGTCATGCACGGAGGTCTGGCGGTGTCATGCAGCACGGAGGCCTGGCGGTGTCATGCAGCACGGAGGCCTGGCGAGGTCATGCAGCACGGAGGCCTGGCTGTGTCATGCAGCACAGAGGCCTGGCGGTGTCATGCAGCACGGAGGCCTGGCGGTGTCATGCAGCACGGAGGCCTGGCGGTGTCATGCACGGATGCCTGGTGGTGTCATGCAGCACGGAGGCCTGGCGGTGTCATGCAGCACGGAGGCCTGGCGGTGTCATGCACGGAGGCCTGGCGGTGTCATGCAGCACGGAGGCCTGGCGGTGTCATGCAGCACGGAGGCCTGGCGGTGTCATGCACGGAGGCCTGGCGGTGTCATGCAGCACGGAGGCCTGGCGGTGTCATGCATGGAGGCCTGGCGGTGTCATGCAGCACGGAGGCCTGGCGGTGTCATGCAGCACGGAGGCCTGGCGGTGTCATGCACGGATGCCTGGCGGTGTCATGCAGCACGGAGGCCTGGCAGTGTCATGCACGGAGGCCTGGCGTGTCATGCGGAGGCCTGGCGGTGTCATGCACGGAGGCCTGGCGGTGTCATGCAGCACGAAGGCCTGGCGGTGTCATGCAGCACGGAGGCCTGGCGGTGTCATACACGGAGGCCTGACGGTGTCATGCAGCACGGAGGCCTGGCGGTGTCATGCACGGAGGCCTGGCGGTGTCATGCAGCACGGAGGCCTGGCGGTGTCATGCACGGAGGCCTGGCGGTGTCATGCAGCACGGAGGCCTGGCGGTGTCATGCAGCACGGAGGCCTGGCAGTGTCATGCAGCATGGAGGCCTGGCGGTGTCATGCAACACTGAGGCCTGGCGGTGTCATGCAGCACGGAGGCCTGGCGGTGTCATGCAGCACGGAGGCCTGGCGGTGTCATGCAGCACGGAGGCCTGGCGGTGTCATGCACGGAGGCCTGGCGGTGTCATGCAGCACGGAGGCCTGGCGGTGTCATGCAGCACGGAGGCCTGGAGGTGTCATGCACGGAGGCCTGGCGGTGTCATGCAGCACGGAGGCCTGGCGGTGTCATGCAGCACGGAGGCCTGGCGGTGTCATGCACGGAGGCCTGGCAGTGTCATGCAGCACGGAGGCCTGGCGGTGTCATGCAGCACGGAGGCATGGCGGTGTCATGCAGCACGGAGGCCTGGCGGTGTCATGCAGCACTGAGGCCTGGCGGTGTCATGCATGGAGGCCTGGCGGTGTCATGCAGCACGGAGGCCTGGCGGTGTCATGCAGCACGGAGGCCTGGCGGTGTCATGCACGGATGCCTGGCGGTGTCATGCAGCACGGAGGCCTGGCAGTGTCATGCACGGAGGCCTGGCGTGTCATGCGGAGGCCTGGCGGTGTCATGCACGGAGGCCTGGCGGTGTCATGCAGCACGAAGGCCTGGCGGTGTCATGCAGCACGGAGGCCTGGCGGTGTCATACACGGAGGCCTGGCGGTGTCATGCAGCACGGAGGCCTGGCGGTGTCATGCACGGAGGCCTGGCGGTGTCATGCAGCACAGAGGCCTGGCGGTGTCATGCAGCACGGAGGCCTGGCGGTGTCAAGCAGCACGGAGGCCTGGAGGTGTCATGCAGCACGGAGGCCTGGCGGTGTCATGCACGGAGGCCTGGCGGTGTCATGCACCACGGAGGCCTGGCGGTGTCATGCAGCACGGAGGCCTGGCGGTGTCATGCACTGAGGCCTGGCGGTGTCATGCAGCACGGAGGCCTGGCGGTGTCATGCACGGAGGCCTGGCGGTGTCATGCATGGAGGCCTGGCGGTGTCATGCAGCACGGAGGCCTGGCGGTGTCATGCAGCACGGAGGCCTGGCGGTGTCATGCAGCACAGAGGCCTGGCGTGTCATGCGGAGGCCTGGCGGTGTCATGCACGGAGGCCTGGCGGTGTCATGCAGCACGAAGGCCTGGCGGTGTCATGCAGCACGGAGGCCTGGCGGTGTCATACACGGAGGCCTGGCGGTGTCATGCAGCACGGAGGCCTGGCGGTGTCATGCACGGAGGCCTGGCGGTGTCATGCAGCACAGAGGCCTGGCGGTGTCATGCAGCACGGAGGCCTGGCGGTGTCAAGCAGCACGGAGGCCTGGAGGTGTCATGCAGCACGGAGGCCTGGCGGTGTCATGCACGGAGGCCTGGCGGTGTCATGCACCACAGAGGCCTGGCGGTGTCATGCAGCACGGAGGCCTGGCGGTGTCATGCACGGAGGCCTGGCGGTGTCATGCAGCACGGAGGCCTGGCGGTGTCATGCACGGAGGCCTGGCGGTGTCATGCATTAAGGCCTGGCGGTGTCATGCAGCACTGAGGCCTGGCGGTGTCATGCAGCACAGAGGCCTGGCGGTGTCATGCAGCACAGAGGCCTGGCGGTGTCATGCACGGAGGCCTGGCGGTGTCATGCAGCACGGAGGCCTGGCGGTGTCATGCACGGAGGCCTGGCGGTGTCATGCACGGAGGCCTGGCAGTGTCATGCAGCACGGAGGCCCGGCGGTGTCATGCAGCACGGAGGCCTGGCGGTGTCATGCACGGAGGCATGGCGGTGTCATGCAGCAAGGAGGCCTGGCGGTATCATGCAGCAAGGAGGCCTGCCGGTGTCATGCAACACGGAGGCCTGGCGGTGTCATGCAGCACGGAGGCCTGGCGGTGTCATGCAGCACGGAGGCCTGGCGGTGTCATGCACGGAGGCCTGGCAGTGTCATGCAGCACTGAGGCCTGGCGGTGTCATGCAGCATGGAGGCCTGGCGGTGTCATGCAGCACGGAGGCCTGGCGATGTCATGCACGGAGGCCTGGTGGTGTCATGCACTGAGGCCTGGCGGTGTCATGCACTGAGGCCTGGCGGTGTCATGCACTGAGGCCTGGCGGTGTCATGCACGGAGGCCTGGCGGTGTCATGCAGCATGGAAGCCTGGCGGTGTCATGCAGCATGGAGGCCTGGCGGTGTCATGCACGGAGGCCTGGCGGTGTCATGCAGCACGGAGGCCTGGCGGTGTCATGCAGCACGGAGGCCTGGCGGTGTCATGCACGGAGGCCTGGCGGTGTCATGCAGCATGGAGGCCTGGCGGTGTCATGCAGCACGGAGGCATGGCGGTGTCATGCAGCACGGAGGCCTGGCGGTGTCATGCAGCACTGAGGCCTGGCGGTGTCATGCATGGAGGCCTGGCAGTGTCATGCAGCACGGAGGCCTGGCGGTGTCATGCAGCACGGAGGCCTGGCGGTGTCATGCACGGATGCCTGGCGGTGTCATGCAGCACGGAGGCCTGGCGGTGTCATGCACGGAGGCCTGGCGGTGTCATGCGGAGGCCTGGCGGTGTCATGCACGGAGGCCTGGCGGTGTCATGCAGCACGGAGGCCTGGCGGTGTCATGCAGCACGGAGGCCTGGCGATGTCATACACGGAGGCCTGGCGGTGTCATGCAGCACGGAGGCCTGGCGGTGTCATGCACGGAGGCCTGGCGGTGTCATGCAGCACAGAGGCCTGGCGGTGTCATGCAGCACGGAGGCCTGGCGGTGTCAAGCAGCACGGAGGCCTGGCGGTGTCATGCAGCACGGAGGCCTGGCGGTGTCATGCACGGAGGCCTGGCGGTGTCATGCAGCATGGAGGCCTGGGGGTGTCATGCAACACGGAGGCCTGGGGGTGTCATGCACGGAGGCCTGGCGGTGTCATGCAGCACGGAGGCCTGGCGGTGTCATGCAGCACGGAGGCCTGGCGGTGTCATGCACGGAGGCCTGGCGGTGTCATGCAGCACGGAGGCCTGGCGGTGTCATGCAGCACGGAGGCCTGGAGGTGTCATGCACGGAGGCCTGGCGGTGTCATGCAGCACGGAGGCCTGGCGGTGTCATGCAGCACGGAGGCCTGGCGGTGTCATGCACGGAGGCCTGGCAGTGTCATGCAGCACGGAGGCCTGGCGGTGTCATGCAGCACGGAGGCATGGCGGTGTCATGCAGCACGGAGGCCTGGCGGTGTCATGCAGCACTGAGGCCTGGCGGTGTCATGCATGGAGGCCTGGCGGTGTCATGCAGCACGGAGGCCTGGCGGTGTCATGCAGCACGGAGGCCTGGCGGTGTCATGCACGGATGCCTGGCGGTGTCATGCAGCACGGAGGCCTGGCAGTGTCATGCACGGAGGCCTGGCGTGTCATGCGGAGGCCTGGCGGTGTCATGCACGGAGGCCTGGCGGTGTCATGCAGCACGAAGGCCTGGCGGTGTCATGCAGCACGGAGGCCTGGCGGTGTCATACACGGAGGCCTGGCGGTGTCATGCAGCACGGAGGCCTGGCGGTGTCATGCAGCACGGAGGCCTGGCGGTGTCATGCAGCACAGAGGCCTGGCGTGTCATGCGGAGGCCTGGCGGTGTCATGCACGGAGGCCTGGCGGTGTCATGCAGCACGAAGGCCTGGCGGTGTCATGCAGCACGGAGGCCTGGCGGTGTCATACACGGAGGCCTGGCGGTGTCATGCAGCACGGAGGCCTGGCGGTGTCATGCACGGAGGCCTGGCGGTGTCATGCAGCACAGAGGCCTGGCGGTGTCATGCAGCACGGAGGCCTGGCGGTGTCAAGCAGCACGGAGGCCTGGAGGTGTCATGCAGCACGGAGGCCTGGCGGTGTCATGCACGGAGGCCTGGCGGTGTCATGCACCACGGAGGCCTGGCGGTGTCATGCAGCACGGAGGCCTGGCGGTGTCATGCACGGAGGCCTGGCGGTGTCATGCAGCACGGAGGCCTGGCGGTGTCATGCACGGAGGCCTGGCGGTGTCATGCATGGAGGCCTGGCGGTGTCATGCAGCACTGAGGCCTGGCGGTGTCATGCAGCACGGAGGCCTGGCGGTGTCATGCAGCACAGAGGCCTGGCGGTGTCATGCACGGAGGCCTGGCGGTGTCATGCAGCACGGAGGCCTGGCGGTGTCATGCACGGAGGCCTGGCGGTGTCATGCACGGAGGCCTGGCAGTGTCATGCAGCACGGAGGCCCGGCGGTGTCATGCAGCACGGAGGCCTGGCGGTGTCATGCACGGAGGCATGGCGGTGTCATGCAGCAAGGAGGCCTGGCGGTATCATGCAGCAAGGAGGCCTGCCGGTGTCATGCAACACGGAGGCCTGGCGGTGTCATGCAGCACGGAGGCCTGGCGGTGTCATGCAGCACGGAGGCCTGGCGGTGTCATGCACGGAGGCCTGGCAGTGTCATGCAGCACTGAGGCCTGGCGGTGTCATGCAGCATGGAGGCCTGGCGGTGTCATGCAGCACGGAGGCCTGGCGATGTCATGCACGGAGGCCTGGTGGTGTCATGCACTGAGGCCTGGCGGTGTCATGCACTGAGGCCTGGCGGTGTCATGCACTGAGGCCTGGCGGTGTCATGCACGGAGGCCTGGCGGTGTCATGCAGCATGGAAGCCTGGCGGTGTCATGCAGCATGGAGGCCTGGCGGTGTCATGCACGGAGGCCTGGCGGTGTCATGCAGCACGGAGGCCTGGCGGTGTCATGCAGCACGGAGGCCTGGCGGTGTCATGCACGGAGGCCTGGCGATGTCATGCAGCACGGAGGCCTGGCGGTGTCATGCAGCACGGAGGCATGGCGGTGTCATGCAGCACGGAGGCCTGGCGGTGTCATGCAGCACTGAGGCCTGGCGGTGTCATGCATGGAGGCCTGGCAGTGTCATGCAGCACGGAGGCCTGGCGGTGTCATGCAGCACGGAGGCCTGGCGGTGTCATGCACGGATGCCTGGCGGTGTCATGCAGCACGGAGGCCTGGCGGTGTCATGCACGGAGGCCTGGCGGTGTCATGCGGAGGCCTGGCGGTGTCATGCACGGAGGCCTGGCGGTGTCATGCAGCACGGAGGCCTGGCGGTGTCATGCAGCACGGAGGCCTGGCGATGTCATACACGGAGGCCTGGCGGTGTCATGCAGCACGGAGGCCTGGCGGTGTCATGCACGGAGGCCTGGCGGTGTCATGCAGCACAGAGGCCTGGCGGTGTCATGCAGCACGGAGGCCTGGCGGTGTCAAGCAGCACGGAGGCCTGGCGGTGTCATGCAGCACGGAGGCCTGGCGGTGTCATGCACGGAGGCCTGGCGGTGTCATGCAGCATGGAGGCCTGGCGGTGTCATGCAACACGGAGGCCTGGGGGTGTCATGCACGGAGGCCTGGCGGTGTCATGCACGGAGGCCTGGCGGTGTCATGCAGCACGGAGGCCTGGTGGTGTCATGCACGGAGGCCTGGAGTTGTCATGCAGCACGGAGGCCTGGCGGTGTCATGCAGCACGGAGGCCTGGCGGTGTCATGCAGCACGCAGGCCTGGCGGTGTCATGCAGCACGGAGGCCTGGCGGTGTCATGCAGCACGGAGGCCTGGCGGTGTCATGCACGGAGGCCTGGCCGTGTCATGCAGCATGGAGGCCTGGCGGTGTCATGCACGGAGGCCTGGCGGTGTCATGCAGCACGGAGGCCTGGCGGTGTCATGCAGCACGGAGGCCTGGCGGTGTCATGCACGGAGGCCTGACGGTGTCATGCAGCACGGAGGCCTGGTGGTGTCAAGCAGCACGGAGACCTGGCGGTGTCATGCAGCACGGAGGCCTGGCGGTGTCATGCAGCACGGAGGCCTGGCGGTGTCATGCAGCACGGAGGCCTGACGGTGTCATGCAGCACGGAGGCCTGGCGGTGGCATGCAGCACGGAGGCCTGGCGGTGTCATGCAGCACGGAGGCCTGGCAGTGTCATGCAGCACAGAGGCCTGGCGGTGTCATGCAGCACGGAGACCTGGCGGTGTCATGCAGCACGGAGGCCTGGCGGTGTCATGCAGCACGGAGGCCTGGCGGTGTCATGCACGGAGGCCTGGCGGTGTCATGCAGCACGGAGGCCTGGCGGTGTCATGCACGGAGGCCTGGCGGTGTCATGCAGCATGGAGGCCTGGCAGTGTCATGCATGGAGGCCTGGCGGTGCCATGCAGCACGGAGGCCTGGCGGTGTCATGCAGCACGGAGGCCTGGTGGTGTCATGCAGCACGGAGGCCTGGCGGTGTCATGCACGGAGGCCTGGCGGTGTCATGCAGCACGGAGGCCTGGCGGTGTCATGCAGCACGGAGGCCTGGCGGTGTCATGCACGGAGGCCTGGCGGTGTCATGCAGCACGGAGGCCTGGCGGTGTCATGCAGCACGGAGGCCTGGCAGTGTCATGCACGGAGGCCTGGCGGTGTCATGCAGCACGGAGGCCTGGCGGTGTCATACACGGAGGCCTGGCAGTGTCATGCAGCACGGAGGCCTGGCGGTGTCATGCAGCACGGAGGCCTGGCGGTGTCATGCAACACTGAGGCCTGGCGGTGTCATGCAGCACAGAGGCCTGGCGGTGTCATGCAGCACGGAGGCCTGGCGGTGTCATGCAGCACGGAGGCCTGGCGGTGTCATGCACGGAGGCCTGGCGGTGTCATGCAGCACGGAGGCCTGGCGGTGTCATGCAGCACGGAGGCCTGGCGGTGTCATGCAGCACGGAGGCCTGGCGGTGTCATGCACGGAGGCCTGGCGGTGTCATGCAGCACGGAGGCCTGGCGGTGTCATGCACGGAGGCCTGGCGGTGTCATGCACCACGGAGGCCTGGCGGTGTCATGCAGCACGGAGGCCTGGCGGTGTCATGCACGGAGGCCTGGCGGTGTCATGCAGCACGGAGGCCTGGCGGTGTCATGCACGGAGGCCTGGCGGTGTCATGCATGGAGGCCTGGCGGTGTCATGCAGCACTGAGGCCTGGCGGTGTCATGCAGCACGGAGGCCTGGCGGTGTCATGCAGCACAGAGGCCTGGCGGTGTCATGCACGGAGGCCTGGCGGTGTCATGCAGCACGGAGGCCTGGCGGTGTCATGCACGGAGGCCTGGCGGTGTCATGCACGGAGGCCTGGCAGTGTCATGCAGCACGGAGGCCCGGCGGTGTCATGCAGCACGGAGGCCTGGCGGTGTCATGCACGGAGGCATGGCGGTGTCATGCAGCAAGGAGGCCTGGCGGTATCATGCAGCAAGGAGGCCTGCCGGTGTCATGCAACACGGAGGCCTGGCGGTGTCATGCAGCACGGAGGCCTGGCGGTGTCATGCAGCACGGAGGCCTGGCGGTGTCATGCACGGAGGCCTGGCAGTGTCATGCAGCACTGAGGCCTGGCGGTGTCATGCAGCATGGAGGCCTGGCGGTGTCATGCAGCACGGAGGCCTGGCGATGTCATGCACGGAGGCCTGGTGGTGTCATGCACTGAGGCCTGGCGGTGTCATGCACTGAGGCCTGGCGGTGTCATGCACTGAGGCCTGGCGGTGTCATGCACGGAGGCCTGGCGGTGTCATGCAGCATGGAAGCCTGGCGGTGTCATGCAGCATGGAGGCCTGGCGGTGTCATGCACGGAGGCCTGGCGGTGTCATGCAGCACGGAGGCCTGGCGGTGTCATGCAGCACGGAGGCCTGGCGGTGTCATGCACGGAGGCCTGGCGATGTCATGCAGCACGGAGGCCTGGCGGTGTCATGCAGCACGGAGGCATGGCGGTGTCATGCAGCACGGAGGCCTGGCGGTGTCATGCAGCACTGAGGCCTGGCGGTGTCATGCATGGAGGCCTGGCAGTGTCATGCAGCACGGAGGCCTGGCGGTGTCATGCAGCACGGAGGCCTGGCGGTGTCATGCACGGATGCCTGGCGGTGTCATGCAGCACGGAGGCCTGGCGGTGTCATGCACGGAGGCCTGGCGGTGTCATGCGGAGGCCTGGCGGTGTCATGCACGGAGGCCTGGCGGTGTCATGCAGCACGGAGGCCTGGCGGTGTCATGCAGCACGGAGGCCTGGCGATGTCATACACGGAGGCCTGGCGGTGTCATGCAGCACGGAGGCCCGGCGGTGTCATGCAGCACGGAGGCCTGGCGGTGTCATGCACGGAGGCATGGCGGTGTCATGCAGCAAGGAGGCCTGGCGGTATCATGCAGCAAGGAGGCCTGCCGGTGTCATGCAACACGGAGGCCTGGCGGTGTCATGCAGCACGGAGGCCTGGCGGTGTCATGCAGCACGGAGGCCTGGCGGTGTCATGCACGGAGGCCTGGCAGTGTCATGCAGCACTGAGGCCTGGCGGTGTCATGCAGCATGGAGGCCTGGCGGTGTCATGCAGCACGGAGGCCTGGCGATGTCATGCACGGAGGCCTGGTGGTGTCATGCACTGAGGCCTGGCGGTGTCATGCACTGAGGCCTGGCGGTGTCATGCACTGAGGCCTGGCGGTGTCATGCACGGAGGCCTGGCGGTGTCATGCAGCATGGAAGCCTGGCGGTGTCATGCAGCATGGAGGCCTGGCGGTGTCATGCACGGAGGCCTGGCGGTGTCATGCAGCACGGAGGCCTGGCGGTGTCATGCAGCACGGAGGCCTGGCGGTGTCATGCACGGAGGCCTGGCGATGTCATGCAGCACGGAGGCCTGGCGGTGTCATGCAGCACGGAGGCATGGCGGTGTCATGCAGCACGGAGGCCTGGCGGTGTCATGCAGCACTGAGGCCTGGCGGTGTCATGCATGGAGGCCTGGCAGTGTCATGCAGCACGGAGGCCTGGCGGTGTCATGCAGCACGGAGGCCTGGCGGTGTCATGCACGGATGCCTGGCGGTGTCATGCAGCACGGAGGCCTGGCGGTGTCATGCACGGAGGCCTGGCGGTGTCATGCGGAGGCCTGGCGGTGTCATGCACGGAGGCCTGGCGGTGTCATGCAGCACGGAGGCCTGGCGGTGTCATGCAGCACGGAGGCCTGGCGATGTCATACACGGAGGCCTGGCGGTGTCATGCAGCACGGAGGCCTGGCGGTGTCATGCACGGAGGCCTGGCGGTGTCATGCAGCACAGAGGCCTGGCGGTGTCATGCAGCACGGAGGCCTGGCGGTGTCAAGCAGCACGGAGGCCTGGCGGTGTCATGCAGCACGGAGGCCTGGCGGTGTCATGCACGGAGGCCTGGCGGTGTCATGCAGCATGGAGGCCTGGCGGTGTCATGCAACACGGAGGCCTGGGGGTGTCATGCACGGAGGCCTGGCGGTGTCATGCACGGAGGCCTGGCGGTGTCATGCAGCACGGAGGCCTGGTGGTGTCATGCACGGAGGCCTGGAGTTGTCATGCAGCACGGAGGCCTGGCGGTGTCATGCAGCACGGAGGCCTGGCGGTGTCATGCAGCACGCAGGCCTGGCGGTGTCATGCAGCACGGAGGCCTGGCGGTGTCATGCAGCACGGAGGCCTGGCGGTGTCATGCACGGAGGCCTGGCCGTGTCATGCAGCATGGAGGCCTGGCGGTGTCATGCACGGAGGCCTGGCGGTGTCATGCAGCACGGAGGCCTGGCGGTGTCATGCAGCACGGAGGCCTGGCGGTGTCATGCACGGAGGCCTGACGGTGTCATGCAGCACGGAGGCCTGGTGGTGTCAAGCAGCACGGAGACCTGGCAGTGTCATGCAGCACGGAGGCCTGGCGGTGTCATGCAGCACGGAGGCCTGGCGGTGTCATGCAGCACGGAGGCCTGACGGTGTCATGCAGCACGGAGGCCTGGCGGTGGCATGCAGCACGGAGGCCTGGCGGTGTCATGCAGCACGGAGGCCTGGCAGTGTCATGCAGCACAGAGGCCTGGCGGTGTCATGCAGCACGGAGACCTGGCGGTGTCATGCAGCACGGAGGCCTGGCGGTGTCATGCAGCACGGAGGCCTGGCGGTGTCATGCACGGAGGCCTGGCGGTGTCATGCAGCACGGAGGCCTGGCGGTGTCATGCACGGAGGCCTGGCGGTGTCATGCAGCATGGAGGCCTGGCAGTGTCATGCATGGAGGCCTGGCGGTGCCATGCAGCACGGAGGCCTGGTGGTGTCATGCAGCACGGAGGCCTGGTGGTGTCATGCAGCACGGAGGCCTGGCGGTGTCATGCACGGAGGCCTGGCGGTGTCATGCAGCACGGAGGCCTGGCGGTGTCATGCAGCACGGAGGCCTGGCGGTGTCATGCACGGAGGCCTGGCGGTGTCATGCAGCACGGAGGCCTGGCGGTGTCATGCAGCACGGAGGCCTGGCAGTGTCATGCACGGAGGCCTGGCGGTGTCATGCAGCACGGAGGCCTGGCGGTGTCATACACGGAGGCCTGGCAGTGTCATGCAGCACGGAGGCCTGGCGGTGTCATGCAGCACGGAGGCCTGGCGGTGTCATGCAACACTGAGGCCTGGCGGTGTCATGCAGCACAGAGGCCTGGCGGTGTCATGCAGCACGGAGGCCTGGCGGTGTCATGCAGCACGGAGGCCTGGCGGTGTCATGCACGGAGGCCTGGCGGTGTCATGCAGCACGGAGGCCTGGCGGTGTCATGCAGCACGGAGGCCTGGCGGTGTCATGCAGCACGGAGGCCTGGCGGTGTCATGCACGGAGGCCTGGCGGTGTCATGCAGCACGGAGGCCTGGCGGTGTCATGCACGGAGGCCTGGCGGTGTCATGCACCACGGAGGCCTGGCGGTGTCATGCAGCACGGAGGCCTGGCGGTGTCATGCACGGAGGCCTGGCGGTGTCATGCAGCACGGAGGCCTGGCGGTGTCATGCACGGAGGCCTGGCGGTGTCATGCATGGAGGCCTGGCGGTGTCATGCAGCACTGAGGCCTGGCGGTGTCATGCAGCACGGAGGCCTGGCGGTGTCATGCAGCACAGAGGCCTGGCGGTGTCATGCACGGAGGCCTGGCGGTGTCATGCAGCACGGAGGCCTGGCGGTGTCATGCACGGAGGCCTGGCGGTGTCATGCACGGAGGCCTGGCAGTGTCATGCAGCACGGAGGCCCGGCGGTGTCATGCAGCACGGAGGCCTGGCGGTGTCATGCACGGAGGCATGGCGGTGTCATGCAGCAAGGAGGCCTGGCGGTATCATGCAGCAAGGAGGCCTGCCGGTGTCATGCAACACGGAGGCCTGGCGGTGTCATGCAGCACGGAGGCCTGGCGGTGTCATGCAGCACGGAGGCCTGGCGGTGTCATGCACGGAGGCCTGGCAGTGTCATGCAGCACTGAGGCCTGGCGGTGTCATGCAGCATGGAGGCCTGGCGGTGTCATGCAGCACGGAGGCCTGGCGATGTCATGCACGGAGGCCTGGTGGTGTCATGCACTGAGGCCTGGCGGTGTCATGCACTGAGGCCTGGCGGTGTCATGCACTGAGGCCTGGCGGTGTCATGCACGGAGGCCTGGCGGTGTCATGCAGCATGGAAGCCTGGCGGTGTCATGCAGCATGGAGGCCTGGCGGTGTCATGCACGGAGGCCTGGCGGTGTCATGCAGCACGGAGGCCTGGCGGTGTCATGCAGCACGGAGGCCTGGCGGTGTCATGCACGGAGGCCTGGCGATGTCATGCAGCACGGAGGCCTGGCGGTGTCATGCAGCACGGAGGCATGGCGGTGTCATGCAGCACGGAGGCCTGGCGGTGTCATGCAGCACTGAGGCCTGGCGGTGTCATGCATGGAGGCCTGGCAGTGTCATGCAGCACGGAGGCCTGGCGGTGTCATGCAGCACGGAGGCCTGGCGGTGTCATGCACGGATGCCTGGCGGTGTCATGCAGCACGGAGGCCTGGCGGTGTCATGCACGGAGGCCTGGCGGTGTCATGCGGAGGCCTGGCGGTGTCATGCACGGAGGCCTGGCGGTGTCATGCAGCACGGAGGCCTGGCGGTGTCATGCAGCACGGAGGCCTGGCGATGTCATACACGGAGGCCTGGCGGTGTCATGCAGCACGGAGGCCTGGCGGTGTCATGCACGGAGGCCTGGCGGTGTCATGCAGCACAGAGGCCTGGCGGTGTCATGCAGCACGGAGGCCTGGCGGTGTCAAGCAGCACGGAGGCCTGGCGGTGTCATGCAGCACGGAGGCCTGGCGGTGTCATGCACGGAGGCCTGGCGGTGTCATGCAGCATGGAGGCCTGGCGGTGTCATGCAACACGGAGGCCTGGGGGTGTCATGCACGGAGGCCTGGCGGTGTCATGCACGGAGGCCTGGCGGTGTCATGCAGCACGGAGGCCTGGTGGTGTCATGCACGGAGGCCTGGAGTTGTCATGCAGCACGGAGGCCTGGCGGTGTCATGCAGCACGGAGGCCTGGCGGTGTCATGCAGCACGCAGGCCTGGCGGTGTCATGCAGCATGGAGGCCTGGCGGTGTCATGCAGCACGGAGGCCTGGCGGTGTCATGCACGGAGGCCTGGCCGTGTCATGCAGCATGGAGGCCTGGCGGTGTCATGCACGGAGGCCTGGCGGTGTCATGCAGCACGGAGGCCTGGCGGTGTCATGCAGCACGGAGGCCTGGCGGTGTCATGCACGGAGGCCTGACGGTGTCATGCAGCACGGAGGCCTGGTGGTGTCAAGCAGCACGGAGACCTGGCGGTGTCATGCAGCACGGAGGCCTGGCGGTGTCATGCAGCACGGAGGCCTGGCGGTGTCATGCAGCACGGAGGCCTGACGGTGTCATGCAGCACGGAGGCCTGGCGGTGTCATGCAGCACGGAGGCATGGCGGTGTCATGCAGCACGGAGGCCTGGCGGTGTCATGCAGCACTGAGGCCTGGCGGTGTCATGCATGGAGGCCTGGCGGTGTCATGCAGCACGGAGGCCTGGCGGTGTCATGCAGCACGGAGGCCTGGCGGTGTCATGCACGGATGCCTGGTGGTGTCATGCAGCACGGAGGCCTGGCAGTGTCATGCACGGAGGCCTGGCGTGTCATGCGGAGGCCTGGCGGTGTCATGCACGGAGGCCTGGCGGTGTCATGCAGCACGAAGGCCTGGCGGTGTCATGCAGCACGGAGGCCTGGCGGTGTCATACACGGAGGCCTGGCGGTGTCATGCAGCACGGAGGCCTGGCGGTGTCATGCACGGAGGCCTGGCGGTGTCAAGCAGCACAGAGGCCTGGCGGTGTCATGCAGCACGGAGGCCTGGCGGTGTCAAGCAGCACGGAGGCCTGGCGGTGTCATGCAGCACGGAGGCCTGGCGGTGTCATGCACGGAGGCCTGGCGGTGTCATGCACCACGGAGGCCTGGCGGTGTCATGCAGCACGGAGGCCTGGCGGTGTCATGCACGGAGGCCTGGCGGTGTCATGCAGCACGGAGGCCTGGTGGTGTCATGCACGGAGGCCTGGCGTTGTCATGCAGCACGGAGGCCTGGCGTTGTCATGCAGCACGGAGGCCTGGCGGTGTCATGCAGCACGGAGGCCTGGCGGTGTCATGCAGCACGGAGGCCTGGCGATGTCATGCACGGAGGCCTGGCGGTGTCATGCACTGAGGCCTGGCGGTGTCATGCACGGAGGCCTGGCGGTGTCATGCAGCACGGAGGCCTCGCGGTGTCATGCACGGAGGCCTGGCGGTGTCATGCAGCACGGAGGCCTGGCGGTGTCATGCAGCACGGAGGCCTGGCGGTGTCATGCAGCACGGAGGCCTGGCGGTGTCATGCACGGAGGCCTGGCAGTGTCATGCACGGAGGCCTGGCGGTGTCATGCAGCACGGAGGCATGGCGGTGTCATGCAGCACGGAGGCATGTCGGTGTCATGCAGCACGGAGGCATGTCGGTGTCATGCAGCACGGAGGCCTGGCGGTGTCATGCAGCACGGAGGCCTGGCGGTGTCATGCACGGAGGCCTGGCGGTGTCATGCAACACGGAGGCCTGGCGGTGTCATGCAGCACGGAGGCCTGGCGGTGTCATGCACGGAGGCCTGGCGGTGTCATGCAGCACGGAGGCCTGGCGGTGTCATGCAGCACGGAGGCCTGGCGGTGTCATGCACGGAGGCCTGGCGGTGTCATGCAGCACGGAGGCCTGGCGGTGTCATGCAGCACGGAGGCCTGGCGGTGTCATGCAGCACGGAGGCCTGGCGGTGTCATGCAGCACGGAGGCCTGGCGGTGTCATACAAGGAGGCCTGGCGGTGTCATGCAGCACGGAGGCCTGGCGGTGTCATGCAGCACGGAGGCCTGGCGGTGTCATGCAACACTGAGGCCTGGCGGTGTCATGCAGCACAGAGGCCTGGCGGTGTCATGCAGCACGGAGGCCTGGCGGTGTCATGCACGGAGGCCTGGCGGTGTCATGCACGGAGGCCTGGCGGTGTCATGCAGCACGGAGGCCTGGCGGTGTCATGCACGGAGGCCTGGCGGTGTCATGCAGCATGGAGGCCTGGCAGTGTCATGCATGGAGGCCTGGCGGTGTCATGCAGCACGGAGGCCTGGCGGTGTCATGCAGCACGGAGGCCTGGTGGTGTCATGCAGCACGGAGGCCTGGCGGTGTCATGCACGGAGGCCTGGCGGTGTCATGCAGCACGGAGGCCTGGCGGTGTCATGCAGCACGGAGGCCTGGCGGTGTCATGCACGGAGGCCTGGCAGTGTCATGCAGCACGGAGGCCTGGCGGTGTCATGCAGCACGGAGGCATGGCGGTGTCATGCAGCACGGAGGCCTGGCGGTGTCATGCAGCACTGAGGCCTGGCGGTGTCATGCATGGAGGCCTGGCGGTGTCATGCAGCACGGAGGCCTGGCGGTGTCATGCAGCACGGAGGCCTGGCGGTGTCATGCAGCACGGAGGCCTGGCGGTGTCATGCAGCACGGAGGCCTGGCGGTGTCATACAAGGAGGCCTGGCGGTGTCATGCAGCACGGAGGCCTGGCGGTGTCATGCAGCACGGAGGCCTGGCGGTGTCATGCAACACGGAGGCCTGGCGGTGTCATGCAGCACGGAGGCCTGGCAGTGTCATGCAGCACGGAGGCCTGGCGGTGTCATGCAGCACGGAGGCCTGGCGGTGTCATGCAGCACGGAGGCCTGGCAGTGTCATGCAGCACGGAGGCCTGGCGGTGTCATGCAGCACGGAGGCCTGGCGGTGTCATGCACGGAGGCCTGGCAGTGTCATGCACGGAGGCCTGGCGGTGTCATGCAGCACAGAGGCCTGGCGGTGTCATACACAGAGGCCTGGCGGTGTCATGCAGCATGGAGGCCTGGCGGTGTCATGCAACACTGAGGCCTGGCGGTGTCATGCAGCACGGAGGCATGGCGGTGTCATGCAGCACGGAGGCCTGGCGGTGTCATGCAGCACTGAGGCCTGGCGGTGTCATGCATGGAGGCCTGGCGGTGTCATGCAGCACGGAGGCCTGGCGGTGTCATGCAGCACGGAGGCCTGGAGGTGTCATGCACGGAGGTCTGGCGGTGTCATGCAGCACGGAGGCCTGGCGGTGTCATGCAGCACGGAGGCCTGGCGGTGTCATGCACGGAGGCCTGGCAGTGTCATGCAGCACGGAGGCCTGGCGGTGTCATGCAGCACGGAGGCATGGCGGTGTCATGCAGCACGGAGGCCTGGCGGTGTCATGCAGCACTGAGGCCTGGCGGTGTCATGCATGGAGGCCTGGCGGTGTCATGCAGCACGGAGGCCTGGTGGTGTCATGCAGCACGGAGGCCTGGCGGTGTCATGCACGGATGCCTGGCGGTGTCATGCAGCACGGAGGCCTGGCAGTGTCATGCACGGAGGCCTGGCGTGTCATGCGGAGGCCTGGCGGTGTCATGCACGGAGGCCTGGCGGTGTCATGCAGCACGAAGGCCTGGCGGTGTCATGCAGCACGGAGGCCTGGCGGTGTCATGCAGCACGGAGGCCTGGCGGTGTCATGCACGGATGCCTGGTGGTGTCATGCAGCACGGAGGCCTGGCAGTGTCATGCACGGTGGCCTGGCGTGTCATGCGGAGGCCTGGCGGTGTCATGCACGGAGGCCTGGCGGTGTCATGCAGCACGAAGGCCTGGCGGTGTCATGCAGCACGGAGGCCTGGCGGTGTCATACACGGAGGCCTGGCGGTGTCATGCAGCACGGAGGCCTGGCGGTGTCATGCACGGAGGCCTGGCGGTGTCAAGCAGCACAGAGGCCTGGCGGTGTCATGCAGCACGGAGGCCTGGCGGTGTCAAGCAGCACGGAGGCCTGGCGGTGTCATGCAGCACGGAGGCCTGGCGGTGTCATGCACGGAGGCCTGGCGGTGTCATGCACCACGGAGGCCTGGCGGTGTCATGCAGCACGGAGGCCTGGCGGTGTCATGCACGGAGGCCTGGCGGTGTCATGCAGCACGGAGGCCTGGTGGTGTCATGCACGGAGGCCTGGCGTTGTCATGCAGCACGGAGGCCTGGCGTTGTCATGCAGCACGGAGGCCTGGCGGTGTCATGCAGCACGGAGGCCTGGCGGTGTCATGCAGCACGGAGGCCTGGCGATGTCATGCACGGAGGCCTGGCGGTGTCATGCACTGAGGCCTGGCGGTGTCATGCACGGAGGCCTGGCGGTGTCATGCAGCACGGAGGCCTCGCGGTGTCATGCACGGAGGCCTGGCGGTGTCATGCAGCACGGAGGCCTGGCGGTGTCATGCAGCACGGAGGCCTGGCGGTGTCATGCAGCACGGAGGCCTGGCGGTGTCATGCACGGAGGCCTGGCAGTGTCATGCACGGAGGCCTGGCGGTGTCATGCAGCACGGAGGCATGGCGGTGTCATGCAGCACGGAGGCATGTCGGTGTCATGCAGCACGGAGGCATGTCGGTGTCATGCAGCACGGAGGCCTGGCGGTGTCATGCAGCACGGAGGCCTGGCGGTGTCATGCACGGAGGCCTGGCAGTGTCATGCAACACGGAGGCCTGGCGGTGTCATGCAGCACGGAGGCCTGGCGGTGTCATGCACGGAGGCCTGGCGGTGTCATGCAGCACGGAGGCCTGGCGGTGTCATGCAGCACGGAGGCCTGGCGGTGTCATGCACGGAGGCCTGGCGGTGTCATGCAGCACGGAGGCCTGGCGGTGTCATGCAGCACGGAGGCCTGGCGGTGTCATGCAGCACGGAGGCCTGGTGGTGTCATGCACGGAGGCCTGGCGGTGTCATGCAGCACGGAGGCCTGGCGGTGTCATGCAGCACGGAGGCCTGGCAGTGTCATGCAACACGGAGGCCTGGCGGTGTCATGCACGGAGGCCTGGCGGTGTCATTGCCGGAGGCCTGGCGGTGTCATGCAGCACGGAGGCCTGGCGGTGTCATGCACGGAGGCCTGGCGGTGTCATGCAGCACGGAGGCCTGGCGGTGTCATGCACGGATGCCTGGTGGTGTCATGCAGCACGGAGGCCTGGCGGTGTCATGCAGCACGGAGGCCTGGCGGTGTCATGCACGGAGGCCTGGCGGTGTCATGCAGCACGGAGGTCTGGCGGTGTCATGCAGCACGGAGGCCTGGCGGTGTCATGCAGCACGGAGGCCTGCCAGTGTCATGCAGCACAGAGGCCTGGCGGTGTCATGCAGCATGGAGGCCTGGCGGTGTCATGCAGCACGGAGGCCTGGCGGTGTCATGCAGCACGGAGGCCTGGCGGTGTCATGCACGGATGCCTGGTGGTGTCATGCAGCACGGAGGCCTGGCGGTGTCATGCAGCACGGAGGCCTGGCGGTGTCATGCACGGAGGCCTGGCGGTGTCATGCAGCACGGAGGCCTGGCGGTGTCATGCAGCACGGAGGCCTGGCGGTGTCATGCACGGAGGCCTGGCGGTGTCATGCAGCACGGAGGCCTGGCGGTATCATGCAGCACGGAGGCCTGGCGGTGTCATGCAGCACGGAGGCCTGGCGGTGTCATGCAGCACGGAGGCCTGGCGGTGTCATGCAGCAAGGAGGCCTGGCGGTGTCATGCAGCACAGAGGCCTGGCGGTGTCATGCAGCACGGAGGCCTGGCGGTGTCATGCACGGAGGCCTGGCGGTGTCATGCAGCACGGAGGCCTGGCGGTGTCATGCACGGAGGCCTGGCGGTGTCATGCAGCACGGAGGCCTGGCGGTGTCATGCACGGAGGCCTGGCGGTGTCATGCACGGAGGCCTGGCGGTGTCATGCAGCACGGAGGCCTGGCGGTGTCATGCACGGAGGCTTGGCAGTGTCATGCAGCACGGAGGCCTGGCGGTGTCATGCACGGAGACTTGGCGGTGTCATGCAGCACGGAGGCCTGGCGGTGTCATGCACGGAGGCCTTGCGGTGTCATGCAGCACGGAGGCCTGGCGGTGTCATGCAGCACGGAGGCCTGGCGGTGTCATGCACGGAGGCCTGGCGGTGTCATGCAGCACGGAGGCCTGGCGGTGTCATGCACGGATGCCTGGTGGTGTCATGCAGCACGGAGGCCTGGCGGTGTCATGCAGCACGGAGGCCTGGCGGTGTCATGCACGGAGGCCTGGCGGTGTCATGCAGCACGGAGGCCTGGCGGTGTCATGCAGCACGGAGGCCTGGCGGTGTCATGCACGGAGGCCTGGCGGTGTCATGCAGCACGGAGGCCTGGCGGTATCATGCAGCACGGAGGCCTGGCGGTGTCATGCAGCACGGAGGCCTGGCGGTGTCATGCAGCACGGAGGCCTGGCGGTGTCATGCAGCAAGGAGGCCTGGCGGTGTCATGCAGCACAGAGGCCTGGCGGTGTCATGCAGCACGGAGGCCTGGCGGTGTCATGCACGGAGGCCTGGCGGTGTCATGCAGCACGGAGGCCTGGCGGTGTCATGCACGGAGGCCTGGCGGTGTCATGCAGCACGGAGGCCTGGCGGTGTCATGCACGGAGGCCTGGCGGTGTCATGCACGGAGAGGCCTGGCGGTGTCATGCACGGAGGCCTGGCGGTGTCATGCACGGAGGCCTGGCGGTGTCATGCAGCACGGAGGCCTGGCGGTGTCATGCACGGAGGCTTGGCAGTGTCATGCAGCACGGAGGCCTGGCGGTGTCATGCACGGAGACCTGGCGGTGTCATGCAGCACGGAGGCCTGGCGGTGTCATGCACGGAGGCCTTGCGGTGTCATGCAGCACGGAGGCCTGGCGGTGTCATGCAGCATGGAGGCCTGGCGGTGTCATGCAGCACGGAGGCCTGGCGGTGTCATGCAGCACGGAGGCCTGGCGGTGTCATGCAGCACGGAGACCTGGCGGTGTCATGCAGCACGTAGGCCTGGCGGTGTCATGCACGGAGGCCTGGCGGTGTCATGCAGCACGGAGGCCTGGCGGTGTCATGCACGGAGGCCTGGTGGTGTCATGCAGCACGGAGGCCTGGCGGTGTCATGCACGGAGGCCTGGCGGTGTCATGCAGCACGGAGGCCTGGCCGTGTCATGCAGCACGGAGGCCTGGCGGTGTCATGCACGAAGGCCTGGCGGTGTCATGCAGCACGGAGGCCTGGCGGTGTCATGCACGGAGGCCTGGCGGTGTCATGCACGGAGGCCTGGCGGTGTCATGCAGCACGGAGGCCTGGCGGTGTCATGCAGCACGGAGGCCTGGCGAGGTCATGCAGCACGGAGGCCTGGCTGTGTCATGCAGCACAGAGGCCTGGCGGTGTCATGCAGCACGGAGGCCTGGCGGTGTCATGCAGCACGGAGGCCTGGCGGTGTCATGCACGGATGCCTGGTGGTGTCATGCAGCACGGAGGCCTGGCGGTGTCACGCAGCACGGAGGCCTGGCGGTGTCATGCACGGAGGCCTGGCGGTGTCATGCAGCACGGAGGCCTGGCGGTGTCATGCAGCACGGAGGCCTGGCGGTGTCATGCACGGAGGCCTGGCGGTGTCATGCAGCACGGAGGCCTGGCGGTATCATGCAGCACGGAGGCCTGGCGGTGTCATGCAGCACAGAGGCCTGGCGGTGTCATGCAGCACGGAGGCCTGGCGGTGTCATGCAGCACGGAGGCCTGGTGTCATGCAGCACAGAGGCCTGGCGGTGTCATGCAGCACTGAGGCCTGGTGGTGTCATGCAGCACGGAGGCCTGGCGGTGTCATGCAGCACGGAGGCCTGGCAGTGTCATGCAGCACGGAGGCCTGGCGGTGTCATGCAGCACGGAGGCCTGGCGGTGTCAAGCACGGAGGCCTGGCGGTGCCATGCAGCACGGAGGCCTGGCGGTGTCATGCACGGAGGCCTGGCGGTGTCATGCAGCACGGAGGCCTGGCGGTGTCATGCAGCACAGAGGCCTGGTGGTGTCATGCAGCACGGAGGCCTGGCAGTGTCATGCAGCACGGAGGCCTGGCGGTGTCATGCAGCACGGAGGCCTGGCGGTGTCATGCACGGAGGCCTGGCGGTGTCATTGCCGGAGGCCTGGCGGTGTCATGCAGCACGGAGGCCTGGCGGTGTCATGCACGGAGGCCTGGCGGTGTCATGCACGGAGGCCTGGCGGTGTCATGCAGCACAGAGGCCTGGCGGTGTCATGCAGCACGGAGGCCTGGCGGTGTCATGCAGCACGGAGGCCTGGCGGTGTCATGCACGGATGCCTGGTGGTGTCATGCAGCACGGAGGCCTGGCCGTGTCATGCAGCACGGATGCCTGGCGGTGTCATGCACGGAGGCCTGGCGGTGTCATGCAGCACGGAGGCCTGGCGGTGTCATGCAGCACGGAGGCCTGGCGGTGTCATGCACGGACACCTGGCGGTGTCATGCAGCACGGAGGCCTGGCGGTGTCATGCACGGAGGCCTGGCGGTGTCATGCAGCACGGAGGCCTGGCGGTATCATGCAGCACGGAGGCCTGGCGGTGTCATGCAGCACGGAGGCCTGGCGGTGTCATGCAGCACGGAGGCCTGGCGGTGTCATGCAGCACGGAGGCCTGGCGGTGTCATGCAGCACGGAGGCCTGGTGTCATGCAGCACGGAGGCCTGGCGGTGTCATGCAGCACGGAGGCCTGGCGGTGTCATGCAGCACGGAGGCCTGGCGGTGTCAAGCACGGAGGCCTGGCGGTGTCATGCAGCACGGAGGCCTGGCGGTGTCATGCACGGAGGCCTGGCGGTGTCATGCAGCACGGAGGCCTGGCGGTGTCATGCAGCACGGAGGCCTGGCGGTGTCATGCAGCACGGAGGCCTGGCAGTGTCATGCAGCACGGAGGCCTGGCGGTGTCATGCAGCACGGAGGCCTGGCAGTGTCATGCACGGAGGCCTGGCGGTGTCATTGCCGGAGGCCTGGCGGTGTCATGCACGGAGGCCTGGCGGTGTCATGCACGGAGGCCTGGCGGTGTCATGCACGGAGGCCTGGCGGTGTCATGCAGCACGGAGGCCTGGCGGTGTCATGCAGCACGGAGGCCTGGCGGTGTCATGCAGCACGGAGGCATGGCGGTGTCATGCAGCACAGAGGCCTGGCGGTGTCATGCAGCACGGAGGCCCGGCAGTGTCATGCAGCACGGAGGCCTGGCAGTGTCATGCAGCACAGAGGCCTGGCGGTGTCATGCAGCACGGAGGCCCGGCAGTGTCATGCAGCACGGAGGCCTGGCAGTGTCATGCAGCACGGAGGCCTGGCGGTGTCATGCAGCACGGAGGCCTGGCGGTGTCATGCACGGAGGCCTGGCGGTGTCATGCAGCACGGAGGCCTGGCGGTGTCATGCACGGAGGCCTGGCAGTGTCATGCAGCACGGAGGCCTGGCCGTGTCATGCAGCACGGAGGCCTGGCGGTGTCATGCAGCACGGAGGCCTGGCGGTGTCATGCAGCACGGAGGCCTGGCGGTGTCATGCAGCACGGAGGCCTGGCGGTGTCATGCAGCACGGAGGCCTGGTGGTGTCATGCAGCACGGAGGCCTGGCGGTGTCATGCAGCACGGAGGCCTGGCGGTGTCATGCAGCACGGAGGCCTGGCGGTGTCATGCACGGAGGCCTGGCGGTGTCATGCACGGAGGCCTGGCGGTGTCATGCAGCACGGAGGCCTGGCGGTGTCATGCACGGAGACCTGGCGGTGTCATGCAGCACGGAGGCCTGGCGGTGTCATGCACGGAGGCCTGGCGGTGTCATGCAGCACAGAGGCCTGGCGGTGTCATGCAGCATGGAGGCCTGGCGGTGTCATGCAGCACGGAGGCCTGGCGGTGTCATGCAGCACGGAGGCCTGGAGGTGTCATGCAGCACGGAGGCCTGGCGGTGTCATGCAGCACGGAGGCCTGGCGGTGTCATGCAGCACGGAGGCCTGGCGGTGTCATGCAGCACGTAGGCCTGGCGGTGTCATGCACGGAGGCCTGGCGGTGTCATGCAGCACGGAGGCCTGGCCGTGTCATGCACGGAGGCCTGGTGGTGTCATGCAGCACGGAGGCCTGGCGGTGTCATGCACGGAGGCCTGGCGGTGTCATGCAGCACGGAGGCCTGGCCGTGTCATGCAGCACGGAGGCCTGGCGGTGTCATGCAGCACGGAGGCCTGGCAGTGTCATGCAGCACGGAGGCCTGGCGGTGTCATGCAGCACGGAGGCCTGGCGGTGTCATGCACGGATGCCTGGTGGTGTCATGCAGCACGGAGGCCTGGCGGTGTCACGCAGCACGGAGGCCTGGCGGTGTCATGCACGGAGGCCTGGCGGTGTCATGCAGCACGTAGGCCTGGCGGTGTCATGCAGCACGGAGGCCTGGCGGTGTCATGCAGCACGTAGGCCTGGCGGTGTCATGGACGGAGACCTGTCAGTGTCATGCAGCACGGTGGCCTGGCGGTGTCATGCAGCACGGAGGCCTGGCGGTGTCATGCAGCATGGAGGCCTGGCGGTGTCATGCAGCATGGAGGCCTGGCGGTGTCATGCAGCATGGAGGCCTGGCGGTGTCATGCAGCACGGAGGCCTGGCGGTGTCATGCAGCATGGAGGCCTGGCGGTGTCATGCACGGAGGCCTGGCGGTGTCATGCACGGAGGCCTGGCGGTGTCATGCAGCACGGAGGCCTGGCGGTGTCATGCAGCACGGAGGCCTGGAGGTGTCATGCAGCACGGAGGCCTGGAGGTGTCATGCAGCACGGAGGCCTGGCGGTGTCATGCACGGAGGCCTGGCGGTGTCATGCACGGAGGCCTGGCGGTGTCATGCAGCACGGAGGCCTGGCGGTGTCATGCAGCACGGAGGCCTGGCGGTGTCATGCAGCACGGAGGCCTGGCGGTGTCATGCACGGAGGCCTGGCGGTGTCATGCACGGAGGCCTGGCGGTGTCATGCAGCACGGAGGCCTGGCGGTGTCATGCAGCACGGAGGCCTGGCGGTGTCATGCACGGAGGCCTGGTGGTGTCATGCAGCACGGAGGCCTGGCGGTGTCATGCATGGAGGCCTGGCGGTGTCATGCAGCACGGAGTCCTGGCCGTGTCATGCAGCACGGAGGCCTGGCGGTGTCATGCACGAAGGCCTGGCGGTGTCATGCAGCACGGAGGCCTGGCGGTGTCATGCACGGAGGCCTGGCGGTGTCATGCACGGAGGCCTGGCGGTGTCATGCAGCACGGAGGCCTGGCGGTGTCATGCAGCACGGAGGCCTGGTGAGGTCATGCAGCACGGAGGCCTGGCTGTGTCATGCAGCACAGAGGCCTGGCGGTGTCATGCAGCACGGAGGCCTGGCGGTGTCATGCAGCACGGAGGCCTGGCGGTGTCATGCACGGATGCCTGGTGGTGTCATGCAGCACGGAGGCCTGGCGGTGTCACGCAGCACGGAGGCCTGGCGGTGTCATGCACGGAGGCCTGGCGGTGTCATGCAGCACGGAGGCCTGGCGGTGTCATGTAGCACGGAGGCCTGGCGGTGTCATGCACGGAGGCCTGGCGGTGTCATGCAGCACGGAGGCCTGGCGGTATCATGCAGCACGGAGGCCTGGCGGTGTCATGCAGCACGGAGGCCTGGCGGTGTCATGCAGCACGGAGGCCTGGCGGTGTCATGCAGCACGGAGGCCTGGTGTCATGCAGCACGGAGGCCTGGCGGTGTCATGCAGCACTGAGGCCTGGTGGTGTCATGCAGCACGGAGGCCTGGCGGTGTCATGCAGCACGGAGGCCTGGCAGTGTCATGCAGCACGGAGGCCTGGCGGTGTCATGCAGCACGGAGGCCTGGCGGTGTCAAGCACGGAGGCCTGGCGGTGCCATGCAGCACGGAGGCCTGGCGGTGTCATGCACGGAGGCCTGGCGGTGTCATGCAGCACGGAGGCCTGGCGGTGTCATGCAGCACAGAGGCCTGGTGGTGTCATGCAGCACGGAGGCCTGGCAGTGTCATGCAGCACGGAGGCCTGGCGGTGTCATGCAGCACGGAGGCCTGGCGGTGTCATGCACGGAGGCCTGGCGGTGTCATTGCCGGAGGCCTGGCGGTGTCATGCAGCACGGAGGCCTGGCGGTGTCATGCACGGAGGCCTGGCGGTGTCATGCACGGAGGCCTGGCGGTGTCATGCACGGAGGCCTGGCGGTGTCATGCAGCACGGAGGCCTGGCGGTGTCATGCAGCACGGAGGCCTGGCGAGGTCATGCAGCACGGAGGCCTGGCTGTGTCATGCAGCACAGAGGCCTGGCGGTGTCATGCAGCACGGAGGCCTGGCGGTGTCATGCAGCACGGAGGCCTGGCGGTGTCATGCACGGATGCCTGGTGGTGTCATGCAGCACGGAGGCCTGGCGGTGTCATGCAGCACGGAGGCCTGGCGGTGTCATGCACGGAGGCCTGGCGGTGTCATGCAGCACGGAGGCCTGGCGGTGTCATGCAGCACGGAGGCCTGGCGGTGTCATGCACGGAGGCCTGGCGGTGTCATGCAGCACGGAGGCCTGGCGGTGTCATGCAGCACGGAGGCCTGGCGGTGTCATGCAGCACGTAGGCCTGGCGGTGTCATGCAGCACGGAGGCCTGGCGGTGTCATGCAGCACGTAGGCCTGGCGGTGTCATGGACGGAGACCTGTCAGTGTCATGCAGCACGGTGGCCTGGAGGTGTCATGCAGCACGGAGGCCTGGAGGTGTCATGCAGCACGGAGGCCTGGCAGTGTCATGCACGGAGGCCTGGCGGTGTCATGCACGGAGGCCTGGCGGTGTCATGCAGCACGGAGGCCTGGCGGTGTCATGCAGCACGGAGGCCTGGCGGTGTCATGCAGCACGGAGGCCTGGCGGTGTCATGCACGGAGGCCTGGCGGTGTCATGCACGGAGGCCTGGCGGTGTCATGCAGCACGGAGGCCTGGCGGTGTCATGCAGCACGGAGGCCTGGCGGTGTCATGCACGGAGGCCTGGTGGTGTCATGCAGCACGGAGGCCTGGCGGTGTCATGCACGGAGGCCTGGCGGTGTCATGCAGCACGGAGGCCTGGCCGTGTCATGCAGCACGGAGGCCTGGCGGTGTCATGCACGAAGGCCTGGCGGTGTCATGCAGCACGGAGGCCTGGCGGTGTCATGCACGGAGGCCTGGCGGTGTCATGCACGGAGGCCTGGCGGTGTCATGCAGCATGGAGGCCTGGCGGTGTCATGCACGGAGGCCTGGTGGTGTCATGCAGCACGGAGGCCTGGCGGTGTCATGCAGCACGGAGGCCTGGCGGTGTCATGCAGCACGGAGGCCTGGTGGTGTCATGCAGCACGGAGGCCTGGCGGTGTCATGCAGCACGGAGGCCTGGCGGTGTCATGCAGCACGGAGGCTTGGCGGTGTCATGCAGCACGGAGGCCTGGCGGTGTCATGCAGCACGGAGGCCTGGCGGTGTCATGCACGGAGGCCTGGCGGTGTCATGCAGCACGGAGGCCTGGCGTTGTCATGCAGCACGGAGGCCTGGCGAGGTCATGCAGCACGGAGGCCTGGCTGTGTCATGCAGCACAGAGGCCTGGCGGTGTCATGCAGCACGGAGGCCTGGCGGTGTCATGCAGCACGGAGGCCTGGCGGTGTCATGCACGGATGCCTGGTGGTGTCATGCAGCACGGAGGCCTGGCGGTGTCACGCAGCACGGAGGCCTGGCGGTGTCATGCACGGAGGCCTGGCGGTGTCATGCAGCACGGAGGCCTGGCGGTGTCATGCAGCACGGAGGCCTGGCGGTGTCATGCACGGAGGCCTGGCGGTGTCATGCAGCACGGAGGCCTGGCGGTATCATGCAGCACGGAGGCCTGGCGGTGTCATGCAGCACGGAGGCCTGGCGGTGTCATGCAGCACGGAGGCCTGGCGGTGTCATGCAGCACGGAGGCCTGGTGTCATGCAGCACGGAGGCCTGGCGGTGTCATGCAGCACTGAGGCCTGGTGGTGTCATGCAGCACGGAGGCCTGGCGGTGTCATGCAGCACGGAGGCCTGGCAGTGTCATGCAGCACGGAGGCCTGGCGGTGTCATGCAGCACGGAGGCCTGGCGGTGTCAAGCACGGAGGCCTGGCGGTGCCATGCAGCACGGAGGCCTGGCGGTGTCATGCACGGAGGCCTGGCGGTGTCATGCAGCACGGAGGCCTGGCGGTGTCATGCAGCACAGAGGCCTGGTGGTGTCATGCAGCACGGAGGCCTGGCAGTGTCATGCAGCACGGAGGCCTGGCGGTGTCATGCAGCACGGAGGCCTGGCGGTGTCATGCACGGAGGCCTGGCGGTGTCATTGCCGGAGGCCTGGCGGTGTCATGCAGCACGGAGGCCTGGCGGTGTCATGCACGGAGGCCTGGCGGTGTCATGCACGGAGGCCTGGCGGTGTCATGCAGCACGGAGGCCTGGCGGTGTCATGCAGCACGGAGGCCTGGCGAGGTCATGCAGCACGGAGGCCTGGCTGTGTCATGCAGCACAGAGGCCTGGCGGTGTCATGCAGCACGGAGGCCTGGCGGTGTCATGCAGCACGGAGGCCTGGCGGTGTCATGCACGGATGCCTGGTGGTGTCATGCAGCACGGAGGCCTGGCGGTGTCATGCAGCACGGAGGCCTGGCGGTGTCATGCACGGAGGCCTGGCGGTGTCATGCAGCACGGAGGCCTGGCGGTGTCATGCAGCACGGAGGCCTGGCGGTGTCATGCAGCATGGAGGCCTGGCGGTGTCATGCAGCACGGAGGCCTGGCGGTGTCATGCAGCACGGAGGCCTGGCGGTGTCATGCAGCACGTAGGCCTGGCGGTGTCATGCAGCACGGAGGCCTGGCGGTGTCATGCAGCACGTAGGCCTGGCGGTGTCATGGACGGAGACCTGTCAGTGTCATGCAGCACGGTGGCCTGGCGGTGTCATGCAGCACGGAGGCCTGGCGGTGTCATGCAGCATGGAGGCCTGGCGGTGTCATGCAGCATGGAGGCCTGGCGGTGTCATGCAGCATGGAGGCCTGGCGGTGTCATGCATGGAGGCCTGGCAGTGTCATGCAGCACGGAGGCCTGGCGGTGTCATGCAGCACGGAGGCCTGGCGGTGTCATGCACGGATGCCTGGTGGTGTCATGCAGCACGGAGGCCTGGCGGTGTCACGCAGCACGGAGGCCTGGCGGTGTCATGCACGGAGGCCTGGCGGTGTCATGCAGCACGGAGGCCTGGCGGTGTCATGCAGCACGTAGGCCTGGCGGTGTCATGGACGGAGACCTGTCAGTGTCATGCAGCACGGTGGCCTGGCGGTGTCATGCAGCACGGAGGCCTGGCGGTGTCATGCAGCACGGAGGCCTGGCGGTGTCATGCAGCATGGAGGCCTGGCGGTGTCATGCAGCATGGAGGCCTGGCGGTGTCATGCAGCACGGAGGCCTGGCGGTGTCATGCAGCACGGAGGCCTGGCGGTGTCATGCAGCATGGAGGCCTGGCGGTGTCATGCAGCATGGAGGCCTGGCGGTGTCATGCAGCACGGAGGCCTGGCGGTGTCATGCAGCACGGAGGCCTGGCGGTGTCATGCACGGAGGCCTGGCGGTGTCATGCACGGAGGCCTGGCCGTGTCATGCAGCACGGAGGCCTGGCGGTGTCATGCAGCACGGAGGCCTGGAGGTGTCATGCAGCACGGAGGCCTGGAGGTGTCATGCAGCACGGAGGCCTGGCGGTGTCATGCACGGAGGCCTGGCGGTGTCATGCACGGAGGCCTGGCGGTGTCATGCAGCACGGAGTCCTGGCGGTGTCATGCAGCACGGAGGCCTGGCGGTGTCATGCAGCACGGAGGCCTGGCGGTGTCATGCACGGAGGCCTGGCGGTGTCATGCACGGAGGCCTGGCGGTGTCATGCAGCACGGAGGCCTGGCGGTGTCATGCAGCACGGAGGCCTGGCGGTGTTATGCACGGAGGCCTGGCGGTGTCATGCAGCACGGAGGCCTGGCAGTGTCATGCAGCACGGATGCCTGGCGGTGTCATGCAGCACGGAGGCCTGGCAGTGTCATGCACGGAGGCCTGGCGGTGTCATGCAGCACGGAGGCCTGGCGGTGTCATGCATGGAGGCCTGGCGGTGTCATGCACGGAGGCCTGGCGGTGTCATGCACGGAGGCCTGGCGGTGTCATGCAGCATGGAGGCCTGGTGGTGTCATGCAGCACGGAGGCCTGGCGGTGTCATGCAGCACGGAGGCCTGGCGGTGTCATGCAGCACGGAGGCCTGGCGGTGTCATGCAGCATGGAGGCCTGGCGGTGTCATGCACGGAGGCCTGGCAGTGTCATGCAGCACGGAGGCCTGGCGGTGTCATGCAGCACGTAGGCCTGGCGGTGTCATGCAGCACGGAGGCCTGGCGGTGTCATGCAGCACGTAGGCCTGGCGGTGTCATGGACGGAGACCTGTCAGTGTCATGCAGCACGGTGGCCTGGCGGTGTCATGCAGCATGGAGGCCTGGCGGTGTCATGCAGCATGGAGGCCTGGCGGTGTCATGCAGCATGGAGGCCTGGCGGTGTCATGCAGCATGGAGGCCTGGCGGTGTCATGCAGCACGGAGGCCTGGCGGTGTCATGCAGCACGGAGGCCTGGCGGTGTCATGCACGGAGGCCTGGCGGTGTCATGCACGGAGGCCTGGCGGTGTCATGCAGCACGGAGGCCTGGCGGTGTCATGCAGCACGGAGGCCTGGCGGTGTCATGCAGCACGGAGGCCTGGCGGTGTCATGCACGGAGGCCTGGCGGTGTCATGCACGGAGGCCTGGCGGTGTCATGCAGCACGGAGGCCTGGCGGTGTCATGCAGCACGGAGGCCTGGCGGTGTTATGCACGGAGGCCTGGCGGTGTCATGCAGCACGGAGGCCTGGCAGTGTCATGCAGCACGGAGGCCTGGCAGTGTCATGCAGCACGGAGGCCTGGCGGTGTCATGCAGCACGGAGGCCTGGCAGTGTCATGCACGGAGGCCTGGCGGTGTCATGCAGCACGGAGGCATGGCGGTGTCATGCATGGAGGCCTGGCGGTGTCATGCACGGAGGCCTGGCGGTGTCATGCACGGAGGCCTGGCAGTGTCATGCAGCATGGAGGCCTGGCGGTGTCATGCAGCACGGAGGCCTGGCGGTGTCATGCAGCACGGAGGCCTGGCGGTGTCATGCAGCACGGAGGCCTGGCGGTGTCATGCAGCATGGAGGCCTGGCGGTGTCATGCACGGAGGCCTGGTGGTGTCATGCAGCACGGAGGCCTGGCGGTGTCATGCAGCACGGAGGCCTGGCGGTGTCATGCAGCACGGAGGCCTGGTGGTGTCATGCAGCACGGAGGCCTGGCGGTGTCATGCAGCACGGAGGCCTGGCGGTGTCATGCAGCACGGAGGCTTGGCGGTGTCATGCAGCACGGAGGCCTGGCGGTGTCATGCAGCACGGAGGCCTGGCGGTGTCATGCACGGAGGCCTGGCGGTGTCATGCAGCACGGAGCCCTGGCGGTGTCATGCACGGAGGCCTGGCGGTGTCATGCAGCACGGAGGCCTGGCGGTGTCATGCAGCACGGAGGCCTGGCGGTGTCATGCAGCACAGAGGCCTGGCGGTGTCATGCAGCACGGAGGCCTGGCGGTGTCATGCAGCACGGAGGCCTGGCGGTGTCATGCACGGAGGCCTGGCGGTGTCATGCAGCACGGAGGCCTGGCGGTGTCATGAACGGAGGCCTGGCGGTGTCATGCAGCACAGAGGCCTGGCGGTGTCATGCAGCACGGAGGCCTGGCGGTGTCATACATGGAGGCTCGGCGGTGTCATGCAGCACGGAGGCCTGGTGGTGTCATGCACGGAGGCCTGGCGGTGTCATGCACGAGGCCTGGTGGTGTCATGCAGCACGGAGGCCTGGCGGTGTCATGCACGGAGGCCTGGCGGTGTCATGCAGCACGGAGGCCTGGCGGTGTCATGAACGGAGGCCTGGCGGTGTCATGCAGCACAGAGGCCTGGCGGTGTCATGCAGCACGGAGGCCTGGCGGTGTCATGCATGGAGGCTCGGCGGTGTCATGCAGCACGGAGGCCTGGTGGTGTCATGCACGGAGGCCTGGCGGTGTCATGCACGAGGCCTGGTGGTGTCATGCAGCACGGAGGCCTGGCGGTGTCATGCACGGAGGCCTGGCGGTGTCATGCAGCACGGATGCCTGGCGGTGTCATGCACGGAGGCCTGGCGGTGTCATGCAGCCTGGAGGCCTGGCGGTGTCATGCAGCACGGAGGCCTGGCGGTGTCATACATGGAGGCTCGGCGGTGTCATGCAGCACGGAGGCCTGGCGGTGTCATACATGGAGGCTCGGCGGTGTCATGCAGCACGGAGGTCTGGCGGTGTCATGCACGGAGGCCTGGCGGTGTCATGCAGCACGGAGGCCTGGCGGTGTCATGCAGCACGGAGGCCTGGCGGTGTCATGCACGGAGGCCTGGCAGTGTCATGCAGCACGGAGGCCTGGCGGTGTCATGCAGCACGGAGGCATGGCGGTGTCATGCAGCACGGAGGCCTGGCGGTGTCATGCAGCACTGAGGCCTGGCGGTGTCATGCATGGAGGCCTGGCGGTGTCATGCAGCATGGAGGCCTGGCGGTGTCATGCAGCACGGAGGCCTGGCGGTGTCATGCACGGATGCCTGGCGGTGTCATGCAGCACGGAGGCCTGGCAGTGTCATGCACGGAGGCCTGGCGTGTCATGCGGAGGCCTGGCGGTGTCATGCACGGAGGCCTGGCGGTGTCATGCAGCACGAAGGCCTGGCGGTGTCATGCAGCACGGAGGCCTGGCGGTGTCATGCAGCACGGAGGCCTGGCGGTGTCATGCACGGATGCCTGGTGGTGTCATGCAGCACGGAGGCCTGGCAGTGTCATGCACGGAGGCCTGGCGTGTCATGCGGAGGCCTGGCGGTGTCATGCACGGAGGCCTGGCGGTGTCATGCAGCACGAAGGCCTGGCGGTGTCATGCAGCACGAAGGCCTGGCGGTGTCATGCAGCACGGAGGCCTGGCGGTGTCATGCAGCACGGAGGCCTGGCGGTGTCATGCAGCACGGAGGCCTGGCGGTGTCATGCACGGAGGCCTGGCGGTGTCAAGCAGCACAGAGGCCTGGCGGTGTCATGCAGCACGGAGGCCTGCCGGTGTCAAGCAGCACGGAGGCCTGGCGGTGTCATGCAGCACGGAGGCCTGGCGGTGTCATGCACGGAGGCCTGGCGGTGTCATGCACCACGGAGGCCTGGCGGTGTCATGCAGCACGGAGGCCTGGCGGTGTCATGCACGGAGGCCTGGCGGTGTCATGCAGCACGGAGGCCTGGTGGTGTCATGCACGGAGGCCTGGCGTTGTCATGCAGCACGGAGGCCTGGCGTTGTCATGCAGCACGGAGGCCTGGCGGTGTCATGCAGCACGGAGGCCTGGCGGTGTCATGCAGCACGGAGGCCTGGCGATGTCATGCACGGAGGCCTGGCGGTGTCATGCACTGAGGCCTGGCGGTGTCATGCACGGAGGCCTGGCGGTGTCATGCAGCACGGAGGCCTCGCGGTGTCATGCACGGAGGCCTGGCGGTGTCATGCAGCACGGAGGCCTGGCGGTGTCATGCAGCACGGAGGCCTGGCGGTGTCATGCAGCACGGAGGCCTGGCGGTGTCATGCACGGAGGCCTGGCAGTGTCATGCACGGAGGCCTGGCGGTGTCATGCAGCACGGAGGCATGGCGGTGTCATGCAGCACGGAGGCATGTCGGTGTCATGCAGCACGGAGGCATGTCGGTGTCATGCAGCACGGAGGCCTGGCGGTGTCATGCAGCACGGAGGCCTGGCGGTGTCATGCACGGAGGCCTGGCGGTGTCATGCAACACGGAGGCCTGGCGGTGTCATGCAGCACGGAGGCCTGGCGGTGTCATGCACGGAGGCCTGGCGGTGTCATGCAGCACGGAGGCCTGGCGGTGTCATGCAGCACGGAGGCCTGGCGGTGTCATGCACGGAGGCCTGGCGGTGTCATGCAGCACGGAGGCCTGGCGGTGTCATGCAGCACGGAGGCCTGGCGGTGTCATGCAGCACGGAGGCCTGGCGGTGTCATACACGGAGGCCTGGCGGTGTCATGCAGCACGGAGGCTTGGCGGTGTCATGCAGCACGGAGGCCTGGCGGTGTCATGCAGCACGGAGGCCTGGCGGTGTCATACACGGAGGCCTGGCGGTGTCATGCAGCACGGAGGCCTGGCGGTGTCATGCAGCACGGAGGCCTGGCGGTGTCATGCAACACTGAGGCCTGGCGGTGTCATGCAGCACAGAGGCCTGGCGGTGTCATGCAGCACGGAGGCCTGGCGGTGTCATGCACGGAGGCCTGGCAGTGTCATGCAGCACGGAGGCCTGGCGGTGTCATGCAGCACGGAGACCTGGCGGTGTCATGCACGGAGGCCTGGCGGTGTCATGCAGCACGGAGGCCTGGCGGTGTCATGCAGCACGGAGGCCTGGCGGTGTCATACACGGAGGCCTGGCGGTGTCATGCAGCATGGAGGCCTGGCGGTGTCATGCAACACTGAGGCCTGGCGGTGTCATGCAGCACGGAGGCCTGCCAGTGTCATGCAACACGGAGGCCTGGCGGTGTCATGCAGCACGGAGGCCTGGCGGTGTCATGCAGCACGGAGGCCTGGCGGTGTCATGCAGCACGGAGGCCTGGCGGTGTCATGCACGGAGGCCTGGCAGTGTCATGCAGCACGGAGGCCTGGCGGTGTCATGCAGCACGGAGGCCTGGCGGTGTCATGCAGCACGGAGGCCTGGCGGTGTCATGCAGCACGGAGGCCTGGCGGTGTCATGCACGGAGGCCTGGCGTGTCATGCGGAGGCCTGGCGGTGTCATGCACGGAGGCCTGGCGGTGTCATGCAGCACGAAGGCCTGGCGGTGTCATGCAGCACGGAGGCCTGGCGGTGTCATACACGGAGGCCTGGCGGTGTCATGCAGCACGGAGGCCTGGCGGTGTCATGCAGCACGGAGGCCTGGCAGTGTCATGCAGCACGGAGGCCTGGCGGTGTCATGCAGCACGGAGGCCTGGCGGTGTCATGCAGCACGGAGGCCTGGCAGTGTCATGCAGCACGGAGGCCTGGCGGTGTCATGCAGCACGGAGGCCTGGCGGTGTCATGCAGCACGGAGGCCTGGCGGTGTCATGCAGCACGGAGGCCTGGCAGTGTCATGCAGCACGGAGGCCTGGCGGTGTCATGCAGCACGGAGGCCTGGCGGTGTCATGCACGGAGGCCTGGCAGTGTCATGCACGGAGGCCTGGCGGTGTCATGCAGCACGGAGGCCTGGCGGTGTCATACACAGAGGCCTGGCGGTGTCATGCAGCATGGAGGCCTGGCGGTGTCATGCAACACTGAGGCCTGGCGGTGTCATGCAGCACGGAGGCATGGCGGTGTCATGCAGCACGGAGGCCTGGCGGTGTCATGCAGCACTGAGGCCTGGCGGTGTCATGCATGGAGGCCTGGCGGTGTCATGCAGCACGGAGGCCTGGCGGTGTCATGCAGCACGGAGGCCTGGCGGTGTCATGCACGGATGCCTGGCGGTGTCATGCAGCACGGAGGCCTGGCAGTGTCATGCACGGAGGCCTGGCGTGTCATGCGGAGGCCTGGCGGTGTCATGCAGCACCGAGGCCTGGCGGTGTCATGCACGGAGGCCTGGCGGTGTCATGCAGCACGGAGGCCTGTCGGTGTCATGCAGCACGGAGGCCTGGCGGTGTCATGCAGCACCGAGGCCTGGCGGTGTCATGCAGCATGGAGGCCTGGCGGTGTCATGCAACACTGAGGCCTGGCGGTGTCATGCAGCACGGAGGCCTGGCGGTGTCATGCAGCACGGAGGCCTGGCGGTGTCATGCAGCACGGAGGCCTGGCGGTGTCATGCACGGAGGCCTGGCGGTGTCATGCAGCACGGAGGCCTGGCGGTGTCATGCACGGAGGCCTGGCGGTGTCATGCAGCACGGAGGCCTGGCGGTGTCATGCAGCACTCATGCACGGAGGCCTGGCGGTGTCATGCAGCACGGAGGCCTGGCGGTGTCATGCAGCACGGAGGCCTGGCGGTGTCATGCAGCACGGAGGCCTGGCGGTGTCATGCAGCACGGAGGCCTGGCGGTGTCATGCAGCACGGAGGCCTGGCGATGTCATGCACGGAGGCCTGGCGGTGTCATGCACTGAGGCCTGGCGGTGTCATGCACGGAGGCCTGGCGGTGTCACGCAGCACGGAGGCCTGGCGGTGTCATGCACGGAGGCCTGGCGGTGTCATGCAGCACGGAGGCCTGGCGGTGTCATGCAGCACAGAGGCCTGGCGGTGTCATGCAGCACGGAGGCCTGGCGGTGTCATGCAGCACGGAGGCCTGGCAGTGTCATGCAGCACGGAGGCCTGGCGGTGTCATGCAGCACGGAGGCCTGGCGGTGTCATGCAGCACGGAGGCCTGGCGGTGTTATGCAGCACGGAGGCCTGGCGGTGTCATGCAGCACGGAGGCCTGGCGGTGTCATGCAGCACGGATGCCTGGCGGTGTCATGCAGCACGGAGGCCTGGCGGTGTCATGCAGCACGGAGGCCTGGAGGTGTCATAAAGCACAGAGGCCTGGCAGTGTCATGCAGCACGGAGGCCTGGCGGTGTCATGCAGCACGGAGGCCTGGCGGTGTCATGCATGGAGGCCTGGCGGTGTCATGCAGCACGGAGGCCTGGCGGTGTCATGCACGGAGGCCTGGCGGTGTCATGCAGCACGGAGGCCTGGCGGTGTCATGCAGCACGGAGGCCTGGCGGTGTCATGCAGCACGGAGGCCTGGCGATGTCATGCAGCACGGAGGCCTGGCGGTGTCATGCACGGAGGCCTGGCAGTGTCATGCAGCACGGAGGCCTGGCGGTGTCATGCAGCACGGAGGCCTGGCGGTGTCATGCAGCACGGAGGCCTGGCGGTGTTATGCAGCACGGAGGCCTGGCGGTGTCATGCAGCACGGAGGCCTGGCGGTGTCATGCAGCACGGAGGCCTGGCGGTGTCATGCAGCACGGATGCCTGGCGGTGTCATGCAGCACGGAGGCCTGGCGGTGTCATGCAGCACGGAGGCCTGGCGGTGTCATAAAGCACAGAGGCCTGGCAGTGTCATGCAGCACGGAGGCCTGGCGGTGTCATGCAGCACGGAGGCCTGGCGGTGTCATGCATGGAGGCCTGGCGGTGTCATGCAGCACGGAGGCCTGGCGGTGTCATGCACGGAGGCCTGGCGGTGTCATGCAGCACGGAGGCCTGGCGGTGTCATGCAGCACGGAGGCCTGGCGGTGTCATGCAGCACGGAGGCCTGGCGGTGTCATGCACGGAGGCCTGGCGGTGTCATGCAGCACGGAGGCCTGGCGGTGTCATGCAGCACTCATGCACGGAGGCCTGGCGGTGTCATGCAGCACGGAGGCCTGGCGGTGTCATGCAGCACGGAGGCCTGGCGGTGTCATGCAGCACGGAGGCCTGGCGATGTCATGCACGGAGGCCTGGCGGTGTCATGCACTGAGGCCTGGCGGTGTCATGCACGGAGGCCTGGCGGTGTCACGCAGCACGGAGGCCTGGCGGTGTCATGCACGGAGGCCTGGCGGTGTCATGCAGCACGGAGGCCTGGCGGTGTCATGCAGCACAGAGGCCTGGCGGTGTCATGCAGCACGGAGGCCTGGCGGTGTCATGCAGCACGGAGGCCTGGCGGTGTCATGCACGGAGGCCTGGCAGTGTCATGCAGCACGGAGGCCTGGCGGTGTCATGCAGCACGGAGGCCTGGCGGTGTCATGCAGCACGGAGGCCTGGCGGTGTCATGCAGCACGGAGGCCTGGCGGTGTCATGCAGCACCGAGGCCTGGCGGTGTCATGCAGCACCGAGGCCTGGCGGTGTCATGCAGCACGGAGTCCTGTCGGTGTCATGCAGCACGGAGGCCTGGCGGTGTCATGCAGCACCGAGGCCTGGCGGTGTCATGCACGGAGGCCTGGCGGTGTCATGCAGCATGGAGGCCTGGCGGTGTCATGCAGCACGGAGGCCTGGCGGTGTCATGCAGCACGGAGGCCTGGCGGTGTCATGCAGCACGGAGGCTTGGCGGTGTCATGCAGCACGGAGGCCTGGCGGTGTCATGCAGCACGGAGGCCTGGCGGTGTCATGCACGGAGGCCTGGCGGTGTCATGCACGGAGGCCTGGCGGTGTCATGCAGCACGGAGGCCTGGCGGTGTCATGGACGGAGGCCTGGCGGTGTCATGCAGCACGGAGGCCTGGCGGTGTTATGCAGCACGGAGGCCTGGCGGTGTCATGCAGCACGGAGGCCTGGCGGTGTCATGCAGCACGGATGCCTGGCGGTGTCATGCAGCACGGAGGCCTGGCGGTGTCATGCAGCACGGAAGCCTGGCGGTGTCATAAAGCACGGAGGCCTGGCAGTGTCATGCAGCACGGAGGCCTGGTGGTGTCATGCAGCACGGAGGCCTGGCGGTGTCATGCACGGAGGCCTGGCGGTGTCATGCAGCACGGAGGCCTGGTGGTGTAATGCAGCACGGAGGCCTGGCGGTGTCATGCAGCACGGAGGCCTGGCGGTGTCATGCAGCACGGAGGCCTGGCGGTGTCATGCACGGAGGCCTGGCGGTGTCATGCAGCACGGAGGCATGGCGGTGTCATGCAGCACTCATGCACGGAGGCCTGGCGGTGTCATGCAGCACGGAGGCCTGGCGGTGTCATGCAGCACGGAGGCCTGGCGGTGTCATGCAGCACGGAGGCCTAGCGGTGTCATGCAACACGGAGGCCTGGCGGTGTCATGCAGCACGGAGGCCTGGCGGTGTCATGCAGCACGGAGGCCTGGCGGTGTCATGCAGCACGGAGGCCTGGCGGTGTCATGCAGCACGGAGGCCTGGCGGTGTCATGCAGCACGGAGGCCTGGCGAGGTCATGCAGCACGGAGGCCTGGCTGTGTCATGCAGCACAGAGGCCTGGCGGTGTCATGCAGCACGGAGGCCTGGCGGTGTCATGCAGCACGGAGGCCTGGCGGTGTCATGCACGGATGCCTGGTGGTGTCATGCAGCACGGAGGCCTGGCGGTGTCATGCAGCACGGAGGCCTGGCGGTGTCATGCACGGAGGCCTGGCGGTGTCATGCAGCACGGAGGCCTGGCGGTGTCATGCAGCACGGAGGCCTGGCGGTGTCATGCAGCATGGAGGCCTGGCGGTGTCATGCAGCACGGAGGCCTGGCGGTGTCATGCAGCACGGAGGCCTGGCAGTGTCATGCAGCACGTAGGCCTGGCGGTGTCATGCAGCACGGAGGCCTGGCGGTGTCATGCAGCACGTAGGCCTGGCGGTGTCATGGACGGAGACCTGTCAGTGTCATGCAGCACGGTGGCCTGGCGGTGTCATGCAGCACGGAGGCCTGGCGGTGTCATGCAGCATGGAGGCCTGGCGGTGTCATGCAGCATGGAGGCCTGGCGGTGTCATGCAGCATGGAGGCCTGGCGGTGTCATGCATGGAGGCCTGGCAGTGTCATGCAGCACGGAGGCCTGGCGGTGTCATGCAGCACGGAGGCCTGGCGGTGTCATGCACGGATGCCTGGTGGTGTCATGCAGCACGGAGGCCTGGCGGTGTCACGCAGCACGGAGGCCTGGCGGTGTCATGCACGGAGGCCTGGCGGTGTCATGCAGCACGGAGGCCTGGCGGTGTCATGCAGCACGTAGGCCTGGCGGTGTCATGGACGGAGACCTGTCAGTGTCATGCAGCACGGTGGCCTGGCGGTGTCATGCAGCACGGAGGCCTGGCGGTGTCATGCAGCACGGAGGCCTGGCGGTGTCATGCAGCATGGAGGCCTGGCGGTGTCATGCAGCATGGAGGCCTGGCGGTGTCATGCAGCACGGAGGCCTGGCGGTGTCATGCAGCACGGAGGCCTGGCGGTGTCATGCAGCATGGAGGCCTGGCGGTGTCATGCAGCATGGAGGCCTGGCGGTGTCATGCAGCACGGAGGCCTGGCGGTGTCATGCAGCACGGAGGCCTGGCGGTGTCATGCACGGAGGCCTGGCGGTGTCATGCACGGAGGCCTGGCGGTGTCATGCAGCACGGAGGCCTGGCGGTGTCATGCAGCACGGAGGCCTGGAGGTGTCATGCAGCACGGAGGCCTGGAGGTGTCATGCAGCACGGAGGCCTGGCGGTGTCATGCACGGAGGCCTGGCGGTGTCATGCACGGAGGCCTGGCGGTGTCATGCAGCACGGAGGCCTGGCGGTGTCATGCAGCACGGAGGCCTGGCGGTGTCATGCAGCACGGAGGCCTGGCGGTGTCATGCACGGAGGCCTGGCGGTGTCATGCACGGAGGCCTGGCGGTGTCATGCAGCACGGAGGCCTGGCGGTGTCATGCAGCACGGAGGCCTGGCGGTGTTATGCACGGAGGCCTGGCGGTGTCATGCAGCACGGAGGCCTGGCAGTGTCATGCAGCACGGATGCCTGGCGGTGTCATGCAGCACGGAGGCCTGGCAGTGTCATGCACGGAGGCCTGGCGGTGTCATGCAGCACGGAGGCCTGGCGGTGTCATGCATGGAGGCCTGGCGGTGTCATGCACGGAGGCCTGGCGGTGTCATGCACGGAGGCCTGGCGGTGTCATGCAGCACGGAGGCCTGGCGGTGTCATGCATGGAGGCCTGGCGGTGTCATGCACGGAGGCCTGGCGGTGTCATGCACGGAGGCCTGGCGGTGTCATGCAGCATGGAGGCCTGGTGGTGTCATGCAGCACGGAGGCCTGGCGGTGTCATGCAGCACGGAGGCCTGGCGGTGTCATGCAGCACGGAGGCCTGGCGGTGTCATGCAGCATGGAGGCCTGGCGGTGTCATGCACGGAGGCCTGGCAGTGTCATGCAGCACGGAGGCCTGGCGGTGTCATGCAGCACGTAGGCCTGGCGGTGTCATGCAGCACGGAGGCCTGGCGGTGTCATGCAGCACGTAGGCCTGGCGGTGTCATGGACGGAGACCTGTCAGTGTCATGCAGCACGGTGGCCTGGCGGTGTCATGCAGCACGGAGGCCTGGCGGTGTCATGCAGCATGGAGGCCTGGCGGTGTCATGCAGCATGGAGGCCTGGCGGTGTCATGCAGCATGGAGGCCTGGCGGTGTCATGCAGCACGGAGGCCTGGCGGTGTCATGCAGCACGGAGGCCTGGCGGTGTCATGCACGGAGGCCTGGCGGTGTCATGCAGCACGGAGGCCTGGCGGTGTCATGCAGCACGGAGGCCTGGCGGTGTCATGCACGGAGGCCTGGCGGTGTCATGCAGCACGGAGGCCTGGCGGTGTCATGCAGCACTCATGCACGGAGGCCTGGCGGTGTCATGCAGCACGGAGGCCTGGCGGTGTCATGCAGCACGGAGGCCTGGCGGTGTCATGCAGCACGGAGGCCTGGCGGTGTCATGCAGCACGGAGGCCTGGCGGTGTCATGCAGCACGGAGGCCTGGCGATGTCATGCACGGAGGCCTGGCGGTGTCATGCACTGAGGCCTGGCGGTGTCATGCACAGAGGCCTGGCGGTGTCACGCAGCACGGAGGCCTGGCGGTGTCATGCACGGAGGCCTGGCGGTGTCATGCAGCACGGAGGCCTGGCGGTGTCATGCAGCACAGAGGCCTGGCGGTGTCATGCAGCACGGAGGCCTGGCGGTGTCATGCAGCACGGAGGCCTGGCGGTGTCATGCACGGAGGCCTGGCAGTGTCATGCAGCACGGAGGCCTGGCGGTGTCATGCAGCACGGAGGCCTGGCGGTGTCATGCAGCACGGAGGCCTGGCGGTGTTATGCAGCACGGAGGCCTGGCGGTGTCATGCAGCACGGAGGCCTGGCGGTGTCATGCAGCACGGAGGCCTGGCGGTGTCATGCAGCACGGATGCCTGGCGGTGTCATGCAGCACGGAGGCCTGGCGGTGTCATGCAGCACGGAGGCCTGGAGGTGTCATAAAGCACAGAGGCCTGGCAGTGTCATGCAGCACGGAGGCCTGGCGGTGTCATGCAGCACGGAGGCCTGGCGGTGTCATGCATGGAGGCCTGGCGGTGTCATGCAGCACGGAGGCCTGGCGGTGTCATGCACGGAGGCCTGGCGGTGTCATGCAGCACGGAGGCCTGGCGGTGTCATGCAGCACGGAGGCCTGGCGGTGTCATGCAGCACGGAGGCCTGGCGGTGTCATGCAGCACGGAGGCCTGGCGGTGTCATGCACGGAGGCCTGGCAGTGTCATGCACGGAGGCCTGGCGGTGTCATGCACGGAGGCCTGGCGGTGTCATGCAGCATGGAGGCCTGGTGGTGTCATGCAGCACGGAGGCCTGGCGGTGTCATGCAGCACGGAGGCCTGGCGGTGTCATGCAGCACGGAGGCCTGGCGGTGTCATGCAGCATGGAGGCCTGGCGGTGTCATGCACGGAGGCCTGGCAGTGTCATGCAGCACGGAGGCCTGGCGGTGTCATGCAGCACGTAGGCCTGGCGGTGTCATGCAGCACGGAGGCCTGGCGGTGTCATGCAGCACGTAGGCCTGGCGGTGTCATGGACGGAGACCTGTCAGTGTCATGCAGCACGGTGGCCTGGCGGTGTCATGCAGCACGGAGGCCTGGCGGTGTCATGCAGCATGGAGGCCTGGCGGTGTCATGCAGCATGGAGGCCTGGCGGTGTCATGCAGCATGGAGGCCTGGCGGTGTCATGCAGCACGGAGGCCTGGCGGTGTCATGCAGCACGGAGGCCTGGCGGTGTCATGCACGGAGGCCTGGCGGTGTCATGCAGCACGGAGGCCTGGCGGTGTCATGCAGCACGGAGGCCTGGCGGTGTCATGCACGGAGGCCTGGCGGTGTCATGCAGCACGGAGGCCTGGCGGTGTCATGCAGCACTCATGCACGGAGGCCTGGCGGTGTCATGCAGCACGGAGGCCTGGCGGTGTCATGCAGCACGGAGGCCTGGCGGTGTCATGCAGCACGGAGGCCTGGCGGTGTCATGCAGCACGGAGGCCTGGCGGTGTCATGCAGCACGGAGGCCTGGCGATGTCATGCACGGAGGCCTGGCGGTGTCATGCACTGAGGCCTGGCGGTGTCATGCACAGAGGCCTGGCGGTGTCACGCAGCACGGAGGCCTGGCGGTGTCATGCACGGAGGCCTGGCGGTGTCATGCAGCACGGAGGCCTGGCGGTGTCATGCAGCACAGAGGCCTGGCGGTGTCATGCAGCACGGAGGCCTGGCGGTGTCATGCAGCACGGAGGCCTGGCGGTGTCATGCACGGAGGCCTGGCAGTGTCATGCAGCACGGAGGCCTGGCGGTGTCATGCAGCACGGAGGCCTGGCGGTGTCATGCAGCACGGAGGCCTGGCGGTGTTATGCAGCACGGAGGCCTGGCGGTGTCATGCAGCACGGAGGCCTGGCGGTGTCATGCAGCACGGAGGCCTGGCGGTGTCATGCAGCACGGATGCCTGGCGGTGTCATGCAGCACGGAGGCCTGGCGGTGTCATGCAGCACGGAGGCCTGGAGGTGTCATAAAGCACAGAGGCCTGGCAGTGTCATGCAGCACGGAGGCCTGGCGGTGTCATGCAGCACGGAGGCCTGGCGGTGTCATGCATGGAGGCCTGGCGGTGTCATGCAGCACGGAGGCCTGGCGGTGTCATGCACGGAGGCCTGGCGGTGTCATGCAGCACGGAGGCCTGGCGGTGTCATGCAGCACGGAGGCCTGGCGGTGTCATGCAGCACGGAGGCCTGGCGGTGTCATGCAGCACGGAGGCCTGGCGGTGTCATGCACGGAGGCCTGGCAGTGTCATGCAGCACGGGGGCCTGGCGGTGTCATGCAGCACGGAGGCCTGGCGGTGTCATGCAGCACGGAGGCCTGGCGGTGTTATGCAGCACGGAGGCCTGGCGGTGTCATGCAGCACGGAGGCCTGGCGGTGTCATGCAGCACGGAGGCCTGGCGGTGTCATGCAGCACGGATGCCTGGCGGTGTCATGCAGCACGGAGGCCTGGCGGTGTCATGCAGCACGGAGGCCTGGCGGTGTCATAAAGCACAGAGGCCTGGCAGTGTCATGCAGCACGGAGGCCTGGCGGTGTCATGCAGCACGGAGGCCTGGCGGTGTCATGCATGGAGGCCTGGCAGTGTCATGCAGCACGGAGGCCTGGCGGTGTCATGCACGGAGGCCTGGCGGTGTCATGCAGCACGGAGGCCTGGCGGTGTCATGCAGCACGGAGGCCTGGCGGTGTCATGCAGCACGGAGGCCTGGCGGTGTCATGCACGGAGGCCTGGCGGTGTCATGCAGCACGGAGGCCTGGCGGTGTCATGCAGCACTCATGCACGGAGGCCTGGCGGTGTCATGCAGCACGGAGGCCTGGCGGTGTCATGCAGCACGGAGGCCTGGCGGTGTCATGCAGCACGGAGGCCTGGCGGTGTCATGCAGCACGGAGGCCTGGCGGTGTCATGCAGCACGGAGGCCTGGCGATGTCATGCACGGAGGCCTGGCGGTGTCATGCACTGAGGCCTGGCGGTGTCATGCACGGAGGCCTGGCGGTGTCACGCAGCACGGAGGCCTGGCGGTGTCATGCACGGAGGCCTGGCGGTGTCATGCAGCACGGAGGCCTGGCGGTGTCATGCAGCACAGAGGCCTGGCGGTGTCATGCAGCACGGAGGCCTGGCGGTGTCATGCAGCACGGAGGCCTGGCGGTGTCATGCACGGAGGCCTGGCAGTGTCATGCAGCACGGAGGCCTGGCGGTGTCATGCAGCACGGAGGCCTGGCGGTGTCATGCAGCACGGAGGCCTGGCGGTGTCATGCAGCACGGAGGCCTGGCGGTGTCATGCAGCACCGAGGCCTGGCGGTGTCATGCAGCACCGAGGCCTGGCGGTGTCATGCAGCACGGAGTCCTGTCGGTGTCATGCAGCACGGAGGCCTGGCGGTGTCATGCAGCACCGAGGCCTGGCGGTGTCATGCACGGAGGCCTGGCGGTGTCATGCAGCATGGAGGCCTGGCGGTGTCATGCAGCACGGAGGCCTGGCGGTGTCATGCAGCACGGAGGCCTGGCGGTGTCATGCAGCACGGAGGCTTGGCGGTGTCATGCAGCACGGAGGCCTGGCGGTGTCATGCAGCACGGAGGCCTGGCGGTGTCATGCACGGAGGCCTGGCGGTGTCATGCACGGAGGCCTGGCGGTGTCATGCAGCACGGAGGCCTGGCGGTGTCATGGACGGAGGCCTGGCGGTGTCATGCAGCACGGAGGCCTGGCGGTGTTATGCAGCACGGAGGCCTGGCCGTGTCATGCAGCACGGAGGCCTGGCGGTGTCATGCAGCACGGAGGCCTGGCGGTGTCATGCAGCACGGATGCCTGGCGGTGTCATGCAGCACGGAGGCCTGGCGGTGTCATGCAGCACAGAGGCCTGGCGGTGTCATAAAGCACGGAGGCCTGGCAGTGTCATGCAGCACGGAGGCCTGGCGGTGTCATGCAGCACGGAGGCCTGGCGGTGTCATGCACGGAGGCCTGGCGGTGTCATGCAGCACGGAGGCCTGGCGGTGTCATGCACGGAGGCCTGTCGGTGTCATGCAGCACGGAGGCCTGGCGGTGTCATGCAGCACCGAGGCCTGGCGGTGTCATGCAGCACCGAGGCCTGGCAGTGTCATGCACGGAGGCCTGGCGGTGTCATGCAGCACCGAGGCCTGGCGGTGTCATGCACGGAGGCCTGGCGGTGTCATGCAGCACGGAGGCCTGGCGGTGTCATGCAGCACGGAGGCCTGGTGGTGTCATGCACGGAGGCCTGGCGGTGTCATGCAGCACAGAGGCCTGGCGGTGTCATGCAGCACGGAGGCCTGGCGGTGTCATGCAGCACGGAGGCCTGGCGATGTCATGCACGGAGGCCTGGCGGTGTCATGCACTGAGGCCTGGCGGTGTCATGCACGGAGGCCTGGCGGTGTCACGCAGCACGGAGGCCTGGCGGTGTCATGCACGGAGGCCTGGCGGTGTCATGCAGCACGGAGGCCTGGCGGTGTCATGCAGCACAGAGGCCTGGCGGTGTCATGCAGCACGGAGGCCTGGCGGTGTCATGCAGCACGGAGGCCTGGCGGTGTCATGCACGGAGGCCTGGCAGTGTCATGCAGCACGGAGGCCTCGCGGTGTCATGCAGCACGGAGGCCTGGCGGTGTCATGCAGCACGGAGGCCTGGCGGTGTTATGCAGCACGGAGGCCTGGCGGTGTCATGCAGCACGGAGGCCTGGCGGTGTCATGCAGCACGGAGGCCTGGCGGTGTCATGCAGCACGGATGCCTGGCGGTGTCATGCAGCACGGAGGCCTGGCGGTGTCATGCAGCACGGAGGCCTGGCGGTGTCATAAAGCACAGAGGCCTGGCAGTGTCATGCAGCACGGAGGCCTGGCGGTGTCATGCAGCACGGAGGCCTGGCGGTGTCATGCATGGAGGCCTGGCGGTGTCATGCAGCACGGAGGCCTGGCGGTGTCATGCACGGAGGCCTGGCGGTGTCATGCAGCACGGAGGCCTGGCGGTGTCATGCAGCACGGAGGCCTGGCGGTGTCATGCAGCACGGAGGCCTGGCGGTGTCATGCAGCACGGAGGCCTGGCGGTGTCATGCACGGAGGCCTGGTGGTGTCATGCAGCAAGGAGGCCTGGCGGTGTCATGCAGCACGGAGGCCTGGCGGTGTCATGCAGCACGGAGGCTTGGCGGTGTCATGCAGCATGGAGGCCAGGCGGTGTCATGCACGGAGGCCTGGCGGTGTCATGCACGGAGGCCTGGCGGTGTCATGCAGCACGGAGGCCTGGCGGTGTCATGGATGGAGGCCTGGCGGTGTCATGCAGCACGGAGGCCTGGCGGTGTTATGCAGCACGGAGGCCTGGCGGTGTCATGCAGCACGGAGGCCTGGCGGTGTCATGCAGCACGGAGGCCTGGCGGTGTCATGCAGCACGGATGCCTGGCGGTGTCATGCAGCACGGAGGCCTGGCGGTGTCATGCAGCACGGAGGCCTGGCGGTGTCATAAAGCACGGAGGCCTGGCAGTGTCATGCAGCACGGAGGCCTGGTGGTGTCATGCAGCACGGAGGCCTGGCGGTGTCATGCACGGAGGCCTGGCGGTGTCATGCAGCACGGAGGCCTGGCGGTGTCATGCACGGAGGCCTGGCGGTGTCATGCAGCACGGAGGCCTGGTGGTGTAATGCAGCACGGAGGCCTGGCGGTGTCATGCAGCACGGAGGCCTGGCGGTGTCATGCAGCACGGAGGCCTGGCGGTGTCATGCACGGAGGCCTGGCGGTGTCATGCAGCACGGAGGCATGGCGGTGTCATGCAGCACTCATGCACGGAGGCCTGGCGGTGTCATGCAGCACGGAGGCCTGGCGGTGTCATGCAGCACGGAGGCCTGGCGGTGTCATGCAGCACGGAGGCCTAGCGGTGTCATGCAGCACGGAGGCCTGGCGGTGTCATGCAGCACGGAGGCCTGGTGGTGTCATGCAGCACGGAGGCCTGGCGGTGTCATGCAGCACGGAGGCCTGGCGGTGTCATGCACGGAGGCATGGCGGTGTCATGCAGCACGGAGGCCTGGCGGTGTCATGCAGCACGGAGGCCTGGCGGTGTCATGCAGCACGGAGGCCTGGCGGTGTCATGCAACACGGAGGCCTGGCGGTGTCATGCAGCACGGAGGCCTGGCGGTGTCTTGCAGCATGGAGGATTGGCGGTGTCATGCAGCACGGAGGCCTGGCGGTGTCATGCAGCACGGAGGCCTGGCGGTGTCATGCACGGAGGCCTGGCGGTGTCATGCACGGAGGCCTGGCGGTGTCATGCATCACGGAGGCCTGGCGGTGTCATGGACGGAGGCCTGGCGGTGTCATGCAGCACGGAGGCCTGGCGGTGTTATGCAGCACGGAGGCCTGGCGGTGTCATGCAGCACGGAGGCCTGGCGGTGTCATGCAGCACGGAGGCCTGGCGGTGTCATGCCGCACGGAGGCCTGGCGGTGTCATGCAGCACGGAGGCCTGGCGGTGTCATGCAGCACAGAGGCCTGGCGGTGTCATGCAGCATGGAGGCCTGGCGGTGTCATGCAGCACGGAGGCCTGGCGGTATCATGCAGCACGGAGGCCTGGCGGTGTCATGCACGGAGGCATGGCGGTGTCATGCAGCACGGGGGCCTGGCGGTGTCATGCAGCACGGAGGCCTGGCGGTGTCATGCAGCACGGAGGCCTGGCGGTGTCATGCAACACGGAGGCCTGGCGGTGTCATGCACGGAGGCCTGGCGGTGTCATGCAGCACGGAGGCCTGGCGGTTTCATGCAGCACAGAGGCCTGGCGGTGTCATGCACGGAGGCCTGGCGGTGTCATGCACGGAGGCCTGGCGGTGTCATGCAGCACGGAGGCATGGCGGTGTCATGCAGCACGGAGGCCTGGTGGTGTCATGCACGGAGGCCTGGCGTTGTCATTCAGCACGGAGGCCTGGCGGTGTCATGCAGCACGGAGGCCTGGCGGTGTCATGCAGCACGGAGGCCTGGCGGTGTCATGCAGCACGGAGGCATGGCGGTGTCATGCAGCACGGAGGCCTGGTGGTGTCATGCACGGAGGCCTGGCGGTGTCATGCACGGAGGCCTGGCGGTGTCATGCAGCACGGAGGCCTGGCGGTGTCATGCAGCACGGAGGCCTGGCGGTGTCATGCAGCACGGAGGCCTGGCGGTGTCATGCAGCACGGAGGCCTGGCGGTGTCATGCACGGAGGCCTGGCGGTGTCATGCAGCACGGAGGCCTGGTGGTGTCATGCAGCACGGAGGCCTGGCGGTGTCATGCAGCACGGAGGCCTGGCAGTGTCATGCAGCACGGAGGCCTGGCGGTGTCATGCAGCACGGAGGCCTGGCGGTGTCAAGCACAGAGGCCTGGCGGTGCCATGCAGCACGGAGGCCTGGCGGTGTCATGCACGGAGGCCTGGCGGTGTCATGCAGCACGGAGGCCTGGCGGTGTCATGCAGCACAGAGGCCTGGCGGTGTCATGCAGCATGGAGGCCTGGCAGTGTTATGCAGCACGGAGGCCTGGCGGTGTCATGCAGCACGGAGGCCTGGCGGTGTCATGCACGGAGGCCTGGCGGTGTCATTGCCGGAGGCCTGGCGGTGTCATGCAGCACGGAGGCCTGGCGGTGTCATGCACGGAGGCCTGGCGGTGTCATGCACGGAGGCCTGGCGGTGTCATGCAACACGGAGGCCTGGCGGTGTCATGCAGCACGGAGGCCTGGCGGTGTCATGCAGCACGGAGGCCTGGCGGTGTCATGCAGCACGGAGGCCTGGCGGTGTCATGCAGCACGGAGGCCTGGCGGTGTCATGCAGCACGGAGGCCTGGCGAGGTCATGCAGCACGGAGGCCTGGCTGTGTCATGCAGCACAGAGGCCTGGCGGTGTCATGCAGCACGGAGGCCTGGCGGTGTCATGCAGCACGGAGGCCTGGCGGTGTCATGCACGGATGCCTGGTGGTGTCATGCAGCACGGAGGCCTGGCGGTGTCATGCAGCACGGAGGCCTGGCGGTGTCATGCACGGAGGCCTGGCGGTGTCATGCAGCACGGAGGCCTGGCGGTGTCATGCAGCACGGAGGCCTGGCGGTGTCATGCAGCATGGAGGCCTGGCGGTGTCATGCAGCACGGAGGCCTGGCGGTGTCATGCAGCACGGAGGCCTGGCGGTGTCATGCAGCACGTAGGCCTGGCGGTGTCATGCAGCACGGAGGCCTGGCGGTGTCATGCAGCACGTAGGCCTGGCGGTGTCATGGACGGAGACCTGTCAGTGTCATGCAGCACGGTGGCCTGGCGGTGTCATGCAGCACGGAGGCCTGGCGGTGTCATGCAGCATGGAGGCCTGGCGGTGTCATGCAGCATGGAGGCCTGGCGGTGTCATGCAGCATGGAGGCCTGGCGGTGTCATGCATGGAGGCCTGGCAGTGTCATGCAGCACGGAGGCCTGGCGGTGTCATGCAGCACGGAGGCCTGGCGGTGTCATGCACGGATGCCTGGTGGTGTCATGCAGCACGGAGGCCTGGCGGTGTCACGCAGCACGGAGGCCTGGCGGTGTCATGCACGGAGGCCTGGCGGTGTCATGCAGCACGGAGGCCTGGCGGTGTCATGCAGCACGTAGGCCTGGCGGTGTCATGGACGGAGACCTGTCAGTGTCATGCAGCACGGTGGCCTGGCGGTGTCATGCAGCACGGAGGCCTGGCGGTGTCATGCAGCACGGAGGCCTGGCGGTGTCATGCAGCATGGAGGCCTGGCGGTGTCATGCAGCATGGAGGCCTGGCGGTGACATGCAGCACGGAGGCCTGGCGGTGTCATGCAGCACGGAGGCCTGGCGGTGTCATGCAGCATGGAGGCCTGGCGGTGTCATGCAGCATGGAGGCCTGGCGGTGTCATGCAGCACGGAGGCCTGGCGGTGTCATGCAGCACGGAGGCCTGGCGGTGTCATGCACGGAGGCCTGGCGGTGTCATGCACGGAGGCCTGGCGGTGTCATGCAGCACGGAGGCCTGGCGGTGTCATGCAGCACGGAGGCCTGGAGGTGTCATGCAGCACGGAGGCCTGGAGGTGTCATGCAGCACGGAGGCCTGGCGGTGTCATGCACGGAGGCCTGGCGGTGTCATGCACGGAGGCCTGGCGGTGTCATGCAGCACGGAGGCCTGGCGGTGTCATGCAGCACGGAGGCCTGGCGGTGTCATGCAGCACGGAGGCCTGGCGGTGTCATGCACGGAGGCCTGGCGGTGTCATGCACGGAGGCCTGGCGGTGTCATGCAGCACGGAGGCCTGGCGGTGTCATGCAGCACGGAGGCCTGGCGGTGTTATGCACGGAGGCCTGGCGGTGTCATGCAGCACGGAGGCCTGGCAGTGTCATGCAGCACGGATGCCTGGCGGTGTCATGCAGCACGGAGGCCTGGCAGTGTCATGCACGGAGGCCTGGCGGTGTCATGCAGCACGGAGGCCTGGCGGTGTCATGCATGGAGGCCTGGCGGTGTCATGCACGGAGGCCTGGCGGTGTCATGCACGGAGGCCTGGCGGTGTCATGCAGCACGGAGGCCTGGCGGTGTCATGCATGGAGGCCTGGCGGTGTCATGCACGGAGGCCTGGCGGTGTCATGCACGGAGGCCTGGCGGTGTCATGCACGGAGGCCTGGCGGTGTCATGCAGCATGGAGGCCTGGCAGTGTCATGCAGCACGGAGGCCTGGCTGTGTCATGCAGCACGGAGGCCTGGCGGTGTCATGCACAGAGGCCTGGCGGTGTCATGCAGCACGGAGGCCTGGCGGTGTCATGCAGCACGGAGGCCTGGCGGTGTCATGCAGCACGGAGGCCTGGCAGTGTCATGCAGCACGGAGGCCTGGCGGTGTCATGCAGCACGGAGGCCTGGCGGTGTCATGCACGGAGGCCTGGCGGTGTCATTGCCGGAGGCCTGGCGGTGTCATGCACGGAGGCCTGGCGGTGTCATGCACGGAGGCCTGGCGGTGTCATGCACGGAGGCCTGGCGGTGTCATGCAGCACGGAGGCCTGGCGGTGTCATGCCGCACGGAGGCCTGGCGGTGTCATGCAGCACGGAGGCCTGGCGGTGTCATGCAGCACGGAGGCCTGGCGGTGTCATGCAGCACGGAGGCCTGGCGGTGTCATGCACGGAGGCCTGGCGGTGTCATGCAGCACGGAGGCCTGGCGGTGTCATGCAGCACGGAGGCCTGGCGGTGTCATGCAGCACGGAGGCCTGGCAGTGTCATGCAGCACGGAGGCCTGGCGGTGTCATGCAGCACGGAGGCCTGGCGGTGTCATGCACGGAGGCCTGGCGGTGTCATGCAGCACGGAGGCCTGGCGGTGTCATGCACGGAGGCCTGGCAGTGTCATGCAGCACGGAGGCCTGGCCGTGTCATGCAGCACAGAGGCCTGGCGGTGTCATGCAGCACGGAGGCCTGGCGGTGTCATGCAGCACGGAGGCCTGGCGGTGTCATGCAGCACGGAGGCCTGGTGGTGTCATGCAGCACGGAGGCCTGGCGGTGTCATGCAGCACGGAGGCCTGGCGGTGTCATGCATGGAGGCCTGGCGGTGTCATGCACGGAGGCCTGGCGGTGTCATGCAGCACGGAGGCCTGGCGGTGTCATGCACGGAGGCTTGGCGGTGTCATGCAGCATGGAGGCCTGGCGGTGTCATGCAGCACGGAGGCCTGGCGGTGTCAAGCACGGAGGCCTGGCGGTGTCATGCAGCACGGAGGCCTGGCGGTGTCATGCACGGAGGCCTGGCGGTGTCATGCAGCACGGAGGCCTGGCGGTGTCATGCAGCACGGAGGCCTGGTGTCATGCAGCACGGAGGCCTGGCGGTGTCATGCAGCACGGAGGCCTGGCGGTGTCATGCAGCACGGAGGCCTGGCGGTGTCAAGCACGGAGGCCTGGCGGTGTCATGCAGCACGGAGGCCTGGCGGTGTCATGCACGGAGGCCTGGCGGTGTCATGCAGCACGGAGGCCTGGCGGTGTCATGCAGCACGGAGGTCTGGCGGTGTCATGCAGCACGGAGGCCTGGCAGTGTCATGCAGCATGGAGGCCTGGCGGTGTCATGCAGCACGGAGGCCTGGCGGTGTCATGCACGGAGGCCTGGCGGTGTCATTGCCGGAGGCCTGGCGGTGTCATGCACGGAGGCCTGGCGGTGTCATGCACGGAGGCCTGGCGGTGTCATGCACGGAGGCCTGGCGGTGTCATGCAGCACGGAGGCCTGGCGGTGTCATGCAGCACGGAGGCCTGGCGGTGTCATGCAGCACGGAGGCCTGGCGGTGTCATGCAGCACGGAGGCCTGGTGGTGTCATGCAGCACAGAGGCCTGGCGGTGTCATGCAGCACGGAGGCCTGGCGGTGTCATGCATGGAGGCCTGGCGGTGTCATGCACGGAGGCCTGGCGGTGTCATGCAGCACGGAGGCCTGGCGGTGTCATGCACGGAGGCTTGGCGGTGTCATGCAGCACGGAGGCCTGGCGGTGTCATGCACGGAGACCTGGCGGTGTCATGCAGCACGGAGGCCTTGCGGTGTCATGCACGGAGGCCTGGCGGTGTCATGCAGCACGGAGGCCTGGCGGTGTCATGCAGCATGGAGGCCTGGCGGTGTCATGCAGCACGGAGGCCTGGCGGTGTCATGCAGCACGGAGGCCTGGAGGTGTCATGCAGCACGGAGGCCTGGCGGTGTCATGCAGCACGGAGGCCTGGCGGTGTCATGCAGCACGGAGGCCTGGCGGTGTCATGCAGCAGGTAGGCCTGGCGGTGTCATGCACGGAGGCCTGGCGGTGTCATGCAGCACGGAGGCCTGGCCGTGTCATGCACGGAGGCCTGGTGGTGTCATGCAGCACGGAGGCCTGGCGGTGTCATGCACGGAGGCCTGGCGGTGTCATGCAGCACGGAGGCCTGGCCGTGTCATGCAGCACGGAGGCCTGGCGGTGTCATGCAGCACGGAGGCCTGGCAGTGTCATGCAGCACGGAGGCCTGGCGGTGTCATGTAGCACGGAGGCCTGGCGGTGTCATGCACGGATGCCTGGTGGTGTCATGCAGCACGGAGGCCTGGTGGTGTCACGCAGCACGGAGGCCTGGCGGTGTCATGCACGGAGGCCTGGCGGTGTCATGCAGCACGTAGGCCTGGCGGTGTCATGCAGCACGGAGGCCTGGCGGTGTCATGCAGCACGTAGGCCTGGCGGTGTCATGGACGGAGACCTGTCAGTGTCATGCAGCACGGTGGCCTGGCGGTGTCATGCAGCACGGAGGCCTGGCGGTGTCATGCAGCATGGAGGCCTGGCGGTGTCATGCAGCATGGAGGCCTGGCGGTGTCATGCAGCATGGAGGCCTGGCGGTGTCATGCAGCACGGAGGCCTGGCGGTGTCATGCAGCACGGAGGCCTGGCGGTGTCATGCACGGAGGCCTGGCGGTGTCATGCACGGAGGCCTGGCGGTGTCATGCAGCACGGAGGCCTGGCGGTGTCATGCAGCACGGAGGCCTGGCGGTGTCATGCAGCATGGAGGCCTGGCGGTGTCATGCAGCACGGAGGCCTGGCGGTGTCATGCACGGAGGCCTGGCGGTGTCATGCAGCACGGAGGCCTGGCGGTGTCATGCAGCACGGAGGCCTGGCGGTGTCATGCAGCACGGAGGCCTGGCGGTGTCATTGCCGGAGGCCTGGCGGTGTCATGCACGGAGGCCTGGCGGTGTCATGCACGGAGGCCTGGCGGTGTCATGCACGGAGGCCTGGCGGTGTCATGCAGCACGGAGGCCTGGCGGTGTCATGGACGGAGGCCTGTCAGTGTCATGCAGCACGGAGGCCTGGCGGTGTCATGCACGGAGGCCTGGCGGTGTCATGCAGCACGGAGGCCTGGCGGTGTCATGCAGCACGGAGGCCTGGCGGTGTCATGCACGGAGGCCTGGCGGTGTCATGCAGCACGGAGGCCTGGCGGTGTCATGCAGCACGGAGGCCTGGCGGTGTCATGCAGCACGGAGGCCTGGCAGTGTCATGCAGCACGGAGGCCTGGCAGTGTCATGCAGCACGGAGGCCTGGCGGTGTCATGCAGCACGGAGGCCTGGCGGTGTCATGCACGGAGGCCTGGCGGTGTCATGCAGCACGGAGGCCTGGCGGTGTCATGCACGGAGGCCTGGCAGTGTCATGCAGCACGGAGGCCTGGCCGTGTCATGCAGCACGGAGGCCTGGCGGTGTCATGCAGCACGGAGGCCTGGCGGTGTCATGCAGCACGGAGGCCTGGCGGTGTCATGCAGCACGGAGGCCTGGCGGTGTCATGCAGCACGGAGGCATGGCGGTGTCATGCAGCACGGAGGCCTGGCGGTGTCATGCAGCACGGAGGCCTGGCAGTGTCATGCACGGAGGCCTGGCGGTGTCATGCAGCACGGAGGCCTGGCGGTGTCATGCACGGAGGCATGGCGGTGTCATGCAGCACGGAGGCCTGGCGGTGTCATGCAGCATGGAGGCCTGGCGGTGTCATGCAGCACGGAGGCCTGGCGGTGTCATGCACGGAGGCCTGGCGGTGTCATGCAGCACGGAGGCCTGGCGGTGTCATGCAGCACGGAGGCCTGGCGGTGTCATGCAGCACGGAGGCCTGGCGGTGTCATGCACAGAGGCCTGGCAGTGTCATGCAGCACGGAGGCCTGGCGGTATCATGCAGCACGGAGGCCTGGTGGTGTCATGCAGCACGGAGGCCTGGAGGTGTCATGCAGCACGGAGGCCTGGCGGTGTCATGCAGCATGGAGGCCTGGCGGTGTCATGCAGCACGGAGGCCTGGCGGTGTCATGCAGCACGGAGGCCTGGCGGTGTCATGGACGGAGGCCTGTCAGTGTCATGCAGCACGGAGGCCTGGCGGTGTCATGCACGGAGCCCTGGCGGTGTCATGCAGCACGGAGGCCTGGCGGTGTCATGCAGCACGGAGGCCTGGCGGTGTCATGCAGCACGGAGGCCTGGTGGTGTCATGCAGCACGGAGTCCTGGCGGTGTCATGCAGCACGGAGGCCTGGCGGTGTCAGGCAGCACGGAGGCCTGGCGGTGTCATGGACGGAGGCCTGTCAGTGTCATGCAGCACGGAGGCCTGTCAGTGTCATGCAGCACGGAGGCCTGGCGGTGTCATGCAGCACGGAGGCCTGGCGGTGTCATGCACGGAGGCCTGGCGGTGTCATGCAGCATGGAGGCCTGGCGGTGTCATGCAGCACGGAGGCCTGGCGGTGTCATGCAGCACGGAGGCCTGGCGGTGTCATGCAGCACTGAGGCCTGGCGGTGTCATGCATGGAGGCCTGGCAGTGTCATGCTGCACGGAGGCCTGGCTGTGTCATGCAGCACGGAGGCCTGGCGGTGTCATGCACGGAGGCCTGGCGGTGTCATGCAGCACGGTGGCCTGGCGGTGTCATGCAACGTGGAGGCCTGGCGGTGTCATGCAGCACGGAGGCCTGGGCGGTGTCATGCAGCACAGAGGCCTGGCGGTGTCATGCAGCACGGAGGCCTGGCGGTGTCATGCAGCACGGAGGCCTGGCGGTGTCATGCAGCACGGAGGCCTGGCGGTTGCATGCAGCACGGAGGCCTGGCGGTGTCATGCAGCATGGAGGCCTGGCGGTGTCATGCAGCATGGAGGCCTGGCGGTGTCATGCAGCATGGAGGCCTGGCGGTGTCATGCAGCACAGAGGCCTGGCGGTGTCATGCAGCACGGAGGCCTGGCGGTGTCATGCACGGAGGCCTGGCGGTGGTCATGCAGCACGGAGGCCTGGCGGTGTCATGCAGCACGGGAGGCCTGGCGGGTGTCATGCAGCACGGAGGCCTGGCGGTGTCATACACGGAGGCCTGGCGGTGTCATGCAGCACGGAGGCCTGACGGTGTCATGCACGGAGGCCTGGCGGTGTCATGCAGCACAGAGGCCTGGCGGTGTCATGCAGCATGGAGGCCTGGCGGTGTCATGCAGCATGGAGGCCTGGCGGTGTCATGCAGCACAGAGGCCTGGCGGTGTCATGCAGCACGGAGGCCTGGCGGTGTCATGCACGAGGCCTGGCGGTGTCATGCAGCACGGAAGCCTGCGGTGTCATGCAGCACGGAAGCCTGGCGGTGTCATGCAGCACGGAGGCCTGGCGGTGTCATGCAGCACGGAGGCCTGGCGGTGTCATGCAGCACGGAGGCCTGGCGGTGTCATGCACGGAGGCCTGGCGGTGTCATGCAGCACGGAGGCCTGGTGGTGTCATGCAGCACGGAGGCCTGGCGGTGTCATGCAGCACGGAGGCCTGGCGGTGTCATGCAGCACTGAGGCCTGGCGGGTGTCATGCACGGAGGCCTGGCGGTGTCATGCAGCACGGAGGCCTGGCGGTGTCATACAGCACGGAGGCCTGGCGGTGTCATGCAGCACGGAGGCCTGGCGGTGTCATGCAGCACAGAGGCCTGGCGGTGTCATGCAGCACGGAGGCCTGGCAGTGTCATGCACGGAGGCCTGGCGGTGTCATGCAGCACGGAGGCCTGGCGGTGTCATGCACGGAGGGCCTGGCGGTGTCATGCAGCACGGAGGCCTGGCGGTGTCATGCACGGAGGCCTGGCGGTGTCATGCAGCACAGAGGCCTCTCGGTGTCATGCAGCACGGAGCCTGGCGGTGTCATACATGGAGGCTCGGCGGTGTCATGCAGCACGGAGGCCTGGCTTTGGTCATGCACGGAGGCCTGGCGGTGTCATGCAGCACGGAGGCCTGGCGGTGTCATGCACGGAGGCCTGGCGGTGTCATGCAGCACAGAGGCCTCTCGGTGTCATGCAGCACGGAGGCCTGGCGGTGTCATACATGAGGCTCGGCGGTGTCATGCAGCACGGAGGCCTGGTGGTGTCATGCACGGAGGCCTGGCGGTGTCATGCACGGAGGCCTGGTGGTGTCATGCAGCACGGAGGCCTGGCGGTGTCATGCACGGAGGCCTGGCGGTGTCATGCAGCACGGAGGCCTGGCGGTGTCATGCACGGAGGCTGGCGGTGTCATGCAGCACGGAGGCCTGGCGGTGTCATGCACGGAGGCCTGGCAGTGTCATGCAGCACGGAGGCCTGGCAGTGTCATGCACGGAGGCCTGGCGGTGTCATGCAGCACGGAGGCCTGGCGGTGTCATGCAGCACGGAGGCCTGGCGGTGTCATGCAGCACGGAGGCCTGGTGGTGTCATGCACGGAGGCCTGGCGGTGTCATGCACGGAGGCCTGGTGGTGTCATGCAGCACGGAGGCCTGGCGGTGTCATGCACGGAGGCCTGGCGGTGTCATGCAGCACGGAGGCCTGGCGGTGTCATGCACGGAGGCCTGGCGGTGTCATGCAGCACGGAGGCTGGCGGTGTCATGCAGCATGGAGGCATGGCGGTGTCATGCAGCACGGAGGCCTGGCGGTGTCATGCAGCACTGAGGCCTGGCGGTGTCATGCATGGAGGCCTGGCAGTGGTCATGCAGCACGGAGGCCTGGCGGTGTCATGCAGCACGGAGGCCTGGCGGTGTCATGCACGGAGGCCTGGCGGTGTCATGCACGGAGGCCTGGCGGTTTCATGCAGCACGGAGCCCTGGCGGTGTCATGCAGCACGGAGGCCTGGCTTTGTCATGCACGGAGGCCTGGCAGTGTCATGCAGCACGGAGGCCTGGCGGTGTCATGCAGCACGGAGGCATGGCGGTGTCATGCAGCACGGAGGCCTGGCGGTGTCATGCAGCACTGAGGCCTGGCGGTGTCATGCATGGAGGCCTGGCAGTGTCATGCAGCACGGAGGCCTGGCGGTGTCATGCAGCACGGAGGCCTGGCGGTGTCATGCACGGAGGCCTGGCGGTGTCATGCAGCACGGAGGCCTGGCGGTGTCATACACGGAGGCCTGGCTGTGTCATGCAGCACGGAGGCCTGGCGGTGTCATGCAGCACGGAGGCCTGGCGGTGTCATGCAGCACGGAGGCCTGGCGGTGTCATGTGCGGAGGCCTGGCGGTGTCATGCAGAACAGAGGGCCTGGCGGTGTCATGCAGCACGGAGGCCTGGCGGTTGTCATGCTCGATGCAGCACGGAGCCTGGCGGTGTCATGCAGCACGGAGGCCTGGCGGTGTCATGCAGCACGGAGGCCTGGCGGTGTAATGCAGCCGGAGGCCTGGCGGTGTCATGCACGGAGGCCTGGCGGTGTCATGCACGGAGGCCTGGCGGTGTCATGCAGCACGGAGCCCTGGCGGTGTCATGCAGCACAGAGGCCTGGCTTTGTCATGCACGGAGGCCTGGCAGTGTCATGCAGCACGGAGGCCTGGCGGTGTCATGCAGCACGGAGGCATGGCGGTGTCATGCAGCACGGAGGCCTGGCGGTGTCATGCAGCACGGAGGCCTGGCGGTGTCATGCAGCACGGAGGCCTGGCGGTGTCATGCACGGAGGCCTGGCGGTGTCATGCAGCACGGAGGCCTGGCGGTGTCATGCACGGAGGCCTGGCGGTGTCATGCACGGAGGCCTGGCGGTGTCATGCACGGAGGCCTGGCGGTGTCATGCAGCACGGAGGCCTGGCGGTGTCATGCAGCACGGAGGCCTGGCGGTGTCATACACGGAGGCCTGGCGGTGTCATGCAGCATGGAGGCCTGGCGGTGTCATGCAGCACGGAGGCCTGGCGGTGTCATGCACGGAGGCCTGGCGGTGTCATGCAGCACGGAGGCCTGGCGGTGTCATGCAGCACGGAGGCCTGGCGGTGTCATACACGGAGGCCTGGCGGTGTCATGCAGCACGGAGGCCTGGCGGTGTCATGCAGCACGGAGGCCTGGCGGTGTCATGCACGGAGGCCTGGCGGTGTCATGCAGCACGGAGGCCTGGCGGTGTAATGCAGCACGGAGGCCTGGCGGTGTCATGCACGGAGGCCTGGCGGTGTCATGCAGCACGGAGGCCTGGCGGTGTCATGCACGGAGGCCTGGCAGTGTCATGCAGCATGGAGGCCTGGCGGTGTCATGCAGCACGGAGGCATGGCGGTGTCATGCAGCACGGAGGCCTGGCGGTGTCATGCAGCACTGAGGCCTGGCGGTGTCATGCACGGAGGCCTGGCGGTGTCATGCAGCACGGAGGCCTGGCGGTGTCATGCAGCACGGAGGCCTGGCGGTGTCATGCAGCACGGAGGCCTGGCGGTGTCATGCACGGAGGCCTGGCGGTGTCATGCAGCACGGAGGCCTGGCGGTGTCATGCAGCACGGAGGCCTGGCGGTGTCATGCAGCACGGAGGCCTGGCGGTGTCATGTGCGGAGGCCTGGCGGTGTCATGCAGAACAGAGGCCTGGCGGTGTCATGCAGCACGGAGGCCTGGCGGTGTCATGCTCATGCAGCACGGAGGCCTGGCGGTGTCATGCAGCACGGAGGCCTGGCGGTGTCATGCAGCACGGAGGCCTGGCGGTGTAATGCAGCACGGAGGCCTGGCGGTGTCATGCACGGAGGCCTGGCAGTGTCATGCACAGAGGCCTGGCGGTGTCATGCAGCACGGAGCCCTGGCGGTGTCATGCAGCACGGAGGCCTGGCTTTGTCATGCACGGAGGCCTGGCAGTGTCATGCAGCACGGAGGCCTGGCGGTGTCATGCAGCACGGAGGCATGGCGGTGTCATGCAGCACGGAGGCCTGGCGGTGTCATGCAGCACTGAGGCCTGGCGGTGTCATGCATGGAGGCCTGGCAGTGTCATGCAGCACGGAGGCCTGGCGGTGTCATGCAGCACGGAGGCCTGGCGGTGTCATGCACGGAGGCCTGGCGGTGTCATGCAGCACGGAGGCCTGGCGGTGTCATGCACGGAGGCCTGGCGGTGTCATGCACGGAGGCCTGGCGGTGTCATGCACGGAGGCCTGGCGGTGTCATGCAGCACGGAGGCCTGGCGGTGTCATGCAGCACGGAGGCCTGGCGGTGTCATACACGGAGGCCTGGCGGTGTCATGCAGCACGGAGGCCTGGCGGTGTCATGCAGCACGGAGGCCTGGCGGTGTCATGCAGCACGGAGGCCTGGCGGTGTCATGCACGGAGGCCTGGCGGTGTCATGCAGCACGGAGGCCTGGCGGTGTAATGCAGCACGGAGGCCTGGCGGTGTCATGCACGGAGGCCTGGCGGTGTCATGCACGGAGGCCTGGCGGTGTCATGCACGGAGGCCTGGCGGTGTCATGCACGGAGGCCTGGCGGTGTCATGCAGCACGGAGGCCTGGCGGTGTCATGCAGCACGGAGGCCTGGCGGTGTCATACACGGAGGCCTGGCGGTGTCATGCAGCACGGAGGCCTGGCGGTGTCATGCAGCACGGAGGCCTGGCGGTGTCATGCAGCACGGAGGCCTGGCGGTGTCATGCACGGAGGCCTGGCGGTGTCATGCAGCACGGAGGCCTGGCGGTGTAATGCAGCACGGAGGCCTGGCGGTGTCATGCATGGAGGCCTGGCGGTGTCATGCAGCACGGAGGCCTGGCGGTGTCATGCAGCACGGAGGCCTGGCGGTGTCATGCACGGAGGCCTGGCAGTGTCATGCAGCATGGAGGCCTGGCGGTGTCATGCAGCACGGAGGCATGGCGGTGTCATGCAGCACGGAGGCCTGGCGGTGTCATGCAGCACTGAGGCCTGGCGGTGTCATGCATGGAGGCCTGGCGGTGTCATGCAGCACGGAGGCCTGGCGGTGTCATGCAGCACGGAGGCCTGGCGGTGTCATGCAGCACGGAGGCCTGGCGGTGTCATGCACGGAGGCCTGGCGGTGTCATGCAGCACGGAGGCCTGGCGGTGTCATGCAGCACGGAGGCCTGGCGGTGTCATGCAGCACGGAGGCCTGGCGGTGTCATGTGCGGAGGCCTGGCGGTGTCATGCAGAACAGAGGCCTGGCGGTGTCATGCAGCACGGAGGCCTGGCGGTGTCATGCTCATGCAGCACGGAGGCCTGGCGGTGTCATGCAGCATGGAGGCCTGGCGGTGTCATGCAGCACGGAGGCCTGGCGGTGTAATGCAGCACGGAGGCCTGGCGGTGTGATGCACGGAGGCCTGGCAGTGTCATGCAGCACGGAGGCCTGGCGGTGTCATGCAGCACGGAGGCATGGCGGTGTCATGCAGCACGGAGGCCTGGCGGTGTCATGCAGCACGGAGGCCTGGCGGTGTCATGCACGGAGGCCTGGCAGTGTCATGCAGCACGGAGGCCTGGCGGTGTCATGCAGCACGGAGGCCTGGCGGTGTCATGCACGGAGGCCTGGCGGTGTCATGCAGCACGGAGGCCTGGCGGTGTCATGCACGGAGGCCTGGCGGTGTCATGCACGGAGGCCTGGCGGTGTCATGCACGGAGGCCTGGCGGTGTCATGCAGCACGGAGGCCTGGCGGTGTCATGCAGCACGGAGGCCTGGCGGTGTCATGCAGCACGGAGGCCTGGCGGTGTCATGGACGGAGGCCTGTCAGTGTCATGCAGCACGGAGGCCTGGCGGTGTCATGCACGGAGGCCTGGCGGTGTCATGCAGCACGGAGGCCTGGCGGTGTCATGCAGCACGGAGGCCTGGAGGTGTCATGCAACACGGAGGCCTGGCGGTGTCATGCAGCACGGAGGCCTGGCGGTGTCATGCAGCACGGAGGCCTGGCGGTGTCATGCAGCACGTAGGCCTGGGGGTGTCATGGACGGAGGCCTGTCAGTGTCTTGCAGCACGGAGGCCTGGCGGTGTCATGCACGGAGGCCTGGCGGTGTCATGCAGCACGGAGGCCTGGCGGTGTCATGCAGCACGGAGGCCTGGCGGTGTCATGCAGCACGGAGGCCTGGTGGTGTCATGCAGCACGGAGTCCTGGCGGTGTCATGCAGCACGGAGGCCTGGCGGTGTCATGCAGCACGGAGGCCTGGCGGTGTCATGGACGGAGGCCTGTCAGTGTCATGCAGCACGGAGCATGCAGCACGGAGGCCTGGTGGTGTCATGCAGCACGGAGGCCTGGTGGTGTCATGCAGCACGGAGGCCTGGCGGTGTCATGCACGGAGGCCTGGCGGTGTCATGCAGCACGGAGGCCTGGCGGTGTCATGCAGCACGGAGGCCTGGCGGTGTCATGCACGGTGGCCTGGCGGTGTCATGCACGGAGGCCTGGCGGTGTCATGCAGCACGGAGGCCTGGCGGTGTCATGCAGCATGGAGGCCTGGCGGTGTCATGCAGCACGGAGGCCTGGCGGTGTCATGCAGCACGGAGGCCTGGCGGTGTCATGCACGGAGGCCTGGCGGTGTCATGCACGGAGGCCTGGCGGTGTCATGCAGCACAGAGGCCTGGCGGTGTCATGCAGCACGGAGGCCTGGAGGTGTCATGCAGCACGGAGGCCTGGCGGTGTCATGCACGGATGCCTGGCGGTGTCATGCACGGAGGCCTGGCGGTGTCATGCAGCACGGAGGCCTGGCGGTGTCATGCAGCACGGAGGCCTGGCGGTGTCATGCAGCACGGAGGCCTGGCGGTGTCATGCAGCACGGAGGCCTGGCGGTGTCATGCAGCACGGAGGCCTGGCGGTGTCATGCAGCACGGAGGCCTGGCGGTGTCATGCAGCACGGAGGCCTGGCGGTGTCATGCAGCACGGAGGCCTGGCGGTGTTATGCACGGAGGCCTGGCGTGTCATGCAGCACGGAGGCCTGGCGGTGTCATGCAGCACGGAGGCCTGGCGGTGTCATGCAGCACGGAGGCCTGGCGGTGTCATGCAGCACGGAGGCCTGGCGGTGTCATGCAGCACGGAGGCCTGGCAGTGTCATGCACGGAGGCCTGTCAGTGTCTTGCAGCACGGAGGCCTGGCGGTGTCATGCACGGAGGCCTGGCGGTGTCATGCAGCACGGAGGCCTGGCGGTGTCATGCAGCACGGAGGCCTGCATGACACCGCCAGGCCTCCATGCTGCATTACACCGCCAGGCCTCCGTGCTGCATGACACCGCCAGGCCTCCGTGCTGCATGACACCGCCAGGCCTCCGTGCTGCATGACACCGCCAGGCTTCCATGCTGCATGACACCGCCAGGCCTCCATGCTGCATGACACCCCCAGGCCTCCGTGCTGCATGACACCGCCAGGCCTCCATGCTGCATGACACCGCCATGCCTCCGTGCTGCATGACACCGCCAGGCCTCCGTGCTGCATGACACCGCCAGGCCTCCGTGCTGCATGACACCGCCAGGCCTCCGTGCTGCCTGACACCGCCAGGCCTCCGCGCTGCATGACACCGCCAGGCCTCCGTGCATAACACTGCCAGGCCTCCGTGCTGCATGACACCGCCAGGCCTCCGTGCTGCATGACACCGCCAAGCCTCCGTGCATGACACCGCCAGGCCTCCGTGCTGATTGACACCGCCAGGCCTCCGTGCATGACACCGCCAGGCCTCCGTGCATGACACCGCCAGGCCTCTGTGCTGCATGACACCGCCAGGCCTCCGTGCTGCATGACACCGCCAGGCCTCCGTGCTGCATGACACCGCCAGGCCTCCGTGCTGCATGATACCGCCAGGCCTCCGTGCTGCATGACACCGCCAGGCCTCCGTGCATGACACCGCCAGGCCTCCGTGCTGCATGACACCGCCAGGCCTCCGTGCTGCATGACACCGCCAGGCCTCCGTGCTGCATGACACCGCCAGGCTTCCATGCTGCATGACACCGCCAGGCCTCCATGCTGCATGACACCCCCAGGCCTCCGTGCTGCATGACACCGCCAGGCCTCCATGCTGCATGACACCGCCAGGCCTCTGTGCTGCATGACACCGCCAGGCCTCCGTGCATGACACCGCCAGACCTCCATGCTGCATGACACCGCCAGGCCTCTGTGCATGACACCGCCAGGCCTCCGCGCTGCATGACACCGCCAGGCCTCCGTGCTGCATGACACCGCCAGACCTCCATGCTGCATGACACCGCCAGGCCTCCGTGCATGACACCGCCAGGCCTCCGTGCATGACACCGCCAGGCCTCCGTGCTGCATGACACCACCAGGCCTTCGTGCATGACACCGCCAGGCCTCCGTGCATGACACCGCCAGGCCTCCGTGCTGCATGACACCACCAGGCCTTCGTGCATGACACCGCCAGGCCTCCGTGCTGCATGACACCACCAGGCCTCCATGCATGACACCGCCAGGCCTCCGTGCTGCATGACACCACCAGGCCTCCGTGCATGACACCGCCAGGCCTCCGTGCTCTTAATGTCAAAGCTCTCCAGCCGTCTCCACTAAAATAACTTCAATCTTTCTAAGAGAGTATCAGTTTCTTAATTCTTCTCAGTCTTTGGAATGGCGACTATCTTCCCTGAAATAATTAATAGCTTCGCTGCTGACGGCTGGATGCCGCCTACGGACTGACTCCACAACTGCTTCGTGCTTTCACTAATATAGAAGCTTGTTCCTTCATGGAAAAATACGGCCAGTAGCCTGCCGCCCACCAAATTCTTGTACCTCCCCGTACCAAGGACACGTTCCCAGCCGGCCGGCCTGATGTTGTGTCTTCGGCATGAAGAAAAATACAATCCTTCGACAAGGGCCAGCCTGAGCCGGTTCTCTCCAGGCGAACAACACCTCATAACTAAAACATTACATTTGACCTAGAAGCGTCTCATGCAGCACGGAGGCCTGGCGGTGTCATGCACGAAGGCCTGGCGGTGTCATGCACGGAGGCCTGGCGGTGTCATGCAGCACAGAGGCCTGGCGGTGTCATGCAGCACGGAGGCCTGGAGGTGTCATGCAGCACGGAGGCCTGGCGGTGTCATGCAGCACGTAGGCCTGGGGGTGTCATGGACGGAGGCCTGTCAGTGTCTTGCAGCACGGAGGCCTGGCGGTGTCATGCACGGAGGCCTGGCGGTGTCATGCAGCACGGAGGCCTGGCGGTGTCATGCAGCACGGAGGCCTGGCGGTGTCATGCAGCACGGAGGCCTGGTGGTGTCATGCAGCACGGAGTCCTGGCGGTGTCATGCAGCACGGAGGCCTGGCGGTGTCATGCAGCACGGAGGCCTGGCGGTGTCATGGACGGAGGCCTGTCAGTGTCATGCAGCACGGAGCATGCAGCACGGAGGCCTGGTGGTGTCATGCAGCACGGAGGCCTGGTGGTGTCATGCAGCACGGAGGCCTGGCGGTGTCATGCACGGAGGCCTGGCGGTGTCATGCAGCACGGAGGCCTGGCGGTGTCATGCAGCACGGAGGCCTGGCGGTGTCATGCACGGTGGCCTGGCGGTGTCATGCACGGAGGCCTGGCGGTGTCATGCAGCACGGAGGCCTGGCGGTGTCATGCAGCATGGAGGCCTGGCGGTGTCATGCAGCACGGAGGCCTGGCGGTGTCATGCAGCACGGAGGCCTGGCGGTGTCATGCACGGAGGCCTGGCGGTGTCATGCACGGAGGCCTGGCGGTGTCATGCAGCACAGAGGCCTGGCGGTGTCATGCAGCACGGAGGCCTGGAGGTGTCATGCAGCACGGAGGCCTGGCGGTGTCATGCACGGATGCCTGGCGGTGTCATGCACGGAGGCCTGGCGGTGTCATGCAGCACGGAGGCCTGGCGGTGTCATGCAGCACGGAGGCCTGGCGGTGTCATGCAGCACGGAGGCCTGGCGGTGTCATGCAGCACGGAGGCCTGGCGGTGTCATGCACGGAGGCCTGGCGGTGTCATGCAGCACGGAGGCCTGGCGGTGTCATGCACGGAGGCCTGGCGGTGTCATGCAGCACGGAGGCCTGGCGGTGTCATGCAGCACGGAGGCCTGGCGGTGTCATGCAGCACGGAGGCCTGGCGGTGTCATGCAGCACGGAGGCCTGGCGGTGTCATGGACGGAGGCCTGTCAGTGTCATGCAGCACGGAGGCCTGGCGGTGTCATGCACGGAGGCCTGGTGGTGTCATGCAGCACGGAGGCCTGGCGGTGTCATGCAGCACGGAGGCCTGGCGGTGTCATGTAGCATGGAGGCCTGGCGGTGTCATGCAGCACGGAGGCCTGGCGGTGTCATGCAGCACGGAGGCCTGGCGGTGTCATGCAGCACGGAGGCCTGGCGGTGTCATGCAGCACGGAGGCCTGGTGGTGTCATGCAGCACGGAGGCCTGGCGGTGTCATGCACGGAGGCCTGGTGGTGTCATGCAGCACGGAGGCCTGGCGGTGTCATGCACGGAGGCCTGGTGGTGTCATGCAGCACGGAGGCCTGGCGGTGTCATGCACGAAGGCCTGGTGGTGTCATGCAGCACGGAGGCCTGGCGGTGTCATGCACGGAGGCCTGGCGGTGTCATGCACGAAGGCCTGGTGGTGTCATGCAGCACGGAGGCCTGGCGGTGTCATGCACGGAGGCCTGGCGGTGTCATGCATGGAGGACTGGCGGTGTCATGCAGCACGGAGGCCTGGCGGTGTCATGCAGCACAGAGGCCTGGCGGTGTCATGCAGCACGGAGGCCTGGCAGTGTCATGCACGGAGGCCTGGCGGTGTCATGCAGCACGGAGGCCTGGCGGTGTCATGCAGCACGGAGGCCTGGCGGTGTCATGCACGGAGGCCTGGCGGTGTCATGCAGCACAGAGGCCTCTCGGTGTCATGCAGCACGGAGGCCTGGCGGTGTCATACATGGAGGCTCGGCGGTGTCATGCAGCACAGAGGCCTGGCTTTGTCATGCACGGAGGCCTGGCGGTGTCATGCAGCACGGATGCCTGGCAGTGTCATGCACGGAGACCTGGCGGTGTCATGCAGCACGGAGGCCTGGCGGTGTCATGCAGCACGGAGGCCTGGCGGTGTCATGCAGCACGGAGGCCTGGTGGTGTCATGCACGGAGGCCTGGCGGTGTCATGCACGGAGGCCTGGTGGTGTCATGCAGCACGGAGGCCTGGCGGTGTCATGCACGGAGGCCTGGCGGTGTCATGCAGCACGGAGGCCTGGCGGTGTCATGCACGGAGGCCTGGCGGTGTCATGCAGCACGGAGGCCTGGCGGTGTCATACAGCACGGAGGCCTGGCGGTGTCATGCAGCACGGAGGCCTGGAGGTGTCATGCAGCACGGAGGCCTGGTGGTGTCATGCAGCACAGAGGCCTGGCGGTGTCATGCAGCACGGAGGCCTGGCGGTGTCATGTAGCACGGAGGCCTGGCGGTGTCATGCACGGAGGCCTGGTGGTGTCATGCAGCACGGAGGCCTGGCGGTGTCATGCATGGAGGCCTGGTGGTGTCATGCAGCACGGAGGCCTGGCGGTGTCATGCACGAAGGCCTGGTGGTGTCATGCAGCACGGAGGCCTGGCGGTGTCATGCACGGAGGCCTGGCGGTGTCATGCACGAAGGCCTGGTGGTGTCATGCAGCACGGAGGCCTGGCGGTGTCATGCACGGAGGCCTGGCGGTGTCATGCACGGAGGCCTGGCGGTGTCATGCAGCATGGAGGTCTGGCGGTGTCATGCAGCACGGAGGCCTGGCGGTGTCATGCAGCGCGGAGGCCTGGCGGTGTCATGCACAGAGGCCTGGCGGTGTCATGCAGCATGGAGGTCTGGCGGTGTCATGCACGGAGGCCTGGCGGTGTCATGCAGCACAGAGGCCTGGCGGTGTCATGCAGCACGGAGGCCTGGCGGTGTCATGCAGCACGGAGGCCTGGCGGTGTCATGCAGCACGGAGGCCCAGCGGTGTGTTCTGCTCGACTTTCCTGGCCCTCTTTTGAGGGAAGGTGATTGGAGGTGACTTCAGTCTACTATCATTCCAGTGTGAGGGTTGGAACCGTGAATAGTGCCTATTTACAAGGCATTTTGACATAATTCTGTATTCCTCTCCTTAGATTAGGGCTCATAAACTTATGCTAGGGGATAGATTCATTAGTACTAGGGAAAATCTGTCCTTTTGTAAGGGTATTAGTATACTTTCTATTGAATTATGCTTAGTTCTGGTCTGGTAGGCCTCAAACGGGAGAGACTCCATCTTTCTTTCTGCTCCGGCAGCTTGAGACGCTTCTAGGTCAAATGTAATGTTTTAGTTATGAGGTGTTGTTCGCCTGGAGAGAACCGGCTCAGGCTGGCCCTTGTCGAAGGATTGTATTTTTCTTCATGCCGAAGACACAACATCAGGCCGGCCGGCTGGGAACGTGTCCTTGGTACGGGGAGGTACAAGAATTTGGTGGGCGGCAGGCTACTGGCCGTATTTTTCCATGAAGGAACAAGCTTCTATATTAGTGAAAGCACGAAGCAGTTGTGGAGTCAGTCCGTAGGCGGCATCCAGCCGTCAGCAGCGAAGCTATTAATTATTTCAGGGAAGATAGTCGCCATTCCAAAGACTGAGAAGAATTAAGAAACTGATACTCTCTTAGAAAGATTGAAGTTATTTTAGTGGAGACGGCTGGAGAGCTTTGACATTAAGAGCACGGAGGCCTGGCGGTGTCATGCAGCATGGAGGCCTGGCTTTGTCATGCAGCACAGAGGCCTTGCGGTGTCATGCAGCACGGAGGCCTGGCGGTGTCATGCAGCACGGAGGCCTGGCGGTGTCATGCAGCACGGAGGCCTGGCGGTGTCATGCAGCACGGAGGCCTGGCGGTGTCATGCACGGAGGCCTGGCGGTGTCATGCAGCACGGAGGCCTGGCGGTGTCATGCACAGAGGCCTGGCGGTGTCATGCAGCACAGGGGCCTGGCGGTGTCATGCAGCACAGAGGCCTGGCGGTGTCATGCAGCACGGAGGCCTGGCGGTTTCATGCAGCACGGAGGCCTGGCGGTGTCATGCAGCACGGAGGCTTGGCGGTGTCATGCACGGAGGCCTGGCGGTGTCATGCAGCACGGAGGCCTGGCGGTGTCATGCACGGAGGCCTGGCGGTGTCATGCAGCACGGAGGCCTGGCGGTGTCATGCAGCACGGAGGCCTGGCGGTGTCATGCACGGAGGCCTGGCGGTGTCATGCAGCATGGAGGCCTGGCGGTGTCATGCAGCACAGAGGCCTGGCGGTGTCATGCAGCACGGAGGCCTGGCGGTGTCATGCAGCATGGAGGCCTGGCGGTGTCATGCAGCACGGAGGCCTGGCAGTGTCATGCACGGAGGCCTGGCGGTGTCATGCAGCACGGAGGCCTGGCGGTGTCATGCACGGAGGCCTGGCGGTGTCATGCACGGAGGCCTGGCAATGTCATGCAGCATGGAGGCCTGGCGGTGTCATGCAGCACGGAGGCCTGGCGGTGTCATGCAGCACGGAGGCCTGGCGGTGTCATGCAGCATGGAGGCCTGGCGGTGTCATGCACGGAGGCCTGGCGGTGTCATGCAGCACGGAGGCCTGGCGGTGTCATGCAGCACGGAGGCCTGGCGGTGTCATGCAGCACGGAGGCCTGGCGGTGTCATGCAGCACGGAGGCCTGGCGGTGTCATGCAGCACGGAGGCCTGGCGGTGTCATGCAGCACAGAGGCCTGGCGGTGTCATGCAGCACGGAGGCCTGGCGGTGTCATGCACGGAGGCCTGGCGGTGTCATGCACGGAGGCCTGGCGGTGTCACGCAGCACGGAGCCCTGGCGGTGTCATGCAGCACGGAGGCCTGGCGGTGTCATGCAGCATGGAGGCCTGGCGGTGTCATGCAGCACGGAGGCCTGGCGGTGTCATGCAGCACGGAGGCCTGGCGGTGTCATGCACAGAGGCCTGGCAGTGTCATGCAGCACGGAGGCCTGGCGGTGTCATGCAGCACAGAGGCCTGGCGGTGTCATGCAGCACGGAGGCCTGGCGGTGTCATGCAGTACGGAGGCCTGGCGGTGTCATGCAGCATGGAGGCCTGGCGGTGTCATGCAGCACGGAGGCCTGGCGGTGTCATGCAGCACGGAGGCCTGGCGGTGTCATGCACGGAGGCCTGGCGGTGTCATGCACGGAGGCCTGGCGGTGTCATGCAGCACGGAGGCCTGGCGGTGTCATGCACGGAGGCTTGGCGGTGTCATGCAGAACGGAGGCCTGGCGGTGTCATGCACGGAGACCTGGCGGTGTCATGCAGCACGGAGGCCTGGCGGTGTCATGGACGGAGGCCTGTCAGTGTCATGCAGCACGGAGGCCTGGCGGTGTCGTGCACGGAGGCCTGGCGGTGTCATGCAGCACGGAGGCCTGGTGGTGTCATGCAGCACGGAGGCCTGGAGGTGTCATGCAGCACGGAGGCCTGGCGGTGTCATGCAGCACGGAGTCCTGGCGGTGTCATGCAGCACGGAGGCCTGGCGGTGTCATGCAGCACGTAGGCCTGGCGGTGTCATGGACGGAGGCCTGGCGGTGTCATGCAGCATGGAGGACTGGCGGTGTCATGCAGCACGGAGGCATGGCGGTGTCATGCAGCACGGAGGCCTGGCGGTGTCATGCAGCACGGAGGCCTGGCAGTGTCATGCACGGAGGCCTGGCAGTGTCATGCACGGAGGCCTGGCGGTGTCATGCATGGAGGCCTGGCGGTGTCATGCAGCACGGAGGCCTGGCGGTGTCATGCAGCATGGAGGCCTGGCGGTGTCATGCAGCACGGAGGCCTGGCGGTGTCATGCACGGAGGCCTGGCGGTGTCATGCAGCACGGAGGCCTGGCGGTGTCATGCAGCACGGAGGCCTGGCGGTGTCATGCAGCACGGAGGCCTGGCGGTGTCATGCAGAGAGGCCTGGCAGTGTCATGCAGCACGGAGGCCTGGCGGTGTCATGCAGCACGGAGGCCTGGCGGTGTCATGCAGCACGGAGGCCTGGCGGTGTCATGCAGCACGGAGGCCTGGCGGTGTCATGCAGCACGGAGGCCTGGCGGTGTCATGCAGCACGGAGGCCTGGCAGTGTCATGCACGGAGGCCTGGCGGTGTCATGCACGGAGGCCTGGCGGTGTCATGCAGCACGGAGGCCTGGCGGTGTCATGCACGGAGGCTTGGCGGTGTCATGCAGCACGGAGGCCTGGCGGTGTCATGCACGGAGACCTGACGGTGTCATGCAGCACTGAGGCCTGGCGGTGTCATGCACGGAGGCCTGGTGGTGTCATGCAGCACGGAGGCCTGGCGGTGTCATGCAGCACGGAGGCCTGGCGGTGTCATGGACGGAGGCCTGTCAGTGTCATGCAGCACGGAGCATGCAGCACGGAGGCCTGGTGGTGTCATGCAGCACGGAGGCCTGGTGGTGTCATGCAGCACGGAGGCCTGGCGGTGTCATGCACGGAGGCCTGGCGGTGTCATGCAGCACGGAGGCCTGGCGGTGTCATGCAGCACGGAGGCCTGGCGGTGTCATGCACGGTGGCCTGGCGGTGTCATGCACGGAGGCCTGGCGGTGTCATGCAGCACGGAGGCCTGGCGGTGTCATGCAGCATGGAGGCCTGGCGGTGTCATGCAGCATGGAGGCCTGGCGGTGTCATGCAGCACAGAGGCCTGGCGGTGTCATGCAGCACGGAGGCCTGGCGGTGTCATGCACGGAGGCCTGGCGGTGTCATGCAGCACGGAAGCCTGGCGGTGTCATGCAGCACGGAAGCCTGGCGGTGTCATGCAGCACAGAGGCCTGGCGGTGTCATGCACGGAGGCCTGGCGGTGTCATGCACGGAGGCCTGGCGGTGTCATGCAGCACGGAGGCCTGGCGGTGTCATGCAGCACGGAGGCCTGGCGGTGTCATGCAGCACGGAGGCCTGGCGGTGTCATACACGGAGGCCTGGCGGTGTCATGCAGCACGGAGGCCTGACGGTGTCATGCACGGAGGCCTGGCGGTGTCATGCAGCACAGAGGCCTGGCGGTGTCATGCAGCATGGAGGCCTGGCGGTGTCATGCAGCATGGAGGCCTGGCGGTGTCATGCAGCACAGAGGCCTGGCGGTGTCATGCAGCACGGAGGCCTGGCGGTGTCATGCAGCACAGAGGCCTGGCGGTGTCATGCAGCACTGAGGCCTGGCGGTGTCATGCATAGAGGCCTGGCAGTGTCATGCAGCACGGAGGCCTGGCTGTGTCATGCAGCACGGAGGCCTGGCGGTGTCATGCACGGAGGCCTGGCGGTGTCATGCAGCACGGAGGCCTGGCGGTGTCATGCAGCACGGAGGCCTGGCGGTGTCATGCAGCACGGAGGCCTGGCGGTGTCATGCAGCACGGAGGCCTGGTGGTGTCATGCAGCACGGAGGCCTGGCGGTGTCATGCACGGAGGCCTGGTGGTGTCATGCAGCACGGAGGCCTGGCGGTGTCATGCACGGAGGCCTGGTGGTGTCATGCAGCACGGAGGCCTGGCGGTGTCATGCACGAAGGCCTGGTGGTGTCATGCAGCACAGAGGCCTGGCGGTGTCATGCAGCATGGAGGCCTGGCGGTGTCATGCAGCACAGAGGCCTGGCGGTGTCATGCAGCACTGAGGCCTGGCGGTGTCATGCATGGAGGCCTGGCAGTGTCATGCAGCACGGAGGCCTGGCTGTGTCATGCAGCACGGAGGCCTGGCGGTGTCATGCACGGAGGCCTGGCGGTGTCATGCAGCACGGAGGCCTGGCGGTGTCATGCAGCACAGAGGCCTGGCGGTGTCATGCAGCACGGAGGCCTGGTGGTGTCATGCAGCACGGAGGCCTGGCGGTGTCATGCACGGAGGCCTGGTGGTGTCATGCAGCACGGAGGCCTGGCGGTGTCATGCACGGAGGCCTGGTGGTGTCATGCAGCACGGAGGCCTGGCGGTGTCATGCACGAAGGCCTGGTGGTGTCATGCAGCACGGAGGCCTGGCGGTGTCATGCACGGAGGCCTGGCGGTGTCATGCACGAAGGCCTGGTGGTGTCATGCAGCACGGAGGCCTGGTGGTGTCATGCACGGAGGCCTGGCGGTGTCATGCACGGAGGCCTGGTGGTGTCATGCAGCACGGAGGCCTGGCGGTGTCATGCACGGAGGCCTGGCGGTGTCATGCAGCACGGAGGCCTGGCGGTGTCATGCACGGAGGCCTGGCGGTGTCATGCAGCACGGAGGCCTGGCGGTGTCATACAGCACGGAGGCCTGGCGGTGTCATGCAGCACGGAGGCCTGGAGGTGTCATGCAGCACGGAGGCCTGGTGGTGTCATGCAGCACGGAGGCCTGGCGGTGTCATGCAGCACGGAGGCCTGGCGGTGTCATGTAGCACGGAGGCCTGGCGGTGTCATGCACGGAGGCCTGGTGGTGTCATGCAGCACGGAGGCCTGGCGGTGTCATGCATGGAGGCCTGGTGGTGTCATGCAGCACGGAGGCCTGGCGGTGTCATGCACGAAGGCCTGGTGGTGTCATGCAGCACGGAGGCCTGGCGGTGTCATGCACGGAGGCCTGGCGGTGTCATGCACGAAGGCCTGGTGGTGTCATGCAGCACGGAGGCCTGGCGGTGTCATGCACGGAGGCCTGGCGGTGTCATGCACGGAGGCCTGGCGGTGTCATGCAGCATGGAGGTCTGGCGGTGTCATGCAGCACGGAGGCCTGGCGGTGTCATGCAGCGCGGAGGCCTGGCGGTGTCATGCACAGAGGCCTGGCGGTGTCATGCAGCATGGAGGTCTGGCGGTGTCATGCACGGAGGCCTGGCGGTGTCATGCAGCACAGAGGCCTGGCGGTGTCATGCAGCACGGAGGCCTGGCGGTGTCATGCAGCACGGAGGCCTGGCGGTGTCATGCAGCACGGAGGCCCAGCGGTGTGTTCTGCTCGACTTTCCTGGCCCTCTTTTGAGGGAAGGTGATTGGAGGTGACTTCAGTCTACTATCATTCCAGTGTGAGGGTTGGAACCGTGAATAGTGCCTATTTACAAGGCATTTTGACATAATTCTGTATTCCTCTCCTTAGATTAGGGCTCATAAACTTATGCTAGGGGATAGATTCATTAGTACTAGGGAAAATCTGTCCTTTTGTAAGGGTATTAGTATACTTTCTATTGAATTATGCTTAGTTCTGGTCTGGTAGGCCTCAAACGGGAGAGACTCCATCTTTCTTTCTGCTCCGGCAGCTTGAGACGCTTCTAGGTCAAATGTAATGTTTTAGTTATGAGGTGTTGTTCGCCTGGAGAGAACCGGCTCAGGCTGGCCCTTGTCGAAGGATTGTATTTTTCTTCATGCCGAAGACACAACATCAGGCCGGCCGGCTGGGAACGTGTCCTTGGTACGGGGAGGTACAAGAATTTGGTGGGCGGCAGGCTACTGGCCGTATTTTTCCATGAAGGAACAAGCTTCTATATTAGTGAAAGCACGAAGCAGTTGTGGAGTCAGTCCGTAGGCGGCATCCAGCCGTCAGCAGCGAAGCTATTAATTATTTCAGGGAAGATAGTCGCCATTCCAAAGACTGAGAAGAATTAAGAAACTGATACTCTCTTAGAAAGATTGAAGTTATTTTAGTGGAGACGGCTGGAGAGCTTTGACATTAAGAGCACGGAGGCCTGGCGGTGTCATGCAGCATGGAGGCCTGGCTTTGTCATGCAGCACAGAGGCCTTGCGGTGTCATGCAGCACGGAGGCCTGGCGGTGTCATGCAGCACGGAGGCCTGGCGGTGTCATGCAGCACGGAGGCCTGGCGGTGTCATGCAGCACGGAGGCCTGGCGGTGTCATGCACGGAGGCCTGGCGGTGTCATGCAGCACGGAGGCCTGGCGGTGTCATGCACAGAGGCCTGGCGGTGTCATGCAGCACAGGGGCCTGGCGGTGTCATGCAGCACAGAGGCCTGGCGGTGTCATGCAGCACGGAGGCCTGGCGGTTTCATGCAGCACGGAGGCCTGGCGGTGTCATGCAGCACGGAGGCTTGGCGGTGTCATGCACGGAGGCCTGGCGGTGTCATGCAGCACGGAGGCCTGGCGGTGTCATGCACGGAGGCCTGGCGGTGTCATGCAGCACGGAGGCCTGGCGGTGTCATGCAGCACGGAGGCCTGGCGGTGTCATGCACGGAGGCCTGGCGGTGTCATGCAGCATGGAGGCCTGGCGGTGTCATGCAGCACAGAGGCCTGGCGGTGTCATGCAGCACGGAGGCCTGGCGGTGTCATGCAGCATGGAGGCCTGGCGGTGTCATGCAGGACGGAGGCCTGGCAGTGTCATGCACGGAGGCCTGGCGGTGTCATGCAGCACGGAGGCCTGGCGGTGTCATGCACGGAGGCCTGGCGGTGTCATGCACGGAGGCCTGGCAATGTCATGCAGCATGGAGGCCTGGCGGTGTCATGCAGCACGGAGGCCTGGCGGTGTCATGCAGCACGGAGGCCTGGCGGTGTCATGCAGCATGGAGGCCTGGCGGTGTCATGCACGGAGGCCTGGCGGTGTCATGCAGCACGGAGGCCTGGCGGTGTCATGCAGCACGGAGGCCTGGCGGTGTCATGCAGCACGGAGGCCTGGCGGTGTCATGCAGCACGGAGGCCTGGCGGTGTCATGCAGCACGGAGGCCTGGCGGTGTCATGCAGCACAGAGGCCTGGCGGTGTCATGCAGCACGGAGGCCTGGCGGTGTCATGCACGGAGGCCTGGCGGTGTCATGCACGGAGGCCTGGCGGTGTCACGCAGCACGGAGCCCTGGCGGTGTCATGCAGCACGGAGGCCTGGCGGTGTCATGCAGCATGGAGGCCTGGCGGTGTCATGCAGCACGGAGGCCTGGCGGTGTCATGCAGCACGGAGGCCTGGCGGTGTCATGCACAGAGGCCTGGCAGTGTCATGCAGCACGGAGGCCTGGCGGTGTCATGCAGCACAGAGGCCTGGCGGTGTCATGCAGCACGGAGGCCTGGCGGTGTCATGCAGTACGGAGGCCTGGCGGTGTCATGCAGCATGGAGGCCTGGCGGTGTCATGCAGCACGGAGGCCTGGCGGTGTCATGCAGCACGGAGGCCTGGCGGTGTCATGCACGGAGGCCTGGCGGTGTCATGCACGGAGGCCTGGCGGTGTCATGCAGCACGGAGGCCTGGCGGTGTCATGCACGGAGGCTTGGCGGTGTCATGCAGAACGGAGGCCTGGCGGTGTCATGCACGGAGACCTGGCGGTGTCATGCAGCACGGAGGCCTGGCGGTGTCATGGACGGAGGCCTGTCAGTGTCATGCAGCACGGAGGCCTGGCGGTGTCGTGCACGGAGGCCTGGCGGTGTCATGCAGCACGGAGGCCTGGTGGTGTCATGCAGCACGGAGGCCTGGAGGTGTCATGCAGCACGGAGGCCTGGCGGTGTCATGCAGCACGGAGTCCTGGCGGTGTCATGCAGCACGGAGGCCTGGCGGTGTCATGCAGCACGTAGGCCTGGCGGTGTCATGGACGGAGGCCTGGCGGTGTCATGCAGCATGGAGGACTGGCAGTGTCATGCAGCACGGAGGCATGGCGGTGTCATGCAGCACGGAGGCCTGGCGGTGTCATGCAGCACGGAGGCCTGGCAGTGTCATGCACGGAGGCCTGGCAGTGTCATGCACGGAGGCCTGGCGGTGTCATGCATGGAGGCCTGGCGGTGTCATGCAGCACGGAGGCCTGGCGGTGTCATGCAGCATGGAGGCCTGGCGGTGTCATGCAGCACTGAGGCCTGGCGGTGTCATGCACGGAGGCCTGGCGGTGTCATGCAGCACGGAGGCCTGGCGGTGTCATGCAGCACGGAGGCCTGGCGGTGTCATGCAGCACGGAGGCCTGGCGGTGTCATGCAGAGAGGCCTGGCAGTGTCATGCAGCACGGAGGCCTGGCGGTGTCATGCAGCACGGAGGCCTGGCGGTGTCATGCAGCACGGAGGCCTGGTGGTGTCATGCAGCACGGAGGCCTGGCGGTGTCATGCACGGAGGCCTGGTGGTGTCATGCAGCACGGAGGCCTGGCGGTGTCATGCACGGAGGCCTGGTGGTGTCATGCAGCACGGAGGCCTGGCGGTGTCATGCACGAAGGCCTGGTGGTGTCATGCAGCACAGAGGCCTGGCGGTGTCATGCAGCATGGAGGCCTGGCGGTGTCATGCAGCACAGAGGCCTGGCGGTGTCATGCAGCACTGAGGCCTGGCGGTGTCATGCATGGAGGCCTGGCAGTGTCATGCAGCACGGAGGCCTGGCTGTGTCATGCAGCACGGAGGCCTGGCGGTGTCATGCACGGAGGCCTGGCGGTGTCATGCAGCACGGAGGCCTGGCGGTGTCATGCAGCACAGAGGCCTGGCGGTGTCATGCAGCACGGAGGCCTGGTGGTGTCATGCAGCACGGAGGCCTGGCGGTGTCATGCACGGAGGCCTGGTGGTGTCATGCAGCACGGAGGCCTGGCGGTGTCATGCACGGAGGCCTGGTGGTGTCATGCAGCACGGAGGCCTGGCGGTGTCATGCACGAAGGCCTGGTGGTGTCATGCAGCACGGAGGCCTGGCGGTGTCATGCACGGAGGCCTGGCGGTGTCATGCACGAAGGCCTGGTGGTGTCATGCAGCACGGAGGCCTGGTGGTGTCATGCACGGAGGCCTGGCGGTGTCATGCACGGAGGCCTGGTGGTGTCATGCAGCACGGAGGCCTGGCGGTGTCATGCACGGAGGCCTGGCGGTGTCATGCAGCACGGAGGCCTGGCGGTGTCATGCACGGAGGCCTGGCGGTGTCATGCAGCACGGAGGCCTGGCGGTGTCATACAGCACGGAGGCCTGGCGGTGTCATGCAGCACGGAGGCCTGGAGGTGTCATGCAGCACGGAGGCCTGGTGGTGTCATGCAGCACGGAGGCCTGGCGGTGTCATGCAGCACGGAGGCCTGGCGGTGTCATGTAGCACGGAGGCCTGGCGGTGTCATGCACGGAGGCCTGGTGGTGTCATGCAGCACGGAGGCCTGGCGGTGTCATGCATGGAGGCCTGGTGGTGTCATGCAGCACGGAGGCCTGGCGGTGTCATGCACGAAGGCCTGGTGGTGTCATGCAGCACGGAGGCCTGGCGGTGTCATGCACGGAGGCCTGGCGGTGTCATGCACGAAGGCCTGGTGGTGTCATGCAGCACGGAGGCCTGGCGGTGTCATGCACGGAGGCCTGGCGGTGTCATGCACGGAGGCCTGGCGGTGTCATGCAGCATGGAGGTCTGGCGGTGTCATGCAGCACGGAGGCCTGGCGGTGTCATGCAGCGCGGAGGCCTGGCGGTGTCATGCACAGAGGCCTGGCGGTGTCATGCAGCATGGAGGTCTGGCGGTGTCATGCACGGAGGCCTGGCGGTGTCATGCAGCACAGAGGCCTGGCGGTGTCATGCAGCACGGAGGCCTGGCGGTGTCATGCAGCACGGAGGCCTGGCGGTGTCATGCAGCACGGAGGCCCAGCGGTGTGTTCTGCTCGACTTTCCTGGCCCTCTTTTGAGGGAAGGTGATTGGAGGTGACTTCAGTCTACTATCATTCCAGTGTGAGGGTTGGAACCGTGAATAGTGCCTATTTACAAGGCATTTTGACATAATTCTGTATTCCTCTCCTTAGATTAGGGCTCATAAACTTATGCTAGGGGATAGATTCATTAGTACTAGGGAAAATCTGTCCTTTTGTAAGGGTATTAGTATACTTTCTATTGAATTATGCTTAGTTCTGGTCTGGTAGGCCTCAAACGGGAGAGACTCCATCTTTCTTTCTGCTCCGGCAGCTTGAGACGCTTCTAGGTCAAATGTAATGTTTTAGTTATGAGGTGTTGTTCGCCTGGAGAGAACCGGCTCAGGCTGGCCCTTGTCGAAGGATTGTATTTTTCTTCATGCCGAAGACACAACATCAGGCCGGCCGGCTGGGAACGTGTCCTTGGTACGGGGAGGTACAAGAATTTGGTGGGCGGCAGGCTACTGGCCGTATTTTTCCATGAAGGAACAAGCTTCTATATTAGTGAAAGCACGAAGCAGTTGTGGAGTCAGTCCGTAGGCGGCATCCAGCCGTCAGCAGCGAAGCTATTAATTATTTCAGGGAAGATAGTCGCCATTCCAAAGACTGAGAAGAATTAAGAAACTGATACTCTCTTAGAAAGATTGAAGTTATTTTAGTGGAGACGGCTGGAGAGCTTTGACATTAAGAGCACGGAGGCCTGGCGGTGTCATGCAGCATGGAGGCCTGGCTTTGTCATGCAGCACAGAGGCCTTGCGGTGTCATGCAGCACGGAGGCCTGGCGGTGTCATGCAGCACGGAGGCCTGGCGGTGTCATGCAGCACGGAGGCCTGGCGGTGTCATGCAGCACGGAGGCCTGGCGGTGTCATGCACGGAGGCCTGGCGGTGTCATGCAGCACGGAGGCCTGGCGGTGTCATGCACAGAGGCCTGGCGGTGTCATGCAGCACAGGGGCCTGGCGGTGTCATGCAGCACAGAGGCCTGGCGGTGTCATGCAGCACGGAGGCCTGGCGGTTTCATGCAGCACGGAGGCCTGGCGGTGTCATGCAGCACGGAGGCTTGGCGGTGTCATGCACGGAGGCCTGGCGGTGTCATGCAGCACGGAGGCCTGGCGGTGTCATGCACGGAGGCCTGGCGGTGTCATGCAGCACGGAGGCCTGGCGGTGTCATGCAGCACGGAGGCCTGGCGGTGTCATGCACGGAGGCCTGGCGGTGTCATGCAGCATGGAGGCCTGGCGGTGTCATGCAGCACAGAGGCCTGGCGGTGTCATGCAGCACGGAGGCCTGGCGGTGTCATGCAGCATGGAGGCCTGGCGGTGTCATGCAGGACGGAGGCCTGGCAGTGTCATGCACGGAGGCCTGGCGGTGTCATGCAGCACGGAGGCCTGGCGGTGTCATGCACGGAGGCCTGGCGGTGTCATGCACGGAGGCCTGGCAATGTCATGCAGCATGGAGGCCTGGCGGTGTCATGCAGCACGGAGGCCTGGCGGTGTCATGCAGCACGGAGGCCTGGCGGTGTCATGCAGCATGGAGGCCTGGCGGTGTCATGCACGGAGGCCTGGCGGTGTCATGCAGCACGGAGGCCTGGCGGTGTCATGCAGCACGGAGGCCTGGCGGTGTCATGCAGCACGGAGGCCTGGCGGTGTCATGCAGCACGGAGGCCTGGCGGTGTCATGCAGCACGGAGGCCTGGCGGTGTCATGCAGCACAGAGGCCTGGCGGTGTCATGCAGCACGGAGGCCTGGCGGTGTCATGCACGGAGGCCTGGCGGTGTCATGCACGGAGGCCTGGCGGTGTCACGCAGCACGGAGCCCTGGCGGTGTCATGCAGCACGGAGGCCTGGCGGTGTCATGCAGCATGGAGGCCTGGCGGTGTCATGCAGCACGGAGGCCTGGCGGTGTCATGCAGCACGGAGGCCTGGCGGTGTCATGCACAGAGGCCTGGCAGTGTCATGCAGCACGGAGGCCTGGCGGTGTCATGCAGCACAGAGGCCTGGCGGTGTCATGCAGCACGGAGGCCTGGCGGTGTCATGCAGTACGGAGGCCTGGCGGTGTCATGCAGCATGGAGGCCTGGCGGTGTCATGCAGCACGGAGGCCTGGCGGTGTCATGCAGCACGGAGGCCTGGCGGTGTCATGCACGGAGGCCTGGCGGTGTCATGCACGGAGGCCTGGCGGTGTCATGCAGCACGGAGGCCTGGCGGTGTCATGCACGGAGGCTTGGCGGTGTCATGCAGAACGGAGGCCTGGCGGTGTCATGCACGGAGACCTGGCGGTGTCATGCAGCACGGAGGCCTGGCGGTGTCATGGACGGAGGCCTGTCAGTGTCATGCAGCACGGAGGCCTGGCGGTGTCGTGCACGGAGGCCTGGCGGTGTCATGCAGCACGGAGGCCTGGTGGTGTCATGCAGCACGGAGGCCTGGAGGTGTCATGCAGCACGGAGGCCTGGCGGTGTCATGCAGCACGGAGTCCTGGCGGTGTCATGCAGCACGGAGGCCTGGCGGTGTCATGCAGCACGTAGGCCTGGCGGTGTCATGGACGGAGGCCTGGCGGTGTCATGCAGCATGGAGGACTGGCAGTGTCATGCAGCACGGAGGCATGGCGGTGTCATGCAGCACGGAGGCCTGGCGGTGTCATGCAGCACGGAGGCCTGGCAGTGTCATGCACGGAGGCCTGGCAGTGTCATGCACGGAGGCCTGGCGGTGTCATGCATGGAGGCCTGGCGGTGTCATGCAGCACGGAGGCCTGGCGGTGTCATGCAGCATGGAGGCCTGGCGGTGTCATGCAGCACTGAGGCCTGGCGGTGTCATGCACGGAGGCCTGGCGGTGTCATGCAGCACGGAGGCCTGGCGGTGTCATGCAGCACGGAGGCCTGGCGGTGTCATGCAGCACGGAGGCCTGGCGGTGTCATGCAGAGAGGCCTGGCAGTGTCATGCAGCACGGAGGCCTGGCGGTGTCATGCAGCACGGAGGCCTGGCGGTGTCATGCAGTACGGAGGCCTGGCGGTGTCATGCAGCACGGAGGCCTGGCGGTGTCATGCAGCACGGAGGCCTGGCGGTGTCATGCAGCACGGAGGCCTGGCAGTGTCATGCACGGAGGCCTGGCGGTGTCATGCACGGAGGCCTGGCGGTGTCATGCAGCACGGAGGCCTGGCGGTGTCATGCACGGAGGCTTGGCGGTGTCATGCAGCACGGAGGCCTGGCGGTGTCATGCACGGAGACCTGACGGTGTCATGCAGCACTGAGGCCTGGCGGTGTCATGCACGGAGGCCTGGTGGTGTCATGCAGCACGGAGGCCTGGCGGTGTCATGCAGCACGGAGGCCTGGCGGTGTCATGGACGGAGGCCTGTCAGTGTCATGCAGCACGGAGCATGCAGCACGGAGGCCTGGTGGTGTCATGCAGCACGGAGGCCTGGTGGTGTCATGCAGCACGGAGGCCTGGCGGTGTCATGCACGGAGGCCTGGCGGTGTCATGCAGCACGGAGGCCTGGCGGTGTCATGCAGCACGGAGGCCTGGCGGTGTCATGCACGGTGGCCTGGCGGTGTCATGCACGGAGGCCTGGCGGTGTCATGCAGCACGGAGGCCTGGCGGTGTCATGCAGCATGGAGGCCTGGCGGTGTCATGCAGCATGGAGGCCTGGCGGTGTCATGCAGCACAGAGGCCTGGCGGTGTCATGCAGCACGGAGGCCTGGCGGTGTCATGCACGGAGGCCTGGCGGTGTCATGCAGCACGGAAGCCTGGCGGTGTCATGCAGCACGGAAGCCTGGCGGTGTCATGCAGCACAGAGGCCTGGCGGTGTCATGCACGGAGGCCTGGCGGTGTCATGCACGGAGGCCTGGCGGTGTCATGCAGCACGGAGGCCTGGCGGTGTCATGCAGCACGGAGGCCTGGCGGTGTCATGCAGCACGGAGGCCTGGCGGTGTCATACACGGAGGCCTGGCGGTGTCATGCAGCATGGAGGCCTGACGGTGTCATGCACGGAGGCCTGGCGGTGTCATGCAGCACAGAGGCCTGGCGGTGTCATGCAGCATGGAGGCCTGGCGGTGTCATGCAGCATGGAGGCCTGGCGGTGTCATGCAGCACAGAGGCCTGGCGGTGTCATGCAGCACGGAGGCCTGGCGGTGTCATGCAGCACAGAGGCCTGGCGGTGTCATGCAGCACTGAGGCCTGGCGGTGTCATGCATGGAGGCCTGGCAGTGTCATGCAGCACGGAGGCCTGGCTGTGTCATGCAGCACGGAGGCCTGGCGGTGTCATGCACGGAGGCCTGGCGGTGTCATGCAGCACGGAGGCCTGGCGGTGTCATGCAGCACGGAGGCCTGGCGGTGTCATGCAGCACGGAGGCCTGGCGGTGTCATGCAGCACGGAGGCCTGGCGGTGTCATGCAGCACGGAGGCCTGGCGGTGTCATGCAGCACGGAGGCCTGGCGGTGTCATGCAGCACGGAGGCCTGGTGGTGTCATGCAGCACGGAGGCCTGGCGGTGTCATGCAGCATGGAGGCCTGGCGGTGTCATGCAGCACGGAGGCCTGGCGGTGTCATGCAGCACAGAGGCCTGGCGGTGTCATGCAGCACGGAGGCCTGGCGGTGTCATGCACGGAGGCCTGGCGGTGTCATGCAGCACGGAAGCCTGGCGGTGTCATGCAGCACGGAAGCCTGGCGGTGTCATGCAGCACGGAGGCCTGGCGGTGTCATGCACGGAGGCCTGGCGGTGTCATGCACGGAGGCCTGGCGGTGTCATGCAGCACGGAGGCCTGGCGGTGTCATGCAGCACGGAGGCCTGGCGGTGTCATGCAGCACGGAGGCCTGGCGGTGTCATACACGGAGGCCTGGCGGTGTCATGCAGCACGGAGGCCTGACGGTGTCATGCACGGAGGCCTGGCGGTGTCATGCAGCACAGAGGCCTGGCGGTGTCATGCAGCATGGAGGCCTGGCGGTGTCATGCAGCATGGAGGCCTGGCGGTGTCATGCAGCACAGAGGCCTGGCGGTGTCATGCAGCACGGAGGCCTGGCGGTGTCATGCACGGAGGCCTGGCGGTGTCATGCAGCACGGAAGCCTGGCGGTGTCATGCAGCACGGAAGCCTGGCGGTGTCATGCAGCACGGAGGCCTGGCGGTGTCATGCAGCACGGAGGCCTGGCGGTGTCATGCAGCACGGAGGCCTGGCGGTGTCATGCACGGAGGCCTGGCGGTGTCATGCAGCACGGAGGCCTGGTGGTGTCATGCAGCACGGAGGCCTGGCGGTGTCATGCAGCACGGAGGCCTGGCGGTGTCATGCAGCACAGAGGCCTGGCGGTGTCATGCACGGAGGCCTGGCGGTGTCATGCAGCACGGAGGCCTGGCGGTGTCATGCAGCACGGAGGCCTGGCGGTGTCATGCAGCACGGAGGCCTGGCGGTGTCATGCAGCACAGAGGCCTGGCGGTGTCATGCAGCACGGAGGCCTGGCAGTGTCATGCACGGAGGCCTGGCGGTGTCATGCAGCACGGAGGCCTGGCGGTGTCATGCACGGAGGCCTGGCGGTGTCATGCAGCACGGAGGCCTGGCGGTGTCATGCACGGAGGCCTGGCGGTGTCATGCAGCACAGAGGCCTCTCGGTGTCATGCAGCAAGGAGGCCTGGCGGTGTCATACATGGAGGCTCGGCGGTGTCATGCAGCACGGAGGCCTGGCTTTGTCATGCACGGAGGCCTGGCGGTGTCATGCAGCACGGAGGCCTGGCGGTGTCATGCACGGAGGCCTGGCGGTGTCATGCAGCACAGAGGCCTCTCGGTGTCATGCAGCACGGAGGCCTGGCGGTGTCATACATGGAGGCTCGGCGGTGTCATGCAGCACGGAGGCCTGGTGGTGTCATGCACGGAGGCCTGGCGGTGTCATGCACGGAGGCCTGGTGGTGTCATGCAGCACGGAGGCCTGGCGGTGTCATGCACGGAGGCCTGGCGGTGTCATGCAGCACGGAGGCCTGGCGGTGTCATGCACGGAGGCCTGGCGGTGTCATGCAGCACGGAGGCCTGGCGGTGTCATGCACGGAGGCCTGGCAGTGTCATGCAGCACGGAGGCCTGGCAGTGTCATGCACGGAGGCCTGGCGGTGTCATGCAGCACGGAGGCCTGGCGGTGTCATGCAGCACGGAGGCCTGGCGGTGTCATGCAGCACGGAGGCCTGGTGGTGTCATGCACGGAGGCCTGGTGGTGTCATGCACGGAGGCCTGGTGGTGTCATGCAGCACGGAGGCCTGGCGGTGTCATGCACGGAGGCCTGGCGGTGTCATGCAGCACGGAGGCCTGGCGGTGTCATGCACGGAGGCCTGGCGGTGTCATGCAGCACGGAGGCCTGGCGGTGTCATGCAGCACGGAGGCCTGGCGGTGTCATGCGCGGAGGCCTGGCGGTGTCATGCAGCACAGAGGCCTGGCGGTGTCATGCATGGAGGCCTGGCGATGTCATGCAGCACGGAGGCCTGGCGGTGTCATGCAGCACGGAGGCCTGGCGGTGTCATGCAGCACGGAGGCCTGGCGGTGTCATGCAGCACGGAGGCCTGGCGGTGTCATGCACGGAGGCCTGGCGGTGTCATGCAGCATGGAGGCCTGGCGGTGTCATGCAGCACGGAGGCCTGGCGGTGTCATGCAGCACGGAGGCCTGGCGGTGTCATGTGCGGAGGCCTGGCGGTGTCATGCAGAACAGAGGCCTGGCGGTGTCATGCAGCACGGAGGCCTGGCGGTGTCATGCTCATGCAGCACGGAGGCCTGGCGGTGTCATGCAGCACGGAGGCCTGGCGGTGTAATGCAGCACGGAGGCCTGGCGGTGTCATGCACGGAGGCCTGGCGGTGTCATGCAGCACGGAGCCCTGGCGGTGTCATGCAGCACGGAGGCCTGGCTTTGTCATGCACGGAGGCCTGGCAGTGTCATGCAGCACGGAGGCCTGGCGGTGTCATGCAGCACGGAGGCATGGCGGTGTCATGCAGCACGGAGGCCTGGCGGTGTCATGCAGCACTGAGGCCTGGCGGTGTCATGCATGGAGGCCTGGCAGTGTCATGCAGCACGGAGGCCTGGCGGTGTCATGCAGCACGGAGGCCTGGCGTGTCATGCACGGAGGCCTGGCGGTGTCATGCAGCACGGAGGCCTGGCGGTGTCATGCACGGAGGCCTGGCGGTGTCATGCACGGAGGCCTGGCGGTGTCATGCACGGAGGCCTGGCGGTGTCATGCAGCACAGAGGCCTGGCGGTGTCATGCAGCACGGAGGCCTGGCGGTGTCATACACGGAGGCCTGGCGGTGTCATGCAGCACGGAGGCCTGGCGGTGTCATGCAGCACGGAGGCCTGGCGGTGTCATGCACGGAGGCCTGGCGGTGTCATGCAGCACAGAGGCCTGGCGGTGTCATGCAGCCTGGAGGCCTGGCGGTGTCATACACGGAGGCCTGGCGGTGTCATGCAGCACGGAGGCCTGGCGGTGTCATGCAGCACGGAGGCCTGGCGGTGTCATGCACGGAGGCCTGGCGGTGTCATGCAGCATGGAGGCCTGGCGGTGTCATGCAGCACGGAGGCCTGGCGGTGTCATGCACAGAGGCCTGGCGGTGTCATGCAGCACGGAGGCCTGGCGGTGTCATGCAGCACGGAGGCCTGGCGGTGTCATGCAGCACGGAGGCCTGGCGGTGTCATGTGCGGAGGCATGGCGGTGTCATGCAGAACAGAGGCCTGGCGGTGTCATGCAGCACGGAGGCCTGGCGGTGTCATGCAGCACGGAGGCCTGGCGGTGTCATGCAGCACGGAGGCCTGGCAGTGTAATGCAGCACGGAGGCCTGGCGGTGTCATGCACGGAGGCCTGGCGGTGTCATGCAGCACGGAGGCCTGGCGGTGTCATGCAGCACGGAGGCCTGGCGGTGTCATGCACGGAGGCCTGGCAGTGTCATGCAGCATGGAGGCCTGGCGGTGTCATGCAGCACGGAGGCATGGCGGTGTCATGCAGCACGGAGGCCTGGCGGTGTCATGTAGCACTGAGGCCTAGCGGTGTCATGCATGGAGGCCTGGCGGTGTCATGCAGCACGGAGGCCTGGCGGTGTCATGCAGCACGGAGGCCTGGCGGTGTCATGCAGCACAGAGGCCTGGCGGTGTCATGCACGGAGGCCTGGCGGTGTCATGCAGCACGGAGGCCTGGCGGTGTCATGCACGGAGGCCTGGCGGTGTCATGCACGGAGGCCTGGCGGTGTCATGCACGGAGGCCTGGCGGTGTCATGCAGCACGGAGGCCTGGCGGTGTCATGCAGCACGTAGGCCTGGCGGTGTCATGCAGCACGGAGGCCTGGCGGTGTCATGCAGCACGGAGGCCTGGCGGTGTCATGCACCACGGAGGCCTGGCGGTGTCATGCACGGAGGCCTGGCGGTGTCATGCAGCACGAGGCCTGGCGGTGTCATGCACGGAGGCCTGGCGGTGTCATGCACGGAGGCCTGGCGGTGTCATGCACGGAGGCCTGTCAGTGTCATGCAGCACGGAGGCCTGGCGGTGTCATGCACGGAGGCCTGGCGGTGTCATGCAGCACGGAGGCCTGGCGGTGTCATGCAGCACGGAGGCCTGGCGGTGTCATGCAGCACGGAGGCCTGGTGGTGTCATGCAGCACGGAGTCCTGGCGGTGTCATGCAGCACGGAGGCCTGGCGGTGTCATGGACGGAGGCCTGGTGGTGTCATGCAGCACGGAGGCCTGGCGGTGTCATGCAGCACGGAGGCCTGGCGGTGTCATGCAGCACGGAGGCCTGGCGGTGTCATGCAGCACGGAGGCCTGGCGGTGTCATGCAGCACGGAGGCCTGGCAGTGTCATGCAGCACGGAGGCCTGGCGGTGTCATGCAGCACAGAGGCCTGGCGGTGTCATGCAGCACGGAGGCCTGGCGGTGTCATACACGGAGGCCTGGCGGTGTCATACACGGAGGCCTGGCGGTGTCATGCAGCACGGAGGCCTGACGGTGTCATGCACAGAGGCCTGGCGGTGTCATGCAGCACGGAGGCCTGGCGGTGTCATGCACGGAGGCCTGGCGGCGTCATGCACGGAGGCCTGGCGGTGTCATGCATGGAGGCCTGGCGGTGTCATGCAGCACGGAGGGCTGGTGGTGTCATGCAGCACGGAGGCCTGGTGGTGTCATGGAGCATGGAGGCCTGCCGGTGTCATGCAACACGGAGGCCTGGCGGTGTCATGCAGCACGGAGGCCTGGCGGTGTCAAGCAGCACGGAGGCCTGGCGGTGTCATACAGCACGGAGGCCTGGCGGTGTCATGCAGCACGGAGGCCTGGCGGTGTCATGCAGCACGGAGGCCTGGCGGTGTCATGCAGCACGGAGGCCTGGTGGTGTCATGCAGCACGGAGGCCTGGCGGTGTCATGCACGGAGGCCTGGTGGTGTCATGCAGCACGGAGGCCTGGCGGTGTCATGCACGGAGGCCTGGCGGTGTCATGCAGCACGGAGGCCTGGCGGTGTCATGCACGGAGGCCTGGCGGTGACATGCAGCACGGAGCCCTGGCGGTGTCATGCAGCACGGAGCCCTGGCGGTGTCATGCACGGAGGTCTGGCGGTGTCATGCAGCACGGAGGCCTGGTGGTGTCATGCAGCACGGAGGCCTGGCGGTGTCATGCACGGAGACCTGGTGGTGTCATGCAGCACGGAGGCCTGGCGGTGTCATGCATGGAGGCCTGGTGGTGTCATGCAGCACGGAGGCCTGGCGGTGTCATGCACGGAGGCCTGGCGGTGTCATGCAGCACGGACGCCTGGCGGTGTCATGCAGCACGGAGGCCTGGCGGTGTCATGCAGCATGGAGGCCTGGCGGTGTCATGCAGCACAGAGGCCTGGCGGTGTCATGCAGCACGGAGGCCTGGCGGTGTCATGCACGGAGGCCTGGCGGTGTCATGCAGCACGGAGCCCTGGCGGTGTCATGCAGCACGGAGGCATGGCGGTGTCATGCAGCACGGAGGCCTGGCGGTGTCATGTAGCACTGAGGCCTAGCGGTGTCATGCATGGAGGCCTGGCGGTGTCATGCAGCACGGAGGCCTGGCGGTGTCATGCAGCACGGAGGCCTGGCGGTGTCATGCAGCACGGAGGCCTGGCGGTGTCATGCACGGAGGCCTGGCGGTGTCATGCAGCACGGAGGCCTGGCGGTGTCATGCACGGAGGCCTGGCGGTGTCATGCACGGAGGCCTGGCGGTGTCATGCACGGAGGCCTGGCGGTGTCATGCAGCACGGAGGCCTGGCGGTGTCATGCAGCACGTAGGCCTGGCGGTGTCATGGACGGAGGCCTGTCAGTGTCATGCAGCACGGAGGCCTGGCGGTGTCATGCACGGAGGCCTGGCGGTGTCATGCAGCACGGAGGCCTGGCGGTGTCATGCAGCACGGAGGCCTGGCGGTGTCATGCAGCACGGAGGCCTGGTGGTGTCATGCAGCACGGAGTCCTGGCGGTGTCATGCAGCACGGAGGCCTGGCGGTGTCATGGACGGAGGCCTGGCGGTGTCATGCAGCACGGAGGCCTGGCGGTGTCATGCAGCACGGAGGCCTGGCGGTGTCATGCAGCACGGAGGCCTGGCGGTGTCATGCAGCACGGAGGCCTGGCGGTGTCATGCAGCACGGAGGCCTGGCAGTGTCATGCAGCACGGAGGCCTGGCGGTGTCATGCAGCACAGAGGCCTGGCGGTGTCATGCAGCACGGAGGCCTGGCGGTGTCATACACGGAGGCCTGGCGGTGTCATACACGGAGGCCTGGCGGTGTCATGCAGCACGGAGGCCTGACGGTGTCATGCACAGAGGCCTGGCGGTGTCATGCAGCACGGAGGCCTGGCGGTGTCATGCACGGAGGCCTGGCGGCGTCATGCACGGAGGCCTGGCGGTGTCATGCATGGAGGCCTGGCGGTGTCATGCAGCACGGAGGCCTGGTGGTGTCATGCAGCACGGAGGCCTGGTGGTGTCATGGAGCATGGAGGCTTGGCGGTGTCATGCACGGAGGCATGGCGGTGTCATGCAGCAAGGAGGCCTGGCGGTGTCATGCAGCACGGAGGCCTGCCGGTGTCATGCAACACGGAGGCCTGGCGGTGTCATGCAGCACGGAGGCATGGCGGTGTCATGCAGCACGGAGGCCTGGCGGTGTCATGTAGCACTGAGGCCTAGCGGTGTCATGCATGGAGGCCTGGCGGTGTCATGCAGCACGGAGGCCTGGCGGTGTCATGCAGCACGGAGGCCTGGCGGTGTCATGCAGCACGGAGGCCTGGCGGTGTCATGCACGGAGGCCTGGCGGTGTCATGCAGCACGGAGGCCTGGCGGTGTCATGCACGGAGGCCTGGCGGTGTCATGCACGGAGGCCTGGCGGTGTCATGCACGGAGGCCTGGCGGTGTCATGCAGCACGGAGGCCTGGCGGTGTCATGCAGCACGTAGGCCTGGCGGTGTCATGGACGGAGGCCTGTCAGTGTCATGCAGCACGGAGGCCTGGCGGTGTCATGCACGGAGGCCTGGCGGTGTCATGCAGCACGGAGGCCTGGCGGTGTCATGCAGCACGGAGGCCTGGCGGTGTCATGCAGCACGGAGGCCTGGTGGTGTCATGCAGCACGGAGTCCTGGCGGTGTCATGCAGCACGGAGGCCTGGCGGTGTCATGGACGGAGGCCTGGCGGTGTCATGCAGCACGGAGGCCTGGCGGTGTCATGCAGCACGGAGGCCTGGCGGTGTCATGCAGCACGGAGGCCTGGCGGTGTCATGCAGCACGGAGGCCTGGCGGTGTCATGCAGCACGGAGGCCTGGCAGTGTCATGCAGCACGGAGGCCTGGCGGTGTCATGCAGCACAGAGGCCTGGCGGTGTCATGCAGCACGGAGGCCTGGCGGTGTCATACACGGAGGCCTGGCGGTGTCATACACGGAGGCCTGGCGGTGTCATGCAGCACGGAGGCCTGACAGTGTCATGCACAGAGGCCTGGCGGTGTCATGCAGCACGGAGGCCTGGCGGTGTCATGCACGGAGGCCTGGCGGCGTCATGCACGGAGGCCTGGCGGTGTCATGCATGGAGGCCTGGCGGTGTCATGCAGCACGGAGGCCTGGTGGTGTCATGCAGCACGGAGGCCTGGTGGTGTCATGGAGCATGGAGGCTTGGCGGTGTCATGCACGGAGGCATGGCGGTGTCATGCAGCAAGGAGGCCTGGCGGTGTCATGCAGCACGGAGGCCTGCCGGTGTCATGCAACACGGAGGCCTGGCGGTGTCATGCAGCACGGAGGCCTGGCGGTGTCAAGCAGCACGGAGGCCTGGCGGTGTCATACAGCACGGAGGCCTGGCGGTGTCATGCAGCGCGGAGGCCTGGCGGTGTCATGCACAGAGGCCTGGCGGTGTCATGCAGCATGGAGGTCTGGCGGTGTCATGCACGGAGGCCTGGCGGTGTCATGCAGCACAGAGGCCTGGCGGTGTCATGCAGCACGGAGGCCTGGCGGTGTCATGCAGCACGGAGGCCTGGCGGTGTCATGCAGCACGGAGGCCCAGCGGTGTGTTCTGCTCGACTTTCCTGGCCCTATTTTGAGGGAAGGTGATTGGAGGTGACTTCAGTCTACTATCATTCCAGTGTGAGGGTTGGAACCGTGAATAGTGCCTATTTACAAGGCATTTTGACATAATTCTGTATTCCTCTCCTTAGATTAGGGCTCATAAACTTATGCTAGGGGATAGATTCATTAGTACTAGGGAAAATCTGTCCTTTTGTAAGGGTATTAGTATACTTTCTATTGAATTATGCTTAGTTCTGGTCTGGTAGGCCTCAAACGGGAGAGACTCCATCTTTCTTTCTGCTCCGGCAGCTTGAGACGCTTCTAGGTCAAATGTAATGTTTTAGTTATGAGGTGTTGTTCGCCTGGAGAGAACCGGCTCAGGCTGGCCCTTGTCGAAGGATTGTATTTTTCTTCATGCCGAAGACACAACATCAGGCCGGCCGGCTGGGAACGTGTCCTTGGTACGGGGAGGTACAAGAATTTGGTGGGCGGCAGGCTACTGGCCGTATTTTTCCATGAAGGAACAAGCTTCTATATTAGTGAAAGCACGAAGCAGTTGTGGAGTCAGTCCGTAGGCGGCATCCAGCCGTCAGCAGCGAAGCTATTAATTATTTCAGGGAAGATAGTCGCCATTCCAAAGACTGAGAAGAATTAAGAAACTGATACTCTCTTAGAAAGATTGAAGTTATTTTAGTGGAGACGGCTGGAGAGCTTTGACATTAAGAGCACGGAGGCCTGGCGGTGTCATGCAGCATGGAGGCCTGGCTTTGTCATGCAGCACAGAGGCCTTGCGGTGTCATGCAGCACGGAGGCCTGGCGGTGTCATGCAGCACGGAGGCCTGGCGGTGTCATGCAGCACGGAGGCCTGGCGGTGTCATGCAGCACGGAGGCCTGGCGGTGTCATGCACGGAGGCCTGGCGGTGTCATGCAGCACGGAGGCCTGGCGGTGTCATGCACAGAGGCCTGGCGGTGTCATGCAGCACAGGGGCCTGGCGGTGTCATGCAGCACAGAGGCCTGGCGGTGTCATGCAGCACGGAGGCCTGGCGGTTTCATGCAGCACGGAGGCCTGGCGGTGTCATGCAGCACGGAGGCTTGGCGGTGTCATGCACGGAGGCCTGGCGGTGTCATGCAGCACGGAGGCCTGGCGGTGTCATGCACGGAGGCCTGGCGGTGTCATGCAGCACGGAGGCCTGGCGGTGTCATGCAGCACGGAGGCCTGGCGGTGTCATGCACGGAGGCCTGGCGGTGTCATGCAGCATGGAGGCCTGGCGGTGTCATGCAGCACAGAGGCCTGGCGGTGTCATGCAGCACGGAGGCCTGGCGGTGTCATGCAGCATGGAGGCCTGGCGGTGTCATGCAGCACGGAGGCCTGGCAGTGTCATGCACGGAGGCCTGGCGGTGTCATGCAGCACGGAGGCCTGGCGGTGTCATGCACGGAGGCCTGGCGGTGTCATGCACGGAGGCCTGGCAATGTCATGCAGCATGGAGGCCTGGCGGTGTCATGCAGCACGGAGGCCTGGCGGTGTCATGCAGCACGGAGGCCTGGCGGTGTCATGCAGCATGGAGGCCTGGCGGTGTCATGCACGGAGGCCTGGCGGTGTCATGCAGCACGGAGGCCTGGCGGTGTCATGCAGCACGGAGGCCTGGCGGTGTCATGCAGCACGGAGGCCTGGCGGTGTCATGCAGCACGGAGGCCTGGCGGTGTCATGCAGCACGGAGGCCTGGCGGTGTCATGCAGCACAGAGGCCTGGCGGTGTCATGCAGCACGGAGGCCTGGCGGTGTCATGCACGGAGGCCTGGCGGTGTCATGCACGGAGGCCTGGCGGTGTCATGCAGCACAGAGGCCTGGCGGTGTCATGCAGCACGGAGGCCTGGCGGTGTCATACACGGAGGCCTGGCGGTGTCATGCAGCACGGAGGCCTGGCGGTGTCACGCAGCACGGAGCCCTGGCGGTGTCATGCAGCACGGAGGCCTGGCGGTGTCATGCAGCATGGAGGCCTGGCGGTGTCATGCAGCACGGAGGCCTGGCGGTGTCATGCAGCACGGAGGCCTGGCGGTGTCATGCACAGAGGCCTGGCAGTGTCATGCAGCACGGAGGCCTGGCGGTGTCATGCAGCACAGAGGCCTGGCGGTGTCATGCAGCACGGAGGCCTGGCGGTGTCATGCAGTACGGAGGCCTGGCGGTGTCATGCAGCATGGAGGCCTGGCGGTGTCATGCAGCACGGAGGCCTGGCGGTGTCATGCAGCACGGAGGCCTGGCGGTGTCATGCACGGAGGCCTGGCGGTGTCATGCACGGAGGCCTGGCGGTGTCATGCAGCACGGAGGCCTGGCGGTGTCATGCACGGAGGCTTGGCGGTGTCATGCAGAACGGAGGCCTGGCGGTGTCATGCACGGAGACCTGGCGGTGTCATGCAGCACGGAGGCCTGGCGGTGTCATGGACGGAGGCCTGTCAGTGTCATGCAGCACGGAGGCCTGGCGGTGTCGTGCACGGAGGCCTGGCGGTGTCATGCAGCACGGAGGCCTGGTGGTGTCATGCAGCACGGAGGCCTGGAGGTGTCATGCAGCACGGAGGCCTGGCGGTGTCATGCAGCACGGAGTCCTGGCGGTGTCATGCAGCACGGAGGCCTGGCGGTGTCATGCAGCACGTAGGCCTGGCGGTGTCATGGACGGAGGCCTGGCGGTGTCATGCAGCATGGAGGACTGGCGGTGTCATGCAGCACGGAGGCATGGCGGTGTCATGCAGCACGGAGGCCTGGCGGTGTCATGCAGCACGGAGGCCTGGCAGTGTCATGCACGGAGGCCTGGCAGTGTCATGCACGGAGGCCTGGCGGTGTCATGCATGGAGGCCTGGCGGTGTCATGCAGCACGGAGGCCTGGCGGTGTCATGCAGCATGGAGGCCTGGCGGTGTCATGCAGCACGGAGGCCTGGCGGTGTCATGCACGGAGGCCTGGCGGTGTCATGCAGCACGGAGGCCTGGCGGTGTCATGCAGCACGGAGGCCTGGCGGTGTCATGCAGCACGGAGGCCTGGCGGTGTCATGCAGAGAGGCCTGGCAGTGTCATGCAGCACGGAGGCCTGGCGGTGTCATGCAGCACGGAGGCCTGGCGGTGTCATGCAGTACGGAGGCCTGGCGGTGTCATGCAGCACGGAGGCCTGGCGGTGTCATGCAGCACGGAGGCCTGGCGGTGTCATGCAGCACGGAGGCCTGGCAGTGTCATGCACGGACGCCTGGCGGTGTCATGCACGGAGGCCTGGCGGTGTCATGCAGCACGGAGGCCTGGCGGTGTCATGCACGGAGGCTTGGCGGTGTCATGCAGCACGGAGGCCTGGCGGTGTCATGCACGGAGACCTGACGGTGTCATGCAGCACTGAGGCCTGGCGGTGTCATGCACGGAGGCCTGGTGGTGTCATGCAGCACGGAGGCCTGGCGGTGTCATGCAGCACGGAGGCCTGGCGGTGTCATGGACGGAGGCCTGTCAGTGTCATGCAGCACGGAGCATGCAGCACGGAGGCCTGGTGGTGTCATGCAGCACGGAGGCCTGGTGGTGTCATGCAGCACGGAGGCCTGGCGGTGTCATGCACGGAGGCCTGGCGGTGTCATGCAGCACGGAGGCCTGGCGGTGTCATGCAGCACGGAGGCCTGGCGGTGTCATGCACGGTGGCCTGGCGGTGTCATGCACGGAGGCCTGGCGGTGTCATGCAGCACGGAGGCCTGGCGGTGTCATGCAGCATGGAGGCCTGGCGGTGTCATGCAGCATGGAGGCCTGGCGGTGTCATGCAGCACAGAGGCCTGGCGGTGTCATGCAGCACGGAGGCCTGGCGGTGTCATGCACGGAGGCCTGGCGGTGTCATGCAGCACGGAAGCCTGGCGGTGTCATGCAGCACGGAAGCCTGGCGGTGTCATGCAGCACAGAGGCCTGGCGGTGTCATGCACGGAGGCCTGGCGGTGTCATGCAGCACGGAGGCCTGGCGGTGTCATGCAGCACGGAGGCCTGGCGGTGTCATGCAGCACGGAGGCCTGGCGGTGTCATACACGGAGGCCTGGCGGTGTCATGCAGCACGGAGGCCTGACGGTGTCATGCACGGAGGCCTGGCGGTGTCATGCAGCACAGAGGCCTGGCGGTGTCATGCAGCATGGAGGCCTGGCGGTGTCATGCAGCATGGAGGCCTGGCGGTGTCATGCAGCACAGAGGCCTGGCGGTGTCATGCAGCACGGAGGCCTGGCGGTGTCATGCAGCACAGAGGCCTGGCGGTGTCATGCAGCACTGAGGCCTGGCGGTGTCATGCATGGAGGCCTGGCAGTGTCATGCAGCACGGAGGCCTGGCTGTGTCATGCAGCACGGAGGCCTGGCGGTGTCATGCACGGAGGCCTGGCGGTGTCATGCAGCACGGAGGCCTGGCGGTGTCATGCAGCACGGAGGCCTGGCGGTGTCATGCAGCACGGAGGCCTGGCGGTGTCATGCAGCACGGAGGCCTGGCGGTGTCATGCAGCACGGAGGCCTGGCGGTGTCATGCAGCACGGAGGCCTGGCGGTGTCATGCAGCACGGAGGCCTGGTGGTGTCATGCAGCACGGAGGCCTGGCGGTGTCATGCAGCATGGAGGCCTGGCGGTGTCATGCAGCACGGAGGCCTGGCGGTGTCATGCAGCACAGAGGCCTGGCGGTGTCATGCAGCACGGAGGCCTGGCGGTGTCATGCATGGAGGCCTGGCGGTGTCATGCAGCACGGAAGCCTGGCGGTGTCATGCAGCACGGAAGCCTGGCGGTGTCATGCAGCACGGAGGCCTGGCGGTGTCATGCACGGAGGCCTGGCGGTGTCATGCACGGAGGCCTGGCGGTGTCATGCAGCACGGAGGCCTGGCGGTGTCATGCAGCACGGAGGCCTGGCGGTGTCATGCAGCACGGAGGCCTGGCGGTGTCATACACGGAGGCCTGGCGGTGTCATGCAGCACGGAGGCCTGACGGTGTCATGCACGGAGGCCTGGCGGTGTCATGCAGCACAGAGGCCTGGCGGTGTCATGCAGCATGGAGGCCTGGCGGTGTCATGCAGCATGGAGGCCTGGCGGTGTCATGCAGCACAGAGGCCTGGCGGTGTCATGCAGCACGGAGGCCTGGCGGTGTCATGCACGGAGGCCTGGCGGTGTCATGCAGCACGGAAGCCTGGCGGTGTCATGCAGCACGGAAGCCTGGCGGTGTCATGCAGCACGGAGGCCTGGCGGTGTCATGCAGCACGGAGGCCTGGCGGTGTCATGCAGCACGGAGGCCTGGCGGTGTCATGCACGGAGGCCTGGCGGTGTCATGCAGCACGGAGGCCTGGTGGTGTCATGCAGCACGGAGGCCTGGCGGTGTCATGCAGCACGGAGGCCTGGCGGTGTCATGCAGCACAGAGGCCTGGCGGTGTCATGCACGGAGGCCTGGCGGTGTCATGCAGCACGGAGGCCTGGCGGTGTCATGCAGCACGGAGGCCTGGCGGTGTCATGCAGCACGGAGGCCTGGCGGTGTCATGCAGCACAGAGGCCTGGCGGTGTCATGCAGCACGGAGGCCTGGCAGTGTCATGCACGGAGGCCTGGCGGTGTCATGCAGCACGGAGGCCTGGCGGTGTCATGCACGGAGGCCTGGCGGTGTCATGCAGCACGGAGGCCTGGCGGTGTCATGCACGGAGGCCTGGCGGTGTCATGCAGCACAGAGGCCTCTCGGTGTCATGCAGCAAGGAGGCCTGGCGGTGTCATACATGGAGGCTCGGCGGTGTCATGCAGCACGGAGGCCTGGCTTTGTCATGCACGGAGGCCTGGCGGTGTCATGCAGCACGGAGGCCTGGCGGTGTCATGCACGGAGGCCTGGCGGTGTCATGCAGCACAGAGGCCTCTCGGTGTCATGCAGCACGGAGGCCTGGCGGTGTCATACATGGAGGCTCGGCGGTGTCATGCAGCACGGAGGCCTGGTGGTGTCATGCACGGAGGCCTGGCGGTGTCATGCACGGAGGCCTGGTGGTGTCATGCAGCACGGAGGCCTGGCGGTGTCATGCACGGAGGCCTGGCGGTGTCATGCAGCACGGAGGCCTGGCGGTGTCATGCACGGAGGCCTGGCGGTGTCATGCAGCACGGAGACCTGGCGGTGTCATGCACGGAGGCCTGGCAGTGTCATGCAGCACGGAGGCCTGGCAGTGTCATGCACGGAGGCCTGGCGGTGTCATGCAGCACGGAGGCCTGGCGGTGTCATGCAGCACGGAGGCCTGGCGGTGTCATGCAGCACGGAGGCCTGGTGGTGTCATGCACGGAGGCCTGGCGGTGTCATGCACGGAGGCCTGGTGGTGTCATGCAGCACGGAGGCCTGGCGGTGTCATGCACGGAGGCCTGGCGGTGTCATGCAGCACGGAGGCCTGGCGGTGTCATGCACGGAGGCCTGGCGGTGTCATGCAGCACGGAGGCCTGGCGGTGTCATGCAGCACGGAGGCCTGGCGGTGTCATGCGCGGAGGCCTGGCGGTGTCATGCAGCACAGAGGCCTGGCGGTGTCATGCATGGAGGCCTGGCGATGTCATGCAGCACGGAGGCCTGGCGGTGTCATGCAGCACGGAGGCCTGGCGGTGTCATGCAGCACGGAGGCCTGGCGGTGTCATGCAGCACGGAGGCCTGGCGGTGTCATGCACGGAGGCCTGGCGGTGTCATGCAGCATGGAGGCCTGGCGGTGTCATGCAGCACGGAGGCCTGGCGGTGTCATGCAGCACGGAGGCCTGGCGGTGTCATGTGCGGAGGCCTGGCGGTGTCATGCAGAACAGAGGCCTGGCGGTGTCATGCAGCACGGAGGCCTGGCGGTGTCATGCTCATGCAGCACGGAGGCCTGGCGGTGTCATGCAGCACGGAGGCCTGGCGGTGTAATGCAGCACGGAGGCCTGGCGGTGTCATGCACGGAGGCCTGGCGGTGTCATGCAGCACGGAGCCCTGGCGGTGTCATGCAGCACGGAGGCCTGGCTTTGTCATGCACGGAGGCCTGGCAGTGTCATGCAGCACGGAGGCCTGGCGGTGTCATGCAGCACGGAGGCATGGCGGTGTCATGCAGCACGGAGGCCTGGCGGTGTCATGCAGCACTGAGGCCTGGCGGTGTCATGCATGGAGGCCTGGCAGTGTCATGCAGCACGGAGGCCTGGCGGTGTCATGCAGCACGGAGGCCTGGCGGTGTCATGCACGGAGGCCTGGCGGTGTCATGCAGCACGGAGGCCTGGCGGTGTCATGCACGGAGGACTGGCGGTGTCATGCACGGAGGCCTGGCGGTGTCATGCAGCACAGAGGCCTGGCGGTGTCATGCAGCACGGAGGCCTGGCGGTGTCATACACGGAGGCCTGGCGGTGTCATGCAGCACGGAGGCCTGGCGGTGTCATGCAGCACGGAGGCCTGGCGGTGTCATGCACGGAGGCCTGGCGGTGTCATGCAGCACAGAGGCCTGGCGGTGTCATGCAGCCTGGAGGCCTGGCGGTGTCATACACGGAGGCCTGGCGGTGTCATGCAGCACGGAGGCCTGGCGGTGTCATGCAGCACGGAGGCCTGGCGGTGTCATGCACGGAGGCCTGGCGGTGTCATGCAGCATGGAGGCCTGGCGGTGTCATGCAGCACGGAGGCCTGGCGGTGTCATGCACGGAGGCCTGGCGGTGTCATGCAGCACGGAGGCCTGGCGGAATCATGCAGCACGGAGGCCTGGCGGTGTCATGCAGCACGGAGGCCTGGCGGTGTCATGTGCGGAGGCATGGCGGTGTCATGCAGAACAGAGGCCTGGCGGTGTCATGCAGCACGGAGGCCTGGCGGTGTCATGCAGCACGGAGGCCTGGCGGTGTCATGCAGCACGGAGGCCTGGCGGTGTAATGCAGCACGGAGGCCTGGCGGTGTCATGCACGGAGGCCTGGCGGTGTCATGCAGCACGGAGGCCTGGCGGTGTCATGCAGCACGGAGGCCTGGCGGTGTCATGCACGGAGGCCTGGCAGTGTCATGCAGCATGGAGGCCTGGCGGTGTCATGCAGCACGGAGGCATGGCGGTGTCATGCAGCACGGAGGCCTGGCGGTGTCATGTAGCACTGAGGCCTAGCGGTGTCATGCATGGAGGCCTGGCGGTGTCATGCAGCACGGAGGCCTGGCGGTGTCATGCAGCACGGAGGCCTGGCGGTGTCATGCAGCACAGAGGCCTGGCGGTGTCATGCACGGAGGCCTGGCGGTGTCATGCAGCACGGAGGCCTGGCGGTGTCATGCACGGAGGCCTGGCGGTGTATTGCACGGAGGCCTGGCGGTGTCATGCACGGAGGCCTGGCGGTGTCATGCAGCACGGAGGCCTGGCGGTGTCATGCAGCACGTAGGCCTGGCGGTGTCATGCAGCACGGAGGCCTGGCGGTGTCATGCAGCACGGAGGCCTGGCGGTGTCATGCACCACGGAGGCCTGGCGGTGTCATGCACGGAGGCCTGGCGGTGTCATGCAGCACGGAGGCCTGGCGGTGTCATGCACGGAGGCCTGGCGGTGTCATGCACGGAGGCCTGGCGGTGTCATGCACGGAGGCCTGTCAGTGTCATGCAGCACGGAGGCCTGGCGGTGTCATGCACGGAGGCCTGGCGGTGTCATGCAGCACGGAGGCCTGGCGGTGTCATGCAGCACGGAGGCCTGGCGGTGTCATGCAGCACGGAGGCCTGGTGGTGTCATGCAGCACGGAGTCCTGGCGGTGTCATGCAGCACGGAGGCCTGGCGGTGTCATGGACGGAGGCCTGGCGGTGTCATGCAGCACGGAGGCCTGGCGGTGTCATGCAGCACGGAGGCCTGGCGGTGTCATGCAGCACGGAGGCCTGGCGGTGTCATGCAGCACGGAGGCCTGGCGGTGTCATGCAGCACGGAGGCCTGGCAGTGTCATGCAGCACGGAGGCCTGGCGGTGTCATGCAGCACAGAGGCCTGGCGGTGTCATGCAGCACGGAGGCCTGGCGGTGTCATACACGGAGGCCTGGCGGTGTCATACACGGAGGCCTGGCGGTGTCATGCAGCACGGAGGCCTGACGGTGTCATGCACAGAGGCCTGGCGGTGTCATGCAGCACGGAGGCCTGGCGGTGTCATGCACGGAGGCCTGGCGGCGTCATGCACGGAGGCCTGGCGGTGTCATGCATGGAGGCCTGGCGGTGTCATGCAGCACGGAGGCCTGGTGGTGTCATGCAGCACGGAGGCCTGGTGGTGTCATGGAGCATGGAGGCCTGCCGGTGTCAATCAACACGGAGGCCTGGCGGTGTCATGCAGCACGGAGGCCTGGCGGTGTCAAGCAGCACGGAGGCCTGGCGGTGTCATACAGCACGGAGGCCTGGCGGTGTCATGCAGCACGGAGGCCTGGCGGTGTCATGCAGCACGGAGGCCTGGCGGTGTCATGCAGCACGGAGGCCTGGCGGTGTCATGCAGCACGGAGGCCTGGTGGTGTCATGCAGCACGGAGGCCTGGCGGTGTCATGCACGGAGGCCTGGTGGTGTCATGCAGCACGGAGGCCTGGCGGTGTCATGCACGGAGGCCTGGCGGTGTCATGCAGCACGGAGGCCTGGCGGTGTCATGCACGGAGGCCTGGCGGTGACATGCAGCACGGAGCCCTGGCGGTGTCATGCAGCACGGAGCCCTGGCGGTGTCATGCACGGAGGCCTGGCGGTGTCATGCAGCACGGAGGCCTGGTGGTGTCATGCAGCACGGAGGCCTGGCGGTGTCATGCACGGAGGCCTGGTGGTGTCATGCAGCACGGAGGCCTGGCGGTGTCATGCATGGAGGCCTGGTGGTGTCATGCAGCACGGAGGCCTGGCGGTGTCATGCACGGAGGCCTGGCGGTGTCATGCAGCACGGACGCCTGGCGGTGTCATGCAGCACGGAGGCCTGGCGGTGTCATGCAGCACGGAGGCCTGGCGGTGTCATGCAGCACAGAGGCCTGGCGGTGTCATGCAGCACGGAGGCCTGGCGGTGTCATGCACGGAGGCCTGGCGGTGTCATGCAGCACGGAGCCCTGGCGGTGTCATGCAGCACGGAGGCATGGCGGTGTCATGCAGCACGGAGGCCTGGCGGTGTCATGTAGCACTGAGGCCTAGCGGTGTCATGCATGGAGGCCTGGCGGTGTCATGCAGCACGGAGGCCTGGCGGTGTCATGCAGCACGGAGGCCTGGCGGTGTCATGCAGCACGGAGGCCTGGCGGTGTCATGCACGGAGGCCTGGCGGTGTCATGCAGCACGGAGGCCTGGCGGTGTCATGCACGGAGGCCTGGCGGTGTCATGCACGGAGGCCTGGCGGTGTCATGCACGGAGGCCTGGCGGTGTCATGCAGCACGGAGGCCTGGCGGTGTCATGCAGCACGTAGGCCTGGCGGTGTCATGGACGGAGGCCTGTCAGTGTCATGCAGCACGGAGGCCTGGCGGTGTCATGCACGGAGGCCTGGCGGTGTCATGCAGCACGGAGGCCTGGCGGTGTCATGCAGCACGGAGGCCTGGCGGTGTCATGCAGCACGGAGGCCTGGTGGTGTCATGCAGCACGGAGTCCTGGCGGTGTCATGCAGCACGGAGGCCTGGCGGTGTCATGGACGGAGGCCTGGCGGTGTCATGCAGCACGGAGGCCTGGCGGTGTCATGCAGCACGGAGGCCTGGCGGTGTCATGCAGCACGGAGGCCTGGCGGTGTCATGCAGCACGGAGGCCTGGCGGTGTCATGCAGCACGGAGGCCTGGCAGTGTCATGCAGCACGGAGGCCTGGCGGTGTCATGCAGCACAGAGGCCTGGCGGTGTCATGCAGCACGGAGGCCTGGCGGTGTCATACACGGAGGCCTGGCGGTGTCATACACGGAGGCCTGGCGGTGTCATGCAGCACGGAGGCCTGACGGTGTCATGCACAGAGGCCTGGCGGTGTCATGCAGCACGGAGGCCTGGCGGTGTCATGCACGGAGGCCTGGCGGCGTCATGCACGGAGGCCTGGCGGTGTCATGCATGGAGGCCTGGCGGTGTCATGCAGCACGGAGGCCTGGTGGTGTCATGCAGCACGGAGGCCTGGTGGTGTCATGGAGCATGGAGGCTTGGCGGTGTCATGCACGGAGGCATGGCGGTGTCATGCAGCAAGGAGGCCTGGCGGTGTCATGCAGCACGGAGGCCTGCCGGTGTCATGCAACACGGAGGCCTGGCGGTGTCATGCAGCACGGAGGCATGGCGGTGTCATGCAGCACGGAGGCCTGGCGGTGTCATGTAGCACTGAGGCCTAGCGGTGTCATGCATGGAGGCCTGGCGGTGTCATGCAGCACGGAGGCCTGGCGGTGTCATGCAGCACGGAGGCCTGGCGGTGTCATGCAGCACGGAGGCCTGGCGGTGTCATGCACGGAGGCCTGGCAGTGTCATGCAGCACGGAGGCCTGGCGGTGTCATGCACGGAGGCCTGGCGGTGTCATGCACGGAGGCCTGGCGGTGTCATGCACGGAGGCCTGGCGGTGTCATGCAGCACGGAGGCCTGGCGGTGTCATGCAGCACGTAGGCCTGGCGGTGTCATGGACGGAGGCCTGTCAGTGTCATGCAGCACGGAGGCCTGGCGGTGTCATGCACGGAGGCCTGGCGGTGTCATGCAGCACGGAGGCCTGGCGGTGTCATGCAGCACGGAGGCCTGGCGGTGTCATGCAGCACGGAGGCCTGGTGGTGTCATGCAGCACGGAGTCCTGGCGGTGTCATGCAGCACGGAGGCCTGGCGGTGTCATGGACGGAGGCCTGGCGGTGTCATGCAGCACGGAGGCCTGGCGGTGTCATGCAGCACGGAGGCCTGGCGGTGTCATGCAGCACGGAGGCCTGGCGGTGTCATGCAGCACGGAGGCCTGGCGGTGTCATGCAGCACGGAGGCCTGGCAGTGTCATGCAGCACGGAGGCCTGGCGGTGTCATGCAGCACAGAGGCCTGGCGGTGTCATGCAGCACGGAGGCCTGGCGGTGTCATACACGGAGGCCTGGCGGTGTCATACACGGAGGCCTGGCGGTGTCATGCAGCACGGAGGCCTGACAGTGTCATGCACAGAGGCCTGGCGGTGTCATGCAGCACGGAGGCCTGGCGGTGTCATGCACGGAGGCCTGGCGGCGTCATGCACGGAGGCCTGGCGGTGTCATGCATGGAGGCCTGGCGGTGTCATGCAGCACGGAGGCCTGGTGGTGTCATGCAGCACGGAGGCCTGGTGGTGTCATGGAGCATGGAGGCTTGGCGGTGTCATGCACGGAGGCATGGCGGTGTCATGCAGCAAGGAGGCCTGGCGGTGTCATGCAGCACGGAGGCCTGCCGGTGTCATGCAACACGGAGGCCTGGCGGTGTCATGCAGCACGGAGGCCTGGCGGTGTCAAGCAGCACGGAGGCCTGGCGGTGTCATACAGCACGGAGGCCTGGCGGTGTCATGCAGCACGGAGGCCTGGCGGTGTCATGCAGCACGGAGGCCTGGCGGTGTCATGCAGCACGGAGGCCTGGTGGTGTCATGCAGCACGGAGGCCTGGCGGTGTCATGCACGGAGGCCTGGTGGTGTCATGCAGCACGGAGGCCTGGCGGTGTCATGCACGGAGGCCTGGCGGTGTCATGCAGCACGGAGGCCTGGCGGTGTCATGCAGCACGGAGGCCTGGCGGTGTCATGCAGCACGGAGGCCTGGCGGTGTCATGCAGCACAGAGGCCTGGCGGTGTCATGCAGCACAGAGGCCTGGCGGTGTCATGCCATGCAGCACAGAGGCCTGGCGGTGTCATGCAGCACGGAGGCCTGGCGGTGTCATGCAGCACGGAGGCCTGGCGGTGTCATGCAGCACGGAGCCCTGGCGGTGTCATGCAGCACGGAGCCCTGGCGGTGTCATGCACGGAGGCCTGGCGGTGTCATGCAGCACGGAGGCCTGGTGGTGTCATGCAGCACGGAGGCCTGGCGGTGTCATGCACGGAGGCCTGGTGGTGTCATGCAGCACGGAGGCCTGGCGGTGTCATGCATGGAGGCCTGGTGGTGTCATGCAGCACGGAGGCCTGGCGGTGTCATGCACGGAGGCCTGGCGGTGTCATGCAGCACGGAGGCCTGGCGGTGTCATGCAGCACGGACGCCTGGCGGTGTCATGCAGCACGGAGGCCTGGCGGTGTCATGCAGCACGGAGGCCTGGCAGTGTCATGCAGCACAGAGGCCTGGCGGTGTCATGCAGCACGGAGGCCTGGCGGTGTCATGCACGGAGGCCTGGCGGTGTCATGCAGCACGGAGCCCTGGCGGTGTCATGCAGCACGGAGCCCTGGCGGTGTCATGCACGGAGGCCTGGCGGTGTCATGCAGCACGGAGGCTTGGCGGTGTCATGCAGCACGGAGGCCTGGTGGTGTGTTCTGCTCGACTTTTCCGGCCCTCTTTTGAGGGAAGGTGATTGGAGGTGACTTCAGTCTACTATCATTCCAGTGTGAGGGTTGGAACTGTGAATAGTGCCTATTTACAAGGCATTTTGACATAATTCTGTATTCCTCTCCTTAGATTAGGGCTCATAAACTTATGCTAGGGGATAGATTCATTAGTACTAGGGAAAATCTGTCCTTTTGTAAGGGTATTAGTATACTTTCTATTGAATTATGCTTAGTTCTGGTCTGGTAGGCCTCAAACGGGAGAGACTCCATCTTTCTTTCTGCTCCGGCAGCTTGAGACGCTTCTAGGTCAAATGTAATGTTTTAGTTATGAGGTGTTGTTCGCCTGGAGAGAACCGGCTCAGGCTGGCCCTTGTCGAAGGATTGTATTTTTCTTCATGCCGAAGACACAACATCAGGCCGGCCGGCTGGGAACGTGTCCTTGGTACGGGGAGGTACAAGAATTTGGTGGGCGGCAGGCTACTGGCCGTATTTTTCCATGAAGGAACAAGCTTCTATATTAGTGAAAGCACGAAGCAGTTGTGGAGTCAGTCCGTAGGCGGCATCCAGCCGTCAGCAGCGAAGCTATTAATTATTTCAGGGAAGATAGTCGCCATTCCAAAGACTGAGAAGAATTAAGAAACTGATACTCTCTTAGAAAGATTGAAGTTATTTTAGTGGAGACGGCTGGAGAGCTTTGACATTAAGAGCACGGAGGCCTGGCGGTGTCATGCAGCATGGAGGCCTGGCTTTGTCATGCAGCACGGAGGCCTGGCGGTGTCATGCAGCACGGAGGCCTGGCGGTGTCATGCAGCACGGAGGCCTGGCGGTGTCATGCAGCACGGAGGCCTGGCGGTGTCATGCAGCACGGAGGCCTGGCGGTGTCATGCACGGAGGCCTGGCGGTGTCATGCAGCACGGAGGCCTGGCGGTGTCATGCACAGAGGCCTGGCGGTGTCATGCAGCACAGGGGCCTGGCGGTGTCATGCAGCACAGAGGCCTGGCGGTGTCATGCAGCACGGAGGCCTGGCGGTTTCATGCAGCACGGAGGCCTGGCGGTGTCATGCAGCACGGAGGCTTGGCGGTGTCATGCACGGAGGCCTGGCGGTGTCATGCAGCACGGAGGCCTGGCGGTGTCATGCACGGAGGCCTGGCGGTGTCATGCAGCACGGAGGCCTGGCGGTGTCATGCAGCACGGAGGCCTGGCGGTGTCATGCACGGAGGCCTGGCGGTGTCATGCAGCATGGAGGCCTGGCGGTGTCATGCAGCACGGAGGCCTGGCGGTGTCATGCAGCACAGAGGCCTGGCGGTGTCATGCAGCACGGAGGCCTGGCGGTGTCATGCAGCACGGAGGCCTGGCGGTGTCATGCAGCACGGAGGCCTGGCAGTGTCATGCACGGAGGCCTGGCGGTGTCATGCAGCACGGAGGCCTGGCGGTGTCATGCACAGAGGCCTGGCGGTGTCATGCAGCACGGAGGCCTGGCGGTGTCATGCACGGAGGCCTGGCGGTGTCATGCAGCACGGAAGCCTGGCGGTGTCATGCAGCACGGAAGCCTGGCGGTGTCATGCAGCACGGAGGCCTGGCGGTCTCATGCACGGAGGCCTGGCGGTGTCATGCACGGAGGCCTGGCGGTGTCATGCAGCACGGAGGCCTGGCGGTGTCATGCAGCACGGAGGCCTGGCGGTGTCATGCAGCACGGAGGCCTGGCGGTGTTATACACGGAGGCCTGGCGGTGTCATGCAGCACGGAGGCCTGACGGTGTCATGCACGGAGGCCTGGCGGTGTCATGCAGCACAGAGGCCTGGCGGTGTCATGCAGCATGGAGGCCTGGCGGTGTCATGCAGCATGGAGGCCTGGCGGTGTCATGCAGCACGGAGGCCTGGCGGTGTCATGCAGCACGGAGGCCTGGCGGTGTCATGCACGGAGGCCTGGCGGTGTCATGCAGCACGGAAGCCTGGCGGTGTCATGCAGCACGGAAGCCTGGCGGTGTCATGCAGCACGGAGGCCTGGCGGTGTCATGCAGCACAGAGGCCTGGCGGTGTCATGCACGGAGGCCTGGCGGTGTCATGCAGCACGGAGGCCTGGCGGTGTCATGCAGCACGGAGGCCTGGCGGTGTCATGCAGCACGGAGGCCTGGCGGTGTCATGCAGCACAGAGGCCTGGCGGTGTCATGCAGCACGGAGGCCTGGCAGTGTCATGCACGGAGGCCTGGCGGTGTCATGCAGCACAGAGGCCTGGCGGTGTCATGCACGGAGGCCTGGCGGTGTCATGCAGCACGGAGGCCTGGCGGTGTCATGCACGGAGGCCTGGCGGTGTCATGCAGCACAGAGGCCTCTCGGTGTCATGCAGCACGGAGGCCTGGCGGTGTCATACATGGAGGCTCGGCGGTGTCATGCAGCACGGAGGCCTGGCTTTGTCATGCACGGAGGCCTGGCGGTGTTATGCAGCACGGAGGCCTGGCGGTGTCATGCACGGAGGCCTGGCGGTGTCATGCAGCACAGAGGCCTCTCGGTGTCATGCAGCACGGAGGCCTGGCGGTGTCATACATGGAGGCTCGGCGGTGTCATGCAGCACGGAGGCCTGGTGGTGTCATGCACGGAGGCCTGGCGGTGTCATGCACGGAGGCCTGGTGGTGTCATGCAGCACGGAGGCCTGGCGGTGTCATGCACGGAGGCCTGGCGGTGTCATGCAGCACGGAGGCCTGGCGGTGTCATGCACGGAGGCCTGGCGGTGTCATGCAGCACGGAGGCCTGGCGGTGTCATGCACGGAGGCCTGGCAGTGTCATGCAGCACGGAGGCCTGGCAGTGTCATGCACGGAGGCCTGGCGGTGTCATGCAGCACGGAGGCCTGGCGGTGTCATGCAGCACGGAGGCCTGGCGGTGTCATGCAGCACGGAGGCCTGGTGGTGTCATGCACGGAGGCCTGGCGGTGTCATGCACGGAGGCCTGGTGGTGTCATGCAGCACGGAGGCCTGGCGGTGTCATGCACGGAGGCCTGGCGGTGTCATGCAGCACGGAGGCCTGGCGGTGTCATGCACGGAGGCCTGGCGGTGTCATGCAGCACGGAGGCCTGGCGGTGTCATGCAGCACGGAGGCCTGGCGGTGTCATGCGCGGAGGCCTGGCGGTGTCATGCAGCACAGAGGCCTGGCGGTGTCATGCATGGAGGCCTGGCGATGTCATGCAGCACGGAGGCCTGGCGGTGTCATGCAGCACAGAGGCCTGGCGGTGTCATGCAGCACGGAGGCCTGGCGGTGTCATGCAGCACGGAGGCCTGGCGGTGTCATGCACGGAGGCCTCCGTGCTGCATGACACCGCCAGGCCTCCGTGCTGCATGCTCCGTGCTGCATGACACTGACAGGCCTCCGTCCATGACACCGCCAGGCCTCCGTGCTGCATGACACCGCCAGGCCTCCGTGCTGCATGACACCGCCAGGACTCCGTGCTGCATGACACCACCAGGCCTCCGTGCTGCATGACACCGCCAGGCCTCCGTGCTGCATGACACCGCCAGGCCTCCGTGCTGCATGACACCGCCAGGCCTCCGTGCATGACACCGCCAGGCCTGGCGGTGTCATGCACGGAGGCCTGGCGGTGTCATGCAGCACGGAGGCCTGGCGGTGTCATGCAGCACGGAGGCCTGGCGGTGTCATACACGGAGGCCTGGCGGTGTCATGCAGCACGGAGGCCTGGCGGTGTCATGCAGCACGGAGGCCTGGCGGTGTCATGCAGCACGGAGGCCTGGCGGTGTCATGCAGCACGGAGGCCTGGCGGTGTCATGGACGGAGGCCTGTCAGTGTCATGCAGCACGGAGGCCTGGCGGTGTCATGCACGGAGGCCTGGCGGTGTCATGCAGCACGGAGGCCTGGCGGTGTCATGCAGCACGGAGGCCTGGAGGTGTCATGCAACACGGAGGCCTGGCGGTGTCATGCAGCACGGAGGCCTGGCGGTGTCATGCAGCACAGAGGCCTGGCGGTGTCATGCAGCACATAGGCCTGGCGGTGTCATGGACGGAGGCCTGTCAGTGTCTTGCAGCACGGAGGCCTGGCAGTGTCATGCACGGAGGCCTGGCGGTGTCATGCAGCACGGAGGCCTGGCGGTGTCATGCAGCACGGAGGCCTGGCGGTGTCATGCAGCACGGAGGCCTGGTGGTGTCATGCAGCACGGAGTCCTGGCGGTGTCATGCAGCACGGAGGCCTGGCGGTGTCATGCAGCACGGAGGCCTGGCGGTGTCATGGACGGAGGCCTGTCAGTGTCATGCAGCACGGAGCATGCAGCACGGAGGCCTGGCGGTGTCATGCAGCACGGAGGCCTGGTGGTGTCATGCAGCACGGAGGCCTGGCGGTGTCATGCACGGAGGCCTGGCGGTGTCATGCAGCACGGAGGCCTGGCGGTGTCATGCAGCACGGAGGCCTGGCGGTGTCGCAGCACGGAGGCCTGGCGGTGTCATGCACAGAGGCCTGGCGGTGTCATGCAGCACAGAGGCCTGGCGGTGTCATGCAGCACGGAGGCCTGGCGGTGTCATGCAGCACGGAGGCCTGGCAGTGTCATGCACGGAGGCCTGGCGGTGTCATGCAGCACGGAGGCCTGGCGGTGTCATGCACGGAGGCCTGGCGGTGTCATGCAGCACAGAGGCCTCGGTGTCATGCAGCACGGAGGCCTGGCGGTGTCATACATGGAGGCTCGGCAGTGTCATGCAGCACGGAGGCCTGGTGATGTCATGCAGCACGGAGGCCTGGCGGTGTCATGCACGGAGGCCTGGCGGTGTCATGCAGCACGGAGGCCTGGCGGTGTCATGCAGCACGGAGGCCTGGCGGTGTCATGCACGGAGGCCTGGCGGTGTCATGCAGCACGGAGGCCTGGTGGTGTCATGCAGCACGGAGGCCTGGCGGTGTCATGCACGGAGGCCTGGCGGTGTCATGCACGGAGGACTGGCGGTGTCATGCAGCACGGAGGCCTGGCGGTGTCATGCAGCACGGAGGCCTGGCGGTGTCATGCAGCACGGAGGCCTGGCGGTGTCATGCAGCACGGAGGCCTGGCGGTGTCATGCAGCACAGAGGCCTGGCGGTGTCATGCAGCACGGAGGCCTGGCGGTGTCATGCAGCACGGAGGCCTGGCGGTGTCATGCAGCACGGAGGCCTGGCGGTGTCATGCAGCACGGAGGCCTGGCGGTGTCATGCAGCACAGAGGCATGGCGGTGTCATGCAGCACAGAGGCCTGGCGGTGTCATGCAGCACGGAGGCCTGGCGGTGTCATGCAGCACGGAGGCCTGGCGGTGTCATGCAGCACGGAGGCCTGGCGGTGTCATGCACGGAGGCCTGGCGGTGTCATGCAGCACGGAGCCCTGGCGGTGTCATGCAGCACGGAGCCCTGGCGGTGTCATGCACGGAGGCCTGGCGGTGTCATGCAGCACGGAGGCCTGGTGGTGTCATGCAGCACGGAGGCCTGGCGGTGTCATGCACGGAGGCCTGGTGGTGTCATGCAGCACGGAGGCCTGGCGGTGTCATGCACGGAGGCCTGGTGGTGTCATGCAGCACGGAGGCCTGGCGGTGTCATGCACGGAGGCCTGGCGGTGTCATGCAGCACGGAGGCCTGGCGGTGTCATGCAGCACGGACGCCTGGCGGTGTCATGCAGCACGGAGGCCTGGTGGTGTCATGCAGCACGGAGGCCTGGCGGTGTCATGCAGCACAGAGGCCTGGCGGTGTCATGCAGCACGGAGGCCTGGCGGTGTCATGCACGGAGGCCTGGCGGTGTCATGCAGCACGGAGGCCTGGCGGTGTCATGCAGCACGGACGCCTGGCGGTGTCATGCAGCACGGAGGCCTGGTGGTGTCATGCAGCACGGAGGCCTGGCGGTGTCATGCAGCACAGAGGCCTGGCGGTGTCATGCAGCACGGAGGCCTGGCGGTGTCATGCACGGAGGCCTGGCGGTGTCATGCAGCACGGAGCCCTGGCAGTGTCATGCAGCACGGAGCCCTGGCGGTGTCATGCACGGAGGCCTGGCGGTGTCATGCAGCACGGAGGCTTGGCGGTGTCATGCAGCACGGAGGCCTGGTGGTGTGTTCTGCTCGACTTTTCCGGCCCTCTTTTGAGGGAAGGTGATTGGAGGTGACTTCAGTCTACTATCATTCCAGTGTGAGGGTTGGAACTGTGAATAGTGCCTATTTACAAGGCATTTTGACATAATTCTGTATTCCTCTCCTTAGATTAGGGCTCATAAACTTATGCTAGGGGATAGATTCATTAGTACTAGGGAAAATCTGTCCTTTTGTAAGGGTATTAGTATACTTTCTATTGAATTATGCTTAGTTCTGGTCTGGTAGGCCTCAAACGGGAGAGACTCCATCTTTCTTTCTGCTCCGGCAGCTTGAGACGCTTCTAGGTCAAATGTAATGTTTTAGTTATGAGGTGTTGTTCGCCTGGAGAGAACCGGCTCAGGCTGGCCCTTGTCGAAGGATTGTATTTTTCTTCATGCCGAAGACACAACATCAGGCCGGCCGGCTGGGAACGTGTCCTTGGTACGGGGAGGTACAAGAATTTGGTGGGCGGCAGGCTACTGGCTGTATTTTTCCATGAAGGAACAAGCTTCTATATTAGTGAAAGCACGAAGCAGTTGTGGAGTCAGTCCGTAGGCGGCATCCAGCCGTCAGCAGCGAAGCTATTAATTATTTCAGGGAAGATAGTCGCCATTCCAAAGACTGAGAAGAATTAAGAAACTGATACTCTCTTAGAAAGATTGAAGTTATTTTAGTGGAGACGGCTGGAGAGCTTTGACATTAAGAGCACGGAGGCCTGGCGGTGTCATGCAGCATGGAGGCCTGGCTTTGTCATGCAGCACGGAGGCCTGGCGGTGTCATGCAGCACGGAGGCCTGGCGGTGTCATGCAGCACGGAGGCCTGGCGGTGTCATGCAGCACGGAGGCCTGGCGGTGTCATGCAGCACGGAGGCCTGGCGGTGTCATGCACGGAGGCCTGGCGGTGTCATGCAGCACGGAGGCCTGGCGGTGTCATGCACAGAGGCCTGGCGGTGTCATGCAGCACAGGGGCCTGGCGGTGTCATGCAGCACAGAGGCCTGGCGGTGTCATGCAGCACGGAGGCCTGGCGGTTTCATGCAGCACGGAGGCCTGGCGGTGTCATGCAGCATGGAGGCTTGGCGGTGTCATGCACGGAGGCCTGGCGGTGTCATGCAGCACGGAGGCCTGGCGGTGTCATGCACGGAGGCCTGGCGGTGTCATGCAGCACGGAGGCCTGGCGGTGTCATACAGCACGGAGGCCTGGCGGTGTCATGCACGGAGGCCTGGCGGTGTCATGCAGCATGGAGGCCTGGCGGTGTCATGCAGCACGGAGGCCTGGCGGTGTCATGCAGCACAGAGGCCTGGCGGTGTCATGCAGCACGGAGGCCTGGCGGTGTCATGCAGCACGGAGGCCTGGCGGTGTCATGCAGCACGGAGGCCTGGCAGTGTCATGCACGGAGGCCTGGCGGTGTCATGCAGCACGGAGGCCTGGCGGTGTCATGCACGGAGGCCTGGCGGTGTCATGCACGGAGGCCTGGCAATGTCATGCAGCATGGAGGCCTGGCGGTGTCATGCAGCACGGAGGCCTGGCGGTGTCATGCAGCACGGAGGCCTGGCGGTGTCATGCAGCATGGAGGCCTGGCGGTGTCATGCACGGAGGCCTGGCGGTGTCATGCAGCACGGAGGCCTGGCGGTGTCATGCAGCACGGAGGCCTGGCGGTGTCATGCAGCACGGAGGCCTGGCGGTGTCATGCAGCACGGAGGCCTGGCGGTGTCATGCAGCACAGAGGCCTGGCGGTGTCATGCAGCACGGAGGCCTGGCGGTGTCATGCACGGAGGCTTGGCGGTGTCATGCACGGAGGCCTGGCGGTGTCATGCAGCACGGAGCCCTGGCGGTGTCATGCAGCACGGAGGCCTGGCGGTGTCATGCAGCACGGAGGCCTGGCGGTGTCATGCAGCACGGAGGCCTGGCGGTGTCATGCACAGAGGCCTGGCAGTGTCATGCAGCACGGAGGCCTGGCGGTGTCATGCAGCACGGAGGCCTGGCGGTGTCATGCAGCACGGAGGCCTGGCGGTGTCATGCAGTACGGAGGCCTGGCGGTGTCATGCAGCATGGAGGCCTGGCGGTGTCATGCAGCACGGAGGCCTGGCGGTGTCATGCAGCACGGAGGCCTGGCGGTGTCATGCACGGAGGCCTGGCGGTGTCATGCACGGAGGCCTGGCGGTGTCATGCAGCACGGAGGCCTGGCGGTGTCATGCACGGAGGCTTGGCGGTGTCATGCAGCACGGAGGCCTGGCGGTGTCATGCACGGAGACCTGGCGGTGTCATGCAGCACGGAGGCCTGGCGGTGTCATGCACGGAGGCCTGGCGGTGTCATGCACGGAGGCCTGGCGGTGTCATGCAGCACGGAGGCCTGGCGGTGTCATGCAGCACGGAGGCCTGCGACACCGCCAGGCCTCCGTGCTGCATGACACCGCCAGGCCTCTGTGCTGCATGACACCGCCAGGCCTCCGTGCATGACACCGCCAGGCCTCCGTGCTGCATGACACCACCAGGCCTCCGTGCTGCATGACACCGCCAGGCCTCCGTGCTGCATGCTCCGTGCTGCATGACACTGACAGGCCTCCGTCCATGACACCGCCAGGCCTCCGTGCTGCATGACACCGCCAGGCCTCCGTGCTGCATGACACCGCCAGGACTCCGTGCTGCATGACACCACCAGGCCTCCGTGCTGCATGACACCGCCAGGCCTCCGTGCTGCATGACACCGCCAGGCCTCCGTGCTGCATGACACCGCCAGGCCTCCGTGCATGACATGCACGGAGGCCTGGCGGTGTCATGCAGCACGGAGGCCTGGCGGTGTCATGCAGCACGGAGGCCTGGCGGTGTCATGCAGCACGGAGGCCTGGCGGTGTTATGCACGGAGGCCTGGCGTGTCATGCAGCACGGAGGCCTAGCGGTGTCATGCAGCACGGAGGCCTGGCGGTGTCATGCAGCACGGAGGCCTGGCAGTGTCATGCACGGAGGCCTGGCGGTGTCATGCAGCATGGAGGCCTGGCGGTGTCATGCACGGAGGCCTGGCGGTGTCATGCACGGAGGCCTGGCGGTGTCATGCAGCATGGAGGCCTGGCGGTGTCATGCAGCACGGAGGCCTGGCGGTGTCATGCAGCACGGAGGCCTGGCGGTGTCATGCAGCATGGAGGCCTGGCGGTGTCATGCACGGAGGCCTGGCGGTGTCATGCAGCACGGAGGCCTGGCGGTGTCATGCAGCACTGAGGCTTGTCGGTGTCATGCAGCACGGAGGCATGGCGGTGTCATGCAGCACGGAGGCCTGGCGGTGTCATGCACGGAGGCCTGGCGGTGTCATGCAGCACGGAGGCTTGGCGGTGTCATGCAGCACGGAGGCCTGGCGGTGTCATGCAGCACGGAGGCCTGGCGGTGTCATGCACGGAGGCCTGGCGGTGTCATGCAGCACGGAGCCCTGGCCGTGTCATGCACGGAGGCCTGGCGGTGTCATGCAGCACGGAGGCCTGGCGGTGTCATGCACGGAGGCCTGGCGGTGTCATGCAGCATGGAGCCCTGGCGGTGTCATGCACGGAGGCCTGGCGGTGTCATGCAGCACGGAGGCCTGGCGGTGTCATGCAGCACGGAGGCCTGGTGGTGTCATGCAGCACGGAGGCCTGGCGGTGTCATGCAGCACGGAGGCCTGGCGGTGTCATGCACGGAGGCCTGGCGGTGTCATGCAGCACGGAGGCCTGGCGGTATCATGCAGCACGGAGGCCTGGCGGTGTCATGCAGCACGGAGGCCTGGCGGTGTCATGCAGCACGGAGGCCTGGCGGTGTCATGCAGCACAGAGGCCTGGCGGTGTCATGCACGGAGGCCTGGCGGTGTCATGCACGGAGGCCTGGCGGTGTCATGCAGCACGGAGGCCTGGCGGTGTCATGCACGGAGGCTTGGCGGTGTCATGCAGCACGGAGGCCTGGCGGTGTCATGCAGCACGGAGGCCTGGCAGTGTTATGCACGGAGGCCTGGCGGTGTCATGCAGCGCGGAGGCCTGGCGGTGTCATGCAGCACGGAGGCCTGGCGGTGTCATGCAGCACGGAGGCCTGGCGGTGTCATGCAGCACGGAGGCCTGGCGGTGTCATGCAGCACGGAGGCCTGGCGGTGTCATGCAGCACGGAGGCCTGGCGGTGTCATGCAGCACGGAGGCCTGGCGATGTCATGCACGGAGACCTGGCGGTGTCATGCAGCACGGAGGCCTGGCGGTGTCATGCACGGAGGCCTGGCGGTGTCATGCAGCACGGAGGCCTGGCGGTGTCATGCAGCACGGAGGCCTGGCGGTGTCATGCAGCACGGAGGCCTGGCGGTGTCATGGACGGAGGCCTGTCAGTGTCATGCAGCACGGAGGCCTGGCGGTGTCATGCACGGAGGCCTGGCGGTGTCATGCAGCACGGAGGCCTGGCGGTGTCATGCAGCACGGAGGCCTGGAGGTGTCATGCAGCACGGAGGCCTGGCGGTGTCATGCAGCACGGAGGCCTGGCGGTGTCATGCAGCACGGAGGCCTGGCGGTGTCATGCAGCACGTAGGCGTGGCGGTGTCATGGCCGGAGGCCTGTCAGTGTCATGCAGCACGGAGGCCTGGCGGTGTCATGCACGGAGGCCTGGCGGTGTCATGCAGCACGGAGGCCTGGCGGTGTCATGCAGCACGGAGGCCTGGCGGTGTCATGCAGCACGGAGGCCTGGTGGTGTCATGCAGCACGGAGGCCTGGTGGTGTCATGCAGCACGGAGGCCTGGCGGTGTCATGCAGCACGGAGGCCTGGCGGTGTCATGGACAGAGGCCTGTCAGTGTCATGCAGCACGGAGGCCTGGCGGTGTCATGCACGGAGGCCTGGCGGTGTCATGTAGCACGGAGGCCTGGCGGTGTCATGCACGGAGGCCTGGTGGTGTCATGCAGCACGGAGGCCTGGCGGTGTCATGCACGGAGGCCTGGTGGTGTCATGCAGCACGGAGGCCTGGCGGTGTCATGCACGAAGGCCTGGTGGTGTCATGCAGCACGGAGGCCTGGCGGTGTCATGCACGGAGGCCTGGCGGTGTCATGCACGGAGGCCTGGTGGTGTCATGCAGCACGGAGGCCTGGCGGTGTCATGCACGGAGGCCTGGTGGTGTCATGCAGCACGGAGGCCTGGCGGTGTCATGCACGGAGGCCTGGCGGTGTCATGCACGAAGGCCTGGTGGTGTCATGCAGCACGGAGGCCTGGCGGTGTCATGCACGGAGGCCTGGTGGTGTCATGCAGCACGGAGGCCTGGCGGTGTCATGCACGAAGGCCTGGTGGTGTCATGCAGCACGGAGGCCTGGCGGTGTCATGCACGGAGGCCTGGCGGTGTCATGCACGAAGGCCTGGTGGTGTCATGCAGCACGGAGGCCTGGTGGTGTCATGCAGCACGGAGGCCTGGCGGTGTCATGCACGAAGGCCTGGTGGTGTCATGCAGCACGGAGGCCTGGCGGTGTCATGCACGGAGGCCTGGCGGTGTCATGCACGGAGGCCTGGTGGTGTCATGCAGCACGGAGGCCTGGCGGTGTCATGCACGAAGGCCTGGTGGTGTCATGCAGCACGGAGGCCTGGCGGTGTCATGCACGGAGGCCTGGCGGTGTCATGCACGAAGGCCTGGTGGTGTCATGCAGCACGGAGGCCTGGCGGTGTCATGCACGGAGGCCTGGCGGTGTCATGCACGGAGGACTGGCGGTGTCATGCAGCACGGAGGCCTGGCGGTGTCATGCAGCATGGAGGCCTGGCGGTGTTATGCAGCACGGAGGCCTGGCGGTGTCATGCAGCACGGAGGCCTGGCGGTGTCATGCAGCACAGAGGCCTGGCGGTGTCATGCAGCACGGAGGCCTGGCAGTGTCATGCAGCACGGAGGCCTGGCGGTGTCATGCAGCACGGAGGCCTGGCGGTGTCATGCACGGAGGCCTGGCGGTGTCATGCAGCACAGAGGCCTCTCGGTGTCATGCAGCACGGAGGCCTGGCGGTGTCATACATGGAGGCTCGGCGGTGTCATGCAGCACAGAGGCCTGGCTTTGTCATGCACGGAGGCCTGGCGGTGTCATGCAGCACGGATGCCTGGCAGTGTCATGCACGGAGGCCTGGCGGTGTCATGCAGCACGGAGGCCTGGCGGTGTCATGCAGCACGGAGGCCTGGCGGTGTCATGCAGCACGGAGGCCTGGTGGTGTCATGCACGGAGGCCTGGCGGTGTCATGCACGGAGGCCTGGTGGTGTCATGCAGCACGGAGGCCTGGCGGTGTCATGCACGGAGGCCTGGCAGTGTCATGCAGCACGGAGGCCTGGCGGTGTCATGCACGGAGGCCTGGCGGTGTCATGCAGCACGGAGGCCTGGCGGTGTCATACAGCACAGAGGCCTGGCGGTGTCATGCAGCACGGAGGCCTGGAGGTGTCATGCAGCACGGAGGCCTGGTGGTGTCATGCAGCACGGAGGCCTGGCGGTGTCATGCAGCACGGAGGCCTGGCGGTGTCATGTAGCACGGAGGCCTGGCGGTGTCATGCAGCACGGAGGCCTGGCAGTGTCATGCAGCACGGAGGCCTGGCGGTGTTCGCCTGGAGAGAACCGGCTCAGGCTGGCCCTTGTCGAAGGATTGTATTTTTCTTCATGCCGAAGACACAACATCAGGCCGGCCGGCTGGGAACGTGTCCTTGGTACGGGGAGGTACAAGAATTTGGTGGGCGGCAGGCTACTGGCCGTATTTTTCCATGAAGGAACAAGCTTCTATATTAGTGAAAGCACGAAGCAGTTGTGGAGTCAGTCCGTAGGCGGCATCCAGCCGTCTGCAGCGAAGCTATTAATTATTTCAGGGAAGATAGTCGCCATTCCAAAGACTGAGAAGAATTAAGAAACTGATACTCTCTTAGAAAGATTGAAGTTATTTTAGTGGAGACGGCTGGAGAGCTTTGACATTAAGAGCACGGAGGCCTGGCGGTGTCATGCAGCATGGAGGCCTGGCTTTGTCATGCAGCACGGAGGCCTGGAGGTGTCATGCAGCACGGAGGCCTGGCGGTGTCATGCAGCACGGAGGCCTGGCGGTGTCATGCAGCACGGAGGCCTGGCGGTGTCATGCAGCACGGAGGCCTGGCGGTGTCATGCAGCACGGAGGCCTGGCGGTGTCATGCACGGAGGCCTGGCGGTGTCATGCAGCACGGAGGCCTGGCGGTGTCATGCACAGAGGCCTGGCGGTGTCATGCAGCACAGGGGCCTGGCGGTGTCATGCAGCACAGAGGCCTGGCGGTGTCATGCAGCACGGAGGCCTGGCGGTTTCATGCAGCACGGAGGCCTGGCGGTGTCATGCAGCACGGAGGCTTGGCGGTGTCATGCACGGAGGCCTGGCGGTGTCATGCAGCACGGAGGCCTGGCGGTGTCATGCACGGAGGCCTGGCGGTGTCATGCAGCACGGAGGCCTGGCGGTGTCATGCAGCATGGAGGCCTGGCGGTGTCATGCACGGAGGCCTGGCGGTGTCATGCAGCATGGAGGCCTGGCGGTGTCATGCAGCACAGAGGCCTGGCGGTGTCATGCAGCACGGAGGCCTGGCGATGTCATGCAGCACGGAGGCCTGGCGGTGTCATGCAGCACGGAGGCCTGGCGGTGTCATGCAGCACGGAGGCCTGGCGGTGTCATGCAGCACGGAGGCCTGGCGGTGTCATGCAGCACGGAGGCCTGGCGGTGTCATGCAGCAGGGAGGCCTGGCGGTGTCATGCACGGAGGCCTGGCGGTGTCATGCAGCACGGAGGCCTGGCGGTGTCATGCAGCACGGAGGCCTGGCGGTGTCATGCAGCACGGAGGCCTGGCGGTGTCATGCAGCACGGAGGCCTGGCGGTGTCATGCAGCACGGAGGCCTGGCGGTGTCATGCACGGAGGCCTGGCGGTGTCATGCACGGAGGTCTGGCGGTGTCATGCAGCATGGAGGCCTGGCGGTGTCATGCAGCACGGAGGCCTGGCGGTGTCATGCAGCACGGAGGCAGGCCTGGTGGTGTCATGCACGGAGGCCTGGCGATGTCATGCAGCACGGAGGCCTGGCGGTGTCATGCAGCACGGAGGCCTGGCGGTGTCATGCAGCACAGCGGCCTGGCAGTGTCATGCAGCACGGAGGCCTGGCGGTGTCATGCAGCACGGAGGCCTGGCGGTGTCATGCAGCACGGAGGGCTGGCGGTGTCATGCAGCACGGAGGCCTGGCGGTGTCATGCACGGAGGCATGGCGGTGTCATGCAGCACGGAGGCCTGGCGGTGTCATGCACGGAGGCCTGGCGGTGTCATGCACGGAGGCCTGGCGGTGTCATGCACGGAGGCCTGGCGGTGTCATGCAGCATGGAGTCCTGGCGGTGTCATGCAGCACGGAGGCCTGGCGGTGTCATGCAGCACGGAGGCCTGGTGGTGTCATGCACGGAGGCCTGGTGGTGTCATGCACGGAGGCCTGGCGGTGTCATGCAGCACGGAGGCCTGGCGGTGTCATGCAGCACAGCGGCCTGACAGTGTCATGCAGCACAGAGGCCTGGCGGTGTCATGCAGCACGGCGGCCTGGCAGTGTCATGCAGCACGGAGGCCTGGCGGTGTCATGCAGCACGGAGGCCTGGCGGTGTCATGCAGCACGGAGGCCTGGCGGTGTCATGCAGCACGGAGGCCTGGCGGTGTCATGCACGGAGGCCTGGCGGTGTCATGCACGGAGGCCTGGCGGTGTCATGCACGGAGGCCTGGCGGTGTCATGCACGGAGGCCTGGCGGTGTCATGCAGCATGGAGGCCTGGCGGTGTCATGCAGCACGGAGGCCTGGCGGTGTCATGCACGGAGGCCTGGCGGTGTCATGCACGGAGGCCTGGCGGTGTCATGCAGCACGGAGGCCTGGCGGTGTCATGCAGCACGGAGGCCTGGCGGTGTCATGCAGCACGGAGGCCTGGCGGTGTCATGCACCGAGGCCTGGCAGTGTCATGCAGCACGGAGGCCTGGCGGTGTCATGCAGCACGGAGGCCTGGCGGTGTCATGCAGCACGGAGGCCTGGCGGTATCATGCAGCACGGAGGCCTGGCGGTGTCATGCAGCACGGAGGCCTGGCGGTGTCATGCACGGAGGCCTGGTGGTGTCATGCACGGAGGCCTGGCGGTGTCATGCAGCACGGAGGCCTGGCGGTGTCATGGACGGAGGCCTGTCAGTGTCATGCAGCACGGAGGCCTGGCGGTGTCATGCACGGAGGCCTGGCGGTGTCATGCAGCACGGAGGCCTGGCGGTGTCATGCAGCACGGAGGCCTGGCGGTGTCATGCAGCACAGAGGCCTGGCGGTGTCATGCAGCACAGAGGCCTGGCGGTGTCATGCAGCACAGCGGCCTGGTGGTGTCATGCAGCACGGAGGCCTGGCGGTGTCATGCAGCACGGGGGCCTAGCGGTGTCATGCAGCACGGAGGCCTGGCGGTGTCATGCACGGAGGCCTGGCGGTGTCATGCACGGAGGCCTGGCGGTGTCATGCAGCACGGAGGCCTGGCGGTGTCATGCAGCACGGAGGCCTGGCGGTGTCATGCAGCACGGAGGCCTGGCGGTGTCATGCAGCACGGAGGCCTGGCGGTGTCATGCAGCACAGCGGCCTGGCGGTGTCATGCAGCACAGCGGCCTGGCGGTGTCATGCAGCACAGCGGCCTGGCGGTGTCATGCAGCACGGAGGCCTGGCGGTGTCATGCAGCACGGAGGCCTGGCGGTGTCATGCAGCACGGAGGCCTGGCGGTGTCATGCAGCACAGAGGCCTGGCGGTGTCATGCAGCACGGAGGCCTGGCGGTGTCATGCACGGAGGCCTGGCGGTGTCATGCACGGAGGCCTGGCGGTGTCATGCAGCACGGAGCCCTGGCGGTGTCATGCAGCACGGAGGCCTGGCGGTGTCATGCAGCACGGAGGCCTGGTGGTGTCATGCAGCACGGAGGCCTGGCGGTGTCATGCAGCACGGAGGCCTGGCGGTGTCATGCACCGAGGCCTGGCAGTGTCATGCAGCACGGAGGCCTGGCGGTGTCATGCAGCACGGAGGCCTGGCGGTGTCATGCAGCACGGAGGCCTGGCGGTATCATGCAGCACGGAGGCCTGGCGGTGTCATGCAGCACGGAGGCCTGGCGGTGTCATGCACGGAGGCCTGGTGGTGTCATGCACGGAGGCCTGGCGGTGTCATGCAGCACGGAGGCCTGGCGGTGTCATGGACGGAGGCCTGTCAGTGTCATGCAGCACGGAGGCCTGGCGGTGTCATGCACGGAGGCCTGGCGGTGTCATGCAGCACGGAGGCCTGGCGGTGTCATGCAGCACGGAGGCCTGGCGGTGTCATGCAGCACAGAGGCCTGGCGGTGTCATGCAGCACAGAGGCCTGGCGGTGTCATGCAGCACAGCGGCCTGGTGGTGTCATGCAGCACGGAGGCCTGGCGGTGTCATGCAGCACGGGGGCCTAGCGGTGTCATGCAGCACGGAGGCCTGGCGGTGTCATGCACGGAGGCCTGGCGGTGTCATGCACGGAGGCCTGGCGGTGTCATGCAGCACGGAGGCCTGGCGGTGTCATGCAGCACGGAGGCCTGGCGGTGTCATGCAGCACGGAGGCCTGGCGGTGTCATGCAGCACGGAGGCCTGGCGGTGTCATGCAGCACAGCGGCCTGGCGGTGTCATGCAGCACAGCGGCCTGGCGGTGTCATGCAGCACAGCGGCCTGGCGGTGTCATGCAGCACGGAGGCCTGGCGGTGTCATGCAGCACGGAGGCCTGGCGGTGTCATGCAGCACGGAGGCCTGGCGGTGTCATGCAGCACAGAGGCCTGGCGGTGTCATGCAGCACGGAGGCCTGGCGGTGTCATGCACGGAGGCCTGGCGGTGTCATGCACGGAGGCCTGGCGGTGTCATGCAGCACGGAGCCCTGGCGGTGTCATGCAGCACGGAGGCCTGGCGGTGTCATGCAGCACGGAGGCCTGGTGGTGTCATGCAGCACGGAGGCCTGGCGGTGTCATGCAGCACGGAGGCCTGGCGGTGTCATGCACAGAGGCCTGGCAGTGTCATGCAGCACGGAGGCCTGGCGGTGTCATGCAGCACGGAGACCTGGCGGTGTCATGGAGCATGGAGGCCTGGCGGTGTCATGCAGCACGGAGGCCTGGCGGTGTCATGCAGCACGGAGGCCTGGCGGTGTCATGCAGCATGGAGGCCTGGCGGTGTCATGCAGCACGGAGTCCTGGCGGTGTCATGCAGCACGGAGGCCTGGCGGTGTCATGCAGCACAGAGGCCTGGCGGTGTCATGCACGGAGGCCTGGCGGTGTCATGCAGCACGGAGGCCTGGCGGTGTCATGCACGGAGGCCTGGCGGTGTCATGCAGCACGGAGGCCTGGCGGTGTCATGCAGCACGGAGGCCTGGCGGTGTCATGCAGCACGGAGGCCTGGAGGTGTCATGCAGCACGGAGGCCTGGCGGTGTCATGCACAGAGGCATGGCGGTGTCATGCACGGAGGCCTGGCGGTGTCATGCACGGAGGCCTGGCGGTGTCATGCACGGAGGCCTGGCGGTGTCATGCAGCATGGAGGCCTGGCGGTGTCATGCAGCACGGAGGCCTGGCGGTGTCATGCAGCACGGAGGCCTGGCGGTGTCATGCACGGAGGCCTGGTGGTGTCATGCACGGAGGCCTGGCGGTGTCATGCAGCACGGAGGCCTGGCGGTATCATGCAGCATGGAGGCCTGGCGGTGTCATGCAGCACGGAGGCCTGGCGGTGTCATGCAGCACGGAGGCCTGGTGGTGTCATGCAGCACGGAGGCCTGGCGGTGTCATGCAGCACGGAGGCCTGGCGGTGTCATGCAGCACAGCGGCCTGGCAGTGTCATGCAGCACGGAGGCCTGGCGGTGTCATGCAGCACGGAGGCCTGGCGGTGTCATGCAGCACGGAGGCCTGGCGGTGTCATGCACGGAGGCCTGGCGGTGTCATGCACGGAGGCCTGGCGGTGTCATGCACGGAGGCCTGGCGGTGTCATGCACGGAGGCCTGGCGGTGTCATGCAGCATGGAGGCCTGGCGGTGTCATGCAGCACGGAGGCCTGGCGGTGTCATGCACGGAGGCCTGGCGGTGTCATGCACGGAGGCCTGGCGGTGTCATGCAGCACGGAGGCCTGGCGGTGTCATGCAGCACGGAGGCCTGGCGGTGTCATGCAGCACAGCGGCCAAGAGGTGTCATGCAGCACGGAGGCCTGGCGGTGTCATGCAGCACGGAGGCCTGGCGGTGTCATGCAGCACGGAGGCCTGGCGGTGTCATGCAGCACGGAGGCCTGGCGGTGTCATGCACGGAGGCCTGGCGGTGTCATGCACGGAGGTCTGGCGGTGTCATGCAGCATGGAGGCCTGGCGGTGTCATGCAGCACGGAGGCCTGGCGGTGTCATGCAGCACGGAGGCAGGCCTGGTGGTGTCATGCACGGAGGCCTGGCGATGTCATGCAGCACGGAGGCCTGGCGGTGTCATGCAGCACGGAGGCCTGGTGGTGTCATGCAGCACAGCGGCCTGGCAGTGTCATGCAGCACGGAGGCCTGGCGGTGTCATGCAGCACGGAGGCCTGGCGGTGTCATGCAGCACGGAGGGCTGGCGGTGTCATGCAGCACGGAGGCCTGGCGGTGTCATGCACGGAGGCATGGCGGTGTCATGCAGCACGGAGGCCTGGCGGTGTCATGCACGGAGGCCTGGCGGTGTCATGCACGGAGGCCTGGCGGTGTCATGCACGGAGGCCTGGCGGTGTCATGCAGCATGGAGTCCTGGCGGTGTCATGCAGCACGGAGGCCTGGCGGTGTCATGCAGCACGGAGGCCTGGTGGTGTCATGCACGGAGGCCTGGTGGTGTCATGCACGGAGGCCTGGCGGTGTCATGCAGCACGGAGGCCTGGCGGTGTCATGCAGCACAGCGGCCTGACAGTGTCATGCAGCACAGAGGCCTGGCGGTGTCATGCAGCACGGCGGCCTGGCAGTGTCATGCAGCACGGAGGCCTGGCGGTGTCATGCAGCACGGAGGCCTGGCGGTGTCATGCAGCACGGAGGCCTGGCGGTGTCATGCAGCACGGAGGCCTGGCGGTGTCATGCACCGAGGCCTGGCAGTGTCATGCAGCACGGAGGCCTGGCGGTGTCATGCAGCACGGAGGCCTGGCGGTGTCATGCAGCACGGAGGCCTGGCGGTATCATGCAGCACGGAGGCCTGGCGGTGTCATGCAGCACGGAGGCCTGGCGGTGTCATGCACGGAGGCCTGGTGGTGTCATGCACGGAGGCCTGGCGGTGTCATGCAGCACGGAGGCCTGGCGGTGTCATGGACGGAGGCCTGTCAGTGTCATGCAGCACGGAGGCCTGGCGGTGTCATGCACGGAGGCCTGGCGGTGTCATGCAGCACGGAGGCCTGGCGGTGTCATGCAGCACGGAGGCCTGGCGGTGTCATGCAGCACAGAGGCCTGGCGGTGTCATGCAGCACAGAGGCCTGGCGGTGTCATGCAGCACAGCGGCCTGGCGGTGTCATGCAGCACGGAGGCCTGGCGGTGTCATGCAGCACGGGGGCCTAGCGGTGTCATGCAGCATGGAGGCCTGGCGGTGTCATGCACGGAGGCCTGGCGGTGTCATGCACGGAGGCCTGGCGGTGTCATGCAGCACGGAGGCCTGGCGGTGTCATGCAGCACGGAGGCCTGGCGGTGTCATGCAGCACGGAGGCCTGGCGGTGTCATGCAGCACGGAGGCCTGGCGGTGTCATGCAGCACAGCGGCCTGGCGGTGTCATGCAGCTCAGCGGCCTGGCGGTGTCATGCAGCACAGCGGCCTGGCGGTGTCATGCAGCACGGAGGCCTGGCGGTGTCATGCAGCACGGAGGCCTGGCGGTGTCATGCAGCATGGAGGCCTGGCGGTGTCATGCAGCACGGAGGCCTGGCGGTGTCATGCAGCACGGAGGCCTGGCGGTGTCATGCAGCACGGAGGCCTGGCGGTGTCATGCAGCATGGAGGCATGGCGGTGTCATGCAGCACGGAGGCCTGGCGGTGTCATGCACGGAGGCCTGGCAGTGTCATGCAGCATGGAGGCCTGGCGGTGTCATGCAGCACGGAGGCCTGGCGGTGTCATGCAGCACGGAGGCCTGGCGGTGTCATGCAGCACGGAGGCCTGGCGGTGTCATGCACGGAGGCCTGGCGGTGTCATGCAGCACGGAGGCCTGGCGGTGTCATGCAGCATGGAGGCCTGGCGGTGTCATGCAGCACGGAGGCCTGGCGGTGTCATGCACGGAGGCCTGGCAGTGTCATGCAGCATGGAGGCCTGGCGGTGTCATGCAGCACGGAGGCCTGGCGGTGTCATGCAGCACGGAGGCCTGGCGGTGTCATGCAGCACGGAGGCCTGGCGGTGTCATGCAGCACGGAGGCCTGGCGGTGTCATGCAGCACTGAGGCCTGGCGGTGTCATGCAGCACAGAGGCCTGGCGGTGTCATGCAGCACAGAGGCCTGGCGGTGTCATGCAGCACAGCGGCCTGGCGGTGTCATGCAGCACGGAGGCCTGGCGGTGTCATGCAGCACGGGGGCCTGGCGGTGTCATGCAGCACGGAGGCCTGGCGGTGTCATGCACGGAGGCCTGGCGGTGTCATGCACGGAGGCCTGGCGGTGTCATGCAGCACGGAGGCCTGGCGGTGTCATGCAGCACGGAGGCCTGGCGGTGTCATGCAGCACGGAGGCCTGGCGGTGTCATGCAGCACGGAGGCCTGGCGGTGTCATGCAGCACGGAGGCCTGGCGGTGTCATGCAGCACGGAGGCCTGGCGGTGTCATGCAGCACAGCGGCCTGGCGGTGTCATGCAGCACAGCGGCCTGGCGGTGTCATGCAGCACAGCGGCCTGGCGGTGTCATGCAGCACGGAGGCCTGGCGGTGTCATGCAGCACGGAGGCCTGGCGGTGTCATGCAGCACGGAGGCCTGGCGGTGTCATGCAGCACGGAGGCCTGGCGGTGTCATGCAGCACGGAGGCCTGGCGGTGTCATGCAGCACGGAGGCCTGGCGGTGTCATGCAGCACGGAGGCCTGGCGGTGTCATGCAGCACGGAGGCCTAGCGGTGTCATGCAGCACGGAGGCCTGGCGGTGTCATGCAGCACGGAGGCCTGGCGGTGTCATGCACGGAGGCCTGGCGGTGTCATGCACGGAGGCCTGGCGGTGTCATGCAGCACGGAGGCCTGGCGGTGTCATGCAGCACGGAGGCCTGGCGGTGTCATGCACAGAGGCCTGGCGGTGTCATGCAGCACGGAGGCCTGGTGGTGTCATGCAGCACGGAGGCCTGGCGGTGTCATGCAGCACGGAGGCCTGGCGGTGTCATGCAGCACGGAGGCCTGGCGGTGTCATGCAGCACGGAGGCCTGTCGGTGTCATGCAGCACGGAGGCCTGTCGGTGTCATGCAGCACGGAGGCCTGGCGGTGTCATGCAGCACAGAAGCCTGGCGGTGTCATGCAGCACGGAGGCCTGGCGGTGTCATGCAGCACGGAGGTCTGGCGGTGTCATGCAGCACGGAGGCCTGGCGGTGTCATGCAGCACGGAGGCCTGGCGGTGTCATGCAGCACGGAGGCCTGGCAGTGTCATGCAGCACGGAGGCCTGGCGGTGTCATGCAGCATGGAGGCCTGGCGGTGTCATGCACGGAGGCCTGGCGGTGTCATGCACGGAGGCCTGGCGGTGTCATGCAGCACGGAGGCCTGGCGGTGTCATGCAGCACGGAGGCCTGGCGGTGTCATGCAGCACGGCGGCCTGGCGGTGTCATGCAGCACGGAGGCCTGGCGGTGTCATGCAGCACGGAGGCCTGGCAGTGTCATGCAGCACGGAGGCCTGGCGGTGTCATGCAGCACGGAGGCCTGGCGGTGTCATGCAGCACGGAGGCCTGGCGGTGTCATGCACGGAGGCCTGGCGGTGTCATGCACGGAGGCCTGGCGGTGTCATGCAGCACGGAGGCCTGGCGGTGTCATGCAGCACGGAGGCCTGGCGGTGTCATGCAGCACGGAGGCCTGGCGGTGTCATGCACGGAGGCCTGGCGGTGTCATGCAGCACAGAGGCCTGGCGGTGTCATGCAGCACGGAGGCCTGGCGGTGTGTTCTGCTCGACTTTCCTGGCCCTCTTTTGAGGGAAGGTGATTGGAGGTGACTTCAGTCTACTATCATTCCAGTGTGAGGGTTGGAACCGTGAATAGTGCCTATTTACAAGGCATCTTGACATAATTCTGTATTCCTCTCCTTAGATTAGGGCTTATAAACTTATGCTAGGGGATAGATTCATTAGTACTAGGGACAATCTGTCCTTTTGTAAGGGTATTAGTATACTTTCTATGGAATTATGCTTAGTTCTGGTCTGGTAGGCCTCAAACGGGAGAGACTCCATCTTTCTTTCTGCTCCGGCAGCTTGAGACGCTTCTAGGTCAAATGTAATGTTTTAGTTATGAGGTGTTGTTCGCCTGGAGAGAACCGGCTCAGGCTGGCCCTTGTCGAAGGATTGTATTTTTCTTCATGCCGAAGACACAACATCAGGCCGGCCGGCTGGGAACGTGTCCTTGGTACGGGGAGGTACAAGAATTTGGTGGGCGGCAGGCTACTGGCCGTAATTTTCCATGAAGGAACAAGCTTCTATATTAGTGAAAGCACGAAGCAGTTGTGGAGTCAGTCCGTAGGCGGCATCCAGCCGTCAGCAGCGAAGCTATTAATTATTTCAGGGAAGATAGTCGCCATTCCAAAGACTGAGAAGAATTAAGAAACTGATACTCTCTTAGAAAGATTGAAGTTATTTTAGTGGAGACGGCTGGATAGCTTTGACATTAAGATCAGAGCATAAAGAGTGAAGCAGTTAGTTGAACGAACGACGATCCGAGAGGCTGAAACTGAACTACCAAATTGAAGCTGGGAAGTGAAGAGGGTCCGTGAGTGAGACGAGAGAGGAGTAGCGCAGAACATCCAGAGAGAGAGAGAGTAGTCAAAGGGAGAAAGGTTCCAGTGACTTGGAGAAGGGTGAAGGGAACAGCGCATAATGGTGCAGACGTGTATCTGTGACTGCGGAGGTGTGACTTCAAGACGAGCCAAGGCACCAACGAGAAGGGAACCTAGATGACTGCTGAGTCCAGACTTCATATTAATAAGGTGACGTCGACCCTTTCTTATTAGAGTGCACATTCTAATCTTTCACTTTCCTTTGCAGGCTATGTGTTATCGTATGGTGTTATATAATTGTTTCTCGTTTTGAGAAATAAAGTACCCCAGTTCTTAGTGAACCGACATGTGCTTCGTATTCTTGCATGAAAAGGTAACCTGTTCTTCTAGTCAGGTGCTACTATGTGAACAGATGCTAACCCTGGTCAGGTAAGTGGTAACTGAATAAGGGAGAGAGGAGCCCTTGGATTGAAGGATAGGTTGTACGTTATCTAATTTGGCAATTATTGTGTGATCCATAATATTGTAGTACTATACCCCTGGTGAATAGCGAGAAACTGCCGTTGGGGTAGAGGAGTCTGGGTCCGTCTAGGACCGCGAGGCCGGATAAACTGCCGTTGGGGTAGAGGAGTCTGGGTCCGTCTGGGACCGCGAGGCCGGATAAACTGATCCCTTTATGTAATGGTAATCATAGGATAAACTGCCGTTGGGGTAGAGGAGTCTGGGTCCGTCTGGGACCGCGAGGCCGGATAAACTGCCGTTGGGGTAGAGGAGTCTGGGTCCGTCTGGGACCGCGAGGCCGGATAAACTGCCGTTGGGGTAGAGGAGTCTGGGTCCGTCTGGGACCGCGAGGCCGGATAAACTGCCGTTGGGGTAGAGGAGTCTGGGTCCGTCTGGGACCGCGAGGCCGGATAAACTGCCGTTGGGGTAGAGGAGTCTGGGTCCGTCTGGGACCGCGAGGCCGGATAAACTGCCGTTGGGGTAGAGGAGTCTGGGTCTGAATGATCGCGAGACTGATTGATTGACATCATAGGAAGTCTGGGTATGTACATTATGAATTCCCTGTCCTTAGGTGGTAGATATATGCTGTTACCTGCTGTAAATAGGCCCTAGGGAGGGGGGGGGGGTTACGTTTTGGCTGAGTTGGTAATGCTCTAATGAGTTGATCCTATCTAATCTGAGAAATCAGTCAGAACACGGTGTCATGCACGGAGGCCTGGCGGTGTCATGCAGCACGGAGGCCTGGCGGTGTCATGCAGCACGGAGGCATGCGGGTGTCATGCAGCACGGAGGCCTGGCGGTGTCATGCACGGAGGCATGGCGGTGTCATGCAGCACGGAGGCCTGGCGGTGTCATGCACGGAGGCCTGGCGGTGTCATGCACGGAGGCCTGGCGGTGTCATGCACGGAGGCCTGGCGGTGTCATGCAGCATGGAGGCCTGGCGGTGTCATGCAGCACAGAGGCCTGGCAGTGTCATGCAGCACGGAGGCCTGGCGGTGTCATGCACGGAGGCCTGGTGGTGTCATGCAGCACAGAGGCCTGGCGGTGTCATGCAGCACGGAGGCCTGGCGGTGTCATGCAGCACAGCGGCCTGGCGGTGTCAGGCAGCACGGAGGCCTGGCGGTGTCATGCAGCACGGAGGCCTGGCGGTGTCATGCAGCACGGAGGCCTGGCGGTGTCATGCAGCACGGAGGCCTGGCGGTGTCATGCAGCACGGAGGCCTGGCGGTGTCATGCACGGAGGCCTGGCGGTGTCATGCAGCACGGAGGCCTGGCGGTGTCATGCAGCATGGAGGCCTGGCGGTGTGATACTCTCTTAGAAAGATTGAAGTTATTTTAGTGGAGACGGCTGGAGAGCTTTGACATTAAGATCAGAGCATAAAGAGTGAAGCAGTTAGTTGAACGAACGACGATCCGAGAGGCTGAAACTGAACTACCAAATTGAAGCTGGGAAGTGAAGAGGGTCCGTGAGTGAGACGAGAGAGGAGTAGCGCAGAACATCCAGAGAGAGAGAGAGTAGTCAAAGGGAGAAAGGTTCCAGTGACTTGGAGAAGGGTGAAGGGAACAGCGCAAACGGTGCAGACGTGTATCTGTGACTGCGGAGGTGTGACTTCAAGACGAGCCAAGGCACCAACGAGAAGGGAACCTAGATGACTGCTGAGTCCAGACTTCATATTAATAAGGTGACGTCGACCCTTTCTTATTAGAGTGCACATTCTAATCTTTCACTTTCCTTTGCAGGCTATGTGTTATCATATGGTGTTATATAATTGTTTGTCGTTTTGAGAAATAAAGTACCCCTTCTTAGTGAACCGACATGTGCTTCGTATTCTTGCATGAAAAGGTAACCTGTTCTTCTAGTCAGGTGCTACTATGTGAACAGATGCTAACCCTGGTCAGGTAAGTGGTAACTGAATAAGGTCGAGAGGAGCCCTTGGATTGAAGGATAGGTTGTACGTTATCTAATTTGGCAATTATTGTGTGATCCATAATATTGTAGTACTATACCCCTGGTGAATAGCGAGAAACTGCCGTTGGGGTAGAGGAGTCTGGGTCCGTCTAGGACCGCGAGGCCGGATAAACTGCCGTTGGGGTAGAGGAGTCTGGGTCCGTCTGGGACCGCGAGGCCGGATAAACTGATCCCTTTATGTAATGGTAATCATAGGATAAACTGCAGTTGGGGTAGAGGAGTCTGGGTCCGTCTGGGACCGCGAGGCCGGATAAACTGCCGTTGGGGTAGAGGAGTCTGGGTCCGTCTGGGACCGCGAGGCCGGATAAACTGCCGTTGGGGTAGAGGAGTCTGGGTCCGTCTGGGACCGCGAGGCCGGATAAACTGCCGTTGGGGTAGAGGAGTCTGGGTCTGAATGATCGCGAGACTGATTGATTGACATCATAGGAAGTCTGGGTATGTACATTATGAATTCCCTGTCCTTAGGTGGTAGATATATGCTGTTACCTGCTGTAAATAGGCCCTAGGGGGGGGGGGGTTACGTTTTGGCTGAGTTGGTAATGCTCTGATGAGTTGATCCTATCTAATCTGAGAAATCAGTCAGAACACGGTGTCATGCACGGAGGCCTGGCGGTGTCATGCAGCACGGAGGCCTAGCGGTGTCATGCAGCACGGAGGCCTGGCGGTGTCATGCTGCACGGAGGCCTGGCGATGTCATGCAGCACGGAGGCCTGGCGGTGTCATGCAGCATGGAGGCCTGGCGGTGTCATGCAGCACGGAGGCCTGGCGGTGTCATGCAGTACGGAGGCCTGGCGGTGTCATGCAGCACAGAGGCCTGGCGGTGTCATGCACGGAGGCCTGGCGGTGTCATGCAGCACGGAGGCCTGGCGGTGTCATGCACGGAGGCCTGGCGGTGTCATGCAGCACGGAGGCCTGGCGGTGTCATGCAGCACGGAGGCCTGGCGGTGTCATGCAGCACGGAGGCCTGCAGGTGTCATGCAGCACGGAGGCCTGGCGGTGTCATGCATGGAGGCATGGCGGTGTCATGCAGCACGGAGGCCTGGCGGTGTCATGCACGGAGGCCTGGCGGTGTCATGCACGGAGGCCTGGCGGTGTCATGCAGCATGGAGGCCTGGCGGTGTCATGCAGCACGGAGGCCTGGCGGTGTCATGCAGCACGGAGGCCTGGCGGTGTCATGCAGCACGGAGGCCTGGCGGTGTCATGCAGCACGGAGGCCTGGCGGTGTCATGCAGCACGGAGGCCTGGCGGTGTCATGCAGCACGGAGGCCTGGCGGTGTCATGCAGCACGGAGGCCTGGCAGTGTCATGCACGGAGGCCTGGCGGTGTCATGCACGGAGGCCTGGCGGTGTCATGAAGCACGGAGGCCTGCGGTGTCATGCAGCACGGAGGCCTGGCGGTGTCATGCAGCACGGAGGCCTGGCGGTGTCATGCAGCACGGAGGCCTGGCGGTGTCATGCAGCACGGAGGCCTGGCGGTGTCATGCAGCACGGAGGCCTGGCGGTGTCATGCAGCACGGAGGCCTGGCGGTGTCATGCACGGAGGCCTGGCGGTGTCATGAAGCACGGAGGCCTGCGGTGTCTTGCAGCACGGAGGCCTGGCGGTGTCATGCAGCACGGAGGCCTGGCGGTGTCATGCAGCAAGGAGGCCTGGCGGTGTCATGCACGGAGGCCTGGCGGTGTCAGGCAGCACGGAGGCCTGGCGGTGTCATGCAGCACGGAGGCCTGGCGGTGTCATGCACGGAGGCCTGGCGGTGTCATGCACGGAGGCCTGGCGGTGTCATGCAGCACGGAGGCCTGGCGGTGTCATGGAGCACGGAGGCCTGGCGGTGTCATGCAGCACGGAGGCCTGGCGGTGTCATGCAGCACGGAGGCCTGGCGGTGTCATGCAGCACGGAGGCCTGGCGGTGTCATGCAGCACGGAGGCCTGGCGGTGTGTTCTGCTCGACTTTTCCGGCCCTCTTTTGAGGGAGGGTGATTGGAGGTGACTTCAGTCTACTATCATTCCAGTGTGAGGGTTGGAACCGTGAATAGTGCCTATTTACAAGGCATTTTGACATAATTCTGTATTCCTCTCCTTAGATTAGGGCTTATAAACTTATGCTAGGGGATAGATTCATTAGTACTAGGGACAATCTGTCCTTTTGTAAGGGTATTAGTATACTTTCTATGGAATTATGATTAGTTCGGGTCTGGTAGGCCTCAAACCTGAGAGACTCCATCTTTCTTTCTGCTCCGGCAGCTTGAGACGCTTCTAGGTCAAATGTAATGTTTTAGTTATGAGGTGTTGTTCGCCTGGAGAGAACCGGCTCAGGCTGGCCCTTGTCGAAGGATTGTATTTTTCTTCATGCCGAAGACACAACATCAGGCCGGCCGGCTGGGAACGTGTCCTTGGTACGGGGAGGTACAAGAATTTGGAGGGCGGCAGGCTACTGGCCGTAATTTTCCATGAAGGAACAAGCTTCTATATTAGTGAAAGCACAAAGCAGTTGTGGAGTCAGTCCGTAGGCGGCATCCAGCCGTCAGCAGCGAAGCTATTAATTATTTCAGGGAAGATAGTCGCCATTCCAAAGACTGAGAAGAATTAAGAAACTGATACTCTCTTAGAAAGATTGAAGTTATTTTAGTGGAGACGGCTGGAGAGCTTTGACATTAAGATCAGAGCATAAAGAGTGAAGCAGTTAGTTGAACGAACGACGATCCGAGAGGCTGAAACTGAACTACCAAATTGAAGCTGGGAAGTGAAGAGGGTCCGTGAGTGAGACGAGAGAGGAGTAGCGCAGAACATCCAGAGAGAGAGAGAGTAGTCAAAGGGAGAAAGGTTCCAGTGACTTGGAGAAGGGTGAAGGGAACAGCGCATAATGGTGCAGACGTGTATCTGTGACTGCGGAGGTGTGACTTCAAGACGAGCCAAGGCACCAACGAGAAGGGAACCTAGATGACTGCTGAGTCCAGACTTCATATTAATAAGGTGACGTCGACCCTTTCTTATTAGAGTGCACATTCTAATCTTTCACTTTCCTTTGCAGGCTATGTGTTATCGTATGGTGTTATATAATTGTTTGTCGTTTTGAGAAATAAAGTACCCCAGTTCTTAGTGAACCGACATGTGCTTCGTATTCTTGCATGAAAAGGTAACCTGTTCTTCTAGTCAGGTGCTACTATGTGAACAGATGCTAACCCTGGTCAGGTAAGTGGTAACTGAATAAGGGAGAGAGGAGCCCTTGGATTGAAGGATAGGTTGTACGTTATCTAATTTGGCAATTATTGTGTGATCCATAATATTGTAGTACTATACCCCTGGTGAATAGCGAGAAACTGCCGTTGGGGTAGAGGAGTCTGGGTCCGTCTAGGACCGCGAGGCCGGATAAACTGCCGTTGGGGTAGAGGAGTCTGGGTCCGTCTGGGACCGCGAGGCCGGATAAACTGATCCCTTTATGTAATGGTAATCATAAGATAAACTGCCGTTGGGGTAGAGGAGTCTCGGTCCGTCTGGGACCGCGAGGCCGGATAAACTGCCGTTGGGGTAGAGGAGTCTGGGTCCGTCTGGGACCGCGAGGCCGGACAAACTGCCGTTGGGGTAGATGAGTCTGGGTCCGTCTGGGACCGCGAGGCCGGATAAACTGCCGTTGGGGTAGAGGAGTCTGGGTCCGTCTGGGACCGCGAGGCCGGATAAACTGCCGTTGGGGTAGAGGAGTCAGGGTCCGTCTGGGACCACGAGGCCGGATAAACTGCCGTTGGGGTAGAGGAGTCTGGGTCTGAATGATCGCGAGACTGATTGATTGACATCATAGGAAGTCTGGGTATGTACATTATGAATTCCCTGTCCTTAGGTGGTAGATATATGCTGTTACCTGCTGTAAATAGGCCTTAGGGGGGGGAGGTGGTTACGTTTTGGCTGAGTTGGTAATGCTCTGATGAGTTGATCCTATCTAATCTGAGAAATCAGTCAGAACACGGTGTCATGCACGGAGGCCTGGCGGTGTCATGCAGCACGGAGGCCTAGCGGTGTCATGCAGCACGGAGGCCTGGCGGTGTCATGCAGCACGGAGGCCTGGCGGTGTCATGCAGCACGGAGGCCTGGCGGTGTCATGCACGGAGGCCTGGCGGTGTCATGCACGGAGGCCTGGCGGTGTCATGCACGGAGGCCTGGCGGTGTCATGCAGCACGGAGGCCTGGCGGTGTCATGCATGGAGGCCTGGCGGTGTCATGCAGCACGGAGACCTGGTGGTGTCATGCACGGAGGCCTGGCGGTGTCATGCAGCACGGAGGCCTGGCGGTGTCATGCACGGAGGCCTGGCGGTGTCATGCACGGAGGCCTGGCGGTGTCATGCAGCACAGAGGCCTGGCGGTGTCATGCAGCACAGAGGCCTTGCGGTGTCATGCAGCACGGAGGCCTGGCGGTGTCATGCAGCACGGAGGCTTGGTGGTGTCATGCAGCACTGAGGCCTTGCGGTGTCATGCAGCACGGAGGCCTGGCGGTGTCATGCAGCACGGAGGCCTGGCGGTGTCATGCAGCACGGAGGCCTGGCGGTGTCATGCACGGAGGCCTGGCGGTGTCATGCAGCACAGAGGCCTGGCGGTGTCATGCACGGAGGCCTGGCGGTGTCATACAGCACGGAGGCCTGGCGGTGTCATGCAGCACGGAGGCCTGGCGGTGTCATGCACGGAGGCCTGGCGGTGTCATACAGCACGGAGGCCTGGCGGTGTCATGCAGCACGGAGGCCTGGCGGTGTCATGCAGCACGGAGGCCTGGCGGTGTCATGCAGCACGGAGGCCTGGTGGTGTCATGCAGCACAGAGGCCTGGCGGTGTCATGCAGCACGGAGGCCTGGCGGTGTCATGCAGCACGGAGGCCTGGCGGTGTCATGCACGGAGGCCTGGCGGTGTCATGCAGCACGTAGGCCTGGCGGTGTCATGCACAGAGGCCTGGCGGTGTCATGCAGCACGGAGGCCTGGCGGTGTCATGCACGGAGGCCTGGCGGTGGCATGCAGCACGGAGGCCTGGCGGTGGCATGCACGGAGGCCTGGCGGTGTCATGCAGAACGGAGGCCTGGCGGTGTCATGCAGCACGGAGGCCTGGCGGTGTCATGCAGCACGGAGGCCTGGCGGTGTCATGCAGCACGGAGGCCTGGCGGTGTCATGCATGGAGGCCTGGAGGTGTCATGCAGCACGGAGGCCTGGCGGTGTCATGAAGCACGGAGGTCTGGCGGTGTCATGCACGGAGGCCTGGCGGTGTCATGCAGCATGGAGGCCTGGCGGTGTCATGCAGCACGGAGGCCTGGCGGTGTCATGCAGCACAGAGGCCTGGCGATGTCATGCAGCACGGAGGCCTGGCGGTGTCATGCACGGAGGCCTGGCGGTGTCATGCAGCACGGAGGCCTGGCGGTGTCATGCAGCACGGAGGCCTGGCGGTGTCATGCACGGAGGCCTGGCGGTGTCATGCAGCACGGAGGCCTGGCGGTGTCATGCATGGTGGCCTGGCGGTATCATGCAGCACGGCGGCCTGGCGGTGTCATGCAGCACGGAGGCCTGGCGGTGTCATGCAGCATGGAGGCCTGGCGGTGTCATGCAGCACGGAGGCCTGGCGGTGTCATGCAGCACGGAGGCCTGGCGGTGTCATGCAGCACGGAGGCCTGGCGGTGTCATGCAGCACGGAGGCCTGGCGGTGTCATGCAGCACGGAGGCCTGGCAGTGTCATGCAGCACGGAGGCCTGGCGGTGTCATGCAGCATGGAGGCCTGGCGGTGTCATGCAGCACGGAGGCCTGGCGGTGTGTTCTGCTCGACTTTTCCTGCCCTCTTTTGAGGGAAGGTGATTGGAGGTGACTTCAGTCTACTATCATTCCAGTGTGAGGGTTGGAACCGTGAATATTTTGACATAATTCTGTATTCCTCTCCTTAGATTAGGGCTTATAAACTTATGCTAGGGGATAGATTCATTAGTACTAGGGACAATCTGTCCTTTTGTAAGGGTATTAGTATTCTTGCTATGGAATTATGCTTAGTTCGGTTCTGGTAGGCCTCAAACGGGGACGGAGGCCTGGCGGTGTCATGCAGCACGGAGGCCTGGCGGTGTCATGCACGGAGGCCTGGCGGTGTCATGCAACACGGCGGCCTGGCGGTGTCATGCAGCACGGAGGCCTGGCGGTGTCATGCACGGAGGCCTGGCGGTGTCATGCACGGAGGCCTGGCGGTGTCATGCAGCACGGAGGCCTGGCGGTGTCATGCACGGAGGCCTGGCGGTGTCATGCAGCACGGAGGCCTGGCGGTGTCATGCAGCACGGAGGCCTGGCAGTGTCATGCATGGAGGCCTGGCGGTGTCATGCAGCACGGAGGCCTGGCGGTGTCATGCAGCACGGAGGCCTGGCGGTGTCATGCACGGAGGCCTGGCGGTGTCATGCAGCACGTAGGCCTGGCGGTGTCATGCACAGAGGCCTGGCGGTGTCATGCAGCACGGAGGCCTGGCGGTGTCATGCAGCACGGAGGCCTGGCGGTGTCATGCAGCACGGAGGCCTGGCGGTGTCATGCATGGAGGCCTGGCGGTGTCATGCAGCATGGAGGCCTGGCGGTGTCATGCACGGAGGCCTGGCGGTGTCATGCAGCACGGAGGTCTGGCGGTGTCATGCACGGAGGCCTGGCGGTGTCATGCAGCATGGAGGCCTGGCGGTGTCATGCAGCACGGAGGCCTGGCGGTGTCATGCAGCACGGAGGCCTGGCGATGTCATGCAGCACGGAGGCTTGGCGGTGTCATGCACGGAGGCCTGGCGGTGTCATGCAGCACGGAGGCCTGGCGGTGTCATGCAGCACGGAGGCCTGGCGGTGTCATGCACGGAGGCCTGGCGGTGTCATGCAGCACGGAGGCCTGGCGGTGTCATGCATGGAGGCCTGGCGGTATCATGCAGCACGGCAGCCTGGCGGTGTCATGCAGCACGGAGGCCTGGCGGTGTCATGCAGCACGGAGGCCTGGCGGTGTCATGCAGCACGGAGGCCTGGCGGTGTCATACAGCACGGAGGCCTGGCGGTGTCATGCAGCACGGAGGCCTGGCGGTGTCATGCAGCACGGAGGCCTGGCGGTGTCATGCAGCACGGAGGCCTGGCAGTGTCATGCAGCACGGAGGCCTGGCGGTGTCATGCAGCACGGAGGCCTGGCGGTGTCATGCAGCACGGAGGCCTGGCGGTGTGTTCTGCTCGACTTTTCCTGCCCTCTTTTGAGGGAAGGTGATTGGAGGTGACTTCAGTCTACTAGCATTGCAGTGTGAGGGTTGGAACCGTGAATATTTTGACATAATTCTGTATTCCTCTCCTTAGATTAGGGCTTATAAACTTATGCTAGGGGATAGATTCATTAGTACTAGGGACAATCTGTCCTTTTGTAAGGGTATTAGTATTCTTGCTATGGAATTATGCTTAGTTCGGGTCTGGTAGGCCTCAAACGGGGACGGAGGCCTGGCGGTGTCATGCAGCACGGAGGCCTGGCGGTGTCATGCACGGAGGCCTGGCGGTGTCATGCAGCACGGCGGCCTGGCGGTGTCATGCAGCACGGAGGCCTGGCGGTGTCATGCACGGAGGCCTGGCGGTGTCATGCACGGAGGCCTGGCGGTGTCATGCAGCACGGAGGCCTGGCGGTGTCATGCAGCACAGAGGCCTGGCGGTGTCATGCAGCACAGAGGCCTTGCGGTGTCATGCAGCACGGAGGCCTGGCGGTGTCATGCAGCACGGAGGCTTGGTGGTGTCATGCAGCACTGAGGCCTTGCGGTGTCATGCAGCACGGAGGCCTGGTGGTGTCATGCAGCACGGAGGCCTGGCGGTGTCATGCAGCACGGAGGCCTGGCGGTGTCATGCACGGAGGCCTGGCGGTGTCATGCAGCACGGAGGCCTGGCGGTGTCATGCACGGAGGCCTGGCGGTGTCATGCAGCACAGAGGCCTGGCGGTGTCATGCACGGAGGCCTGGCGGTGTCATACAGCACGGAGGCCTGGCGGTGTCATGCAGCACGGAGGCCTGGCGGTGTCATGCACGGAGGCCTGGCGGTGTCATACAGCACGGAGGCCTGGCGGTGTCATGCAGCACGGAGGCCTGGCGGTGTCATGCAGCACGGAGGCCTGGCGGTGTCATGCAGCACGGAGGCCTGGTGGTGTCATGCAGCACAGAGGCCTGGCGGTGTCATGCAGCACGGAGGCCTGGCGGTGTCATGCAGCACGGAGGCCTGGCGGTGTCATGCACGGAGGCCTGGCGGTGTCATGCAGCACGTAGGCCTGGCGGTGTCATGCACAGAGGCCTGGCGGTGTCATGCAGCACGGAGGCCTGGCGGTGTCATGCACGGAGGCCTGGCGGTGGCATGCAGCACGGAGGCCTGGCGGTGGCATGCACGGAGGCCTGGCGGTGTCATGCAGAACGGAGGCCTGGCGGTGTCATGCAGCACGGAGGCCTGGCGGTGTCATGCAGCACGGAGGCCTGGCGGTGTCATGCAGCACGGAGGCCTGGCGGTGTCATGCATGGAGGCCTGGAGGTGTCATGCAGCACGGAGGCCTGGCGGTGTCATGAAGCACGGAGGTCTGGCGGTGTCATGCACGGAGGCCTGGCGGTGTCATGCAGCATGGAGGCCTGGCGGTGTCATGCAGCACGGAGGCCTGGCGGTGTCATGCAGCACAGAGGCCTGGCGATGTCATGCAGCACGGAGGCCTGGCGGTGTCATGCACGGAGGCCTGGCGGTGTCATGCAGCACGGAGGCCTGGCGGTGTCATGCAGCACGGAGGCCTGGCGGTGTCATGCACGGAGGCCTGGCGGTGTCATGCAGCACGGAGGCCTGGCGGTGTCATGCATGGTGGCCTGGCGGTATCATGCAGCACGGCGGCCTGGCGGTGTCATGCAGCACGGAGGCCTGGCGGTGTCATGCAGCATGGAGGCCTGGCGGTGTCATGCAGCACGGAGGCCTGGCGGTGTCATGCAGCACGGAGGCCTGGCGGTGTCATGCAGCACGGAGGCCTGGCGGTGTCATGCAGCACGGAGGCCTGGCGGTGTCATGCAGCACGGAGGCCTGGCAGTGTCATGCAGCACGGAGGCCTGGCGGTGTCATGCAGCATGGAGGCCTGGCGGTGTCATGCAGCACGGAGGCCTGGCGGTGTGTTCTGCTCGACTTTTCCTGCCCTCTTTTGAGGGAAGGTGATTGGAGGTGACTTCAGTCTACTATCATTCCAGTGTGAGGGTTGGAACCGTGAATATTTTGACATAATTCTGTATTCCTCTCCTTAGATTAGGGCTTATAAACTTATGCTAGGGGATAGATTCATTAGTACTAGGGACAATCTGTCCTTTTGTAAGGGTATTAGTATTCTTGCTATGGAATTATGCTTAGTTCGGTTCTGGTAGGCCTCAAACGGGGACGGAGGCCTGGCGGTGTCATGCAGCACGGAGGCCTGGCGGTGTCATGCACGGAGGCCTGGCGGTGTCATGCAACACGGCGGCCTGGCGGTGTCATGCAGCACGGAGGCCTGGCGGTGTCATGCACGGAGGCCTGGCGGTGTCATGCACGGAGGCCTGGCGGTGTCATGCAGCACGGAGGCCTGGCGGTGTCATGCACGGAGGCCTGGCGGTGTCATGCAGCACGGAGGCCTGGCGGTGTCATGCAGCACGGAGGCCTGGCAGTGTCATGCATGGAGGCCTGGCGGTGTCATGCAGCACGGAGGCCTGGCGGTGTCATGCAGCACGGAGGCCTGGCGGTGTCATGCACGGAGGCCTGGCGGTGTCATGCAGCACGTAGGCCTGGCGGTGTCATGCACAGAGGCCTGGCGGTGTCATGCAGCACGGAGGCCTGGCGGTGTCATGCAGCACGGAGGCCTGGCGGTGTCATGCAGCACGGAGGCCTGGCGGTGTCATGCATGGAGGCCTGGCGGTGTCATGCAGCATGGAGGCCTGGCGGTGTCATGCACGGAGGCCTGGCGGTGTCATGCAGCACGGAGGTCTGGCGGTGTCATGCACGGAGGCCTGGCGGTGTCATGCAGCATGGAGGCCTGGCGGTGTCATGCAGCACGGAGGCCTGGCGGTGTCATGCAGCACGGAGGCCTGGCGATGTCATGCAGCACGGAGGCTTGGCGGTGTCATGCACGGAGGCCTGGCGGTGTCATGCAGCACGGAGGCCTGGCGGTGTCATGCAGCACGGAGGCCTGGCGGTGTCATGCACGGAGGCCTGGCGGTGTCATGCAGCACGGAGGCCTGGCGGTGTCATGCATGGAGGCCTGGCGGTATCATGCAGCACGGCAGCCTGGCGGTGTCATGCAGCACGGAGGCCTGGCGGTGTCATGCAGCACGGAGGCCTGGCGGTGTCATGCAGCACGGAGGCCTGGCGGTGTCATACAGCACGGAGGCCTGGCGGTGTCATGCAGCACGGAGGCCTGGCGGTGTCATGCAGCACGGAGGCCTGGCGGTGTCATGCAGCACGGAGGCCTGGCAGTGTCATGCAGCACGGAGGCCTGGCGGTGTCATGCAGCACGGAGGCCTGGCGGTGTCATGCAGCACGGAGGCCTGGCGGTGTGTTCTGCTCGACTTTTCCTGCCCTCTTTTGAGGGAAGGTGATTGGAGGTGACTTCAGTCTACTAGCATTGCAGTGTGAGGGTTGGAACCGTGAATATTTTGACATAATTCTGTATTCCTCTCCTTAGATTAGGGCTTATAAACTTATGCTAGGGGATAGATTCATTAGTACTAGGGACAATCTGTCCTTTTGTAAGGGTATTAGTATTCTTGCTATGGAATTATGCTTAGTTCGGGTCTGGTAGGCCTCAAACGGGGACGGAGGCCTGGCGGTGTCATGCAGCACGGAGGCCTGGCGGTGTCATGCACGGAGGCCTGGCGGTGTCATGCAGCACGGCGGCCTGGCGGTGTCATGCAGCACGGAGGCCTGGCGGTGTCATGCACGGAGGCCTGGCGGTGTCATGCACGGAGGCCTGGCGGTGTCATGCAGCACGGAGGCCTGGCGGTGTCATGCAGCACAGAGGCCTGGCGGTGTCATGCAGCACAGAGGCCTTGCGGTGTCATGCAGCACGGAGGCCTGGCGGTGTCATGCAGCACGGAGGCTTGGTGGTGTCATGCAGCACTGAGGCCTTGCGGTGTCATGCAGCACGGAGGCCTGGTGGTGTCATGCAGCACGGAGGCCTGGCGGTGTCATGCAGCACGGAGGCCTGGCGGTGTCATGCACGGAGGCCTGGCGGTGTCATGCAGCACAGAGGCCTGGCGGTGTCATGCACGGAGGCCTGGCGGTGTCATACAGCACGGAGGCCTGGCGGTGTCATGCAGCACGGAGGCCTGGCGGTGTCATGCACGGAGGCCTGGCGGTGTCATACAGCACGGAGGCCTGGCGGTGTCATGCAGCACGGAGGCCTGGCGGTGTCATGCAGCACGGAGGCCTGGCGGTGTCATGCAGCACGGAGGCCTGGTGGTGTCATGCAGCACAGAGGCCTGGCGGTGTCATGCAGCACGGAGGCCTGGCGGTGTCATGCAGCACGGAGGCCTGGTGGTGTCATGCAGCACAGAGGCCTGGCGGTGTCATGCAGCACGGAGGCCTGGCGGTGTCATGCAGCACGGAGGCCTGGCGGTGTCATGCACGGAGGCCTGGCGGTGTCATGCAGCACGTAGGCCTGGCGGTGTCATGCAGCACGGAGGCCTGGCGGTGTCATGCACGGAGGCCTGGCGGTGGCATGCAGCACGGAGGCCTGGCGGTGGCATGCACGGAGGCCTGGCGGTGTCATGCAGAACGGAGGCCTGGCGGTGTCATGCAGCATGGAGGCCTGGCGGTGTCATGCAGCACGGAGGCCTGGCGGTGTCATGCAGCACGGAGGCCTGGCGGTGTCATGCATGGAGGCCTGGCGGTGTCATGCAGCACGGAGGCCTGGCGGTGTCATGCAGCACGGAGGTCTGGCGGTGTCATGCACGGAGGCCTGGCGGTGTCATGCAGCATGGAGGCCTGGCGGTGTCATGCAGCACGGAGGCCTGGCGGTGTCATGCAGCACGGAGGCCTGGCGATGTCATGCAGCACGGAGGCCTGGCGATGTCATGCAGCACGGAGGCCTGGCGGTGTCATGCACGGAGACCTGGCGGTGTCATGCAGCACGGAGGCCTGGCGGTGTCATGCAGCACGGAGGCCTGGCGGTGTCATGCACGGAGGCCTGGCGGTGTCATGCAGCACGGAGGCCTGGCGGTGTCATGCATGGAGGCCTGGCGGTATCATGCAGCACGGCGGCCTGGTGGTGTCATGCAGCACGGAGGCCTGGCGGTGTCATGCAGCACGGAGGCCTGGCGGTGTCATGCAGCACGGAGGCCTGGCGGTGTCATGCAGCACGGAGGCCTGGCGGTGTCATGCAGCACGGAGGCCTGGCGGTGTCATGCAGCACGGAGGCCTGGCAGTGTCATGCAGCACGGAGGCCTGGCGGTGTCATGCAGCATGGAGGCCTGGCGGTGTCATGCAGCACGGAGGCCTGGCGGTGTGTTCTGCTCGACTTTTCCTGCCCTCTTTTGAGGGAAGGTGATTGGAGGTGACTTCAGTCTACTATCATTCCAGTGTGAGGGTTGGAACCGTGAATATTTTGACATAATTCTGTATTCCTCTCCTTAGATTAGGGCTTATAAACTTATGCTAGGGGATAGATTCATTAGTACTAGGGACAATCTGTCCTTTTGTAAGGGTATTAGTATTCTTGCTATGGAATTATGCTTAGTTCGGTTCTGGTAGGCCTCAAACGGGGACGGAGGCCTGGCGGTGTCATGCAGCACGGAGGCCTGGCGGTGTCATGCACGGAGGCCTGGCGGTGTCATGCAGCACGGCGGCCTGGCGGTGTCATGCAGCACGGAGGCCTGGCGGTGTCATGCACGGAGGCCTGGCGGTGTCATGCACGGAGGCCTGGCGGTGTCATGCAGCACGGAGGCCTGGCGGTGTCATGCACGGAGGCCTGGCGGTGTCATGCAGCACGGAGGCCTGGCGGTGTCATGCAGCACGGAGGCCTGGCAGTGTCATGCACGGAGGCCTGGCGGTGTCATGCAGCACGGAGGCCTGGCGGTGTCATGCAGCACGGAGGCCTGGCGGTGTCATGCACGGAGGCCTGGCGGTGTCATGCAGCACGTAGGCCTGGCGGTGTCATGCACAGAGGCCTGGCGGTGTCATGCAGCACGGAGGCCTGGCGGTGTCATGCACGGAGGCCTGGCGGTGGCATGCAGCACGGAGGCCTGGCGGTGGCATGCACGGAGGCCTGGTGGTGTCATGCAGAACGGAGGCCTGGCGGTGTCATGCAGCACGGAGGCCTGGCGGTGTCATGCAGCACGGAGGCCTGGCGGTGTCATGCAGCACGGAGGCCTGGCGGTGTCATGCATGGAGGCCTGGCGGTGTCATGCAGCACGGAGGCCTGGCGGTGTCATGCACGGAGGCCTGGCGGTGTCATGCAGCACGGAGGTCTGGCGGTGTCATGCACGGAGGCCTGGCGGTGTCATGCAGCATGGAGGCCTGGCGGTGTCATGCAGCACGGAGGCCTGGCGGTGTCATGCAGCACGGAGGCCTGGCGATGTCATGCAGCACGGAGGCTTGGCGGTGTCATGCAGAACGGAGGCCTGGCGGTGTCATGCAGCACGGAGGCCTGGCGGTGTCATGCAGCACGGAGGCCTGGCGGTGTCATGCACGGAGGCCTGGCGGTGTCATGCAGCACGGAGGCCTGGCGGTGTCATGCATGGAGGCCTGGCGGTATCATGCAGCACGGCGGCCTGGCGGTGTCATGCAGCACGGAGGCCTGGCGGTGTCATGCAGCACAGAGGCCTGGCGGTGTCATGCAGCACGGAGGCCTGGCGGTGTCATGCAGCACGGAGGCCTGGCGGTGTCATGCAGCACGGAGGCCTGGCAGTGTCATGCAGCACGGAGGCCTGGCGGTGTCATGCAGCACGGAGGCCTGGCGGTGTCATGCAGCACGGAGGCCTGGCGGTGTCAAAATAGCAGTTTGGGCGTAGGTTGAGGGGAAAGGGGAATTAGGCCCTGTTTCTGAGGTGCATTTTTGCCATTGGCTTACATAGGCGGCCTGCAAGGTAGCAGTATTGCGTGTTTTGGTGGGCAATTTGGGGGTGTTCTAGATTGTTGGGAGTGGGTTTAGGGGTCTGGGAGCACTGCTGGGAAGGTCTAATTTTGTGTCAAAATAGCAGTTTGGGCGTAGGTTGAGGGGAAAGGTGAATTAGGCCTTGTTTCTGAGGTGCATTGTTGCCATTGGCTTACATTGGCGGCCTGCAAGGTAGCAGTATTGCGTGTTTTTGGTGGGCAATTTGTGGGTGTTCTAGATTGTTGGGAGTGGGTTTAGGGGCCTGGGAGCACTGCTTGGGAGGTCTAATTTTGTGTCAAAATAGCAGTTTGGTCGTAGGTTGAGAGGAAAGGGGAATTAGGCCCTGTTTCTGAGGTGTTTTTTTTGCCATTGGATACATTGGCGGCCTGCAAGGTAGCTGTATTGTGTGTTTTTGGGAAGCTATTGTGGAGAAGTGTGGCTCAGGGGTTAGAGGCGGCAGACCCGGAAGCTGAGATCGGTCCTGGACCAGGGTTCAATTCCCCGCCTCGGCGGGTTCTGGGCTAAAAATTCCACGGACTCCATAATTCTCGCCCCGGTGCCTCCTCGACTCACGGGTTCACACTCTGCGACTCTGGGCAACAGCTTGCTTAATCTCCACAACGGCCCCTCGCAGCGGGATGCCTGACTTGAACCTTGTGGATACCCTGCTGTCTCACAGGGGAATTTCAGGAAGGGTTCCCTAATGCAAGCGCCGGGAAACCCACTGCGGGTAGCTGTGCTCTATATAAGCTCAACTACATTTACATTTACATTTACATATTTGGGGGTGTTCTAGATTTTTGGGAGTGGGTTTAGGGGTGTGGGAGCACTGCTGGGAAGGTCTCATTTTGTGTCAAAATAGCAGTTTGGGTGTAGGTTGAGGGGAAAGGGGAATTAGGCCCTGTTTCTGAGGTGCATATTTGCCATTGGCTTACATTGGCAGCCTGCAAGGTAAATGCATTGTGTGTTTTCGGGAAGCTATTAGGGGGTGTTCTACATTTTTGGGAGTGGGTTTAGGGGTCTGGGAGCACTGCTGGGAAGGTCTAATTTTGTGTCAAAATAGCAGTTTGGGCGTAGGTTGAGGGGAAAGGGGAATTAGGCCCTGTTTCTGAGGTGCATTTTTGCCATTGGCTTACATAGGCGGCCTGCAAGGCAGCTGTATTGCGTGTTTTCGGAAGCTGTTTGGGGGTGTTCTAGATTTTTGGAGTGGGTTTAGGGGTCTGGGAGTACTACTGGGAAGGTCTAATTTTGTGTCAAAATAGCAGTTTGGGCGTAGGTTGAGGGGAAAAGGGAATTAGTCCCTGTTTCTGAGGTGCATTTTGACCATTGGCTTACATTGGCGGCCTGCAAAGTAGCTATATTGCGTGTTTTTGGGAAGCTATTTAGGGGTGTTCTATATTTCTGGGAGTGAGTTTAGGGGCCTGGGGCACTGCTGGGAAGGTCTAATTTTGTGTCAAAATAGCACTTTGGCCGTAGGTTGAGGGGAAAGGTGAATTAGGCCCTGTTTCTGAGGTGCATTTTTGCCATTGTCTTACATTGGCGGCCTGCAAGGTAGCTGCATTGCATGTTGTTGGGAAGCTATTTGTGGGTGTTCTAGATTTCTGGGAGAGGGTTTAGGGGTCTGGGAGCACTGCTGAGAAGGTCTAATTTTGTGTCAAAATAGCAGTTTGGGCATAGGTTGAGGGGAAAGGGGAATTATGCCTTGTTTCTGAGGTGCATTTTTGCCATTGGCTTACATTGGCAGCTTGCAAGGTAGCAGTATTGCGTGTTTTTGGTGGGCAATTTGGGGGTGTTCTAGATTGTTGGGATTGGGTTTAGGGGCCTGGGAGCACTGCTGGGAAGGTCTAATTTTGTCTCAAAATAGCAGTTCGGGCGTAGGTTGAGGGGAAAGGGGAATTAGGCCCTGTTTCTGAGGTGCATTGTTGCCATTGGCTTATATTGGCGGCCTGCAAGGTAGCTGTATTGCGTATTTTTGGAAGCTATTTGGGGTTGTTCTAGATTTTTGGGAGTGGGTTTAGGGGTCTGGAAGAACTGCTGGGAAGGTCTTATGTTGTGCCTAAATATCAGTTTGGTCATAGGTTGAGGGGAAAGGGGAATTAGTCCCTGTTTCTGAGGTGCATTTTTGCCATTGGCTTACATTGGCGGCCTGCAAGACAGCTGTATTGCTTGTTTTGGGAAGCTGTTTGGGGGTGTTCTAGATTTTTGGGAGTGGGTTTAGGGGTCTGGGAGCACTGCTGGGAAGGTCTAATTTTGTCTCAAAATATCAGTTTGGTTGTAGGTTGAGGGGAAAAGGGAATTAGTCCCTGTTTCTGAGGTGCATTTTGGCCATTGGCTTACATTGGCGGCCTGCAAAGTAGCTGTATTGCGTGTTTTTGGGAAGCTATTTGGGGGTGTTCTAGATTTTTGGGAGTGGGTTTAGGGGTCTGGGAGCACTGCTTGGAAGGTCTAATTTTGTGTCAAAGTAACAGTTTGGGCGTAGGTTGAGGGGAAAGGGGAATTAGGCCTTGTTTCTGAGGTGCATTGTTGCCATTGGCTTACATTGGCGGCCTGCAAGGTAGCAGTATTGCGTGTATTTGGTGGGCAATTTGGGGGTGTTCTAGATTGTTGGGAGTGGGTTTAGGGGCCTGGGAGCACTGCTTTGAAGGTCTAATTTTGTGTCACAATAGCAGTTTGGGCGTAGGTTGAGGGGAAAAGGGAATTAGGCCTTGTTTCTGAGGTGCATTGTTGCCATTGGCTTACATTGGCGGCCTGCAAGGTAGCAGTATTGCGTGTTTTTGGTGAGCAATTTGGGGGTGTTCTAGATTTTTGGGAGTGGGTTTAGGGGTCTGGGAGCACTGCCGGAAAGGTCTAATTTTGTGTCAAAATAGCGGTTTGGTCGTAGGTTGAGAGGAAAGGGGAATTAGGCCCTGTTTCTGAGGTGTTTTTTTGCCATGGGATACATTGGCGCCCTGCAAGGTAGCTGTATTGCGTGTTTTTGGGAAGCTATTTGGGGGTGTTATAGATTTTTGGGAGTGGGTTTAGGGGTGTTGGAGCACTGCTGGGAAGGTCTCATTTTGTGTCAAAATAGCAGTTTGGCCGTAGGTTGAGGGGAAAGGGGAATAAGGCCCTGTTTCTGAGGTGCATTTTTGCCATTGGCTTACTTTTGGTGGCCTGCAAGGTAACTGTATTGCGTGTTTTTGGGTGGCTATTTGGGGGTGATCTAGATTTTTGGGAGTGGGTTTAGGGGTCTGGGAGCACTGCTGGGAAGGTCTAATTTTGTGTCAAAATAGCAGTTTGGGCGTAGGTTGAGGGGAAAGGGGAATTAGTCCCTGTTTCTGAGGTGCATTTTTGCCATTGGCTTATATTGGCGGCCTGCAAGACAGCTGTATTGCATGTTTTGGGAAGCTGTTTGGGGGTGTTCTAGATTTTTGGGAGTGGGTTTAGGGGTGTGAGAGCACTGCTGGGAAGGTCTCATTTTGTGTCAAAATAGCAGTTTGAGGCGGGTGTGGGAGCACACTGCTTCACCTCCCAGCAGAGTCGCCCCTGGGCATCATGGTAGATGCAGTTCAGATCGACAAGCGAGTACACTTGGAAAGTCTTGAGTGTTTCACCAGGTGGGTGCAGATTAGTGCTGGCCATCTCTGGACACGTGTTTCTGAATTATTATTCGTCATCAGCAGAGATTAGGCAAAATTCTTCGGGGTTGCTGAGCAGGCTGCCGTATTCTTGGAACGCAGTATCTCTCCTGGCGCGCAGGTGCCTCTCCACGAGCTCGTCAGCTCAAAGCGGCTCGAGGGAGCCTTTAAGTAAGAGGCGGGTGTGGGAGCACACTGCTTCACCTCCCAGCAGAGTCGCCCCTGGGCATCATGGTAGATGCAGTTCAGATCGACAAGCGAGTACACTTGGAAAGTCTTGAGTGTTTCACCAGGTGGGTGCAGATTAGTGCTGGCCATCTCTGGACACGTGTTTCTGAATTATTATTCGTCATCAGAAGAGATTAGGCAAAATTCTTCGGGGTTGCTGAGCAGGCTGCCGTATTCTTGGAACGCAGTATCTCTCCTGGCGCGCAGGTGCCTCTCCACGAGCTCGTCAGCTCAAAGCGGCTCGAGGGAGCCTTTAAGTAAGAGGCGGGTGTGGGAGCACACTGCTTCACCTCCCAGCAGAGTCGCCCCTGGGCATCATGGTAGATGCAGTTCAGATCGACAAGCGAGTACACTTGGAAAGTCTTGAGTGTTTCACCAGGTGGGTGCAGATTAGTGCTGGCCATCTCTGGACACGTGTTTCTGAATTATTATTCGTCATCAGCAGAGATTAGGCAAAATTCTTCGGGGTTGCTGAGCAGGCTGCCGTATTCTTGGAACGCAGTATCTCTCCTGGCGCGCAGGTGCCTCTCCACGAGCTCGTCAGCTCAAAGCGGCTCGAGGGAGCCTTTAAGTAAGAGGCGGGTGTGGGAGCACACTGCTTCACCTCCCAGCAGAGTCGCCCCTGGGCATCATGGTAGATGCAGTTCAGATCGACAAGCGAGTACACTTGGAAAGTCTTGAGTGTTTCACCAGGTGGGTGCAGATTAGGGCTGGCCATCTCTGGACACGTGTTTCTGAATTATTATTCGTCATCAGAAGAGATTAGGCAAAATTCTTCGGGGTTGCTGAGCAGGCTGCCGTATTCTTGGAACGCAGTATCTCTCCTGGCGCGCAGGTGCCTCTCCACGAGCTCGTCAGCTCAAAGCGGCTCGAGGGAGCCTTTAAGTAAGAGGCGGGTGTGGGAGCACACTGCTTCACCTCCCAGCAGAGTCGCCCCTGGGCATCATGGTAGATGCAGTTCAGATCGACAAGCGAGTACACTTGGAAAGTCTTGAGTGTTTCACCAGGTGGGTGCAGATTAGTGCTGGCCATCTCTGGACACGTGTTTCTGAATTATTATTCGTCATCAGCAGAGATTAGGCAAAATTCTTCGGGGTGGCTGAGCAGGCTGCCGTATTCTTGGAACGCAGTATCTCTCCTGGCGCGCAGGTGCCTCTCCACGAGCTCGTCAGCTCAAAGCGGCTCGAGGGAGCCTTTAAGTAAGAGGCGGGTGTGGGAGCACACTGCTTCACCTCCCAGCAGAGTCGCCCTTGGGCATCATGGTAGATGCAGTTCAGATCGACAAGCGAGTACACTTGGAAAGTCTTGAGTGTTTCACCAGTTGGGTGCAGATTAGTGCTGGCCATCTCTGGACACGTGTTTCTGAATTATTATTCGTCATCAGCAGAGATTAGGCAAAATTCTTCGGGGTTGCTGAGCAGGCTGCCGTATTCTTGGAACGCAGTATCTCTCCTGGCGCGCAGGTGCCTCTCCACGAGCTCGTCAGCTCAAAGCGGCTCGAGGGAGCCTTTAAGTAAGAGGCGGGTGTGGGAGCACACTGCTTCACCTCCCAGCAGAGTCGCCCCTGGGCATCATGGTAGATGCAGTTCAGATCGACAAGCGAGTACACTTGGAAAGTCTTGAGTGTTTCACCAGGTGGGTGCAGATTAGTGCTGGCCATCTCTGGACACGTGTTTCTGAATTATTATTCGTCATCAGCAGAGATTAGGCAAAATTCTTCGGGGTTGCTGAGCAGGCTGCCGTATTCTTGGAACGCAGTATCTCTCCTGGCACGCAGGTGCCTCTCCACGAGCTCGTCAGCTCAAAGCGGCTCGAGGGAGCCTTTAAGTAAGAGGCGGGTGTGGGAGCACACTGCTTCACCTTCCAGCAGAGTCGCCCCTGGGCATCATGGTAGATGCAGTTCAGATCGACAAGTGAGTACACTTGGAAAGTCTTGAGTGTTTCACCAGGTGGGTGCAGATTAGTGCTGGCCATCTCTGGACACGTGTTTCTGAATTATTATTCGTCATCAGCAGAGATTAGGCAAAATTCTTCGGGGTTGCTGAGCAGGCTGCCGTATTCTTGGAACGCAGTATCTCTCCTCTCTCAAATAGCAGTTTGGCCGTAGATTGAGGGGAAAGGGGAATTAGGCCCTGTTTGTGAGGTGCATTTTTGCCATTGGCTTACTTTGGTGGCCCGCAACGTAAATGTATTGTGTATTTTTGGGAAGCTATTTGGGGGTGTTCTAGAATTTTGGGAGTGGGTTTAGGGGTCTGGGAGCACTGCTGGGAAGGTCTAATTTTGTGTCAAAATAGCAGTTTGGGCGTAGGTTGGGGTGAAAGGTGAATTAGGCTTTGTTTCTGAGGTGCATTGTTGCCATTGGCTTACATTGGCGGCCTGCAAGGTAGCAGTATTGCGTGTTTTTGGTGAGCAATTTGGGGGTGTTCTAGATTGTTGGGAGTGGGTTTAGGGGTCTGGGAGCACTGCTGGGAAGGTCTAATATTGTGTCAAAATAGCAGTTTGGTCGTAGGTTCAGAGGAAAGGGGAATTAGGCCCTGTTTCTGAGGTGTTTTTTTGCCATTGGATACATTGGCGGCCTGCAAGGTAGCTGTATTGCGTGTTTTTGGGAAGCTATTTGGGGGTGTTCTAGATTTTTGGGAGTGGGTTTAGGGGTGTGGGAGCACTTCTGGGAAGGTCTCATTTTGTGTCAAAATAGCAGTTTGGCCGTAGGTTGAGGGGAAAGGGGAATAAGGCCCTGTTTCTGAGGTGCATTTTTGCCATTGGCTTACTTTGGTGGCCTGCAAGGTAGCTGTATTGCGGGTTTTTGGGTGGCTATTTGGGGGTGATCTAGATTTTTGGGAGTGGGTTTAGGGGTCTGGGAGCACTGCTGGGAAGGTCTAATTTAGTATCAAAATAGCAGTTTGGGCGTAGGTTGCCGGGAAAGGGGAATTAGGCCCTGTTTCTGAGGTGCATTTTTGCCATTGGCTTACATTGGCAGCCTGCAAGGTAAATGTATTGTGTGTTTTTGGGAAGCTATTTGGGAGTGTTCTAGATTTTTGGGAGTGGGTTTAGGGGTCTGGGAGCACTGCTGGGAAGGTCTAATTGTGTGTCAAAATAGCAGTTTGGTCCTAGGTTGAGGGGAAAGGGGAATTAGGCCCTGTTTCTGAGGTGTATTTTTGCCATTGGCTTACATTGGCGGCCTGCAAGGTAGCTGTATTGCATTTTTTCTTTAGAAGATATTTGGGGGTGTTCTAGATTTCTGGGAGTGGGCTTAGGGATCTGGGAGCAGTGCTGGGAAGGTCTAATGTTGTGCCTAAATATCAGTTTGGTCATAGGTTGAGGGGAAAGGGGAATTAGTCCCTGTTTCTGAGGTGCATTTTTGCCATTGGCTTACATTGGCGGCCTGCAAGACAGCTGTGTTGCGTGTTTTGGGAAGCTGTTTGGGGGTGTTCTAGATTTTTGGGAGTGGGTTTAGGGGTCTGGGAGCACTGCTGGGAAGGTCTAATTTTGTCTCAAAATAGCAGTTTGGTTGTAGGTTGAGGGGAAAAGGGAATTAGTCCCTGTTTCTGAGGTGCATTTCGGCCATTGGCTTACATTGGCGGCCTGCAAAGTAGCTGTATTGTGTGTTTTTGGGAAGCTATTTGGGGGTGTTCTAGATTGTTGGGAGTGGGTTTAGGGGTCTGGGAGCACTGCTGGGAAGGTCTAATTTTGTGTCAAAATAGCAGTTTGGCCGTAGGTTGAGGGGAAAGGGGAATTAGGCCTTGTTTCTGAGGTGCATTTTTGCCATTGGCTTACATTGGCGGCCTGCAAGGTAGCAGTATTGCGTGTTTTTGGGTGGCTATTTGGGGGTGATCTAGATTTTTGGTAGTGGGTTTAGGGGTCTGGGAGCACTGCTGGGAAGGTCTAATTTTGTGTCAAAATAGCAGTTTGGGCGTAGGGTAAGGGGAAAGGGGAATTAGTCCTTGTTTCTGAGGTGCATTTTTGCCATTGGCTTACATTGGCGACCTAAAAGGTAGCAGTATTGCGTGTTTTGGGGAAGCTATTTAGGGGTGTTCTAGATTTCTGGGAGTGGGTTTAGGGATCTGGGAGCACTGCTGGGAAGGTCTTATTTTGTGTCAAAATAGCAATTTGGCGTAAGTTGAGGGGAAAGGGGAATTAGGCCCTGTTTCTGAGGTGCATCTTTGCCATTGGCTTACATTGGCGCCCTACAAGGTAGCAGTATTGCGTGTTTTTGGGAAGCTATTTGGGGGTGTTCTAGATTTTTGGGAGTGGGTTTAGGGGTCTGGAGCACTGCTGGGAAGGTCTATTTTGTGTCAAAATAGCAGTTTGGGCGTAGGTTGCCGGAAAAGGGGAATTAGGCCCTGTTTCTGAGGTGCATTTTTGCCATTGGCTTACATTGGCAGCCTGCAAGGTAAATGTATTGTGTGTTTTTGGGAAGCTATTTGGGAGTGTTCTAGATTTTTGGGAGTGGGTTTAGGGGTCTGGGAGCACTGCTGGGAAGGTCTAATTGTGTGTCAAAATAGCAGTTTGGTCCTAGGTTGAGGGGAAAGTGGAATTAGGCCCTGTTTCTGAGGTGTATTTTTGCCATTGGCTTACATTGGCGGCCTGCAAGGTAGCAGTATTGCGTGTTTTTGGGAAGCTATTTGGGGGTGTTCTAGATTTTTGGGAGTGGGTTTAGGGGTCTGGAGCACTGCTGGGAAGGTCTCATTTTGTGTCAAAATAGCAGTTTGGGCGTAGGTTGAGGGGAAAGGTGAATTAGGCCTTGTTTCTGAGGTGCATTTTTGCCATTGGCTTATATTGGCGGCCTGCAAGGCAGCTGTATTGCGTGTTTTGGGAAGCTGTTTGCGGGTGTTCTAGATTTTTGGGAGTGGGTTTAGGGGTGTGAGAGCACGGCTGGGAAGGTCTCATTTTGTGTCAAAATAGCAGTTTGGCCGTAGATTGAGGGGAAAGGGGAATTAGTCCCTGTTTCTGAGGTGCATTTTTGCCATTGGCTTACTTTGGTGGCCCGCAAGGTAAATGTATTGTGTGTTTTTGGGAAGCTATTTGGGGGTGTTCTAGATTTTTGGGAGTGGGTTTAGGGGTCTGGGAGCACTGCTGGGAAGGTCTAATTTTGTGTCAAAATAGCAGTTTGGGCGTAGGTTGAGGGGAAAGGGGAATTAGGCCTTGTTTCTGAGGTGCATTGTTGCCATTGGCTTACATTGGCGGCCTGCAAGGTAGCAGTATTGCGTGTTTTTGGTGAGCAATTTGGGGGTGTTCTAGATTGTTGGGAGTGGGTTTAGGGGTCTGGGAGCACTGCTGGGAAGGTCTAATTTTGTGTCAAAATAGCAGTTTGGGCGTAGGTTGAGGGGAAAGGGGAATTAGGCCTTGTTTCTGAGGTGCATTGTTGCCATTGGCTTACATTGGCGGCCTGCAAGGTAGCAGTATTGCGTGTTTTTGGTGAGCAATTTGGGGGTGTTCTAGATTGTTGGGAGTGGGTTTAGGGGTCTGGGAGCACTGCTGGGAAGGTCTAATTTTGTGTCAAAATAGCAGTTTGGACGTAGGTTGAGGGGAAAGGTGAATTAGGCCTTGTTTCTGAGGTGCATTGTTGCCATTGGCTTACATTGGCGGCCTGCAAGGTAGCAGTATTGCGTGTTTTTGGTGAACAATTTGGGGGTGTTCTAGATTGTTGGGAGTGGGTTTAGGGGTCTGGGAGCACTGCTGGGAAGGTCTAATTTTGTGTCAAAACAGCAGTTTGGGCGTAGGTTGAGAGGAAAGGGGAATTAGGCCCTGTTTTTGAGTTTTTTTTTGCCATTGGATACATTGGCGGCCTGCAAGGTAGCTGTATTGCGTGTTTTTGGGAAGCTATTTGGGGGTGTTCTAGATTTTTGGGAGTGGGTTTAGGGGTGTGGGAGCACTGCTGGGAAGGTCTCATTTTGTGTCAAAATAGCAGTTTGGGCGTAGGTTGAGGGAAAAGGGGAATTAGGCCCTGTTTCTGAGGTGCATTTTTGCCATTGGCTTACTTTGGTGGCCTGCAAGGTAGCTGTATTGCGTGTTTTGGGGTGGCTATTTGGGGGTGATCTAGATTTTTGGGAGTGGGTTTAGGGGTCTGGGAGCACTGCTGGGAAGTTCTAATTTTGTGTCAAAATAGCAGTTTGGGCGTAGGTTGAGGGGAAAGGGGAATTAGGCCCTGTTTCTGAGGTGCATTTTTGCCTTTGGCTTACATTGGCGGCCTGCAAGGTAGCTGTATTGCGTGTTTTTGGTAAGCTATTTGGGGATGTTCTAGTTTTTTGGGAGTGGGTTTAGGGGTCTGGGAGCACTGCTGGGAAGGTCTAATTTTGTGTCAAAATATCAGTTTGGGTGTAGGTTGCCGGGAAAGGGGAATTATACCCTGTTTCTGAGGTGCATTTTTGCCATTGGCTTACATTGGCAGCCTGCAAGGTAAATGTATTGTGTGTATTTGGGAAGCTATTTGGGGGTGTTCTAGATTTTTGGGAGTGGGTTTAGGGGTCTGGGAGCACTTCTGTGAAGGTCTAATTTTGTGTCAAAATAGCAGTTTGGGCGTAGGTTGAGGGGAAAGGGGAATTAGGCCCTCTTTCTGAGGTGCATTTTTGCCATTGGCTTACATAGGCGGCCTGCAAGGCAGCTGTATTGCGTGTTTTGGGAAGATGTTTGGGGGTGTTCTAGATTTTTGGAGTGGGTTTAGGGGTCTGGGAGTACTGCTGGGAACGTCTAATCTTGTCTCAGAATAGCAGTTTGATTGAAGGTTGAGGGGAAAAGGGAATTAGTCCCTGTTTCTGAGGTGCATTTTGACCATTGGCTTACATTGGCGGCCTGCAAAGTAGCTGTATTGCGTGTTTTGGGAAGCTATTTAGGGGTGTTCTATATTTCTGGGAGTGAGTTTAGGGGCCTGGGGCACTGCTGGGAAGGTCTAATTTTGTGTCAAAATAGCACTTTGGCCGTAGGTTGAGGGGAAAGGTGAATTAGGCCCTGTTTCTGAGGTGCATTTTTGCCATTGTCTTACATTGGCGGCCTGCAAGGTAGCAGTATTGCGTGTTTTGGGGAAGCTTTTTAGGGGTGTTCTAGATTTCTGGGAGTGGGTTTAGGGATCTGGGAGCACTGCTGGGAAGGTCTTATTTTGTGTCAAAATAACAATTTGGCGTAAGTTGAGGGGAAAGGGGAATTAGGCCCTGTTTCTGAGGTGCATTTTTGCCATTGGCTTACATTGGCGCCCTACAAGGTAGCAGTATTGCGTGTTTTGGGGAAGCTATTTAGGGGTGTTCTAGATTTCTGGGAGTGGGTTTAGGGATCTGGGAGCACTGCTGGGAAGGTCTTATTTTGTGTCAAAATAACAATTTGGCGTAAGTTGAGGGGAAAGGGGAATTAGGCCCTGTTTCTGAAGTGCATCTTAGCCATTGGCTTACATTGGCACCCTACAAGGTAGCAGTATTGCGTGTTTTTGGGAAGCTATTTGGGGGTGTTCTAGATTTTTGGGAGTGGGTTTAGGGGTCTGGAGCACTGCTGGGAAGGTCTATTTTGTGTCAAAATAGCAGTTTGGGCGTAGGTTGCCGGAAAAGGGGAATTAGGCCCTGTTTCTGAGGTGCATTTTTGCCATTGGCTTACATTGGCAGCCTGCAAGGTAAATGTATTGTGTGTTTTTGGGAAGCTATTTGGGAGTGTTCTAGATTTTTGGGAGTGGGTTTAGGGGTCTGGGAGCACTGCTGGGAAGGTCTAATTGTGTGTCAAAATAGCAGTTTGGTCCTAGGTTGAGGGGAAAGTGGAATTAGGCCCTGTTTCTGAGGTGTATTTTTGCCATTGGCTTACATTGGCGGCCTGCAAGGTAGCAGTATTGCGTGTTTTTGGGAAGCTATTTGGGGGTGTTCTAGATTTTTGGGAGTGGGTTTAGGGGTCTGGAGCACTGCTGGGAAGGTCTCATTTTGTGTCAAAATAGCAGTTTGGGCGTAGGTTGAGGGGAAAGGTGAATTAGGCCTTGTTTCTGAGGTGCATTGTTGCCATTGGCTTACATTGGCGGCCTGCAAGGTAGCAGTATTGCGTGTTTTTGGGTGGCTATTTGGGGGTGATCTAGATTTTTGGGAGTGGGTTTAGGGGTCTGGGAGCACTGCTGGGAAGGTCTAATTTTGTGTCAAAATAGCAGTTTGGGCGTAGGGTGAGGGGAAAGGGGAATTAGTCCTTGTTTCTGAGGTGCATTTTTGCCATTGGCTTATATTGGCGGCCTGCAAGGCAGCTGTATTGCGTGTTTTGGGAAGCTGTTTGCGGGTGTTCTAGATTTTTGGGAGTGGGTTTAGGGGTGTGAGAGCACTGCTGGGAAGGTCTAATTTTGTGTCAAAATAGCAGTTTGGGCGTAGGTTGAGGGGAAAGGGGAATTAGGCCTTGTTTCTGAGGTGCATTGTTGCCATTGGCTTACATTGGCGGCCTGCAAGGTAGCAGTATTGCGTGTTTTTGCTGAGCAATTTGGGGGTGTTCTAGATTGTTGGGAGTGGGTTTAGGGGTCTGGGAGCACTGCTGGGAAGGTCTAATTTTGTGTCAAAATAGCAGTTTGGACGTAGGTTGAGGGGAAAGGTGAATTAGGCCTTGTTTCTGAGGTGCATTGTTGCCATTGGCTTACATTGGCGGCCTGCAAGGTAGCAGTATTGCGTGTTTTTGGTGAACAATTTGGGGGTGTTCTAGATTGTTGGGAGTGGGTTTAGGGGTCTGGGAGCACTGCTGGGAAGGTCTAATTTTGTGTCAAAATAGCAGTTTGGGCGTAGGTTGAGAGGAAAGGGGAATTAGGCCCTGTTTCTGAGTTGTTTTTTTGCCATTGGATACATTGGCGGCCTGCAAGGTAGCTGTATTGCGTGTTTTTGGGAAGCTATTTGGGGGTGTTCTAGATTTTTGGGAGTGGGTTTAGGGGTGCGGGAGCACTGCTGGGAAGGTCTCATTTTGTGTCAAAATAGCAGTTTGGGCGTAGGTTGAGGGAAAAGGGGAATTAGGCCCTGTTTCTGAGGTGCATTTTTGCCATTGGCTTACTTTGGTGGCCTGCAAGGTAGCTGTATTGCGTGTTTTGGGGTGGCTATTTGGGGGTGATCTAGATTTTTGGGAGTGGGTTTAGGGGTCTGGGAGCACAGCTGGGAAGTTCTAATTTTGTGTCAAAATAGCAGTTTGGGCGTAGGTTGAGGGGAAAGGGGAATTAGGCCCTGTTTCTGAGGTGCATTTTTGCCTTTGGCTTACATTGGCGGCCTGCAAGGTAGCTGTATTGCGTGTTTTTGGTAAGCTATTTGGGGGTGTTCTAGTTTTTTGGGAGTGGGTTTAGGGGTCTGGGAGCACTGCTGGGAAGGTCTAATTTTGTGTCAAAATATCAGTTTGGGCGTAGGTTGCCGGGAAAGGGGAATTATACCCTGTTTCTGAGGTGCATTTTTGCCATTGGCTTACATTGGCAGCCTGCAAGGTAAATGTATTGTGTGTATTTGGGAAGCTATTTGGGGGTGTTCTAGATTTTTGGGAGTGGGTTTAGGGGTCTGGGAGCACTGCTGGGAAGGTCTAATTTTGTGTCAAAATAGCAGTTTGGGCGTAGGTTGAGGGGAAAGGGGAATTAGGGCCTGTTTCTGATGTGCATTTTTGCCATTGGCTTACATAGGCGGCCTGCAAGGCAGCTGTATTGCGTGTTTTGGGAAGATGTTTGGGGGTGTTCTAGATTTTTGGAGTGGGTTTAGGGGTCTGGGAGTACTGCTGGGAACGTCTAATCTTGTCTCAAAATAGCAGTTTGATTGAAGGTTGAGGGGAAAAGGGAATTAGTCCCTGTTTCTGAGGTGCATTTTGACCATTGGCTTACATTGGCGGCCTGCAAAGTAGCTGTATTGCGTGTTTTGGGAAGCTATTTAGGGGTGTTCTATATTTCTGGGAGTGAGTTTAGGGGCCTGGGGCACTGCTGGGAAGGTCTAATTTTGTGTCAAAATAGCACTTTGGCCGTAGGTTGAGGGGAAAGGTGAATTAGGCCCTGTTTCTGAGGTGCATTTTTGCCATTGTCTTACATTGGCGGCCTGCAAGGTAGCAGTATTGCGTGTTTTGGGGAAGCTATTTAGGGGTGTTCTAGATTTCTGGGAGTGGGTTTAGGGATCTGGGAGCACTGCTGGGAAGGTCTTATTTTGTGTCAAAATAACAATTTGGCGTAAGTTGAGGGGAAAGGGGAATTAGGCCCTGTTTATGAGGTGCATTTTTGCCATTGGCTTACATTGGCGCCCTACAAGGTAGCAGTATTGCGTGTTTTGGGGAAGCTATTTAGGGGTGTTCTAGATTTCTGGGAGTGGGTTTAGGGATCTGGGAGCACTGCTGGGAAGGTCTTATTTTGTGTCAAAATAACAATTTGGCGTAAGTTGAGGGGAAAGGGGAATTAGGCCCTGTTTCTGAGGTGCATCTTAGCCATTGGCTTACATTGGCGCCCTACAAGGTAGCAGTATTGCGTGTTTTTGGGAAGCTATTTGGGGGTGTTCTAGATTTTTGGGAGTGGGTTTAGGGGTCTGGAGCACTGCTGGGAAGGTCTAATTTTGTGTCAAAATAGCAGTTTGGTAGAAGGTTGAGGGGAAAAGGGAATTAGTCCCTGTTTCTGAGGTGCATTTTGACCATTGGCTTACATTGGCGGCCTGCAAAGTAGCTGTATTGCGTGTTTTTGGGAAGCTATTTAGGGGTGTTCTAGATTTCTGGGAGTGGGTTTAGGGGTCTGGGAGCACTGCTGGGAAGGACTAATTTTATGTCAAAATAGCAATCTGGGCGTAAGTTGAGGGGAAAGGGGAATTAGGCCCTGTTTCTGAGGTGCATTTTTGCCATTGGCTTACATTGGCGCCCTACAAGGTAGCAGTATTGCGTGTTTTTGGGAAGCTATTTGGGGGTGTTCTAGATTTTTGGGAGTGGGTTTAGGGGTCTGGAGCACTGCTGGGAAGGTCTATTTTGTGTCAAAATAGCAGTTTGGGCGTAGGTTGCCGGAAAAGGGGAATTAGGCCCTGTTTCTGAGGTGCATTTTTGCCATTGGCTTACATTGGCAGCCTGCAAGGTAAATGTATTGTGTGTTTTTGGGAAGCTATTTGGGAGTGTTCTAGATTTTTGGGAGTGGGTTTAGGGGTCTGGGAGCACTGCTGGGAAGGTCTAATTGTGTGTCAAAATAGCAGTTTGGCCCTAGATTGAGGGGAAAGGGGAATTAGGCCCTGTTTCTGAGGTGCATTTTTGCCATTGGCTTACTTTGGTGGCCCGCAAGGTAAATGTATTGTGTGTTTTTGGGAAGCTATTTGGGGGTGTTCTAGATTTTTGGGAGTGGGTTTAGGGGTCTGGGAGCACTGCTGGGAAGGTCTAATTTTGTGTCAAAATAGCAGTTTGGTCGTAGGTTGAGGGGAAAGAGGAATTAGGCCTTGTTTCTGAGGTGCATTGTTGCCATTGGCTTACATTGGCGGCCTGCAAGGTAGCAGTATTGCGTGTTTTTGGGAAGCTATTTGGGGGTGTTCTAGATTTTTGGGAGTGGGTTTAGGGGTGTGGGAGCACTGCTGGGAAGGTCTCATTTTGTGTCAAAATAGCAGTTTGGCCGTAGGTTGAGGGGAAAGGGGAATAAGGCCCTGTTTCTGAGGTGCATTTTTGCCATTGGCTTACTTTGGTGGCCCGCAAGGTAGCTGTATTGCGTGTTTTGGGGGGCTATTTGGGGATGATCTAGATATTTGGGAGTGGGTTTAGGGGCCTGGGAGCACTGCTGGGAAGGTCTAATTTTGTGTCAAAATAGCAGTTTGGGCGTAGGTTGCCGGGAAAGGGGAATTAGTCCTTGTTTCTGAGGTGCATTTTTGCCATTGGCTTATATTGGCGGCCTGCAAGACAGCTGTATTGCGTGTTTTGGGAAGCTGTTTGGGGGTGTTCTAGATTTTTGGGAGTGGGTTTAGGGGTGTGAGAGCACTGCTGGGAAGGTCTCATTTTGTGTCAAAATAGCAGTTTGGCCGTAGATTGAGGGGAAAGGGGAATTAGGCCCTGTTTCTGAGGTGCATTTTTGCCATTGGCTTACTTTGGTGGCCCGCAAGGTAGCTGTATTGCGTGTTTTGGGGGGCTATTTGGGGATGATCTAGATATTTGGGAGTGGGTTTAGGGGCCTGGGAGCACTGCTGGGAAGGTCTAATTTTGTGTCAAAATAGCAGTTTGGGCGTAGGTTGCCGGGAAAGGGGAATTAAGCCTTGTTTCTGAGGTGCATTTTTCCCTTTGGCTTACATTGGCAGCCTGCAAGGTAAATGTATTGTGTGTTTTTGGGAAGCTATTTGGGGGTGTTCTAGAATTTTGGGAGTGGGTTTAGGGGTCTGGGAGCACTGCTAGGAAGGTCTAATTTTGTGTCAAAATAGCAGTTTAGGCGTAGGTTGAGGGGAAAATCGTCAATTAGGCCTTGTTTCTGAGGTGCATTTTTGCCATTGGCTTACATTGGGGGCCTGCAAGGTAGCAGTATTGCGTGTTTTTGGTGAGCAATTTGGGGGTGTTCTAGATTGTTGGGAGTGGGTTTAGGGGTCTGGGAGCACTGCTGGGAAGGTCTAATATTGTGTCAAAATAGCAGTTTGGTCGTAGGTTGAGAGGAAAGGGGAATTAGGCCCTGTTTCTGAGGTGTTTTTTGCCATTGGATACATTGGCGGCCTGCAAGGTAGCTGTATTGCGTGTTTTTGGGAAGCTATTTGGGGTGTTCTAGATTTTTGGGAGTGGGTTTAGGGGTGTGGGAGCACTGCTGGGAAGGTCTCATTTTGTGTCAAAATAGCAGTTTGGCCGTAGGTTGAGGGGAAAGGGGAATAAGGCCCTGTTTCTGAGGTGCATTTTTGCCATTGGCTTACTTTGGTGGCCTGCCAGGTAGCTGTATTGCATGTTTTTGGGTGGCTATTTGGGGGTGATCTAGATTTTTGGGAGTGGGTTTAGGGGTCTGGGAGCACTGCTGGGAAGGTCTAATTTTGTGTCAAAATAGCAGTTTGGGCGTAGGGTGCCGGGAAAGGGGAATTAGGCCCTGTTTCTGAGGTGCATTTTTGCCATTGGCTTACATTGGCAGCCTGCAAGGTAAATGTATTGTGTGTTTTTGGGAAGCTATTTGGGAGTGTTCTAGATTTTTGGGAGTGGGTTTAGGGGTCTGGGAGCACTGCTGTGAAGGTCTAATTGTGTGTCAAAATAGCAGTTTGGTCCTAGGTTGAGGGGAAAGGGGAATTAGGCCCTGTTTCTGAGGTGTATTTTTGCCATTGGCTTACATTGGCGGCCTGCAAGGTAGCTGTATTGCATTTTTTTTAGAAGCTATTTGGGGGTGTTCTAGATTTCTGGGAGTGGGTTTAGGGGTCTGGGAGCACTGCTGGGAATGACTAATTTTATGTCAAAATAGCAATTTGGGCGTAAGTTGAGGGGAAAGGGGAATTAGGCCCTGTTTCTGAGGTGCATTTTTGCCATTGGCTTACATTGGCGCCCTACAAGGTAGCAGTATTGCGTGTTTTGGGGAAGCTATTTAGGGGTATTCTAGATTTCTGGGAGTGGGTTTAGGGATCTGGGAGCACTGCTGGGAACGTCTTATTTTGTGTCAAAATAGCAATTTGGCGTAAGTTGAGGGGAAAGGGGAATTAGGCCCTGTTTCTGAGGTGCATCTTTGCCATTGGCTTACATTGGCGCCCTACAAGGTAGCAGTATTGCGTGTTTTTGGGAAGCTATTTGGGGGTGTTCTAGATTTTTGGGAGTGGGTTTAGGGGTCTGGAGCACTGCTGGGAAGGTCTAATTTTGTGTCAAAATAGCAGTTTGGTAGAAGGTTGAGGGGAAAAGGGAATTAGTCCCTGTTTCTGAGGTGCATTTTGACCATTGGCTTACATTGGCGGCCTGCAAAGTAGCTGTATTGCGTGTTTTTGGGAAGCTATTTAGGGGTGTTCTAGATTTCTGGGAGTGGGTTTAGGGGTCTGGGAGCACTGCTGGGAAGGACTAATTTTATGTCAAAATAGCAATTTGGGCGTAAGTTGAGGGGAAAGGGGAATTAGGCCCTGTTTCTGAGGTGCATTTTTGCCATTGGCTTACATTGGCGCCCTACAAGGTAGCAGTATTGCGTGTTTTGGGGAAGCTATTTAGGGGTGTTCTAGATTTCTGGGAGTGGGTTTAGGGATCTGGGAGCACTGCTGGGAAGGTCTTATTTTGTGTCAAAATAGCAATTTGGCGTAAGTTGAGGGGAAAGGGGAATTAGGCCCTGTTTCTGAGGTGCATCTTTGCCATTGGCTTACATTGGCGCCCTACAAGGTAGCAGTATTGCGTGTTTTTGGGAAGCTATTTGGGGGTGTTCTAGATTTTTGGGAGTGGGTTTAGGGGTCTGGAGCACTGCTGGGAAGGTCTAATTTTGTGTCAAAATAGCAGTTTGGTAGAAGGTTGAGGGGAAAAGGGAATTAGTCCCTGTTTCTGAGGTGCATTTTGACCATTGGCTTACATTGGCGGCCTGCAAAGTAGCTGTATTGCGTGTTTTTGGGAAGCTATTTAGGGGTGTTCTAGATTTCTGGGAGTGGGTTTAGGGGTCTGGGAGCACTGCTGGGAAGGACTAATTTTATGTCAAAATAGCAATTTGGGCGTAAGTTGAGGGGAAAGAGGAATTAGGCCCTGTTTCTGAGGTGCATTTTTGCCATTGGCTTACATTGGCGCCCTACAAGTTAGCAGTATTGCGTGTTTTTGGGAAGCTATTTGGGGGTGTTCTAGATTTTTGGGAGTGGGTTTAGGGGTCTGGAGCACTGCTGGGAAGGTCTATTTTGTGTCAAAATAGCAGTTTGGGCGTAGGTTGCCGGAAAAGGGGAATTAGGCCCTGTTTCTGAGGTGCATTTTTGCCATTGGCTTACATTGGCAGCCTGCAAGGTAAATGTATTGTGTGTTTTTGGGAAGCTATTTGGGAGTGTTCTAGATTTTTGGGAGTGGGCTTAGGGGTCTGGGAGCACTGCTGGGAAGGTCTCGTTTTGTGTCAAAATAGCAGTTTGGGTGTAGGTTGAGGGAAAAGGGGAATTAGGCCGTTTCTGAGGTGCATTTTTGCCATTGGCTTACATTGGCAGCCTGCAGTGTAAATGTATTGTGTGTTTTTGGGAAGCTATTTGGGAGTGTTCTAGATTTTTGGGAGTGGATTTAGGGGTCTGGGAGCACTGCTGGGAATGTCTAATTTTGTGTCAAGATAGCAGTTTGAGCATAGGTTGCCGGGAAAGGGGAATTAGGCCCTGTTTCTGAGGTGCATTTTTGCCATTGGCTTACATTGGCAGCCTGCAAGGTAAATGTATTGTGTGTTTTTGGGAAGCTATTTGGGAGTGTTCTAGATTTTTGGGAGTGGGTTTAGGGGTCTGGGAGCACTGCTGTGAAGGTCTAATTGTGTGTCAAAATAGCAGTTTGGTCCTAGGTTGAGGGGAAAGGGGAATTAGGCCCTGTTTCTGAGGTGTATTTTTGCCATTGGCTTACATTGGCGGCCTGCAAGGTAGCTGTATTGCATTGTTTTTTAGAAGCTATTTGGGGGTGTTCTAGATTTCTGGGAGTGGGCTTAGGGGTCTGGGAGCAGTGCTGGGAAGGTCTAATTTGATGTCAAAATAACAATTTGGTCGTAGGTTGAGCGGAAAGGGGAATTAGGCCCTGTTTCTGAGGTGCAATTTTGCCATTGGCGCCCTACAAGGTAGCAGTATTGCGTGTTTTTGGGTAGCTATTTAGGGGTGTTCTAGATTTCTGGGATTGGGTTTAGGGATCTGGAAGCACTGCTGGGAAGGTCTTATTTTGTGTCAAAATAGCAATTTGGGCGTAAGTTGAGGGGAAAGGGGAATTAGGCCCTGTTTCTGAGGTGCATTTTTGCCATTGGCTTACATTGGCGCCCTACAAGGTAGCAGTATTGCGTGTTTTTGGGAAGCTATTTGGGGGTGTTCTAGATTTTTGGGAGTGGGTTTAGGGGTCTGGAGCACTGCTGGGAAGGTCTCATTTTGTGTCAAAATAGCAGTTTGGGCGTAGGTTGAGGGGAAAGGTGAATTAGGCCTTGTTTCTGAGGTGCATTGTTGCCATTGGCTTACATTGGCGGCCTGCAAGGTAGCAGTATTGCGTGTTTTTGGGTGGCTATTTGGGGGTGATCTAGATTTTTGGGAGTGGGTTTAGGGGTCTGGGAGCACTGCTGGGAAGGTCTAATTTTGTGTCAAAATAGCAGTTTGGGCGTAAGGTGAGGGGAAAGGGGAATTAGTCCTTGTTTCTGAGGTGCATTTTTGCCATTGGCTTATATTGGCGGCCTGCAAGGCAGCTGTATTGCGTGTTTTGGGAAGCTGTTTGCGGGTGTTCTAGATTTTTGGGAGTGGGTTTAGGGGTGTGAGAGCACTGCTGGGAAGGTCTCATTTTGTGTCAAAATAGCAGTTTGGCCGTAGATTGAGGGGAAAGGGGAATTAGGCCCTGTTTCTGAGGTTCATTTTTGCCATTGGCTTACTTTGGTGGCCCGCAAGGTAGCTGTATTGCATTTTTTTAGAAGCTATTTGGGGGTGTTCTAGATTTATGGGAGTGGGCTTAGGGGTCTGGGAGCACTGCTGGGAAGGTCTCATTTTGTGTCAAAATAGCAGTTTGGGTGTAGGTTGAGGGAAAAGGGGAATTAGGCCGTTTCTGAGGTGCATTTTTGCCATTGGCTTACATTGGCAGCCTGCAGTGTAAATGTATTGTGTGTTTTTGGGAAGCTATTTGGGAGTGTTCTAGATTTTTGGGAGTGGATTTAGGGGTCTGGGAGCACTGCTGGGAATGTCTAATTTTGTGTCAAGATAGCAGTTTGAGCATAGGTTGCCGGGAAAGGGGAATTAGGCCCTGTTTCTGAGGTGCATTTTTGCCATTGGCTTACATTGGCAGCCTGCAAGGTAAATGTATTGTGTGTTTTTGGGAAGCTATTTGGGAGTGTTCTAGATTTTTGGGAGTGGGTTTAGGGGTCTGGGATCACTGCTGGGAAGGTCTAATTGTGTGTCAAAATAGCAGTTTGGTCCTAGGTTGAGGGGAAAGGGGAATTAGGCCCTGTTTCTGAGGTGTATTTTTGCCATTGGCTTACATTGGCGGCCTGCAAGGTAGCTGTATTGCATTGTTTTTTAGAAGCTATTTGGGGGTGTTCTAGATTTCTGGGAGTGGGCTTAGGGGTCTGGGAGCAGTGCTGGGAAGGTCTAATTTGATGTCAAAATAGCAATTTGGTCGTAGGTTGAGCGGAAAGGGGAATTAGGCCCTGATTCTGAGGTGCATTTTTGCCATTGGCTTACATTGGCGCCCTACAAGGTAGCAGTATTGCGTGTTTTTGGGAAGCTATTTAGGGGTGTTATAGATTTCTGGGATTGGGTTTAGGGATCTGGAAGCACTGCTGGGAAGGTCTTATTTTGTGTCAAAATAGCAATTTGGGCGTAAGTTGAGGGGAAAGGGGAATTAGGCCCTGTTTCTGAGGTGCATTTTTGCCATTGGCTTACATTGGCGCCCTACAAGGTAGCAGTATTGCGTGTTTTTGGGAAGCTATTTGGGGGTGTTCTAGATTTTTGGGAGTGGGTTTAGGGGTCTGGAGCACTGCTGGGAAGGTCTCATTTTGTGTCAAAATAGCAGTTTGGGCGTAGGTTGAGGGGAAAGGTGAATTAGGCCTTGTTTCTGAGGTGCATTGTTGCCATTGGCTTACATTGGCGGCCTGCAAGGTAGCAGTATTGCGTGTTTTTGGGTGGCTATTTGGGGGTGATCTAGATTTTTGGGAGTGGGTTTAGGGGTCTGGGAGCACTGCTGGGAAGGTCTAATTTTGTGTCAAAATAGCAGTTTGGGCGTAGGGTGAGGGGAAAGGGGAATTAGTCCTTGTTCCTGAGGTGCATTTTTGCCATTGGCTTATATTGGCGGCCTGCAAGGCAGCTGTATTGCGTGTTTTGGGAAGCTGTTTGCGGGTGTTCTAGATTTTTGGGAGTGGGTTTAGGGGTGTGAGAGCACTGCTTGGAAGGTCTCATTTTGTGTCAAAATAGCAGTTTGGCCGTAGATTGAGGGGAAAGGGGAATTAGGCCCTGTTTCTGAGGTGCATTTTTGCCATTGGCTTACTTTGGTGGCCCGCAAGGTAGCTGTATTGCGTGTTTTTGGGGGGCTATTTGGGGATGATATAGATATTTGGGAGTGGGTTTAGGGGTTTGGGAGCACTGCTGGGAAGGTCTAATTTTGTGTCAAAATAGCAGTTTGGGCGTAGGTTGCCAGGAAAGGGGAATTAGGCCTTGTTTCTGAGGAGCATTTTTCCCATTGGCTTACATTGGCAGCCTGCAAGGTAAATGTATTGTGTGTTTTTCGGAAGCTATTTGGGGGTGTTCTAGATTTTTGGGAGTGGGTTTAGGGGTCTGGGAGCACTGCTGGGAAGGTCTAATTTTGTGTCAAAATAGCAGTTTGGGCGTAGGTTGAGGGGAAAGGTGAATTAGGCCTTGTTTCTGAGGTGCATTGTTGCCATTGGCTTACATTGGCGGCCTGCAAGGTAGCAGTATTGCGTGTTTTTGGTGAGCAATTTGGGGGTGTTCTAGATTTTTGGGAGTGGGTTTAGGGGTGTGGGAGCACTGCTGGGAAGGTCTAATTTTGTGTCAAAATAGCAGTTTGGTCGTAGGTTGAGAGGAAAAGGGAATTACTCCCTGTTTCTGAGGTGCATTTTTGCCATTGGCTTACTTTGGTGGCCCGCAAGGTAGCTGTATTGCGTGTTTTTGGGAAGCTATTTGGGGGTGTTCTAGATTTTTGGGAGTGGGTTAAGGGGTCTGGGATCACTGCTGGGAAGGTCTAATTTTGTGTCAAAATAGCAGTTTGGGCGTAGGTTGAGGGGAAAGGTGAATTAGGCCTTGTTTCTGAGGTGCATTGTTGCCATTGGCTTACATTGGCAGCCTGCAAGGTAAATGTATTGTGTGTTTTTGGGAAGCTATTTGGGGGTGTTCTAGATTTTTGGGAGTGGGTTTAGGGGTCTGGGAGCACTGCTGGGAAGGTCTAATTTTGTGTCAAAATAGCAGTTTGGGCGTAGGTTGAGGGGAAAGGTGAATTAGGCCTTGTTTCTGAGGTGCATTGTTGCCATTGGCTTACATTGGCGGCCTGCAAGGTAGCAGTATTGCTTGTTTTTGGTGAGCAATTTGGGGGTGTTCTAGATTTTTGGGAGTGGGTTTAGGGGTGTGGGAGCACTGCTGGGAAGGTCTAATTTTGTGTCAAAATAGCAATTTGGTCGTAGGTTGAGAGGAAAAGGGAATTACTCCCTGTTTCTGAGGTGCATTTTGGCCATTGGCTAACATTGGCGGCCTGCAAAGTAGCTGTATTCCGTGTTTTTGGGAAGCTATTTGGGGGTGTTCTAGATTTTTGGGAGTGGGTTTAGGGGTGTGAGAGCACTGCTGGGAAGGTCTCATTTTGTGTCAAAATAGCAGTTTGGCCGTAGATTGAGGGGAAAGGGGAATTAGGCCCTGTTTCTGAGGTGCATTTTTGCCATTGGCTTACTTTGGTGGCCCGCAAGGTAAATGTATTGTGTGTTTTTGGGAAGCTATTTGGGGGTGTTCTAGATTTTTGGGAGTGGGTTAAGGGGTCTGGGATCACTGCTGGGAAGGTCTAATTTTGTGTCAAAATAGCAGTTTGGGCGTAGGTTGAGGGGAAAGAGGAATTAGGCCTTGTTTCTGAGGTGCATTGTTGCCATTGGCTTACATTGGCGGCCTGCAAGGTAGCAGTATTGCGTGTTTTTGGTGAGCAATTTGGGGGTGTTCTAGATTGTTGGGAGTGGGTTTAGGGGTCTGGGAGCACTGCTGGGAAGTTCTAATTTTGTGTCAAAATAGCAGTTTGGGCGTAGGTTGAGGGGAAAGGGGAATTAGGCCCTGTTTCTGAGGTGCATTTTTGCCTTTGGCTTACATTGGCGGCCTGCAAGGTAGCTGTATTGCGTGTTTTTGGGAAGGTATTTGGGGGTGTTCTAGTTTTTTGGGAGTGGGTTTAGGGGTCTGGGAGCACTGCTGGGAAGGTCTAATTTTGTGTCAAAATATCAGTTTGGGCGTAGGTTGCCGGGAAAGGGGAATTATACCTTGTTTCTGAGGTGCATTTTTGCCATTGGCTTACATTGGCAGCCTGCAAGGTAAATGTATTGTGTGTATTTGGGAAGCTATTTGGGGGTGTTCTAGATTTTTGGGAGTGGGTTTAGGGGTCTGGGAGCACTGCTGGGAAGGTCTAATTTTGTGTCAAAATAGCAGTTTGGGCGTAGGTTGAGGGGAAAGGGGAATTAGGCCCTGTTTCTGAGGTGCATTTTTGCCATTGGCTTACATAGGCGGCCTGCAAGGCAGCTGTATTGCGTGTTTTGGGAAGATGTTTGGGGGTGTTCTAGATTTTTGGAGTGGGTTTAGGGGTCTGGGAGTACTGCTGGGAATGTCTAATCTTGTCTCAAAATAGCAGTTGTATTGAAGGTTGAGGGGAAAAGGGAAATAGTCCCTGTTTCTGAGGTGCATTTTGACCATTGGCTTACATTGGCGGCCACCAAAGTAGCTGTATTGCGTGTTTTGGGAAGCTATTTAGGGGTGTTCTATATTTCTGGGAGTGAGTTTAGGGGCCTGGGGCACTGCTGGGAAGGTCTAATTTTGTGTCAAAATAGCACTTTGGCCGTAGGTTGAGGGGAAAGGTGAATTAGGCCCTGTTTCTGAGGTGCATTTTTGCCATTCTTACATTGGCGGCCTGCAAGGTAGCTGCATTGCATGTTGTTGGGAAGCTATTTGTGGGTGTTCTAGATTTCTGGGAGAGGGTTTAGGGGTCTGGTAGCACTGCTGGGAAGGTCTAATTTTGTGTCAAAATAGCAGTTTGGGCATAGCTTGAGGGGAAAGGGGAATTAGGCCTTGTTTCTGAGGTGCATTTTTCCCATTGGCTTACATTGGCAGCATGCAAGGTAAATGTATTGTGTGTTTTTGGAAAGCTATTTGGGGGTGTTCTAGATTTTTGGGAGTGGGTTTAGGGGTCTGGGAGCACTGCTGGGAAGGTCTAATTTTGTGTCAAAATAGCAGTTTGGGCGTAGGTTGACGGGAAAGGTGAATTAGGCCTTGTTTCTGAGGTGCATTGTTGCCATTGGCTTACATTGGCGGCCTGCAAGGTAGCAGTATTGCGTGTTTTTGGTGAGCAATTTGGGGGTGTTCTAGATTTTTGGGAGTGGGTTTAGGGGTGTGGGAGCACTGCTGGGAAGGTCTAATTTTGTGTCAAAATAGCAGTTTGGTCGTAGGTTGAGAGGAAAAGGGAATTACTCCCTGTTTCTGAGGTGCATTTTTGCCATTGGCTTACTTTGGTGGCCCGCAAGGTAGCTGTATTGCGTGTTTTTGGGGGGCTATTTGGGGATGATCTAGATATTTGGGAGTGGGTTTAGGGGTCTGGGAGCACTGCTGGGAAGGTCTAATTTTGTGTCAAAATAGCAGTTTGGGCGTAGGTTGCCGGGAAAGGGGAATTAGGCCTTGTTTCTGAGGAGCATTTTTCCCATTGGCTTACATTGGCAGCCTGCAAGGTAAATGTATTGTGTGTTTTTGGGAAGCTATTTGGGGGTGTTCTAGATTTTTGGGAGTGGGTTTAGGGGTCTGGGAGCACTGCTGGGAAGGTCTAATTTTGTGTCAAAATAGCAGTTTGGGCGTAGGTTGAGGGGAAAGGTGAATTAGGCCTTGTTTCTGAGGTGCATTGTTGCCATTGGCTTACATTGGCGGCCTGCAAGGTAGCAGTATTGCTTGTTTTTGGTGAGCAATTTGGGGGTGTTCTAGATTTTTGGGAGTGGGTTTAGGGGTGTGGGAGCACTGCTGGGAAGGTCTAATTTTGTGTCAAAATAGCAATTTGGTCGTAGGTTGAGAGGAAAAGGGAATTACTCCCTGTTTCTGAGGTGCATTTTGGCCATTGGCTTACATTGGCGGCCTGCAAAGTAGCTGTATTGCGTGTTTTTGGGAAGCTATTTGGGGGTGTTCTAGATTTTTGGGAGTGGGTTTAGGGGTGTGAGAGCACTGCTGGGAAGGTCTCATTTTGTGTCAAAATAGCAGTTTGGCCGTAGATTGAGGGGAAAGGGGAATTAGGCCCTGTTTCTGAGGTGCATTTTTGCCATTGGCTTACTTTGGTGGCCCGCAAGGTAAATGTATTGTGTGTTTTTGGGAAGCTATTTGGGGGTGTTCTAGATTTTTGGGAGTGGGTTTAGGGGTCTGGGAGCACTGCTGGGAAGGTCTAATTTTGTGTCAAAATAGCAGTTTGGGCGTAGGTTGAGGGGAAAGAGGAATTAGGCCTTGTTTCTGAGGTGCATTGTTGCCATTGGCTTACATTGGCGGCCTGCAAGGTAGCAGTATTGCGTGTTTTTGGTGAGCAATTTGGGGGTGTTCTAGATTGTTGGGAGTGGGTTTAGGGGTCTGGGAGCACTGCTGGGAAGTTCTAATTTTGTGTCAAAATAGCAGTTTGGGCGTAGGTTGAGGGGAAAGGGGAATTAGGCCCTGTTTCTGAGGTGCATTTTTGCCTTTGGCTTACATTGGCGGCCTGCAAGGTAGTTGTATTGCGTGTTTTTGGGAAGGTATTTGGGGGTGTTCTAGTTTTTTGGGAGTGGGTTTAGGGGTCGGGGAGCACTGCTGGGAAGGTCTAATTTTGTGTCAAAATATCAGTTTGGGCGTAGGTTGCCGGGAAAGGGGAATTATACCCTGTTTCTGAGGTGCATTTTTGCCATTGGCTTACATTGGCAGCCTGCAAGGTAAATGTATTGTGTGTATTTGGGAAGCTATTTGGGGGTGTTCTAGATTTTTGGGAGTGGGTTTAGGGGTCTGGGAGCACTGCTGGGAAGGTCTAATTTTGTGTCAAAATAGCAGTTTGGGCGTAGGTTGAGGGGAAAGGGGAATTAGGCCCTGTTTCTGAGGTGCATTTTTGCCATTGGCTTACATAGGCGGCCTGCAAGGCAGCTGTATTGCGTGTTTTGGGAAGATGTTTGGGGGTGTTCTAGATTTTTGGAGTGGGTTTAGGGGTCTGGGAGTACTGCTGGGAATGTCTAATCTTGTCTCAAAATAGCAGTTTGATTGAAGGTTGAGGGGAAAAGGGAAATAGTCCCTGTTTCTGAGGTGCATTTTGACCATTGGCTTACATTGGCGGCCACCAAAGTAGCTGTATTGCGTGTTTTGGGAAGCTATTTAGGGGTGTTCTATATTTCTGGGAGTGAGTTTAGGGGCCTGGGGCACTGCTGGGAAGGTCTAATTTTGTGTCAAAATAGCACTTTGGCCGTAGGTTGAGGGGAAAGGTGAATTAGGCCCTGTTTCTGAGGTGCATTTTTGCCATTCTTACATTGGCGGCCTGCAAGGTAGCTGCATTGCATGTTGTTGGGAAGCTATTTGTGGGTGTTCTAGATTTCTGGGAGAGGGTTTAGGGGTCTGGTAGCACTGCTGGGAAGGTCTAATTTTGTGTCAAAACAGCAGATTGGGCATAGTTTGAGGGGAAAGGGGAATTAGGCCTTGTTTCTGAGGTGCATTTTTGCCATTGGCTTACATTGGCGGCTTGCAAGGTAGCAGTATTGCCTGTTTTTGGTGGGCAATTTGGGGGTGTTCTAGATTGTTGGGAGTGGGTTTAGGGGCCTGGGAGCACTGCTGGGAAGGTCTAATTTTGTCTCAAAATATCAGTTTGGGCGTAGGTTGAGGGGAAAGGGGAATTAGGCCCTGTTTCTGAGGTGCATTTTTGCCATTGGCTTATATTGGCGGCCTGCAAGGTAGCTGTATTGCGTGTGTTTGGAAGCTATTTGGGGTTGTTCTAGATTTTTGGGAGTGGGTTTAGGGGTCTGGAAGAACTGCTGGGAAAGTCTAATGTTGTGCCTAAACATCAGTTTGGTCATAGGTTGAGGGGAAAGGGGAATTAGTCCCTGTTTCTGAGGTGCATTTTTGCCATTGGCTTACATTGGCAGCCTGCAAGACAGCTGTATTGCGTGTTTTGGGAAGCTGTTTGGGGGTGTTCTAGATTTTTGGGAGTGGGTTTAGGGGTCTGGGAGCACTGCTGGGAAGGTCTAATTTTGTCTCAAAATATCAGTTTGGTTGTAGGTTCAGGGGAAAAGGGAATTAGTCCCTGTTTCTGAGGTGCATTTTGGCCATTGGCTTACATTGGCGGCCTGCAAAGTAGCTGTATTGCGTGTTTTTGGGAAGCTATTTGGGGGTGTTCTAGATTTTTGGGAGTGGGTTTAGGGGTGTGAGAGCACTGCTGGGAAGGTCTCATTTTGTGTCAAAATAGCAGTTTGGCCGTAGAATGAGGGGAAAGGTGAATTAGGCCCTGTTTCTGAGGTGCATTTTTGCCATTGGCTTACTTTGGTGGCCCGCAAGGTAAATGTATTGTGTGTTTTTGGGAAGCTATTTGGGGGTGTTCTAGATTTTTGGGAGTGGGTTTAGGGGTCTGGGAGCACTGCTGGGAAGGTCTAATTTTGTGTCAAAATAGCAGTTTGGGCGTAGGTTGAGGGGAAAGGTGAATTAGGCCTTGTTTCTGAGGTGCATTGTTGCCATTGGCTTACATTGGCGGCCTGCAAGGTAGCAGTATTGCGTGTATTTGGTGGGCAATTTGGGGGTGTTCTAGATTGTTGGGAGTGGGTTTAGGGGCCTGGGAGCACTGCTTTGAAGGTCTAATTTTGTGTCAAAATAGCAGTTTGGGCGTAGGTTGAGGAGAAAGGGGAATTAGGCCTTGTTTCTGAGGTGCATTGTTGCCATTGGCTTACATTGGCAGTCTGCAAGGTAGCAGTATTGCGTGTTTTTGGTGAGCAATTTGGGGGTGTTCTAGATTGTTGGGAGTGGGTTTAGGGGTCTGGGAGCACTGCTGGGAATGTCTAATTTTGTGTCAAAATAGCAGTTTGGCCGTAGGTTGAGGGGAAAGGGGAATAAGGCCCTGTTTCTGAGGTGCATTTTTGCCATTGGCTTACTTTGGTGGCCTGCAAGGTAACTGTATTGCGTGTTTTCGGGTGGCTATTTGGGGGTGATCTAGATTTTTAGGAGTGGGTTTAGGGGTCTGGGAGCACTGCTGGGAAGGTCTAATTTTGTGTCAAAATAGCAGTTTGGGCGTAGGTTGAGGGGAAAGGGGAATTAGTCCCTGTTTCTGAGGTGCATTTTTGCCATTGGCCTATATTGGCGGCCTGCAAGACAGCTGTATTGCGTGTTTTGGGAAGCTGTTTGGGGGTGTTCTAGATTTTTGGGAGTGGGTTTAGGGGTGTGAGAGCACTGCTGGGAAGGTCTCATTTTGTGTCAAAATAGCAGTTTGGCCGTAGATTGAGGGGAAAGGGGAATTAGGCCCTGTTTCTGAGGTGCATTTTTGCCATTGGCTTACTTTTGTGGCCCGCAAGGTAGCTGTATTGCGTGTTTTTGGGGGGCTATTTGGGGATGATCTAGATATTTGGGAGTGGGTTTAGGGGCCTGGGAGCACTGCTGGGAAGGTCTAATTTTGTGTCAAAATAGCAGTTTGGGCGTAGGTTGCCGGGAAAGGGAAATTAGGCCTTGTTTCTGAGGTGCATTTTTCCCTTTGGCTTACATTGGCAGCCTGCAAGGTAGCAGTATTGCGTGTTTTTGGTGAGCAATTTGGGGGTGTTCTAGATTGTTGGGAGTGGGTTTAGGGGTCTGGGAGCACTGCTGGGAAGGTCTAATTTTGTGTCAAAATAGCAGTTTGGTCGTAGGTTGAGAGGAAAGGGGAATTAGGCCCTGTTTCTGAGGTGTTTTTTTGCCATTGGATACATTGGCGGCCTGCAAGGTAGCTGTATTGCGTGTTTTTGGGAAGCTATTTGGGGGTGTTCTAGATTTTTGGAAGTGGGTTTAGGGGTGTGAGAGCACTGCTGGGAAGGTCTCATTTTGTGTCAAAATAGCAGTTTGGCCGTAGGTTGAGGGGAAAGGGGAATAAGGCCCTGTTTCTGAGGTGCATTTTTGCCATTGGCTTACTTTGGTGGCTTGCAAGGTAGCTGTATTGCGTGTTTTTGGGTGGCTATTTGGGGGTGATCTAGATTTTTGGGAGTGGGTTTAAGGGTCTGGGAGCACTGCTGGGAAGGTCTAATTTTGTGTCAAAATAGCAGTTTGGGCGTAGAGTGCCGGGAAAGGGGAATTAGGCCCTGTTTCTGAGGTGCATTTTTGCCATTGGCTTACATTGGCAGCCTGCAAGGTAAATGTATTGTGTGTTTTTGGGAAGCTATTTGGGAGTGTTCTAGATTTTTGGGAGTGGGCTTAGGGGTCTGGGAGCAGTGCTGGGAAGGTCTAATCTTGTCTCAAAATAGCAGTTTGATTGAAGGTTGAGGGAAAAGGGAATTAGTCCCTGTTTCTGAGGTGCATTTTGACCATTGTCTTACATTAGCGGCCTGCAAAGTAGCTGTATTGCGTGTTTTTGGGAAGCTATTTAGGGGTGTTCTAGATTTCTGGGAGTGGGTTTAGGGGCCTGGGGGCACTGCTGGGAAGGTCTAATTTTGTGTCAAAATAGCAGTTTGGTCCTAGGTTGAGGGGAAAGGGGAATTAGGCCCTGTTTCTGAGGTGTATTTTTGCCATTGGCTTACATTGGCAGCCCGCAAGGTAGCTGTATTGCATTTTTTTTCAGAAGCTATTTGGGGGTGTTCTAGATTTCTGGGAGTGGGCTTAGGGGTCTGGGAGCAGTGCTGGGAAGGTCTAATCTTGTCTCAAAATAGCAGTTTGATTGAAGGTTGAGGGAAAAGGGAATTAGTCCCTGTTTCTGAGGTGCATTTTGACCATTGTCTTACATTAGCGGCCTGCAAAGTAGCTGTATTGCGTGTTTTTGGGAAGCTATTTAGGGGTGTTCTAGATTTCTGGGAGTGGGTTTAGGGGCCTGGGGGCACTGCTGGGAAGGTCTAATTTTGTGTCAAAATAGCAATTTGGGCGTAGGTTGAGGGGAAAGGGGAATTAGGCCCTGTTTCTGAGGTGCATTTTTGCCATTGGCTTACATAGGCGGCCTGCAAGGCAGCTGTATTGCGTGTTTTGGGAAGCTGTTTGGGGGTGTTCTAGATTTTTGGAGTGGGTTTAGGGGTCTGGGATTACTGCTGGGACGGTCTAATCTTGTCTCAAAATAGCAGTTTGATTGAAGGTTGAGGGGAAAAGGGAATTAGTCCCTGTTTCTGAGGTGCATTTTGACCATTGTCTTACATTGGCGGCCTGCAAAGTAGCTGTATTGCGTGTTTTTGGGAAGCTATTTAGGGGTGTTCTAGATTTCTGGGAGTGGGTTTAGGGGCCTGGGGGCACTGCTGGGAAGGTCTAATTTTGTGTCAAAATAGCAATTTGGCCGTAAGTTGCGGGGAAAGGGGAATTAGGCCCTGTTTCTGAGGTGCATTTTTGCCATTGGCTTCCATTGGCGGCCTGCAAGGTAGCTGTATTGCGTGTTTTTGGGGGGCTATTTGGGGATGATCTAGATATTTGGGAGTGGGTTTAGGGGCCTTGGAGCACTGCTGGGAATGTCTAATTTTGTGTCAAAATAGCAGTTTGGGCGTAGGTTGCCTGGAAAGGGGAATTAGGCCTTGTTTTTGAGGTGCATTTTTCCCATTGGCTTACATTGGCAGCCTGCAAGGTAGCTGTATTTGGTTTTTTTGGGAAGCTATTTGGGGGTGTTCTAGATTTTTGGGAGTGGGTTTAGGGATCTGGGAGCACTGCTGGGATGGTCTAATCTTTTCTCATAATAGCAGTTTTTTTGAAGGTTGAAGGGAAAAGGGAATTAGTCCCTGTTTCTGAGGTGTATTTTGACCATTGTCTTACATTGGCGGCCTGCAAAGTAGCTGTATTGCGTGTTTTTGGGAAGCTATTTAGGGGTGTTCTAGATTTCTGGGAGTGGGTTTAGGGGCTTGGGGGCACTGCTGGGAAGGTCTAATTTTGTGTCAAAATAGCAATTTGGCCTTAAGTTGAGGGGAATGGGGAATTAGGCCCTGTTTCTGAGGTGCATTTTTGCCATTGGCTTACATTGGTGGCCTGCAAGGTAGCTGTATTGCGTGTTTTTGGGGGGCTTTTTGGGGATGATCTAGATATTTGGAAGTGGGTTTAGGGGTCTGGGAGCACTGCTGAGAAGGTCTAAGTTTGTGTCAAAAAAGCAGTTTGGTCGTAGGTTCAGGGGAAAGGGGAATTAGGCCCTGTTTCTGAGGTACATTTTTGCCATTGGCTTACATTGGCGGCCTGCAAGGTAGCTGTATTGTGTGTTTTTGGGAAGCTATTTGGGGGTGTTCTAGATTTTTGGGAGTGGGTTTAGGGGTCTGGGAGCACTGCTGGGAAGGTCTAATTTTGTGTCAAAATAGCAGTTTGGTCGTAGGTTGAGGGGAGAGGGGAATTAGCCCCTGTTTCTGATGTGCATTTTTGCCATTGGCTTACATTGGTGGCCTGCCAGGTAGCTGTATTGCGTGTTTTTGGGAAGCTATTTGGGGATGCTCTAGATTTTTGGGAGTGGGTTTAGGGGTCTGGGAGCACTGCTGGGAAGGTCTAATCTTTTCTCAAAATAGCAGTTTGATTGAAGGTTGAAGGGAAAAGGGAATTAGTCCCTGTTTCTGAGGTGCATTTTGACCATTGTCTTACATTGGCGCCCTGCAAGCCAGCTGTATTGCGTGTTTTAGGAAGCTATTTAGGGGTGTTCTAGATTTCTGGGAGTGGGTTTAGGGGCTTGGGGGCAATGCTGGGAAGGTCTAATTTTGTGTCAAAATAGCAATTTGGCCGTAAGTTGAGTGGAAAGGGGAATTAGGCCCTGTTTCTGAGGTGCATTTTTGCCATTGGCTTACATTGGCGGCCTGCAAGGTAGCTGTATTGCGTGTTTTTGGGGGGATATTTGGGGATGATCTAGATATTTGGGAGTGGGTTTAGGGGCCTTGGAGCACTGCTGGGAATGTCTAATTTTGTGTCAAAATAGCAGTTTGGGCATAGGTTGCCGGGAAAGGGGAATTAGGCCTTGTTTCTGAGGTGCATTTTTCCCATTGGCTTACATTGGCAGCCTGCAAGGTAAATGTATTGTGTGTTTTTGGGAAGCTATTTGGGTGTGTTCTAGATTTTTGGGAGTGGGTTTAGGGGTCTGGGAGCACTGCTGGGAAGGTCAAATTTAGTGTCAAAATAGCAGTTTGGGCGTAGGTTGAAGGGAAAGGTGAATTAGGCCTTGTTTCTGAGGTGCATTGTTGCCATTGGCTTACATTGGCGGCCTGCAAGGTAGCTGTATTGCGTGTTTTTGGTGGGCAATTTGGGGGTGTTCTAGATTTTTGGGTGTGGGTTTAGGGGTGTGGGAGCACTGCTGGGAAGGTCTCATTTTGTGTCAAAATAGCAGTTTGGGCGTAGGTTGAGGGAAAAGGGGAATTATGCCCTTTTTCTGAGGTGCATTTTTGCCATTGGGTTACTTTGGTGGCCTGCAAGGTAGCTGTATTGCGTGTTTTTGGGAAGCTATTTGGGGGTGTTCTAGATTTTTGGGAGTGGGTTTAGGGGTCTGGGAGCACTGCTGGGAAGGACTAATTTTGTGTCAAAATAGCAGTTTGGGCGTAGGTTGAGGGGAAAGGGGAATTAGGCCCTGTTTCTGAGGTGCATTTTTGCCATTGGCTTACATAGGCGGCCTGCAAGGCAGCTGTATTGCGTGTTTTGGGAAGCTGTTTGGGGGTGTTCTAGATTTTTGGAGTGGGTTTAGGGGTCTGGGAGTACTGCTGGGAAGGTCTAATCATGTCTCAAAATAGCAGTTTGATTGAAGGTTGAGGAGAAAAGGGAATTAGTCCCTGTTTCTGAGGTGCATTTTGACCATTGGCTTACATTGTCGGCCTGCAAAGTAGCTGCATTGCGTGTCTTTGGGAAGCTATGTACGGGTGTTCTAGATTTCTGGGAGTGGGTTTAGGGGTCTGGGAGCACTGCTGGGAAGGTCTAATTTTGTGTCAAAATAGCAATTTGGGCGTAAATTGAGGAGAAAGGGGAATTAGGCCTGGTTTCTGAGGTGCATTTTTGCCATTGGCTTACATTGGCGGCTTGCAAGGTAGCAGTATTGCGTGTTTTTGGTGGGCAATTTGGGGGTGTTCTAGATTGTTGGGAGTGGGTTTAGGGGGCTGGGAGCACTGCTGGGAAGGTCTAATGGAAGGTCTAATTTTGTCTCAAAATAGCAGTTCGGGCGTAGGTTGAGGGGAAAGGGGAATTAGGCCCTGTTTCTGAGGTGCATTTTTGCCATTGGCTTATATTGGCGGCCTGCAAGGTAGCTGTATTGTGTGTTTTTGGAAGCTATTTGGGGTTGTTCTAGATTTTTGGGAGTGGGTTTAGGGGTCTGGAAGAACTGCTGGGAAGGTCTAATGTTGTGCCTAAATATCAGTTTGGTCATAGGTTGAGGGGAAAGGGGAATTAGTCCCTGTTTCTGGGGTGCATTTTTGCCATTGGCTTACATTGGCGGCCTGCAAGACAGCTGTATTGCGTGTTTTGGGAAGCTGTTTGGGGGTGTTCGAGATTTTTGGGAGTGGGTTTAGGGGTCTGGGAGCACTGCTGGGAAGGTCTTATTTGGTCTCAAAATAGCAGTTTGGTTGTAGGTTGAGGGGAAAAGGGAATTAGTCCGTTTCTGAGGTGCATTTTGGCCATTGGCTTACATTGGCGGCCTGCAAAGTAGCTGTATTGCGTGTTTTTGGGAAGCTGTTTGGGGGTGTTCTAGATTTTTGGGAGTGGGTTTAGGGGTGTGAGAGCACTGCTGGGAAGGTCTCATTTTGTGTCAGAATAGCAGTTTGGCCGTAGATTGAGGGGAAAGGGGAATTAGGCCCTGTTTCTGAGGTGCATTTTTGCCATTGGCTTACTTTGGTGGCCCGCAAGGTAGCTGTATTACGTGTTTTTGGGGGGCTATTTGGGGATGATCTAGATATTTGGGAGTGGGTTTAGGGGTCTGGGAGCACTGCTGGGAAGGTCTAATTTTGTGTCAAAATAGCAGTTTGGGCGTAGGTTGCCGGGAAAGGGGAATTAGGCCCTGTTTCTGAGGTGCATTTTTGCCATTGGATACATTGGCGGCCTGCAAGGTAGCTGTATTGCGTGTTTTTGGGAAGCTATTTGGGGGTGTTCTAGATTTTTGGGAGTGGGTTTAGGGGTGTGGTAGCACTGCTGGGAAGGTCTCATTTTGTGTCAAAATAGCAGTTTGGCCATAGGTTGAGTGGAAAGGGGAATAAGGCCCTGTTTCTGAGGTGCATTTTTGCCATTGGCTTACTTTGGTGGCCTGCAAGGTAGCTGTATTGCGTGTTTGTGGGTGGCTATTTGGGGGTGATCTAGATTTTTGGGAGTGGGTTTAGGGGTCTGGGAGCACTGCTGGAAATGTCAAATTTTGTGTCAAAAGAGCAGTTTGGGCGTAGGTTGCCGGGAAAGGGAAATTAGGCCCTGTTTCTGAGGTGCATTTTTGCCATTGACTTACATTGGCAGCCTGCAAGGTAAATGTATTGTGTTTTATTTTTTATTTTATTTTGAAAGTTTTATATAGCGCGAACAAGATCTTTGCAGATATCAGAGCGCTTTACAAGGACACGGGGGTGATAGAGTAATACAAAGTAATTTGCGGTAGTTCGGTACAAGGTGCTTAGTTACATAGGTAGGTCAAAAACATGAGGTAGGTCACAGGTGAGGTAGTACACGGTGCATAGTCAAACAGTTGTGTCATTAATATAAAGTACAAAAATAAGGAGCATATACTTGCTTAAGCGTGTTTAAAATTTTGGGAGATAGCATAGAGGTGGGCATAGTTGAGGTGGGTGAGTGCAGGATGTATAATCCCACAGGTGCGACAGAAGTAGGAAAGTAGGGATCATTGAGGTGGTGTGGGTAAAGTGTGCAAAGTCAAACGGGTGCGTCAACAATATAACAACATACAAAGTCAAACAGGTGCATCAACAATATAACAATATACAAAGAGTAAGCGTATACAATCAAGTATGTCGATAATACAAGTAAGTCGATAATACCAGTAATACAATAGACCAGGGGGGTCAGGCAGGTCTTACAGAGCAGATTCATGAGAAATACGGAATAGTAGTTCATGTGTATTTAGCCATGAGGATCGCTTTAACTTCTTTCTTAAAAAGTTTGTTGGAGGAGATGAGCCTGGTTTCAGGAGGGAGTGAGTTCCAGATCCTGGGTGCCATTCCTGAAAAGGAGCGTTTGTATGTTTTTTCCTTCCGAAATCTTCGAGGCTTCAGCAGAAGATTGTTTGTGCTTCTAGTAGTTCTAGAGCCACCCGAAATTGTCAGCTTTTGAGTGAGGTAGGCGGGTGAGTTCATGTGTACAGCCTTGTGTGTCATGCAGGCGATTTTCAGGTGTATTCTGGCTTCAAAAGGTAGCCAGTTCAGGGATTTAAAGTCAGGGGAAATATGCGAGTGTTTTTTTGAGCCAGTGATGAGTCTCGCTGCGGCGTTAAGGGATGCTCTTAGGGGTGCCGTAGTAGTTAGGGGGAGCCCGCAGAGGGCGGTGCTACCGTATTCAATGTGCGGGATGACTATAGATTGTACTGCAGTTTGGAAGTCTTTGGCAGGAAGGAAGGGTTTAAGTTTTCTCAAGGTATTGATTTGAAAGTTCGCTCCTTTGGTTGCCTTGCTGATGTGCTGCTGCATGTTGAGATTGGCGTCAAGTGATATGCCTAAAGATTTTGCTGAGTCTACGACGATTACATTTAGAGCCGTTAAGTGCTTAAGCCATGTTTGAGCCGTGGAGATTTTAGCGGGAGGTGAGATCAGGAGGAACTCAGTCTTCAGCGCATTGAGTTTGAGGTGATTCTCAGCAAGCCAGGATTGGGTGTTTCTGATCGTGGTGTTCAGTAGCATGATGTCCTTGGGAGATTGTATTTTGAGATAAAGTTGGGTGTCGTCGGCATACATGTGAAAGTGAACATTAGATGTCTGAAGCAAAGTAGTGAGAGGTTCCATAACTAGATTGAACAGTGTTGGGGAGAGGGAGGATCCTTGAGGGACGCCTAGCGATACAGGTACCGGAGAGTACAGCAGGTTGTTACTTTTAAATCTTTGTGACCGGTTGTGTAGAAAGGAGGTGAACCACTTGAGAACAGTCCCAGATATGCCCATTCTTGTGTTTAAGAGTTCGAGTAAGTTCTCATGTTTAACTGTATCGAATGCTGAGGAGAGATCCAGAAGGATGAGGAGGCAGGTGTCGTTTTGGTCTAGGATTTGGAGGGCGTCGTCCACTATGTGAGTCATGGCAGTTTCGGTACTGTGCCCTGCTCGGAAGCCTGACTGATGGGCGTTGAGGAGATCAAACTTATCTATGTGTGTAGTCAGTTGTAGCTGTACGCATTTTTCCAATAGCTTAGCGAGAGTGGGAATATTTGTAATAGGGCGGTAGTTGTTTAGATCAGTGGGGTCTGCTGTTGTTTTTTTTAGTAGGGTGTGACTTGCCCGACTTTGAGGGCATTGGGGATGGATCCTTGTTGAAGAGAGCTATTGATAATCTTAGTCCAGAGTGGGAGAAGCCAAGGTGAAAAGTCTTTTACAGCGTTAGCAGGAAGGGGGTCAGAGAGGTAATTGGATGGCTTCAAGCTGCTGAGCAATCTGCCAATTTCTTCTTCGGAGTAGGTGCCAAAGGATGACCAAGTAGCATTTTTCTTGGGTTCAGGCACTGCTGTGTGTCGGGGGTTGGAGTACAGGATAGCGTCATTGAGGAGATCGCTTCTTATTTTCTCAGTTTTTTGGATAAAGAAGGCAGAGAAGTCTTCGCAGGAAGGTGTAACGCCCATGGTGCTGAGTGTCTGGGGTTGCTCTTTGGATTGTGTTCTGATTAACTCAAACAATTTTCTTGGGCGGTTTTTTGCTTGGGCGAGCTGGAGGCTGAAGAAATCTCTTTTTGAGCGTTTTATTTTCCTGAAGTAGGCGTTTCTATGTTTCTTTAGACTTTTTAGGTGCACTGCAGAAGGGGCTGACCTCCAAGTGCGCTCTGCCATCCGCATGGCCCGTCTATCCTCATTGAGGCTCCCGTCATACCATGGGTTGGAAATCTTCTTGGACGAAACTATTTCAGTTGCATGGGCGCCGCCTCATTGATTATTGAGGTCATAGTATTGAGATAGTGGTCAGTCAGAAATTGAACATCCGTATCTCCGGACGGGGGAAGTAGGAGATTGCAGGTGTTAGGCGGTAAGGCGTTTCGGTTGAGTTTCTTCAAGTCTCTTTTCCACGCTTTGTGCTTAGAGGGTTGAACTGGGTTAATTTAAATTTTTTCATTGATGAGGAAGGAGACAATATGATGATCTGACCAGTCACAAGGTTGGATTGTGTGTTTTTGGGAAGCTATTTGGGAGTGTTCTAGATTTTTGGGAGTGGGTTTAGGGGTCTGGGAGCACTGCTGGGAAGGTCTAATTGTGTGTCAAAATAGCAGTTTGGTCCTAGGTTGAGGGAGAGGGGAATTAGGCCCTGTTTCTGAGGTGTATTTTTGCCATTGGCTTACATTGGCGGCCTGCAAGGTAGCTGTATTGCATTTTTTTAGAAGCTATTTGGGGGTGTTCTAGATTTCTGGGAGTGGGCTTAGGGGTCTGGGAGCAGTGCTGGGAAGGTTTAATTTTATGTCAAAATAGCAATTTGGTCGTAGGTTGAGGGGAAAGGGGAATTAGGCCCTGTTTCTGAGGTGCATTTTTGCCATTGGCTTACATTGGCGCCCTACAAGGTAGCAGTATTGCGTGTTTTTGGGAAGCTATTTGGGGGTGTTCTAGATTTTTGAGAGTGGGTTTAGGGGTCTGGAGCACTGCTGGGAAGGTCTAATTTTGTGTCAAAATAGCAGTTTGGTAGAGGGTTGAGGGGAAAAGGGAATTAGTCCCTGTTTCTGAGGTGCATTTTGACCATTGGCGGCCTGCAAAGTAGCTGTATTGCGTGTTTTTGGGAAGCTATTTAGGGGTGTTCTAGATTTCTGGGAGTGCGTTTAGGGGTCTGGGAGCACTGCTGGGAAGGACTAATTTTGTGTCAAAATAGCAATTTGGGCGTAAGTTGAGGGGAAAGGGGAATTAGGCGCTGTTTCTGAGGTGCATTTTTGCTATTGGCTTACATTGGCGGCCTACAAGGTAGCAGTATTGCATATTTTTGGGAAGCTATTCGGGGGTGTTCTAGATTTTTGGGAGTGGGTTTAGGGGTCTGGAGCACTGCTGGGAAGGACTAAGTTTGTGTCAAAATAGCAGTTTGGGCGTAGGTTGAGGGGAAAGGGGAATTAGGCCTTGTTTCTGAGGTGCATTTTTGCCATTGGCTTACATTGGCGGTCTGCACGGTAGCTGTATTGCGTGTTTTTGGGAAGCTATTTGGGGGTGTTCTAGATTTTTGGGAGTTGGTTTAGGGGTCTTGGAGCACTGCTGGGAAGGTCTAATTTTGTGTCAAAATAGCAGTTTGGTCGTAGGTTGAGGGGAGAGGGGAATTAGCCCCTGTTTCTGAGGTGCATTTTTGCCATTGGCTTACATTGGTGGCCTGCAAGGTAGCTGTATTGTGTTTTTTTGGGAAGCTATTTGGGTGTGTTCTAGATTTTTGAGAGTGGGTTTAGGGGTCTGGGAGCACTGCTGGGAAGGTCTATTTTGTGTCAAAATAGCAGTTTGGTCGTAGGTAGAGGGGAAAGGGGAATTAGGGCCTTTTTCTGAGGTGCTTTTTAGCCATTGGCTTACATTGGTGGCGTGCAAGGTAGCTGTATTGCATGTTTTTGGGAAGCTATTTGGGGGTGTTTTGGATTACTGGGAGAGGGTTTAGGGGTCTGGGAGCACTGCTGAGAAGGTCTAATTTTGTGTCAAAATAGCAGTTTGGTCGTAAGTTGAGAGGAAAGGGGAATTAGGCCCTGTTTCTGAGGCGCCTATTTGCCATTGGATACATTGGCGGCCTGCAAGGTAGCTGTATTGCGTGTTTTTGGGAAGCTATTTGGGTGTGTTCTAGATTTTTGGAAGTGGGTTTAGGGGTCTGGGAGCACTGCTGAGAAGGTCTAATTTTGTGTCAAAAAAGCAGTTTGGTCGTAGGTTCAGGGGAAAGGGGAATTAGGCCCTGTTTCTGAGGTGCATTTTTGCCATTGGCTTACATTGGCGGCCTGCAAGGTAGCTGTATTGCGTGTTTTTGGGAAGCTATTTGGGGGTGTTCTAAATTTTTGGGAGTGGGTTTAGGGGTCTGGGAGCACTGCTGGGAAGGTCTAATTTTGTGTCAAAATAGCAGTTTGGTCGTAGGTTGAGGGGAGAGGGGAATTAGCCCCTGTTTCTGAGGTGCATTTTTGCCATTGGCTTACATTGGTGGCCTGCAAGGTAGCTGTATTGCGTGTTTTTGGGAAGCTATTTGGGGGTGCTCTAGATTTTTGGGAGTGGGTTTAGGGGTCTGGGAGCACTGCTGGGAAGGTCTAATCTTGTCTCAAAATAGCAGTTTGATTGAAGGTTGAGGGAAAAAAGGAATTAGTCCCTGTTTCTGAGGTGCATTTTGACCATTGTCTTACATTGGCGGCCTGCAAAGTAGCTGTATTGCGTGTTTTTGGGAAGCTATTTAGGGGTGTTCTAGATTTCTGGGAGTGGGTTTAGGGGCCTGGGGGCACTGCTGGGAAGGTCTAATTTTGTGTCAAAATAGCAATTTGGCCGTAAGTTGAGGGGAAAGGTGAATTAGGCCTTGTTTCTGAGGTGCATTGTTGCCATTGGCTTACATTGGCGGCCTGCAAGGTAGCAGTATTGTGTGTTTTTGGTGGGCAATTTGGGGGTGTTCTAGATTGTTGGGAGTGGGTTTAGGGGTCTGGGAGCACTGCTGGGAAGGTCTAATTTTGTGTCAAAATAGCAGTTTGGTCGTAGGTTGAGAGGAAAGGGGAATTAGGCCCTGTTTCTGAGGTGCATTTTTGCCATTGGATACATTGGCTGCCTGCAAGGTAGCTGTATTGCGTGTCTTTGGGAAGCTATTTGGGGGTGTTCTAGATGTTTGGGAATGGGTTTAGGGGTGTGGGAGCACTGCTGGGAAGGTCTCATTTTGTGTCAAAATAGCAGTTTGGGCGTAGGTTGAGGGAAAAGGGGAATTAGGCCCTTTTTCTGAGGTGCATTTTTGCCATTGGGTTACTTTGGTGGCCTGCAAGGTAGCTGTATTGCGTGTTTTTGGGTGGCTATTTGGGGGTGATCTAGATTTTTGGGAGTGGGTTTAGGGGTCTGGGAGCACTGCTGGGAAGGTCTAATCTTTTCTCAAAATAGCAGTTTGATTGAAGGTTGAAGGGAAAAGGGAATTAGTCCCTGTTTCTGAGGTGCATTTTGACCATTGTCTTACATTGGCGGCCTGCAAGGTAAATGTATTGAGTGTTTTTGGGAAGCTATTTGGGGGTGTTCTAGATTTTTGGGAGTGGGTTTAGGGGTCTGGGAGCACTGCTGGGAAGGTCGAATTTTGTGTCAAAATAGCAGTTTGGGCGTAGGTTGCCGGGAAAGGGGAATTAGGCCCTGTTTCTGAGGTGCATTTTTGCCATTGGCTTACATTGGCGGCCTGCAAAGTAGCTGTATTGCGTGTTTTTGGGAAGCTGTTTGGGGGTGTTCTAGATTTTTGGGAGTGGGTTTAGGGGTGTGAGAACACTGCTGGGAAGGTCTTATTTTGTGTCAGAATAGCAGTTTGGCCGTAGATTGAGGGGAAAGGGGAATTAGGCCCTGTTTCTGAGGTGCATTTTTGCCATTGGCTTACTTTGGTGGCCCGCAAGGTAGCTGTATTGCGCGTTTTTGGGGGGGCTATTTGGGGATGATCTAGATATTTTGGAGTGGGTTTAGGGGTCTGGGAGCACTGCTGGGAAGGTCTAATTTTGTGTCAAAATAGCAGTTTGGGCATAGGTTGCCGGGAAAGGGGAATTAGGCCCTGTTTCTGAGGTGCATTTTTGCCATTGGCTTACATTAGCAGCCTACAAGGTAAATGTATTGTGTGTTTTTGGGAAGCTATTTGGGGGTGTTCTAGATTTTTGGGAGTGGGTTTAGGGGTCTGGGAGCACTGCTGTGAAGGTCTAATTTTGTGTCAAAATAGCAGTTTGGGCGTAGGTTGAGGGGAAAGGCGAATTAGGCCTTGTTTCTGAGGTGCATTGTTGTCATTGGCTTACATTGGCGGCCTGCAAGGTAGCAGTATTGCGTGTTTTTGGTGAGCAATTTGGGGGTGTTCTAGATTGTTGGGAGTGGGTTAGGGGTCTGGGAGCACTGCTGGGAAGGTCTAATTTTGTGTCAAAATAGCAGTTGGTCATAGGTTGAGAGGAAAGGGGAATTAGGCCCTGTTTCTGAGGTTTTTTTTGCCATTGGATACATTGGCGGCCTGCAAGGTAGCTGTATTGCGTGTTTTTGGGAAGCTATTTGGGGGTCTTCTAGATTTTTGGGAGTGGGTTTAGGGGTGTGGTAGCACTGCTGGGAAGGTCTCATTTTGTGTCAAAATAGCAGTTTGGCCGTAGGTTGAGTGGAAAGGGGAATAAGGCCCTGTTTCTGAGGTGCATTTTTGCCATTGGCTTACTTTGGTGGCCTGCTGTGGTGTTGGGTTCAAATCAGGCCTACATACTCTGCTAAACTCTCGAACACCTGAGTATAGAAGTTGGCACGGACACTGGAAAATGCAAAAGACAAGTTTATTAGGACCCCATGGGGTGGTGGTACATTCCTACAGCACCCTTCGGTAATGTAAGAAGTAGCACACCGAACATCGGTGCGCGACCTCTTTTATACAGTTTAATGGCAATAAAAAGGTAGGCGTTTACAAGTTACACATTTTAGGTACATATAAGGTCATTTTTGGAACACAGCCAGCATGTGGGAGGAGTTCAGTAGCACTGGTCAGTTTGTGCTAACATTCCTAAAGGATGACCAGTTGATGCATAGTGCGCATGTGCGCTTGACCAGTACTAAAAATAGCCTGTTGCCGAGCAGAGTAGATGACCATGGGTATCGAGAAAGGCGAAAGGGCACACTGACCACGAGGCAGGGTGTTCATATAAATGGAAGCCAGAAGGAACCAAAATGGCCCCCGTTCGTTTTGGTCAAGTTAACGAAAAAGGCCGTGTAGCTGTGCTAAACGCTAACTCAGGAGCTGCCAAAACACGACAGACGGCCCTTTTAGCGTTTAGCAAAAGCTACCTCATAACGAACGTAATCAGGATTCTCGTCATCAATGTTGATGGCCATTATTTTCAGCACTTCATCGTTGACCAGTTTCTCTTGCTTAATAATAGCACGTTTGGATGGGATACAGGCTGTAATACATACAGTACATACTGTCGGACCACATTGAATACATAGGCAAAGGGAAAATAATATTCCAATAAAATTACATAGAATGGTTAATAATTTCCAACCCCAAGTACTGAGTAGGGTCCAGAACCAACCAGAAAAGGTCCATGTTCCATTTTCTGGGTGGATCTCAGCAGCTATCTTATGCAGTTTCGTAATTGAATCATACACGGAAGGTGAATTATCTGGCACATACACACAGCAACTACTTCCGATAATGCGGCATGCTCCGCCCTGATCAGCTAGTATCACGTCTAGAACCATCCGGTTCTGGAGCGTCACAATTCTGGTAATTTGCAATTCTTCAGTAATATTCCCTAAAGCAGAGGCAGTTTCATTAGCGACGGCTTCCACCACACGTGTAAGCCGCCTTATCTTTCTGCTATTCAGTGCAGCTCCTACAAATGAAAATAAACACAAATTGAAATCTACATATTGCTGTAAAGTGGTATCAGTTTGGTCTATTCCATCAAAATCTAATGTTCTTTTAACTCTGTTTAGAACGAAATCATGATACAGAACGTAATCATTGTGATACATAGGAGGAGCAATAAATACAGGTGGCAATACAAAAGCTATGTAACATGTTCCTAACCATCCCAATGGCAGACGATGGTATCCCTTATTTCCACAAATGAAATATGTATTACGTGAAGCTACAAATGCAATTCCATTTGGCGTATCAAAGGTAAGTGTAATATTACATTCGCTGCGGCCTACAGGGATTGTACCTTTATTTCTAATACAAAGATCTGCTTTTGTATCAATAACCGTTATCACATGTAAGCTCGTTACATTTATAAGTCTTTGATTCGTATAGACACGAGGTGCAGAAACATTGTCTGGACGATAGTCTTCCCATTCAAATTTAGTTCCTTCAGCTTGTGGATAACCATCTTTGTCATTGAAACATATCTTGTTCAATCGAAAGAGTAGTCCACCTTTCGTTGGCCATCGTAAAGTGAAAAGAAGAGTGTACCAAGCATTGCAAGAACCATTATGAGAAAACGGGAGAGGAATGAGTGGAGTTCCTCCCCTCTTCTGATGTCCGGGCAACATTCCACATACCCAACAATTTGATGTGTTGGTCATGTTGTGAGTATGATGCAAAATCTGAATAAAACTGTTATTCAAATAAGTCTGTCTATGTCTCTCTTCATGATAAGGCAAAGTAAAATGAAAATGTTCAGATGGGCTTGGAGTGGTGGGCAGTAGGTGTTCTCGTGCAGGAAACAATTGTTCTATAGTCCAAGCTACTACTGCGATCACCACTATGGTCAAGACAAACAAAACAGTACCAAGAATTCTCCTTTTTCGTGTCGAAGGAGATGCCATAGTTCGCAAAACAATAATCTTCAAGAGCAACACTAAACGAAAAAATAAAAACGATGGTTCTGGACTGAGGCTGCCGTTGGTTTGTTCTCCGAGATTCAAGACGGGTGTCGCTACACTGGACAGAACTGATCCCCCCCCCCTTGATATTCCCGGCTTCCGTTTCACAAACCTCAGCGCGGTCACCAACCAGTTCAAAAATGCAAAAAGAAATTATTTCCTGGGACGTAGATTGTACTTCACTCCATCAGAAACAGTGTGGTCCGGGAAGGCTCCCTCCAATTCATCGGACGTAACAGCTGGGCTCTTTTCTGTATCCAAAATCTTTCTGTAGTCGGATAGCACCACAGGGCTCACCAGATCCGGAGAAACACGACGACAATGGCTGGAATTAATCCACCGTTTCTTGTTGGTGACTCTTACTGCGGTCCGAGTCGCCAGCAGCACCTGCTCAGGGCCATGCCATCTCGGTTCCAAACTGCTGGATCGCTCGAACACGCGGGCCATCACGTGGTCCCCAGGATGAAGATCGTGAGCCTCACCAGTGGAGTTATCAGGGAGCGCTTCTCGAACCTGTTGATGAATAGAAAGTAAATCATTTGTTAATCGTGCCAAATAATCGTTCATCATTATACAAGGCACATCATGTATCAAACGAGGTTTAGGAACTCCCCAAATATTCATCGGCCTTCCAAACACCACTTCATAGGGTGTGAGGCCAGATCGAGAATGTGGCACTGATCGAATAGACAGCAATGCCAAAGGCAAAGCGTCCGGCCATTTCAAAGATGTGGATGCCACAATCTTTGCTAGCTTCAGAGTTGCATTGTATCTTTCTACCAAACCTGCTGATTGCGGATGAAAGACAGCGTGGAATCGTTGCTTGATTCCCAATCCTTTCAGGACGTACTCCACTACTTTCCCAATAAAATGAGGACCATTATCATTCCACATAAACTTACAAACACCATAGCGCGGGAAATACTCTTTGAGCAACACCTTAGCTGTTGTCAATGCTGTATTGTCTTTCGTAGGGTAAGCCTCGATCCATTTACTGAAGGCACACACCACCACTAGGACATACTTGAGGTTATTACAGCGCTCCAGCTGGATGTAATCCATTTGCAGTACTTGGAATGGTGCAGTAGGTGGAACGAACCCTCCTTTAGGAGTATGAGTCCCTTGTCCAGGATTGTGCTTAAACATATCAGACAGGTCTGCACTACTCTCTTAGCCGTACTAGCAATTTCAGGATTTTCCCAAACCCGTGTAAGCAATTTAATAATTGCGAGAGCTCCAATATGTGCCAGCCCATGTGTCATTTGCACCATTGTTTGTAAATAGGCCATAGGTAATTTCCATCTTTCCATATCTTTACTTCGCCAGCAACCCTTATCATCCAACATTCCTTCAGTGGCCCATTTCGTAAGTTCTGCTTCAGATGCTGATCTCTGTATATCTAATATTTCTTCTCTAGCATTATGCCACCGCTCGGCTTGTGATTTCACCACGTACATGGGGGAATTATTGTGTAGCATAGCGGTCTCTCTCGCAATGCGATCTGCGAAAGCATTGCCTTGTCCTATTTTATCCGTCACCTTTTTGTGTGCACTGCATTTGACTATTGCTACTTTCATCGGACATAATAGTGCATTCAGAAGATCGCGTACCAATTCTCCATGCATAATGTGTACTCCATGTGAAGTCAAGAATCCTCGTTCCTTCCAGAGTAGGCCAAAATCATGCACTACTCCAAAAGCGTAACGACTATCCGTGTAAATGTTCACACATAGCCCAGCACTTAACTCACATGCTTTCGTTAAGGCTATCAATTCAGCTGCTTGGGCCGATTTCTGGGGTATTCGTGCTGCTTCTACCACTGTCTTAAGTGTCGTGATCGCATAAGCTGCGGAATTCGTACCATCTGGTAACTTCACACATGACCCATCAACCCACAGTTCCCCATCTACATCTGCAAATGGCGTATCCTGTAAGTCGATACGACCCTTTGTTTGTTCCTCAGTCAGAAAAACACAATCATGTTTTTCTTCCTTCTGAGTCTCAGCAACAGGATCCGGCAGTAAAGTCGCAGGGTTCAGTGTCGCACATCGTTTTAGTGTGATGTGCGGCGCCAACAACGTTAGCTCATATCCTGTTAGGCGGGCACTGGTTAGATGCTGTGTTTTCGTTTGATTCAAAAACGCATCTACCGCATGGGGAACTAACACCAACAATTTGTGTGACAGAACTATTCCCTCACTTTGTCGTATCGCTACTGCTGTTGCTGCGACTGCTCGAAAACATCCAGGCAATCCTCGAGCCACAGGGTCGAGTACCGCCGAGAAGTATGCACAAGGTCTCTGTTTGTCTCCATGTGCTTGCACTAAGACTGACCATGCACACCCATCCTTCTCGTGTACATACAATGTAAAGATCTTCGTATAATCAGGTGTACCTAACACTGGTGCAGAACAAAGAGCTTGTCTCAATTGTTTAAAAGCATTCTGACATTCATCCGTCCATTCAATGGGAATCGGTGTATCTTTAGACAACAATGCCAACAAAGGCTTAACAATATGTGAAAAACCCAATATCCATTGCCTACAAAAAGACGTCAGACCTATGAAGGCACGAACATCTTTCTGAGTGCGGGGGAATGGTGTATCTAAAACTGCTTGAATTCGATCTGGTGTTAATGCACGGCCCTCCTTAGACAAAATATGACCGAGGTAGGTCACCTTGGGTCTACAATACTGTAACTTTTTCTTCGAAACCTTATGATTATTTTTGGCTAAGAAGGAAAGCAAGGAAAAGGTACTTTTCTCACATTGTTCCTGCGTGTCTGCTGCAAGTAAGATGTCATCCACATACTGAATAAGAGCCACACCATCTTGCAATTCGAAGGAATCAAGCTGCCTTTTTAAAGCCTGACTATAGATGCTAGGACTTTCTGTATAGCCTTGAGGAACTCGACAGAATCTATACGATTTATTATTTAATGTAAATCCAAAGAGATATCGACTATCAGGATGTACAGGAATCAAGAAAAATGCGTTTTTCAAATCGACAACCGTAAAAGTAGTTGCCGTCGGTGGAACCAACGTAAGCAACGTGGTGATGTCAGACACCACCGGGTACTGAGGCACTACTATCTTGTTGATTTCCCTCAAATCAATAATAAAACAGTAAACCTTAGCATCTGTATCTCTTTTAAGGATAGGTAGAATTGGGCTGTTGCAAACATTGTAAGGAACTTCCTCAACTACTCCTGCCAAAATCAGATCATTCACAATGTGTATCAAAGCAATTTCACCTTCTCTCGAAATTTTATATTGTGGGACACGTGGCAGAGATACTCCCTCCTTTACAGTAATATGTACTGGGGGAATACTCATCTGTCCTACGTCAGTATCAGAAGTGGCCCACAATGTTTTCGGTAGGGAGGCTAATACTTCAGATTCATGGAGAAGACACACTCGCTCAACTTCTGGATAATTTTCGTTCAACACAACTCGCACTCCTTCCGGGGCACAGCGAATAGTAGCTCGAAAATGTTTTAACATATCGAGTCCCATAATATTATCTGGTGTATTTGGAGACAGCAAAAAGGGACAAGGGGCAGCAAATTTATCAACATGAAATGCAACGGGTTGAGACAGTGGGCTAGAAGTAGGTGTTCCATCGAACCCTATAGCTGTAATTACTTCGCCAGACAGGGGAGCCCTTGGAACCAAGTGTTTGGACAAAGCGCTACGAGTAGCTCCTGTATCGACCAGAAATTGATCAGTGGAACCCAAAACATGTGCTTCTATATATGGACCCCTTTGATCAACTGGTACCTCAACCGATTCCACACCCCATCCTACGCAATCCTATGCATAGCGCTCATCGCGTGGCTCAGCAGAGCCACCCTCATTTATCTGATATTGATTGCGATTATCAAACGTATTATAATCTGCCTGACCACGACCCCTTGCTCCATATCCTCCACGATCATTTGATCCATAACCTCCTTGATCATTTGATCCCCATCCTCTTGGCCCTCCATAATTGCTCCTAGACCTTCCACTTCCTCGTCCCCTCAAATTACACTGTTCTCGAAACACCGGACAGTCTGCAATCCAATGTCCAAACTGCTTACAGTATGCACACTGATTCACAGATATGTCAGAACGAGGAGGAGGAACATTATTATACGATCCTCGTCCCCCTCTATTGTTTCCCCTCGTAGTCTGTACCTGAGCCAACATTACCTTTGTCTTCAAATCCTTCGCTTTCTTATCACTACTTTCCTTTGCCTCCAATTCCTGTCGCTCGTAATATTGAGCCATAGTCAATAAAGAAGCAGGGGTTGCCGTGGTCCACGAACTTTCACTCGCTTTTAATCGTTTTGCAATCTCCGGTAGGAGATTAGCCACATACTTGTCAACGAATAAATGCCTGCCTGTATCTTCTGTTAATGATTTTCCACTATAATCATGGAACGCTTCCTCAAAGTGAGAGAAGAAATCAGAAACCGATTCATCCGTTTTCTGCTTACAAGAGGCTAATATAGTCCAATCAATCTTTTTAGCGGGAACAAGAGTCTTTAATTTTTTTAGTATGGCCCCTGGAAGGTCTAATATCAATTGACAAGGCTTGCATGCTGGTTCCCTATCTAAATCCGCTTGAACTAGATCCTTCCAACTGGCCCCGAGAGTCGTGTGGTCATCAAACTTACGAATCGCCCTCCACATATCAGGGGGCAATATTAACCCAAAAAACAGATCAATATCAACTAACGTCATAATACACGATGAAATTGCACTTTCAACACTTTCATAGAAAGCCGCTGGATTTTTACGGGGATCAGGCAAAGCATTCTTAAGCGCCATAACGTCTGCTCTATTCCAAGGCGTATAAACCCAGTTATACACAAAGTACCCTTTCGCGTCTTTAGATCTTTTATCATCATCTGTGCCATCCCCTTTATGAGGGACATATAAAGGCGCAGCTTCTCGCATAGGTCTAACATTAATCGCAGCGATCTTACCTGTTCCAAAGATAGAACATTCTTTGGATATCTCCGTCGATCCGGACGCAGGCGTACCCGATGACTTTTCCAACTCCCGTAGCCGTGTCGCCTCATTCCGTAGCTGAACCAATCGTTTGAAATATTCATCCGCATCTGAAAGAACAAAGAGACCTTTACGAAAGTTATCACGACCCTTGGATATATCCTTTGGTTCTAATTCTGTAGAATACCTTCTAAATCGGTCAACAACCTCATCACCAAAATGATCTAAAAAATACAACCTCTCCCTATCGGACCATTCTTCCATTTGCTTACTAATGTCAGAGACAGTTACAGAATTAACATTTATCTTTCGTGCAAACGAACGCAATTCCGCCGTTCGATCCGACGATAACCTTGTACGCTGTGCATTCTGATCGTCCTCATCCGAGTCCTTGTTCGGAGCCGTAGGTGCGACGTACGGAGGCGGACAGCGATCTAGTAATGAAAAATCATCTGTTTCATTAGTAAGGACCGGATAAAGAGGACGCCGGATTGGAAACTGACCATTAACCTGCAAATTGTGTTCTCGAGTCTCCCTCTCTTTCTGTTCCTGTAACTCCTTCTCCTGTAGCTGTAAAGCTTTATCACGTGCAGCCTTCCGCTGCACCTTCTCCGCCAAGGCTTCCTCACGCTTCACTCGTTCACGCACCTCTTTCTCCCACATATGCACACAATCAAACATATCTTGTCTAGACCTTCGCTGAAACAAACACTGCTCTACATATTGAACCTTTCGAAGATCAAATGACCCATGTAGTGGCCACTGTAATCCACGATCGGTTTTAGTATACTTATGCCATAACGTGCTGTACATTATTGGCGGAATACCGAATTTTACATACATCTCACGATTTGGAGTCCCCTCTGGGGGAGCCGGCTGTGATTTATTTAATCGATAATTGGTACCATTTTCAAAACAGCACATCCTTCTGAGCGTGTTGAAAACAGGCATGTTCAAAAGTACCACGAAAACGCGATACTACACAAAATGGCACTTAATGTGCTTCATACACGGTGTGCCGTTCAAATCAAATAAATCAGAGAAATATCCCTACATGCCTGCCTATGTGAGGTGCACTCCACATATTCAAATTCAAATTCAAAGATTCAAACGTTAGCTAACTTCAAACAAATTCAAATTCAAAAGCCATAGTAAGTGTCAGTAGACTACCTCACCAGTCAAAAGCTTACTAAATATCTTCAAAACGTCCAAGGTCCAACTGCCAAGTTCTGTAATCGAATCAGCCAAAACGCACATCACGACAATCCAAGATCAGAATCTCAGTCGAGGACCGGCGCCACCTGGAAGGTCAGATCAGAAGGAAGGAAAGGAACACCATGGATGCCAAGACTCGGGTCACTCAATGGCAGCGATCGCTTCCATGGCGAGTTTCCAAACCTTCGTCGCGACCTCTCCTTCGGGCATCCGAGTCGCCGATGAGTCCCTTCGTCGTCGCCAATTGTGGTGTTGGGTTCAAATCAGGCCTACATACTCTGCTAAACTCTCGAACACCTGAGTATAGAAGTTGGCACGGACACTGGAAAATGCAAAAGACAAGTTTATTAGGACCTCATGGGGTGGTGGTACATTCCTACAGCACCCTTCGGAAATGTAAGAAGTAGCACACCGAACATCGGTGCGCGACCTCTTTTATACAGTTTAATGGCAATAAAAAGGTAGGCGTTTACAAGTTACACATTTTAGGTACATATAAGGTCATTTTTGGAACACAGCCAGCATGTGGGAGGAGTTCAGTAGCACTGGTCAGTTTGTGCTAACATTCCTAAAGGATGACCAGTTGATGCATAGTGCGCATGTGCGCTTGACCAGTACTAAAAATAGCCTGTTGCCGAGCAGAGTAGGTGACCATGGGTATCGAGAAAGGACGAAAGGGCACACTGACCACGAGGCAGCGTGTTCATATAAATGGAAGCCAGAAGGAACCAAAATGGCCCCCGTTCGTTTTGGTCAAGTTAACGAAAAAGGCCGTGTAGCTGTGCTAAATGCTAACTCAGGAGCTGCCAAAACACGACACTGCAAGGTAGCTGTATTGCGTGTTTGTGGGTGTCTATTTGGGGGTGATCTAGATTTTTGGGAGTGGGTTTAGGGGTCTGGGAGCACTGCTGGGAAGGTCTAATTTTGTGTCAAAATAGCAGTTTGGGCGTAGGTTGCCGGGAAAGGGAAATTAGGCCCTGTTTCTGAGGTGCATTTTTGCCATTGGCTTACATTGGCGGCCTGCAAGGTAGCTGTATTGCATTGTTTTTTAGAAGCTATTTGGGGGTGTTCTAGATTATTGGAAGTGGGTTTAGGGGTCTGGGAGCACTGCTGAGAAGGTCTAATTTTGTGTAAAAAAAGCAGTTTGGTCGTAGGTTCAGGGGAAATGTTAAACGTAAGATATGCCGTTCTCTAGGGTTTTACATTTACAAAGGGTACTGTGAGTTGTCATAATTTTGCTGAGAGACGAACATGGCTAAACATTTCTTTTCTATCGATGCATCCTGCTTTTTAACTACAACAGGGTTCATTTCGACCATTTCTTCACTTTGGTCTAGTTTGTTAACCTTGTAAAACATCATTCTGGATCCTACGTAGCCTCCTACGGCCTGATTACTAAATTAGAAAGGACAGGGGTTTTATGGGAAACAACCGGGGGGCATAGAAAACTTGTGGTAAGGGCGTAAATCGACCCATCTCTTACAACCGGGGATGAGGGGCAGTTTCATAACTCCCGTCTGGAGCGGCTGATATGGGGACAGGGGCGTTCATGGAACATGAGGATGTTTCGATCATTTTTACCATATGGGTATTGCGACAATTCGGGGCGGGGGAGGTCGCGTATTCTGAGGACTTTATTATAACATAGGAGCCGTTGACATGTAGTTCCCTTATTACGGGCCAGATTAGGGAACCTCAGTCGTCTTACCTGTCCTTTCCCTTATGGTTCAACCTTGGTTTCATCGACGTTTAGCAGAAAAGGAGAGGTAATGACACGGTCTCAGGGTGATGCTACTAAAGACAAGTTTTGTGCAAATACTGACGGTATTTGAAGCCAATTGGGTGGTGCGCTAGGGGTGGCAATTTGCCAATTTCGGTGCTAGTCCTTTAGGAGAGTGAGAGTGTGGAGGGGAGAGAGAGAGAGAGAGAGAGAGAGAGAGAGAGGGAGAGAGAGAGAGAGAGAGAGAGAGAGAGAGAGCAACAATAGTCTAGGCAGTACACGTGCAACGTGGGGAGCGGCCGTGTATTTAAGATAGGCCATTCAGCGCATTTCTCGGCTCAAGACATTGCGGGTCAGTGTTAGTATTTTGAATACATGCGGTTCGGGACGGGCGAGCATTAGGTCGGGTACGGGGGGCATGCATTGACAAAAAGGAATAAGGGGGCACCATCGTGTTGCCCTTCTTGCATTCTTGGTCCTTGGACCAGTTGAGTCAGCGCTCCAGTCACACACACACGTTCTCTCATAGTCTTCGTTCACACGCGACATGTGTCCATTCACGCATCATGGATTAAGGGTGATCATTATTCGCTGGTTTGTCTGTTACATCAGTAGTTCGTGGGTGTGCTTAGGTGTCGCCTTGCGGCGCTAGTCTGCATCGTGCATCAGACGTGGCAAGGCTTCAGATTTTCGCCACGCCTTGGCTGTAACCTGCAGAGGGAGGGAAAAGGGGGGAAGGGGACAACATACGGGCATAGTAAAAGCGCAGATACGAAAGCTTTTTACTTACCTCATACTCGTCTTATCTCCTTGGGATAGAATCCCGGGGGTATGGTTTCTGGGATCGGGGGGGGGGGAAGGGGCAGTGTGCCCTTATAGGCTGTGAGTAGGAAAAACGTTAAGAAGAAAACCAAAGATACCTAGTGCGAGGTACCTAGTTGGGAGGTGTATCTAGCTATCGGGGTCCTTAAATCTCCTTCAACGCTGTGACATTCTAAGGTTCATTAGTTCCTCGATCAACTCTGTTCCCTAGTACCTTCGAGTGTTGTACTTCATAACATTTACATCGTTTCATATTTTACCCTTCTTTTACATTCTCTCATTTATACCGTTCGTTTTACCCATCCTCGGAAGTCGAGGTCTTTCTCCATGCGCGAGTCCCGGAGTCAGTCGTATTTTTGACGGCGGAGTGTCGTGTCTCAGATTCGATCCTCCATCCGGGGCTGGGCAACCATCTTCTTTCAACCTTAAAGAGAGAGCAGAGTAGGGTGCACAGAAAAGAACTCTCCCGCCGATCCCATGTTTAAAAATAAGGCATGCAATACCCGTTCATAGTTTCGAAAACCTTTTTATTTTGGAAAATCATTTCAGTACGTGGATTATGAGGGTGCAGTCGTATTTGGCCGGACACGGCAAGGGCTAAAGTGCGTACAGTGGGGGGTGTCGTTTTGCAGCAATAAAAACATTAGAAAGTTTTATTCATTCATTTGTAAGAAACTAAAAACGTCTATTAATTGGCTGGGGGTTCGGGGGCATTCATTTCATAATTTAGAAGCATAATCAGAATAGTTGCAATCAGATTTCCTATATGCATACCGTATGCGTGCGTCATAAATGAGGTTATACATCAGCTATATATAAAAATATAATACATTGTACATTTGTAATCAACATTTTTAACGGGATCCTTTACAATGTTCGTCGAGTGAGCTCTCCTTGTCTTTTCTAGCCAAGTGTACGAAGGATCATATAAGTCTCAGAACATCAAGTTTGTATTAGTGCGAAGGAACACCACGAGGTGTTCGTAAGTTCCGATTGATACCAGCGCCATTTTGGGCGGGGCCGGCTCAGTCCGGAAGTAGCATCAGGGGGAAATGTTTTCCATAACTGGCAGTTGGACCAGAGTCCTTTTCGGCAGTTCAAGAATTCATGCTAACAGAAGGAGTGGCAATGTCATGCTTGTTTCGTTAGTGATCAAGGCAGTCGTCCCTTACCGGAAACCTGCAGGGGCCGAAGGCTCCGCCGGGGGCTTTTGTAGAATCTTCAAGGCTGTGGAGATGCTGTCGGAGGTGGGGGCTCGTGCTCCGGTGGGCGAGCGACCGAGTTACATTGCTGTTCAAAGTTACTCTAGTGGCCGAGACCCGCCTTCCAGCAGGCCCAGACGCCATTTTGAGGTCCTGCAGCAGTCACCCTTCGCCGAGTCTGTAAGAGTGGAAGAGGCCCTTCGGAGTGAAAGGAAAAGAGCTCTGTTTTGTGAGAGCGGGACGCTCGGCTGGGGTGCAGCTGTGATGTCCCCACCTGGGGGGGCGAGGGAGACTCGTTCGCGCCGTCTCCCTCTCCTAGTGCATTCCAAGCCGCTCTCTTTCATGGCCCTGCACGACGGTCCCTCCACACCCTGTGTTCCACGAGGCCCCTGCCCAGGGCTACGGAGGTACAGCCACCTGCGGTGCACATTCGGTGCTGCACGAGTATCGGTGCAGCCATTGCATGTTCGGTGCTCCGAAAATACGGGCACCGTTGCACGTTCGGTGCTGCGCAAGTACTGGGGTGTCACCATGGTGTGTTCGGTGCTGTGCAAGTATTGGCACCACCGCCTGGTTGGGGACTTTGGTGCCAGGCCGGGGGCTGGGAGACCTCCTATTCTAGGAGGTGGGAGAGGCCCGTCCGTGTCGCCTCTCCCTCCCAGCCCAACTTTGGACAAATTTCTGCAGAGGTATGAACAGGACGTCCCGCCGCCCAGAGTTGCTGCGGCTGTCGCGGAGGAGAAAAGGAAAAAAAGGTGTCTCGTTTTTCTCTGGACCGAGCTTCCTTAGGTTATCGGCTGCAGCCAGACTCAGTTGGCCCCGGTCCCTGGCCATTTGGCGGCCGGGCCGGGGGGGCATGTGGCGGGACTGCCTGAAACTCCCATGCGCCACCAAGGCCAGGCCGGGAAGGCATGTGGCGGGACTACCTGAATCTCTCATGCGCCACCGTGGCCGGGCCGGGGAGGCATGTGGCGGGACTACCGGCAACTATCCAGGGCCGCTGTGGCCGGACTCCGCGGGCTCCTGCCTCTCCTCCGGCTCCCCCATATGTTAAGATTTCCTGACCAAGAGTTGGCAGCAGGGCCCGCCTTATATGGGTTGCCGCCGGTTGGGCGTAGCCGTAACCCTGCCCTACTTTGGAAGGTTCCAGAATGGGGGGGGGCGAATGTTCTGTTTGACTTTCATTTTCTACAGTTTACCGTTATTATTTCTTGGTTGTTGTGTTAAATTAAAAGTTCAAGTTCATCAATGGTCTACGGATTTTGTTTTACCATTTCTTTCTTTCCAGGTTGCTTTTATGCAAAGTTTCTGTTAACAGAGGTTGAGTAACACGGAAACACGTGTAGAGGGATGACGCAGATTCGTACATTACATACACACAAACTCAGACGGGGGACAGTACAAGTACGACATACAAAGACCCAAGACAAATATAAAACAGTTATTGGCCATAATTATCTCTTTCCGTCTGTGAATTTAAAGCGAGGCTGGGTTCCCGTCTTGACGTTGCCCGACCTAGGAGAACTTGAGCATGCCGCTGAAATTGTCCTGGCGAAATCTGTGCCATCGGGCATAATCAAACGTGGTGGTTCTATCTGGTCTGTCTATGTGAGTCGGATTCTTCTTTGTCTCGCGCTTTTTCTCATTCTGCCGGTCTGTCGTTCCTGTCGGCCCTTTGCCCTTACTCACGCTCAGTAGAGTCGGGCATTGGGCTTTCCAGTGTCCGACATATCTACAAAAAGCGCATTGGTCTGGCCCTAAGTCTGGCCGTCTTTTGCGTAGTGTCGGGGGATAATTTTTGGGTCGTGGTGTCCCGGGGTTGTCCTGTCGGTATATTTCTCTACCTGATTTGTCCTCGTCTTTTCTCTGTCGTTGCATAGCCTCTCTGCACCACATACCGAGACTGTCGAGCATAATAGGCGTTGTCTTATTATTGCGAAGGGCTATTTCCAACGTTTCTATTTTATCAAGGTCAAAGGATCCTGCCAGTGGCCACTGTTTGTCTTGACTTTCTTTGGTATACCTGTGCCACAATTTATTATAGGCTATGGTAACTAATCCATAGTTTATGAACATGTCCTTATTAGGGGTGCCTTCTAGTGGAGCTATATGGTCCACCTCTAATACACGGTCCGGGCTGAACCAATTATCAATCAGTGGGGAGAAGACAGACATGACGGCTCGTAATGAGGGACTAATAAGTCAGCAGTGCCTATCTTATCACTAGGTGCAAAGACTAGACAGAATATTCCTATTCTACGTTGTTTGCAGGCAGTGAATACCTCATGGATCAAAATAACAAAAAGACCAATAAATATCAATGGGGAGAATGAGTAGGTCCGCAAAGATCTGCGTTACCTACCCTTTTCACTATCTGCAAAAAGGGTGGTCTCTTCCCTGTTTGCAGACAGAGAATCTCCAGAAAACAATAGTTTTGCGAACAACAGTTCAGTTTCAAGTAATTATTGAGTGGGGGAGAAAAAAATAAGCACGGCTGCTGCCTTACCTATCCTCCACTGCTTGCAAAGAGAGAGCCCGTTGTTTCCCCGTTTGCAGACAGTGAATCTCCAAATAAATAAAAAGAGCAATACTAGTATTTTTTAAACAATCAAGCAATCAAGCAATCATTTCGCAACTTGTCGTGATTACACGACCTTACCCGGACCGTGTGGACAGTTTCTTGTCTTCCGAATCCAGCGCCCGTTCGTCCTCTTTTTTTCGTATTTCTCACGGCACTCCTAATGGTTCCCAGTCAGGACCGTAGATCACTCGAGAGAGGTCTGTTCGGAACTAGTGAAGTTCGGATGATCGGCTGCCAGACGAGGGTCTATTGGGCACGAGCTCTCCCGATCGTTGCAGTCGTTCACTCTGTCGTCGGGACCTCTCCCACTGGATCTACGAGTCGCTGATGGGCCCCACGAGGGGCGCCAATTGTTAAAACCTTAGTCGGGTCGGGGACAATCGATATTTGCCCGGCGGTATTGCCTCTGTGACCCTCGAATTATTTAATAAATGAAGAGGCAGGCGCTGGAGACTGGAAAGCAGGAAACAAGGTTTTATTCTCTCCGGAGGAGAACACAGCAAAACGGACAGCAGGTATCGTTCTGAGGTGCTCTAACTACATTTCTGAGGCCTGGCCTCTTATACACTGTTTTATGACTTTATTGCAGATTACATATTCATGACAAAGCTTTGATGTACGGAAAGACATTCCCGGAATCCTCCCTCCGGGCCCGTTCCCACACACATTCACAGTAGAAGTCCCCACCCTGGTCATAACAGGTGATGAGTATCGCGCAGCTGGATATTCCGCCAATTCATGGAATGCGGGGTTCGATCGGATCTCAGGGGGTGGGGGCTTTGATCAACCCGGGGATCCTTTGATGAGGGAAGCTTTCTATTGTACGGGGAGGGGCAAGGAATGGTATCGGCAGGGCTGGGTGTCGGCCTGGGAACGGGGAAGACAAACGGGCACACGGGGAAAAGGGGGTTTGCATCAAAGGGCCGGGGGTCATGAAAGGGAAGAAGGGAGGTGTTGCGCTAGGAACAGGATGAGGGCCTGAGGCAGAGCAGTGCTGAAGAGGGGTTTATGATTCAGGGCAGGTGCAAGCAGGGGGTTGGTCAGCGTGTGGGCTTGGTGAGGGCGAGGGGCTATGTCAGGGGCCAGCGGCATGCAAAAGGGTTTGTTCGGCTCAGGGCATCTTAAAATGGCGGGCGCGCACGACAAAAGTGTGGCATCGGGGGAAGAGGCAAGATGGTGCAGATAATGTTCACCAAACCGTACCAATTTTCAACAGTAAGGGGAAATAGGTCCTGTTTCTGAGGTGCATTTTTGCCATTGGCTTACATTGGCTGCCTGCAAGGTAGCTGTATTGCGTGTTTTTGGGAAGCTATTTGGGGGTGTTCTAGATTTTTAGGAGTGGGTTTAGGGGTCTGGGAGCACTGCCGGGAAGGTCTAATTTTGTGTCAAAATAGCAGTTTGGTCGTAGGTTGAGGGGAGAGGGGAATTAGCCCCTGTTTCTGAGGTACATTTTTGCCATTGGCTTACATTGGTGGCCTGCAAGGTAGCTGTATTGCGTGTTTTTGGGAAGTAATTTGGGGGTATTCTAGATATTTGGGAGTGGGTTTAGGGGTCTGGGAGCACTGCAGGGAAGGTCTCATGTTGTGTCAAAATAGCAGTTTGGCCGTAGGTTGAGGGGAAAGGGGAATTAGTCCCTGTTTCTGACGTGCAGTTTTTGCCATTGGCTTACATTGGCGGCCTGCAAGGCAGCTGTATTGCGTGTTTTAGGAAACTGTTTGGGGGTGTTCTAGATTTTTGGGAGTGGGTTTAGGGGTCTGGGAATACTGCTGGTAAGGTCTAATCTTGTTTTAAAATAGCAGTTTCGTTGAAGGTTGAGGGGAAAAGGGAATTAGGGCCTGTTTCTGAGGTGCATTTTTGCCATTGGCTTACATTGGCTCCCTGCAAGGTAGCTGCATTGCGTGTTTTGGGGAATTTATTTGGGGGTGTTCTAGATTTTTGGGAGTGGGTTCAGGGGTCTGGGAGCACTGCTGGGAAGGTCTAATTTTGTGTCAAAATAGCAGTTTGGGCGTAGGTTAAGGGGAAAGGGGAATTAGGCCCTGTTTCTGAGGTGCATTTTTGCCATTGGCTTACATAGGCGGCCTGCAAGGCAGCTGTATTGCGTGTTTTGGGAAGCAGTTTGGGGGTGTTCTAGATTTTTGGGAGTGGGTTTAGGGGTCTGGTAGCACTGCTGGGAAGGTCTAATTTTGTCTCAAAATAGCAGTTTGGGCGTAGGTTGAGGGGAAAGGGGATATAGGACCTGTTTCTGAGGTGCATTTTTGCCATTGGCTTACATTGGCGGCCTGCAAGGAAGCTGTATTGCGTGTTTTTGAGTAGCTATTTTTGGGTGTTCTAGATTGTTGGGAGTGGGTTTAGGTGCCTAGGAGCACTGCTGGGAAGGTCTCATTTTGTGTCAAAATAGCAGTTTGGTCGTAGGTTGAGGGGAAAGGGGAATTAGGGCCTGTTTATGAGGTGCTTTTTTGCCATTGGCTTACATTGGCGGCCTGCAAGGTAGCAGTATTGCGTGTTTTTGGGAAGCTGTTTGGGGGTGTTCTAGATTTTTGGGAGTTGGATTAGGGTTCTGGGAGAGCTGGTGGGAAGGTCTAATCTTCTTGTGCCTAAATAGCAGTTTGGTCGTAGGTTGAGGGGAAAGGGGAATTAGCCCCTGTTTCTGAGGTGCATTTTTGCCATTGGTTTACTTTGGTGGCCTGCAAGGTAGCTGTATTGCGTGTTTTTGGGAAGCTATTTGGGTGTGTTCCAGATTTTTGGGAGTGGGTTTAGGGGTCTGGGAGCACTGCTGGGAAGGTCTAATTTTGTGTCAAAATAGCACTTTGGTCGTAGGTTGAGGGGAAAGGGGAATTAGGGCCTGTTTCTGAGGTGCTTTTTTGCCATTGGCTTACATTGGTGGCGTGCAAAGTAGCTGTATTGCGTGTTATTGGGAAGCTATTTATGGGTGTTCTAGATTTCTGGGAGTGGGTTTAGAGGTCTGGGAGCACTGCTGGGAAGGTCTAATTTTGTGTCAAAATAGTAATTTGGGCGTAAATTGAGGGGAAAGGGGAATTAGGCCCTGTTTCTGAGGTGCATTTTTGCCATTGGCTTACATTGGCGCCCTACAAGGTAGCAGTATTGCGTGTTTTTGGGAAGCTATTTAGGGGTGTTTTTGATTTTTGGGAGTGGGTTTAGGGGTTTGGTAGCACTGCTGGGAAGGTCTAATTTTGTGTCAAAATAGCTGTTTGGGCGTAGGTTGAGGGGAAAGGGGAATTAGGCCTTGTTTCTGAGGTGCATTTTTGCCATTGGCTTACATTGGCGGCCTGCAAGGTAGCAGTATTGCGTATTTTTGGTGGGCAATTTGGGGGTGTTCTAGATTGTTGGGAGTGGGTTTAGGGGCCTGGGAGCACTGCTGGAAAGGTCTAATTTTGTCTCAAAATAGCAGTTTGGGTGTAGGTTGAGGGGAAAGGGGAATTAGGCCCTGTTTCTGAGGTGCATTTTTGCCATTGGCTTACATTGGCGGCCTGCAAGGTAGCTGTATTGCGTGTTTTTGAGTAGCTATTTTTGGGTGTTTTAGATTTTTGGGAGTGGGTTTAGGGGTCTGGGAGCACTGCTGGGAAGGTCTAATTTTGTGTCAAAATAGCACTTTGGTCGTAGGTTGAGGGGAAAGGGGAATTAGGGCCTGTTTCTGAGGTGCATTTTTGCCATTGGCTTACATTGGCGCCCTACAAGGTAGCAGTATTGCGTGTTTTTGGGAAGCTATTTAGGGGTGTTCTTGATTTTTGGGAGTGGGTTTAGGGGTCTGGTAGCACTGCTGGGAAGGTCTAATTTTGTGTCAAAATAGCTGGTGTGGCGTAGGTTGAGGGGAAAGGGGAATTAGGCCTTGTTTCTGAGGTGCATTTTTGCCATTGGCTTACATTGGCGGCCTGCAAGGTAGCAGTATTGCGTATTTTTGGTGGGCAATTTGGGGGTGTTCTAGATTGTTGGGAGTGGGTTTAGGGGCCTGGGAGCACTGCTGGGAAGGTCTAATTTTGTCTCAAAATAGCAGTTTGGGTGTAGGTTGAGGGGAAAGGGGAATTAGGCCCTGTTTCTGAGATGCATTTTTGCCATTGGCTTACATTGGCGGCCTGCAAGGTAGCTGTATTGCGTGTTTTTGAGTAGCTATTTTTGGGTGTTCTAGATTTTTGGGAGTGGGTTTAGGGGTCTGGGAGCACTGCTGGGAAGGTCTAATTTTGTGTCAAAATAGCACTTTGGTCGTAGGTTGAGGGGAAAGGGGAATTAGGGCCTGTTTCTGAGGTGCTTTTTTGCCATTGGCTTACATTGGTGGCGTGCAAGGTAGCTGTATTGCATGTTTTTGGGAAGCTATTTGTGGGTGTTCTAGATTTCTGGGAGAGGGTTTAGGGGTCTGTGAGCACAGCCGGGAAGGTCTAATTTTGTGTCCAAATAGCAGTTTGGTCGTAACTTGAGAGGAAAGGGGAATTAGGCCCTGTTTCTGAGGCGCATTTTTGACATTGAATACATTGGCGGCCTGCAAGGTAGCTGTATTGCGTGTTTTTGGGAAGCTATTTGGGTGTGTTCTAGAATATTGGGAGTGGGTTTAGGGGTCTGGGAGCACTGCTGAGAAGGTCTAATTTTGTATCAAAAAAGCAGTTTGGTCGTAGGTTCAGGGGAAAGGGGAAATAGGTCCTGTTTCTGAGGTGCATTTTTTGCCATTGGCTTACATTGGCTGCCTGCAAGGTAGCTGTATTGCGTGTTTTTGGGAAGCTATTTGGGGGTGTTCTAGATTTTTGGGAGTGGGTTTAGGGGTCTGGAAGCACTGCTGGGAAGCTCTAATTTTGTGTCAAAATAGCAGTTTTGGCGAAGGTTGAGGGGAAAGGGGAATTAGGCCTTGTTTCTGAGGTGCATTTTTGCCATTGGCTTACATTGGCGCCCTGCAAGGTAGCTGTATTGCGTGTTTTTGGGAAGCTATTTGGGGGTGTTCTAGATTTTTGGGAGTGGGTTTAGGGGTCTGGGAGCACTCCTTGGAAGGTCTAGTTTTGTGTCAAAATAGTAGTTTGGGCGTAGGTTGAGGGGAAAGGGGAATTAGGCCTTGTTTCTGAGGTGGATTTTTGCCATTGTCTTACATTGGTGGCGTGCAAGGTAGCTGTATTGCGTGTTTTTGGGAAGCTATTTGGGGGTGTTATAGATTTTTGGGAGTGAGTTTAGGGGTCTGGGAGCACTGCTGGGAAGGTCGAATTTTGTGTCAAAATAGCAGTTTGGGCATAGGTTGAGGGAAAAGGGGAATTAGGCCCTGTTTCTGAGGTGCATTTTTGTTATTGGCTTACATAGGCAGCCTGAAAGGCAGCTGTATTGCGTGTTTGTGGGAAGCTATTTGGGGGTATTCTAGATATTTGGGAGTGAGTTTAGGGGTCTGGGAGCACTGCTGAGTAGATCTAATTTTGTGTCAAAATAGCAGTTTGGTCGTAGGTTGAGCGGAAAGGGGAATTAAGCCCAGTTTCTGAGGTGCATTTTTGCCATTGGCTTACATTGGTGGCCTGCAAGGTAGCTGTATTGCGTGTTTTTGGGAAGCTATTTGGGTGTGTTCTCGATTTTTGGGAGTAGGTTTAGGGGTCTGGGAGCACTGCTGGGAAGGTCTAATTTTGTGTCAAAATAGCACTTTGGTCGTAGGTTGAGGGGAAAGGGGAATTAGGGCCTGTTTCTGAGGTGCTTTTTTGCCATTGGCTTACATTGGTGGCGTGCAAGGTAGCTGTATTGCATGTTTTTGGGAAGCTATTTGTGGGTGTTCTAGATTTCTGGGAGAGGGTTTAGGGGTCTGTGAGCACAGCCGGGAAGGTCTAATTTTGTGTCAAAATAGCAGTTTGGTCGTAACTTGAGAGGAAAGGGGAATTAGGCCCTGTTTCTGAGGCGCATTTTTGACATTGAATACATTGGCGGCCTGCAAGGTAGCTGTATTGGGTGTTTTTGGGAAGCTATTTGGGTGTGTTCTAGATTATTGGGAGTGGGTTTAGGGGTCTGGGAGCACTGCTGAGAAGGTCTAATTTTGTGTCAAAAAAGCAGTTTGGTCGTAGGTTCAGGGGAAAGGGGAAATAGGTCCTGTTTCTGAGGTGCATTTTTGCCATTGGCTTACACTGGCTGCCTGCAAGGTAGCTGGCTGTATTGCGTATTTTTGGGAAGCTATTTGGGGGTGTTCTAGATTTTTGGGAGTGGGTTTAGGGGTCTGGGAGCACTGCTGGGAAGGTCTAATTTTGTGTCAAAATAGCAGTTTGGTCGTAGGTTGAGGGGAGAGGGGAATTAGCCCCTGTTTCTGAGGTGCATTTTTGCCATTGGCTTACATTGGTGGCCTGCAAGGTAGCTGTATTGCGTGTTTTTGGGAAGAAATTTGGGGGTATTCTAGATATTTTGGAGTGGGTTTAGGGGTCTGGGAGCACTGCAGGGAAGGTCTCATTTTGTCTCAAAATAGCAGTTTGGCGGTAGGTTGAGGGGAAAGGGGAATTAGTCCCTGTTTCTGACGTCCAGTTTTTGCCATTGGCTTACATTGGCGGCCTGCAAGGCAGCTGTATTGCGTGTTTTAGGAAACTGTTTGGGGGTGTTCTAGATTTTTGGGAGTGGGTTTAGGGGTCTGGGAATACTGCTGGGAAGGTCTAATCTTGTCTCAAAATAGCAGTTTCGTTGAAGGTTGAGTGGAAAAGGGAATTAGGGCCTGTTTCTGAGGTGCATTTTTGCCATTGGCTTACATTGGCTCCCTGCAAGGTAGCTGTATTGCGTGTTTTGGGGAATTTATTTGGGGGTGTTCTAGATTTTTGGGAGTGGGTTCAGGGGTCTGGGAGCACTGCTGGGAAGGTCTAATTTTGTGTCAAAATAGCAGTTTGGGCGTAGGGTAAGGGGAAAGGGGAATTAGGCCCTGTTTCTGAGGTGCATTTTTGCCATTGGCTTACATAGGCGGCCTGCAAGGCAGCTGTATTGCGTGTTTTGGGAAGCAGTTTGGGGGTGTTCTAGATTTTTGGGACTGGGTTTAGGGGTGTGGGAGTACTGCTGGGAAGGTCTAATCTTGTCTCAAAATAGCAGTTTGGTTGAAGGTTGAGGGGAAAAGGGAATTAGGCCCTGTTTCTGAGGTGCATTTTTGCCATTGGCTTACATTGGCGGCCTGCAAGGTAGCTGTATTGCGTGTTTTTGAGTAGCTATTTTTGGGTGTTCTAGATTGTTGGGAGTGGGTTTAGGGGCCTAGGAGCACTGCTGGGAAGGTCTAATTTTGTGTCAAAATAGCAGTTTGGTCGTAGGTTGAGGGGAAAGGGGAATTAGGGCCTGTTTATGAGGTGCTTTTTTGCCATTGGCTTACATTGGTGGCATGCAAGGTAGCTGTATTGCATGTTTTTGGGAAGCTATTTGTGGGTGTTCTAGATTTCAGGGAGAGGGTTTAGGGGTCTGTGAGCACAGCGGGAAGGTATAATTTTGTGTCAAAATAGCAGTTTGGTCGTAACTTGAGAGGAAAGGGGAATTAGGCCCTGTTTCTGAGGCGCATTTTTGACATTGAATACATTGGCGGCCTGCAAGGTAGCTGTATTGCGTGTTTTTGGGAAGCTATTTGGGTGTGTTCTAGATTATTGGGAGTGGGTTTAGGGGTCTGGGAGCACTGCTGAGAAGGTCTAATTTTGTGTCAAAAAAGCAGTTTGGTCGTAGGTTCAGGGGAAAGGGGAAATAGGTCCTGTTTCTGAGGTGCATTTTTGCCATTGGCTTACATTGGCTGCCTGCAAGGTAGCTGTATTGTGTATTTTTGGGAAGCTATTTGGGGGTGTTCTAGATTTTTGGGAGTGGGTTTAGGGGTCTGGGAGCACTGCTGGGAAGGTCTAATTTTGTGTCAAAATAGCAGTTTGGTTGTAGGTTGAGGGGAGAGGGGAATTAGCCCCTGTTTCTGAGGTGCATTTTTGCCATTGGCTTACATTGGCAGCCTGCAAGGCAGCTGTATTGCGTGTTTTAGGAAACTGTTTGGGGGTGTTCTAGATTTTTGGGAGTGGGTTTAGGGGTCTGGGAATACTGCTGGGAAGGTCTAATCTTGTCTCAAAATAGCAGTTTCGTTGAAGGTTGAGGGGAAAAGGGAATTAGGGCCTGTTTCTGAGGTGCATTTTTGCCATTGGCTTACATTGGCTCCCTGCAAGGTAGCTGTATTGCGTGTTTTGGGGAATTTATTTGGGGGTGTTCTAGATTTTTGGGAGTGGGTTCAGGGGTCTGGGAGCACTGCTGGGAAGGTCTAATTTTGTGTCAAAATAGCAGTTTGGGCGTAGGTTAAGGGGAAAGGGGAATTAGGCCCTGTTTCTGAGGTGCATTTTTGCCATTGGCTTACATAGGCGGCCTGCAAGGCAGCTGTATTCCGTGTTTTGGGAAGCAGTTTGGGGGTGTTCTAGATTTTTGGGAGTGGGTTTAGGGGTCTGGGAGTACTGCTGGGAAGGTCTAATCTTGTCTCAAAATAGCAGTTTGGTTGAAGGTTGAGGGGAAAAGGGAATTAGTCCCTGTTTCTGAGGTGCATTTTGACCATTGGCTTACATTGTCGGCCTGCAAAGTAGCTGTATTGCGTGTTATTGGGAAGCTATTTAGGGGTGTTCTAGATTTCTGGGAGTGGGTTTAGGGGTCTGGGAGCACTGCTGGGAAGGTCTAATTTTGTGTCAAAATAGCAATTTGGGCGTAAATTGAGGGGAAAGGGGAATAAGGCCCTGTTTCTGAGGTGCATTTTTGCCATTGGCTTACATTGGCGCCCTACAAGGTAGCAGTATTGCGTGGTTTTGGGAAGCTAGTTAGGGGTGTTCTTGATTTTTGGGAGTGGGTTTAGGGGTCTGGTAGCACTGCTGGGAAGGTCTTATTTTGTCTCAAAATAGCAGTTTGGGCGTAGGTTGAGGGGAAAGGGAATATAGGACCTGTTTCTGAGGTGCATTTTTGCCATTGGCTTACATTGGCGGCCTGCAAGGTAGCTGTATTGCGTGTTTTTGAGTAGCTATTTTTGGGTCTTCTAGATTGTTGGGAGTGGGTTTAGGGGCCTAGGAGCACTGCTGGGAAGGTCTCATTTTGTGTCAAAATAGCAGTTTGGTCGTAGGTTGAGGGGAAAGGGGAATTAGGGCCTGTTTATGAGGTGCTTTTTTGCCATTGGCTTACTTTGGCGGCCTGCAAGGTAGCAGTATTGCGTGTTTTTGGGAAGCTATTTGGGGGTGTTCTAGATTTTTGGGAGTTGGATTAGGGTTCTGGGAGAGCTGCTGGGAAGGTCTAATCTTGTGCCTAAATAGCAGTTTGGTCATAGGTTGAGGGGAAAGGGGAATTAGCCCCTGTTTCTGAGGTGCATTTTTGCCATTGGTTGACTTTGGTGGCCTGCAAGGTAGCTGTATTGCGTGTTTTTGGGAAGCTATTTGGGTGTGTTCCAGATTTTTGGGAGTGGGTTTAGGGGTCTGGGAGCACTGCTGGGAAGGTCTAATTTTGTGTCAAAATAGCACTTTGGTCGTAGGTTGAGGGGAAAGGGGAATTAGGGCCTGTTTCTGAGGTGCTTTTTTGCCATTGGCTTACATTGGTGGCGTGCAAAGTAGCTGTATTGCGTGTTATTGGGAAGCTATTTAGGGGTGTTGTAGATTTCTGGGAGTGGGTTTAGAGGTCAGGGAGCACTGCTGGGAAGGTCTAATTTTGTGTCAAAATAGTAATTTGGGCGTAAATTGAGGGGAAAGGGGAATTAGGCCCTGTTTCTGAGGTGCATTTTTGCCATTGGCTTACATTGGCGCCCTACAAGGTAGCAGTATTGCGTGTTTTTGGGAAGCTATTTAGGGGTGTTCTTGATTTTTGGGAGTGGGTTTAGGGGTCTGGTAGCACTGCTGGGAAGGTCTAATTTTGTGTCAAAATAGCTGTTTGGGCGTAGGTTGAGGGGAAAGGGGAATTAGGCCTTGTTTCTGAGGTGCATTTTTGCCATTGGCTTACATTGGCGGCCTGCAAGGTAGCAGTATTGCGTATTTTTGGTGGGCAATTTGGGGGTGTTCTAGATTGTTGGGAGTGGGTTTAGGGGCCTAGGAGCACTGCTGAGAAGGTCTAATTTTGTCTCAAAATAGCAGTTTGGGTGTAGGTTGAGGGGAAAGGGGAATTAGGCCTTGTTTCTGAGGTGCATTTTTGCCATTGGCTTACATTGGCGCCCTGCAAGGTAGCTGTATTGAGTGTTTTTGGAAGCTATTTGGGGTTGTTCTAGATTTTGGGAGTGGGTTTAGGGGTCTGGAAGCACTGCTGGGAAGCTCTAATTTTGTGTCAAAATAGCAGTTTTGGCGAAGGTTGAGGGGAAAGGGGAATTAGGCCTTGTTTCTGAGGTGCATTTTTGCCATTGGCTTACATTGGCGCCCTGCAAGGTAGCTGTATTGCGTGTTTTTGGGAAGCTATTTGCGGGTGTTCTAGATTTTTGGGAGTGGGTTTAGGGGTCTGGGAGAACTGCTGGGAAGGTCTAATGTTGTGTCAAAATAGCAGTTTGGGCGTAGGTTGAGGGAAAAGGGGAATTAGGCCCTGTTTCTGAGGTGCATTTTTGCCATTGGCTTACATTGGCGGCCTGCAAAGTAGCTGTATTGCGTGTTTTTGGGAAGCTATTTAGGAGTGTTCTAGATTTCAGGGAGTGGGTTTAGGGGTCTAGGGGCACTGCTGGTAAGGTCTAATTTTGTGTCAAAATAGCAATTTGGGCGTAAGTTGAGGGGAAAGGGGAATTAGGCCCTGTTTCTGAGGTGTATTTTTGCCATTGGCTTACATTGGCAGCCTGCAAGGTACCTGTATTGCGTGTTTTTGAGAAGCTATTTGGGTGTGTTCTAAATTTTTGGGAGTGGGTTTAGGGGTCTGGGAGCACTGCTGGGAAGGTCTAATTGTGTTTCAAAATAGCAGTTTGGGCGTAGGTTGCCGGGAAAGGGGAATTAGGCCCTGTTTCTGAGGTGCATTTTTGCCATTGGCTTACATTGGGGGCCTGCAAAGTAGCTGTATTGCGTGTTTTTGGGAAGCTATTTAGGAGTGTTCTAGATTTCTGGGAGTGGGTTTAGGGGTCTAGGGGCACTGCTGGGAAGGTCTAATTTTGTGTCAAAATAGCAATTCGGGCGTAAGTTGAGGGGAAAGTGGAATTAGGCCCTGTTTCTGAGGTGCTTTTATGCCATTGGCTTACATTGGTGGCCTACGAGGTAGCTGTATTTCGTGTTTGTGGGAAGCTATTTGGGGGTATTCTAGATATTTGGGATTGAGTGTAGGGGTCTGGGAGCACTGCTGAGTAGATCTAATTTTGTGTCAAAATAGCAGTTTGGTCGTAGTTTGAGCGGAAAGGGGAATTAAGCCCAGTTTCTGAGGTGCATTTTTGCCATTGGATTACATTGGCGGCCTGCAAGGTAGCTGTATTGCGTGTTTTTGGGAATTTATTTGGGAGTGTTCTAGATTTCTGGGAGTGGGTTTAGGGGTCTGGGAGCACTGCGGGGAAGGTCTAATTTTGTCTCAAAATAGCAGTTTGGGCGTAGGTTGAGGGGAAAGGGGAATTAGGCCCTGTTTCTGAGGTGCATTTTTGCCATTGGCTTACATTGGCGGCCTGCAAAGTAGCTGTATTGCGTGTTTTTGGGAAGCTTTTTAGGAGTGTTCTAGATTTCTGGGAGTGGGTTTAGGGGTCTAGGGGCACTGCTGGGAAGGTCTAATTTTGTGTAAAAAGTAGCAATTTGGGCGTAAGTTGAGGGTAAAGGGGAATTAGGCCCTGTGTCTGAGGTGCTTTTATGCCATTGGCTTACATTGGCGGCCTGCAAGGTAGCTGTATTGCGTGTTTTTGGTAAGCTTTTTAGGAGTGTACTAGATTTCTGGGAGTGGGTTTAGGGGTCTAGGGGCACTGCTGGGAAGGTCTAATTTTGTGTAAAAAGTAGCAATTTGGGCGTAAGTTGAGGGTAAAGGGGAATTAGGCCCTGTGTCTGAGGTGCTTTTATGCCATTGGCTTACATTGGCGGCGTGCAAGGTAGCTGTATTGCGTGTTTTTGGTAAGCTATTTGGGGTTGTTCTAGAATTTTTGGAGTGGGTTTAGGGGTCTGGGAGAACTGCTGGGAAGGCCTAATGTTGTGCCTAAATAGCAGTTTGGTCGTAGGTTGAGGGGAAAGGGGAATTAGTCCCTGTTTCTGAGGTGCATTTTGGCCATTGGCTTACACTGCCGCCCTACAAGGCAGCTGTATTGCGTGTTTTAGGAAACTGTTTGGGGGTGTTTTAGATTTTTGGGAGTGGGTTTAGGGGTCTGGGAGTACTGCTGGGAAGGTCTAATCTTGTCTCAAAAAAGCAGTTTTGTTGAAGGTTGAGGGGAAAAGGGAATTAGGCCCTGTTTCTGAGGTGCATTTTTGCCATTGGCTTACGTTGGCGGCCTGCAAGTTACCTGTATTGTGTGTTTTTGATAAGCTATCTGGGGGTGTTCTAGATTTTGGGAGTGGGTTTAGGGGTCTGGAAGCACTGCTGGGAAGCACTAATTTTGTGTCAAAATAGCAGTTTTGGCTAAGCTTGAGGGGAAAGGGGAATTAGGCCTTGTTTCTGAGGTGCATGTTTGCCATTGGCTTACATTGGCTCCCTGCAAGGTAGCTGTATTGCGTGTTTTTGGGAATTTATTTGGGGGTGTTCTAGATTTTTGGGAGTGGGTTTAGGGGTCTGGGAGCACTGCGGGGAAGGTCTAATTTTGTTTCAAAATAGCAGTTTGGGCGTAGGTTAAGGGGAAAGGGGAATTAGGCCCTGTTTCTGAGGTGCATTTTTGCCATTGGCTTAGATAGGCGGCCTGCAAGGCAGCTGTATTGCGTGTTTTTGAGTAGCTATTTTTGGGTGTTCTAGATTGTTGGGAGTGGGTTTAGGGGCCTAGGAGCACTGCTGGGAAGGTCTAATTTTGTGTCAAAATAGCAGTTTGGTTGTAGGTTGAGGGGAAAGGGTAATTAGGGCCTGTTTATGAGGTGCTTTTTTGCCATTGGCTTACATTGGCGGCCTGCAAGGTAGCTGTATTGCGTGTTTTTGGGAAGCTATTTGGGGGTGTTCTAGATGTTTGGGAGTTGGTTTAGGGGACTGGGAGAGCTGCTGGGACGGTCTAATGTTGTGCCTAAATAGCAGTTTGGTCGTAGGTTGAGGGGAAAGGGGAATTAGCCCCTGTTTCTGAGGTGCATTTTTGCCATTGGCTTACATTGGCGGCCTGCAAGGTAGCTGTATTGCGTGTTTTTGGGAAGCTATTTGGGTGTGTTCTAGATTTTTGGGAGTGGGTTTAGGGGCCTGGGAGCACTGCTGGGAAGGTCTAATTTTGTGTCAAAATAGCACTTTGGTCGTAGGTTGAGGGGAAAGGGTAATTAGGGCCTGTTTCTGAGGTGCTTTTTTGCCATTGGCTTACATTGGTGGCGTGCAAAGTAGCTGTATTGCGTGTTATTGGGAAGCTATTTAGGGGTGTTCTAGATTTCTGGGAATGGGTTTAGGGGTCGGGAGCACTGCTGGGAAGGTCTAATTTTGTGTCAAAATAGCAATTTGGGCGTAAATTGAGGGGAAAGGGGAATTAGGCCCTGTTTCTGAGGTGCATTTTTGCCATTGGCTTACGTTGGCGCCCTACAAGGTAGCAGTATTGCGTGTTTTTGGGAAGCTATTTAGGGGTGTTCTTGATTTTTGGGAGTGGGTTTAGGGTTCTGGTAGCACTGCTGGGAAGGTCTAATTTTGTGTCAAAATAGCAGTTTGGGCGTAGGTTGCCGGGAAAAGGGAATTAGGCCCTGTTTCTGAGGTGCATTTTTGCCATTGGCTTACATTGGTGGCCTGCAAGGTAGCTGTATTGCGTGTTTTTGGGAAGCTATTTGGGTGTGTTCTAGATTTTTGGGAGTGGGTTTAGGGGTCTGGGAGCACTGCTGGGAAGTTCTAATTCTGTGTCAAAATAGCACTTTGGTTGTAGGATGAGGTGAAAGGGGAATTAGGGCCTGTTTCTGAGGTGCTTTTTTGCCATTGGCTTACATTGGTGGCGTGCAAGGTAGCTGTATTGCATGTTTTTGGGAAGCTATTTGTGGGTGTTCTAGATTTCTGGGAGAGGGTTTAGGGGTCGGGGAGCACAGCCGGGAAGGTCTAATTTTGTGTCAAAATAGCAGTTTGGTCGTAAGTTGCATTTTTGACATTGGATACATTGGCGGCCTGCAAGGTAGCTGTATTGCGTGTTTTTGGGAAGCTATCTGGGTGTGTTCTAGATTATTGGGAGTGGGTTTAGGGGTCTGGGAGCACTGCTGAGAAGGTCTAACTTTGTGTCAAAAAAGCAGTTTGGTCGTAGGTTCAGGGAAAGGGGAAATAGGTCCTGTTTCTGAGGTGCATTTTTGCCATTGGCTTACATTGGCTGCCTGCAAGGTAGCTGTATTGCGCGTTTTTGGGAAGCTATTTGGGGGTGTTCTAGATTTTTGGGAGTGGATTTAGGGGTCTGGGAGCACTGCTGGGAAGGTCTAATTTTGTGTCAAAATAGCAGTTTGGTCGTAGGTTGAGGGGAGAGGGGAATTAGCCCCTGTTTCTGAGGTGCATTTTTGCCATTGGCTTACATTGGTGGCCTGCAAGGTAGCTACATTGCGTGTTTTTGGGAAGCTATTTGGGGGTATTCTAGATATTTGGGAGTGGGTTTACGGGTCTGGGAGCACTGCAGGGAAGGTCTCATTTTGTGTCAAAATAGCAGTTTGGCCGTAGGTTGAGGGGAAAGGGGAATTAGTCCCTGTTTCTGAGGTGCAGTTTTTGCCATTGGCTTACATTGGCGGCCTGCAAGGCAGCTGTATTGCGTGTTTTAGGAAACTGTTTGGGGGTGTTCTAGATTTTTGGGAGTGGGTTTAGGGGTCTGGGAGTACTGCAGGGAAGGTCTAATCTTGTCTCAAAATAGCAGTTTCGTTGAAGGTTGAGGGGAAAAGGGAATTAGGGCCTGTTTCTGAGGTGCATTTTTGCCATTGGCTTACATTGGCTCCCTGCAAGGTAGCTGTATTGCGTGTTTTGGGGAATTTATTTGGGGGTGTTCTAGATTTTTGGGAGTGAGTTTAGGGGTCTGGGAGCACTGCTGGGAAGGTCTATTTTTGTGTCAAAATAGCAGTTTGGGCGTAGGTTAAGGGGAAAGGGGAATTAGGCCCTGTTTCTGAGGTGCATTTTTGCCATTGGCTTACATAGGCGGCCTGCAAGGCAGCTGTATTGCGTGTTTTGGGAAGCAGTTTGGGGGTGTTCTAGATTTTTGGGAGTGGGTTTAGGGGTCTGGGAGTACTGCTGGGAAGGTCTAATCTTGTCTCAAAATAGCAGTTTGGTTGAAGGTTGAGGGGAAAAGGGAATTAGTCCCTGTTTCTGAGGTGCATTTTGACCATTGGCTTACATTGTCGGCCTGCAAAGTAGCTGTATTGCCTGTTATTGGGAAGCTATTTAGGGGTGTTCTAGATTTCTGGGAGTGGGTTTAGGGGTCTGGGAGCACTGCTGGGAAGGTCTAATTTTGTGTCAAAATAGCAATTTGGGCGTAAATTGAGGGGAAAGGGGAATAAGGCCCTGTTTCTGAGGTGCATTTTTGCCATTGGCTTACATTGGCGCCCTACAAGGTAGCAGTATTGCGTGTTTTTGGGAAGCTAGTTAGGGGTGTTCTTGATTTTTGGGAGTGGGTTTAGGGGCCTGGGAGCACCGCTGGGAAGGTCTAATTTTGTCTCAAAATAGCAGTTTGGGCGTAGGTTGAGGGGAAAGGGGAATTAGCCCCTGTTTCTGAGGTGCATTTTTGCCATTGGCTTACATTGGTGGCCTGCAAGGTAGCTGTATTGCGTGTTTTTGGGAAGCTATTTGGGTGTGTTCTAGATTTTTGGGAGTGGGTTTAGGGGCCTGGGAGCACTGCTGGGAAGGTCTAATTTTGTGTCAAAATAGCACTTTGGTCGTAGGTTGAGGGGAAAGGGGAATTAGGGCCTGTTTCTGAGGTGCTTTTTTGCCATTGGCTTACATTGGTGGCGTGCAAAGTAGCTGTATTGAGTGTTATTGGGAAGCTATTTAGGGGTGTTCTAGATTTCTGGGAATGGGTTTACGGTTCTGGTAGCACTGCTGGGAAGGTCTAATTGTGTGTCAAAATAGCAGTTTGGGCGTAGGTTGCCGGGAAAGGGGAATTAGGCCCTGTTTCTGAGGTGCATTTTTGCCATTGGCTTACATTGGTGGCCTGCAAGGTAGCTGTATTGCGTGTTTTTGGGAAGCTATTTGGGTGTGTTCTAGATTTTTGGGAGTGGGTTTAGGGGTCTGGGAGCACTGCTGGGAAGGTCTAAGTTTGTGTCAAAATAGCAATTTGGGCGTAAATTGAGGGGAAAGGGGAATTAGGCCCTGTTTCTGAGGTGCATTTTTGCCATTGGCTTACATTGGCGCCCTACAAGGTAGCAGTATTGCGTGTTTTTGGGAAGCTATTTAGGGGTGTTCTTGATTTTTGGGAGTGGGTTTACGGTTCTGGTAGCACTGCTGGGAAGGTCTAATTGTGTGTCAAAATAGCAGTTTGGGCGTAGGTTGCCGGGAAAGGGGAATTAGGCCCTGTTTCTGAGGTGCATTTTTGCCATTGGCTTACATTGGTGGCCTGCAAGGTAGCTGTATTGCGTGTTTTTGGGAAGCTATTTGGGTGTGTTCTAGATTTTTGGGAGTGGGTTTAGGGGTCTGGGAGCACTGCTGGGAAGCTCTAATTCTGTGTCAAAATAGCACTTTGGTTGTAGGATGAGGGGAAAGGGGAATTAGGGCCTGTTTCTGAGGTGCTTTTTTGCCATTGGCTTACATTGGTGGCGTGCAAGGTAGCTGTATTGCATGTTTTTGGGAAGCTATTTGTGGGTGTTCTAGATTTCTGGGAGAGGGTTTAGGGGTCGGGGAGCACAGCCGGGAAGGTCTAATTTTGTGTCAAAATAGCAGTTTGGTCGTAAGTTGCATTTTTGACATTGGATACATTGGCGGCCTGCAAGGTAGCTGTATTGCGTGTTTTTGGGAAGCTATCTGGGTGTGTTCTAGATTATTGGGAGTGGGTTTAGGGGTCTGGGAGCACTGCTGAGAAGGTCTAATTTTGTGTCAAAAAAGCAGTTTGGTCGTAGGTTCAGGGAAAGGGGAAATAGGTCCTGTTTCTGAGGTGCATTTTTGCCATTGGCTTACATTGGCTGCCTGCAAGGTAGCTGTATTGCGCGTTTTTGGGAAGCTATTTGGGGGTGTTCTAGATTTTTGGGAGTGGGTTTAGGGGTCTGGGAGCACTGCTGGGAAGGTCTAATTTTGTGTCAAAATAGCAGTTTGGTCGTAGGTTGAGGGGAGAGGGGAATTAGCCCCTGTTTCTGAGGTGCATTTTTGCCATTGGCTTACATTGGTGGCCTGCAAGGTAGCTGTATTGCGTGTTTTTGGGAAGCTATTTGGGGGTATTCTAGATATTTGGGAGTGGGTTTAGGGGTCTGGGAGCACTGCAGGGAAGGTCTCATTTTGTGTCAAAATAGCAGTTTGGCCGTAGGTTGAAGGGAAAGGGGAATTAGTCCCTGTTTCTGAGGTGCAGTTTTTGCCATTGGCTTACATTGGCGGCCTGCAAGGCAGCTGTATTGCGTGTTTTAGGAAACTGTTTGGGGTTGTTCTAGATTTTTGGGAGTGGGTTTAGGGGTCTGGGAGTACTGCAGGGAAGGTCTAATCTTGTCTCAAAATAGCAGTTTCGTTGAAGGTTGAGGGGAAAAGGGAATTAGGGCCTGTTTCTGAGGTGCATTTTTGCCATTGGCTTACATTGGCTCCCTGCAAGTTAGCTGTATTGCGTGTTTTGGGGAATTTATTTGGGGGTGTTCTAGATTTTTGGGAGTGAGTTTAGGGGTCTGGGAGCACTGCTGGGAAGGTCTATTTTTGTGTCAAAATAGCAGTTTGGGCGTAGGTTAAGGGGAAAGGGGAATTAGGCCCTGTTTCTGAGGTGCATTTTTGCCATTGGCTTACATAGGCGGCCTGCAAGGCAGCTGTATTGCGTGTTTTGGGAAGCAGTTTGGGGGTGTTCTAGATTTTTGGGAGTGGGTTTAGGGGTCTGGGCGTACTGCTGGGAAGGTCTAATCTTGTCTCAAAATAGCAGTTTGGTTGAAGGTTGAGGGGAAAAGGGAATTCGTCCCTGTTTCTGAGGTGCATTTTGACCATTGGCTTACATTGTCGGCCTGCAAAGTAGCTGTATTGCCTGTTATTGGGAAGCTATTTTGGGGTGTTCTAGATTTCTGGGAGTGGGTTTAGGGGTCTGGGAGCACTGCTGGGAAGGTCTAATTTTGTGTCAAAATAGCAATTTGGGCGTAAATTGAGGGGAAAGGGGAGTAAGGCCCTGTTTCTGAGGTGCATTTTTGCCATTGGCTTACATTGGCGCCCTACAAGGTAGCAGTATTGCGTGTTTTTGGGAAGCTAGTTAGGGGTGTTCTTGATTTTTGGGAGTGGGTTTAGGGGCCTGGGAGCACCGCTGGGAAGGTCTAATTTTGTCTCAAAATAGCAGTTTCGGCGTAGGTTGAGGGGAAAGGGGATATAGGCCCTGTTTCTGAGGTGCATTTTTGCCATTGGCTTACATTGGCGTCCTGCAAGGTAGCTGTATTGCGTGTTTTTGGGAAGCTATTTGGGGGTGTTCTAGATGTTTGGGAGTTGGTTTAGGGGTCTGGGAGAGCTGCTGGGACGGTCTAATGTTGTGCCTAAATAGCAGTTTGGTCGTAGGTTGAGGGGAAAGGGGAATTAGCCCCTGTTTCTGAGGTGGATTTTTGCCATTGTCTTACATTGGTGGCGTGCAAGGTAGCTGTATTGCGTGTTTTTGGGAAGCTATTTGGGGGTGTTATAGATTTTTGGGAGTGAGTTTAGGGGTCTGGGAGCACTGCTGGGAAGGTCGAATTTTGTGTCAAAATAGCAGTTTGGGCATAGGTTGAGGGAAAAGGGGAATTAGGCCCTGTTTCTGAGGTGCATTTTTGTTATTGGCTTACATAGGCAGCCTGAAAGGCAGCTGTATTGCGTGTTTGTGGGAAGCTATTTGGGGGTATTCTAGATATTTGGGAGTGAGTTTAGGGGTCTGGGAGCACTGCTGAGTAGATCTAATTTTGTGTCAAAATAGCAGTTTGGTCGTAGGTTGAGCGGAAAGGGGAATTAAGCCCAGTTTCTGAGGTGCATTTTTGCCATTGGCTTACATTGGTGGCCTGCAAGGTAGCTGTATTGCGTGTTTTTGGGAAGCTATTTGGGTGTGTTCTCGATTTTTGGGAGTAGGTTTAGGGGTCTGGGAGCACTGCTGGGAAGGTCTAATTTTGTGTCAAAATAGCACTTTGGTCGTAGGTTGAGGGGAAAGGGGAATTAGGGCCTGTTTCTGAGGTGCTTTTTTGCCATTGGCTTACATTGGTGGCGTGCAAGGTAGCTGTATTGCATGTTTTTGGGAAGCTATTTGTGGGTGTTCTAGATTTCTGGGAGAGGGTTTAGGGGTCTGTGAGCACAGCCGGGAAGGTCTAATTTTGTGTCAAAATAGCAGTTTGGTCGTAACTTGAGAGGAAAGGGGAATTAGGCCCTGTTTCTGAGGCGCATTTTTGACATTGAATACATTGGCGGCCTGCAAGGTAGCTGTATTGGGTGTTTTTGGGAAGCTATTTGGGTGTGTTCTAGATTATTGGGAGTGGGTTTAGGGGTCTGGGAGCACTGCTGAGAAGGTCTAATTTTGTGTCAAAAAAGCAGTTTGGTCGTAGGTTCAGGGGAAAGGGGAAATAGGTCCTGTTTCTGAGGTGCATTTTTGCCATTGGCTTACACTGGCTGCCTGCAAGGTAGCTGGCTGTATTGCGTATTTTTGGGAAGCTATTTGGGGGTGTTCTAGATTTTTGGGAGTGGGTTTAGGGGTCTGGGAGCACTGCTGGGAAGGTCTAATTTTGTGTCAAAATAGCAGTTTGGTCGTAGGTTGAGGGGAGAGGGGAATTAGCCCCTGTTTCTGAGGTGCATTTTTGCCATTGGCTTACATTGGTGGCCTGCAAGGTAGCTGTATTGCGTGTTTTTGGGAAGAAATTTGGGGGTATTCTAGATATTTTGGAGTGGGTTTAGGGGTCTGGGAGCACTGCAGGGAAGGTCTCATTTTGTCTCAAAATAGCAGTTTGGCGGTAGGTTGAGGGGAAAGGGGAATTAGTCCCTGTTTCTGACGTCCAGTTTTTGCCATTGGCTTACATTGGCGGCCTGCAAGGCAGCTGTATTGCGTGTTTTAGGAAACTGTTTGGGGGTGTTCTAGATTTTTGGGAGTGGGTTTAGGGGTCTGGGAATACTGCTGGGAAGGTCTAATCTTGTCTCAAAATAGCAGTTTCGTTGAAGGTTGAGTGGAAAAGGGAATTAGGGCCTGTTTCTGAGGTGCATTTTTGCCATTGGCTTACATTGGCTCCCTGCAAGGTAGCTGTATTGCGTGTTTTGGGGAATTTATTTGGGGGTGTTCTAGATTTTTGGGAGTGGGTTCAGGGGTCTGGGAGCACTGCTGGGAAGGTCTAATTTTGTGTCAAAATAGCAGTTTGGGCGTAGGGTAAGGGGAAAGGGGAATTAGGCCCTGTTTCTGAGGTGCATTTTTGCCATTGGCTTACATAGGCGGCCTGCAAGGCAGCTGTATTGCGTGTTTTGGGAAGCAGTTTGGGGGTGTTCTAGATTTTTGGGACTGGGTTTAGGGGTGTGGGAGTACTGCTGGGAAGGTCTAATCTTGTCTCAAAATAGCAGTTTGGTTGAAGGTTGAGGGGAAAAGGGAATTAGGCCCTGTTTCTGAGGTGCATTTTTGCCATTGGCTTACATTGGCGGCCTGCAAGGTAGCTGTATTGCGTGTTTTTGAGTAGCTATTTTTGGGTGTTCTAGATTGTTGGGAGTGGGTTTAGGGGCCTAGGAGCACTGCTGGGAAGGTCTAATTTTGTGTCAAAATAGCAGTTTGGTCGTAGGTTGAGGGGAAAGGGGAATTAGGGCCTGTTTATGAGGTGCTTTTTTGCCATTGGCTTACATTGGTGGCATGCAAGGTAGCTGTATTGCATGTTTTTGGGAAGCTATTTGTGGGTGTTCTAGATTTCAGGGAGAGGGTTTAGGGGTCTGTGAGCACAGCGGGAAGGTATAATTTTGTGTCAAAATAGCAGTTTGGTCGTAACTTGAGAGGAAAGGGGAATTAGGCCCTGTTTCTGAGGCGCATTTTTGACATTGAATACATTGGCGGCCTGCAAGGTAGCTGTATTGCGTGTTTTTGGGAAGCTATTTGGGTGTGTTCTAGATTATTGGGAGTGGGTTTAGGGGTCTGGGAGCACTGCTGAGAAGGTCTAATTTTGTGTCAAAAAAGCAGTTTGGTCGTAGGTTCAGGGGAAAGGGGAAATAGGTCCTGTTTCTGAGGTGCATTTTTGCCATTGGCTTACATTGGCTGCCTGCAAGGTAGCTGTATTGTGTATTTTTGGGAAGCTATTTGGGGGTGTTCTAGATTTTTGGGAGTGGGTTTAGGGGTCTGGGAGCACTGCTGGGAAGGTCTAATTTTGTGTCAAAATAGCAGTTTGGTTGTAGGTTGAGGGGAGAGGGGAATTAGCCCCTGTTTCTGAGGTGCATTTTTGCCATTGGCTTACATTGGCAGCCTGCAAGGCAGCTGTATTGCGTGTTTTAGGAAACTGTTTGGGGGTGTTCTAGATTTTTGGGAGTGGGTTTAGGGGTCTGGGAATACTGCTGGGAAGGTCTAATCTTGTCTCAAAATAGCAGTTTCGTTGAAGGTTGAGGGGAAAAGGGAATTAGGGCCTGTTTCTGAGGTGCATTTTTGCCATTGGCTTACATTGGCTCCCTGCAAGGTAGCTGTATTGCGTGTTTTGGGGAATTTATTTGGGGGTGTTCTAGATTTTTGGGAGTGGGTTCAGGGGTCTGGGAGCACTGCTGGGAAGGTCTAATTTTGTGTCAAAATAGCAGTTTGGGCGTAGGTTAAGGGGAAAGGGGAATTAGGCCCTGTTTCTGAGGTGCATTTTTGCCATTGGCTTACATAGGCGGCCTGCAAGGCAGCTGTATTCCGTGTTTTGGGAAGCAGTTTGGGGGTGTTCTAGATTTTTGGGAGTGGGTTTAGGGGTCTGGGAGTACTGCTGGGAAGGTCTAATCTTGTCTCAAAATAGCAGTTTGGTTGAAGGTTGAGGGGAAAAGGGAATTAGTCCCTGTTTCTGAGGTGCATTTTGACCATTGGCTTACATTGTCGGCCTGCAAAGTAGCTGTATTGCGTGTTATTGGGAAGCTATTTAGGGGTGTTCTAGATTTCTGGGAGTGGGTTTAGGGGTCTGGGAGCACTGCTGGGAAGGTCTAATTTTGTGTCAAAATAGCAATTTGGGCGTAAATTGAGGGGAAAGGGGAATAAGGCCCTGTTTCTGAGGTGCATTTTTGCCATTGGCTTACATTGGCGCCCTACAAGGTAGCAGTATTGCGTGGTTTTGGGAAGCTAGTTAGGGGTGTTCTTGATTTTTGGGAGTGGGTTTAGGGGTCTGGTAGCACTGCTGGGAAGGTCTTATTTTGTCTCAAAATAGCAGTTTGGGCGTAGGTTGAGGGGAAAGGGAATATAGGACCTGTTTCTGAGGTGCATTTTTGCCATTGGCTTACATTGGCGGCCTGCAAGGTAGCTGTATTGCGTGTTTTTGAGTAGCTATTTTTGGGTCTTCTAGATTGTTGGGAGTGGGTTTAGGGGCCTAGGAGCACTGCTGGGAAGGTCTCATTTTGTGTCAAAATAGCAGTTTGGTCGTAGGTTGAGGGGAAAGGGGAATTAGGGCCTGTTTATGAGGTGCTTTTTTGCCATTGGCTTACTTTGGCGGCCTGCAAGGTAGCAGTATTGCGTGTTTTTGGGAAGCTATTTGGGGGTGTTCTAGATTTTTGGGAGTTGGATTAGGGTTCTGGGAGAGCTGCTGGGAAGGTCTAATCTTGTGCCTAAATAGCAGTTTGGTCATAGGTTGAGGGGAAAGGGGAATTAGCCCCTGTTTCTGAGGTGCATTTTTGCCATTGGTTGACTTTGGTGGCCTGCAAGGTAGCTGTATTGCGTGTTTTTGGGAAGCTATTTGGGTGTGTTCCAGATTTTTGGGAGTGGGTTTAGGGGTCTGGGAGCACTGCTGGGAAGGTCTAATTTTGTGTCAAAATAGCACTTTGGTCGTAGGTTGAGGGGAAAGGGGAATTAGGGCCTGTTTCTGAGGTGCTTTTTTGCCATTGGCTTACATTGGTGGCGTGCAAAGTAGCTGTATTGCGTGTTATTGGGAAGCTATTTAGGGGTGTTGTAGATTTCTGGGAGTGGGTTTAGAGGTCAGGGAGCACTGCTGGGAAGGTCTAATTTTGTGTCAAAATAGTAATTTGGGCGTAAATTGAGGGGAAAGGGGAATTAGGCCCTGTTTCTGAGGTGCATTTTTGCCATTGGCTTACATTGGCGCCCTACAAGGTAGCAGTATTGCGTGTTTTTGGGAAGCTATTTAGGGGTGTTCTTGATTTTTGGGAGTGGGTTTAGGGGTCTGGTAGCACTGCTGGGAAGGTCTAATTTTGTGTCAAAATAGCTGTTTGGGCGTAGGTTGAGGGGAAAGGGGAATTAGGCCTTGTTTCTGAGGTGCATTTTTGCCATTGGCTTACATTGGCGGCCTGCAAGGTAGCAGTATTGCGTATTTTTGGTGGGCAATTTGGGGGTGTTCTAGATTGTTGGGAGTGGGTTTAGGGGCCTAGGAGCACTGCTGAGAAGGTCTAATTTTGTCTCAAAATAGCAGTTTGGGTGTAGGTTGAGGGGAAAGGGGAATTAGGCCTTGTTTCTGAGGTGCATTTTTGCCATTGGCTTACATTGGCGCCCTGCAAGGTAGCTGTATTGAGTGTTTTTGGAAGCTATTTGGGGTTGTTCTAGATTTTGGGAGTGGGTTTAGGGGTCTGGAAGCACTGCTGGGAAGCTCTAATTTTGTGTCAAAATAGCAGTTTTGGCGAAGGTTGAGGGGAAAGGGGAATTAGGCCTTGTTTCTGAGGTGCATTTTTGCCATTGGCTTACATTGGCGCCCTGCAAGGTAGCTGTATTGCGTGTTTTTGGGAAGCTATTTGCGGGTGTTCTAGATTTTTGGGAGTGGGTTTAGGGGTCTGGGAGAACTGCTGGGAAGGTCTAATGTTGTGTCAAAATAGCAGTTTGGGCGTAGGTTGAGGGAAAAGGGGAATTAGGCCCTGTTTCTGAGGTGCATTTTTGCCATTGGCTTACATTGGCGGCCTGCAAAGTAGCTGTATTGCGTGTTTTTGGGAAGCTATTTAGGAGTGTTCTAGATTTCAGGGAGTGGGTTTAGGGGTCTAGGGGCACTGCTGGTAAGGTCTAATTTTGTGTCAAAATAGCAATTTGGGCGTAAGTTGAGGGGAAAGGGGAATTAGGCCCTGTTTCTGAGGTGTATTTTTGCCATTGGCTTACATTGGCAGCCTGCAAGGTACCTGTATTGCGTGTTTTTGAGAAGCTATTTGGGTGTGTTCTAAATTTTTGGGAGTGGGTTTAGGGGTCTGGGAGCACTGCTGGGAAGGTCTAATTGTGTTTCAAAATAGCAGTTTGGGCGTAGGTTGCCGGGAAAGGGGAATTAGGCCCTGTTTCTGAGGTGCATTTTTGCCATTGGCTTACATTGGGGGCCTGCAAAGTAGCTGTATTGCGTGTTTTTGGGAAGCTATTTAGGAGTGTTCTAGATTTCTGGGAGTGGGTTTAGGGGTCTAGGGGCACTGCTGGGAAGGTCTAATTTTGTGTCAAAATAGCAATTCGGGCGTAAGTTGAGGGGAAAGTGGAATTAGGCCCTGTTTCTGAGGTGCTTTTATGCCATTGGCTTACATTGGTGGCCTACGAGGTAGCTGTATTTCGTGTTTGTGGGAAGCTATTTGGGGGTATTCTAGATATTTGGGATTGAGTGTAGGGGTCTGGGAGCACTGCTGAGTAGATCTAATTTTGTGTCAAAATAGCAGTTTGGTCGTAGTTTGAGCGGAAAGGGGAATTAAGCCCAGTTTCTGAGGTGCATTTTTGCCATTGGATTACATTGGCGGCCTGCAAGGTAGCTGTATTGCGTGTTTTTGGGAATTTATTTGGGAGTGTTCTAGATTTCTGGGAGTGGGTTTAGGGGTCTGGGAGCACTGCGGGGAAGGTCTAATTTTGTCTCAAAATAGCAGTTTGGGCGTAGGTTGAGGGGAAAGGGGAATTAGGCCCTGTTTCTGAGGTGCATTTTTGCCATTGGCTTACATTGGCGGCCTGCAAAGTAGCTGTATTGCGTGTTTTTGGGAAGCTTTTTAGGAGTGTTCTAGATTTCTGGGAGTGGGTTTAGGGGTCTAGGGGCACTGCTGGGAAGGTCTAATTTTGTGTAAAAAGTAGCAATTTGGGCGTAAGTTGAGGGTAAAGGGGAATTAGGCCCTGTGTCTGAGGTGCTTTTATGCCATTGGCTTACATTGGCGGCCTGCAAGGTAGCTGTATTGCGTGTTTTTGGTAAGCTTTTTAGGAGTGTACTAGATTTCTGGGAGTGGGTTTAGGGGTCTAGGGGCACTGCTGGGAAGGTCTAATTTTGTGTAAAAAGTAGCAATTTGGGCGTAAGTTGAGGGTAAAGGGGAATTAGGCCCTGTGTCTGAGGTGCTTTTATGCCATTGGCTTACATTGGCGGCGTGCAAGGTAGCTGTATTGCGTGTTTTTGGTAAGCTATTTGGGGTTGTTCTAGAATTTTTGGAGTGGGTTTAGGGGTCTGGGAGAACTGCTGGGAAGGCCTAATGTTGTGCCTAAATAGCAGTTTGGTCGTAGGTTGAGGGGAAAGGGGAATTAGTCCCTGTTTCTGAGGTGCATTTTGGCCATTGGCTTACACTGCCGCCCTACAAGGCAGCTGTATTGCGTGTTTTAGGAAACTGTTTGGGGGTGTTTTAGATTTTTGGGAGTGGGTTTAGGGGTCTGGGAGTACTGCTGGGAAGGTCTAATCTTGTCTCAAAAAAGCAGTTTTGTTGAAGGTTGAGGGGAAAAGGGAATTAGGCCCTGTTTCTGAGGTGCATTTTTGCCATTGGCTTACGTTGGCGGCCTGCAAGTTACCTGTATTGTGTGTTTTTGATAAGCTATCTGGGGGTGTTCTAGATTTTGGGAGTGGGTTTAGGGGTCTGGAAGCACTGCTGGGAAGCACTAATTTTGTGTCAAAATAGCAGTTTTGGCTAAGCTTGAGGGGAAAGGGGAATTAGGCCTTGTTTCTGAGGTGCATGTTTGCCATTGGCTTACATTGGCTCCCTGCAAGGTAGCTGTATTGCGTGTTTTTGGGAATTTATTTGGGGGTGTTCTAGATTTTTGGGAGTGGGTTTAGGGGTCTGGGAGCACTGCGGGGAAGGTCTAATTTTGTTTCAAAATAGCAGTTTGGGCGTAGGTTAAGGGGAAAGGGGAATTAGGCCCTGTTTCTGAGGTGCATTTTTGCCATTGGCTTAGATAGGCGGCCTGCAAGGCAGCTGTATTGCGTGTTTTTGAGTAGCTATTTTTGGGTGTTCTAGATTGTTGGGAGTGGGTTTAGGGGCCTAGGAGCACTGCTGGGAAGGTCTAATTTTGTGTCAAAATAGCAGTTTGGTTGTAGGTTGAGGGGAAAGGGTAATTAGGGCCTGTTTATGAGGTGCTTTTTTGCCATTGGCTTACATTGGCGGCCTGCAAGGTAGCTGTATTGCGTGTTTTTGGGAAGCTATTTGGGGGTGTTCTAGATGTTTGGGAGTTGGTTTAGGGGACTGGGAGAGCTGCTGGGACGGTCTAATGTTGTGCCTAAATAGCAGTTTGGTCGTAGGTTGAGGGGAAAGGGGAATTAGCCCCTGTTTCTGAGGTGCATTTTTGCCATTGGCTTACATTGGCGGCCTGCAAGGTAGCTGTATTGCGTGTTTTTGGGAAGCTATTTGGGTGTGTTCTAGATTTTTGGGAGTGGGTTTAGGGGCCTGGGAGCACTGCTGGGAAGGTCTAATTTTGTGTCAAAATAGCACTTTGGTCGTAGGTTGAGGGGAAAGGGTAATTAGGGCCTGTTTCTGAGGTGCTTTTTTGCCATTGGCTTACATTGGTGGCGTGCAAAGTAGCTGTATTGCGTGTTATTGGGAAGCTATTTAGGGGTGTTCTAGATTTCTGGGAATGGGTTTAGGGGTCGGGAGCACTGCTGGGAAGGTCTAATTTTGTGTCAAAATAGCAATTTGGGCGTAAATTGAGGGGAAAGGGGAATTAGGCCCTGTTTCTGAGGTGCATTTTTGCCATTGGCTTACGTTGGCGCCCTACAAGGTAGCAGTATTGCGTGTTTTTGGGAAGCTATTTAGGGGTGTTCTTGATTTTTGGGAGTGGGTTTAGGGTTCTGGTAGCACTGCTGGGAAGGTCTAATTTTGTGTCAAAATAGCAGTTTGGGCGTAGGTTGCCGGGAAAAGGGAATTAGGCCCTGTTTCTGAGGTGCATTTTTGCCATTGGCTTACATTGGTGGCCTGCAAGGTAGCTGTATTGCGTGTTTTTGGGAAGCTATTTGGGTGTGTTCTAGATTTTTGGGAGTGGGTTTAGGGGTCTGGGAGCACTGCTGGGAAGTTCTAATTCTGTGTCAAAATAGCACTTTGGTTGTAGGATGAGGTGAAAGGGGAATTAGGGCCTGTTTCTGAGGTGCTTTTTTGCCATTGGCTTACATTGGTGGCGTGCAAGGTAGCTGTATTGCATGTTTTTGGGAAGCTATTTGTGGGTGTTCTAGATTTCTGGGAGAGGGTTTAGGGGTCGGGGAGCACAGCCGGGAAGGTCTAATTTTGTGTCAAAATAGCAGTTTGGTCGTAAGTTGCATTTTTGACATTGGATACATTGGCGGCCTGCAAGGTAGCTGTATTGCGTGTTTTTGGGAAGCTATCTGGGTGTGTTCTAGATTATTGGGAGTGGGTTTAGGGGTCTGGGAGCACTGCTGAGAAGGTCTAACTTTGTGTCAAAAAAGCAGTTTGGTCGTAGGTTCAGGGAAAGGGGAAATAGGTCCTGTTTCTGAGGTGCATTTTTGCCATTGGCTTACATTGGCTGCCTGCAAGGTAGCTGTATTGCGCGTTTTTGGGAAGCTATTTGGGGGTGTTCTAGATTTTTGGGAGTGGATTTAGGGGTCTGGGAGCACTGCTGGGAAGGTCTAATTTTGTGTCAAAATAGCAGTTTGGTCGTAGGTTGAGGGGAGAGGGGAATTAGCCCCTGTTTCTGAGGTGCATTTTTGCCATTGGCTTACATTGGTGGCCTGCAAGGTAGCTACATTGCGTGTTTTTGGGAAGCTATTTGGGGGTATTCTAGATATTTGGGAGTGGGTTTACGGGTCTGGGAGCACTGCAGGGAAGGTCTCATTTTGTGTCAAAATAGCAGTTTGGCCGTAGGTTGAGGGGAAAGGGGAATTAGTCCCTGTTTCTGAGGTGCAGTTTTTGCCATTGGCTTACATTGGCGGCCTGCAAGGCAGCTGTATTGCGTGTTTTAGGAAACTGTTTGGGGGTGTTCTAGATTTTTGGGAGTGGGTTTAGGGGTCTGGGAGTACTGCAGGGAAGGTCTAATCTTGTCTCAAAATAGCAGTTTCGTTGAAGGTTGAGGGGAAAAGGGAATTAGGGCCTGTTTCTGAGGTGCATTTTTGCCATTGGCTTACATTGGCTCCCTGCAAGGTAGCTGTATTGCGTGTTTTGGGGAATTTATTTGGGGGTGTTCTAGATTTTTGGGAGTGAGTTTAGGGGTCTGGGAGCACTGCTGGGAAGGTCTATTTTTGTGTCAAAATAGCAGTTTGGGCGTAGGTTAAGGGGAAAGGGGAATTAGGCCCTGTTTCTGAGGTGCATTTTTGCCATTGGCTTACATAGGCGGCCTGCAAGGCAGCTGTATTGCGTGTTTTGGGAAGCAGTTTGGGGGTGTTCTAGATTTTTGGGAGTGGGTTTAGGGGTCTGGGAGTACTGCTGGGAAGGTCTAATCTTGTCTCAAAATAGCAGTTTGGTTGAAGGTTGAGGGGAAAAGGGAATTAGTCCCTGTTTCTGAGGTGCATTTTGACCATTGGCTTACATTGTCGGCCTGCAAAGTAGCTGTATTGCCTGTTATTGGGAAGCTATTTAGGGGTGTTCTAGATTTCTGGGAGTGGGTTTAGGGGTCTGGGAGCACTGCTGGGAAGGTCTAATTTTGTGTCAAAATAGCAATTTGGGCGTAAATTGAGGGGAAAGGGGAATAAGGCCCTGTTTCTGAGGTGCATTTTTGCCATTGGCTTACATTGGCGCCCTACAAGGTAGCAGTATTGCGTGTTTTTGGGAAGCTAGTTAGGGGTGTTCTTGATTTTTGGGAGTGGGTTTAGGGGCCTGGGAGCACCGCTGGGAAGGTCTAATTTTGTCTCAAAATAGCAGTTTGGGCGTAGGTTGAGGGGAAAGGGGAATTAGCCCCTGTTTCTGAGGTGCATTTTTGCCATTGGCTTACATTGGTGGCCTGCAAGGTAGCTGTATTGCGTGTTTTTGGGAAGCTATTTGGGTGTGTTCTAGATTTTTGGGAGTGGGTTTAGGGGCCTGGGAGCACTGCTGGGAAGGTCTAATTTTGTGTCAAAATAGCACTTTGGTCGTAGGTTGAGGGGAAAGGGGAATTAGGGCCTGTTTCTGAGGTGCTTTTTTGCCATTGGCTTACATTGGTGGCGTGCAAAGTAGCTGTATTGAGTGTTATTGGGAAGCTATTTAGGGGTGTTCTAGATTTCTGGGAATGGGTTTACGGTTCTGGTAGCACTGCTGGGAAGGTCTAATTGTGTGTCAAAATAGCAGTTTGGGCGTAGGTTGCCGGGAAAGGGGAATTAGGCCCTGTTTCTGAGGTGCATTTTTGCCATTGGCTTACATTGGTGGCCTGCAAGGTAGCTGTATTGCGTGTTTTTGGGAAGCTATTTGGGTGTGTTCTAGATTTTTGGGAGTGGGTTTAGGGGTCTGGGAGCACTGCTGGGAAGGTCTAAGTTTGTGTCAAAATAGCAATTTGGGCGTAAATTGAGGGGAAAGGGGAATTAGGCCCTGTTTCTGAGGTGCATTTTTGCCATTGGCTTACATTGGCGCCCTACAAGGTAGCAGTATTGCGTGTTTTTGGGAAGCTATTTAGGGGTGTTCTTGATTTTTGGGAGTGGGTTTACGGTTCTGGTAGCACTGCTGGGAAGGTCTAATTGTGTGTCAAAATAGCAGTTTGGGCGTAGGTTGCCGGGAAAGGGGAATTAGGCCCTGTTTCTGAGGTGCATTTTTGCCATTGGCTTACATTGGTGGCCTGCAAGGTAGCTGTATTGCGTGTTTTTGGGAAGCTATTTGGGTGTGTTCTAGATTTTTGGGAGTGGGTTTAGGGGTCTGGGAGCACTGCTGGGAAGCTCTAATTCTGTGTCAAAATAGCACTTTGGTTGTAGGATGAGGGGAAAGGGGAATTAGGGCCTGTTTCTGAGGTGCTTTTTTGCCATTGGCTTACATTGGTGGCGTGCAAGGTAGCTGTATTGCATGTTTTTGGGAAGCTATTTGTGGGTGTTCTAGATTTCTGGGAGAGGGTTTAGGGGTCGGGGAGCACAGCCGGGAAGGTCTAATTTTGTGTCAAAATAGCAGTTTGGTCGTAAGTTGCATTTTTGACATTGGATACATTGGCGGCCTGCAAGGTAGCTGTATTGCGTGTTTTTGGGAAGCTATCTGGGTGTGTTCTAGATTATTGGGAGTGGGTTTAGGGGTCTGGGAGCACTGCTGAGAAGGTCTAATTTTGTGTCAAAAAAGCAGTTTGGTCGTAGGTTCAGGGAAAGGGGAAATAGGTCCTGTTTCTGAGGTGCATTTTTGCCATTGGCTTACATTGGCTGCCTGCAAGGTAGCTGTATTGCGCGTTTTTGGGAAGCTATTTGGGGGTGTTCTAGATTTTTGGGAGTGGGTTTAGGGGTCTGGGAGCACTGCTGGGAAGGTATAATTTTGTGTCAAAATAGCAGTTTGGTCGTAGGTTGAGGGGAGAGGGGAATTAGCCCCTGTTTCTGAGGTGCATTTTTGCCATTGGCTTACATTGGTGGCCTGCAAGGTAGCTGTATTGCGTGTTTTTGGGAAGCTATTTGGGGGTATTCTAGATATTTGGGAGTGGGTTTAGGGGTCTGGGAGCACTGCAGGGAAGGTCTCATTTTGTGTCAAAATAGCAGTTTGGCCGTAGGTTGAAGGGAAAGGGGAATTAGTCCCTGTTTCTGAGGTGCAGTTTTTGCCATTGGCTTACATTGGCGGCCTGCAAGGCAGCTGTATTGCGTGTTTTAGGAAACTGTTTGGGGTTGTTCTAGATTTTTGGGAGTGGGTTTAGGGGTCTGGGAGTACTGCAGGGAAGGTCTAATCTTGTCTCAAAATAGCAGTTTCGTTGAAGGTTGAGGGGAAAAGGGAATTAGGGCCTGTTTCTGAGGTGCATTTTTGCCATTGGCTTACATTGGCTCCCTGCAAGTTAGCTGTATTGCGTGTTTTGGGGAATTTATTTGGGGGTGTTCTAGATTTTTGGGAGTGAGTTTAGGGGTCTGGGAGCACTGCTGGGAAGGTCTATTTTTGTGTCAAAATAGCAGTTTGGGCGTAGGTTAAGGGGAAAGGGGAATTAGGCCCTGTTTCTGAGGTGCATTTTTGCCATTGGCTTACATAGGCGGCCTGCAAGGCAGCTGTATTGCGTGTTTTGGGAAGCAGTTTGGGGGTGTTCTAGATTTTTGGGAGTGGGTTTAGGGGTCTGGGCGTACTGCTGGGAAGGTCTAATCTTGTCTCAAAATAGCAGTTTGGTTGAAGGTTGAGGGGAAAAGGGAATTCGTCCCTGTTTCTGAGGTGCATTTTGACCATTGGCTTACATTGTCGGCCTGCAAAGTAGCTGTATTGCCTGTTATTGGGAAGCTATTTTGGGGTGTTCTAGATTTCTGGGAGTGGGTTTAGGGGTCTGGGAGCACTGCTGGGAAGGTCTAATTTTGTGTCAAAATAGCAATTTGGGCGTAAATTGAGGGGAAAGGGGAGTAAGGCCCTGTTTCTGAGGTGCATTTTTGCCATTGGCTTACATTGGCGCCCTACAAGGTAGCAGTATTGCGTGTTTTTGGGAAGCTAGTTAGGGGTGTTCTTGATTTTTGGGAGTGGGTTTAGGGGCCTGGGAGCACCGCTGGGAAGGTCTAATTTTGTCTCAAAATAGCAGTTTCGGCGTAGGTTGAGGGGAAAGGGGATATAGGCCCTGTTTCTGAGGTGCATTTTTGCCATTGGCTTACATTGGCGTCCTGCAAGGTAGCTGTATTGCGTGTTTTTGGGAAGCTATTTGGGGGTGTTCTAGATGTTTGGGAGTTGGTTTAGGGGTCTGGGAGAGCTGCTGGGACGGTCTAATGTTGTGCCTAAATAGCAGTTTGGTCGTAGGTTGAGGGGAAAGGGGAATTAGCCCCTGTTTCTGTGGTGCATTTTTGCCATTGGCTTACATTGGTGGCCTGCAAGGTAGCTGTAATGCGTGTTTTTGGGAAGCTATTTGGGTGTGTTCTAGATTTTTGGGAGTGGGTTTAGGGGCCTGGGAGCACTGCTGGGAAGGTCTAATGTTGTGTCAAAATAGCACTTTGGTCGTAGGTTGAGGGGAAAGGGGAATTAGGGCCTGTTTCTGAGGTGCTTTTTTGCCATTGGCTTACATTGGTGGCGTGCAAAGTAGCTGTATTGCTTGTTATTGGGAAGCTATTTAGGGGTGTTCTAGATTTCTGGGAATGGGTTTAGGGGTCGGGAGCACTGCTGGGAAGGTCTAAGTTTGTGTCAAAATAGCAATTTGGGCGTAAATTGAGGGGAAAGGGGAATTAGGCCCTGTTTCTGAGGTGCATTTTTGCCATTGGCTTACATTGGCGCCCTACAAGGTAGCAGTATTGCGTGTTTTTGGGAAGCTATTTAGGGGTGTTCTTGATTTTTGGGAGTGGGTTTACGGTTCTGGTAGCACTGCTGGGAAGGTCTAATTGTGTGTCAAAATAGCAGTTTGGGCGTAGGTTGCCGGGAAAGGGGAATTAGGCCCTGTTTCTGAGGTGCATTTTTGCCATTGGCTTACATTGGTGGCCTGCAAGGTAGCTGTATTGCGTGTTTTTGGGAAGCTATTTGGGTGTGTTCTAGATTTTTGGGAGTGGGTTTAGGGGTCTGGGAGCACTGCTGGGAAGGTCTAATTTTGTGTCAAAATAGCACTTTGGTCGTAGGTTGAGGGGAAAGGGGAATTAGGGCCTGTTTCTGAGGTGCTTTTTTGCCATTGGCTTACATTGGTGGCGTGCAAAGTAGCTGTATTGCGTGTTATTGGGAAGCTATTTAGGGGTGTTCTAGATTTCTGGGAGTGGGTTTAGAGGTCTGGGAGCACTGCTGGGAAGGTCTAATTTTGTGTCAAAATAGTAATTTGGGGGTAAATTGAGGGGAAAGGGGAATTAGGCCCTGTTTCTGAGGTGCATTTTTGCCATTGGCTTACATTGGCGCCCTACAAGGTAGCAGTATTGCGTGTTTTTGGGAAGCTATTTAGGGGTGTTCTTGATTTTTGGGAGTGGGTTTAGGGGTCTGGTAGCACTGCTGGGAAGGTCTAATTTTGTGTCAAAATAGCTGTTTGGGCGTAGGTTGAGGGGAAAGGGGAATTAGGCCTTGTTTCTGAGGTGCATTTTTGTCATTGGCTTACATTGGCGGCCTGCAAGGTAGCAGTATTGCGTATTTTTGGTGGGCAATTTGGGGGTGTTCTAGATTGTTGGGAGTGGGTTTAGGGGCCTGGGAGCACAGCCGGGAAGGTCTAATTTTGTGTCAAAATAGCAGTTTGGTCGTAAGTTGAGAGGAAAGGGGAATTAGGCCCTGTTTCTGAGGCGCATTTTTGACATTGGATACATTGGCGGCCTGCAAGGTAGCTGTATTGCGTGTTTTTGGGAAGCTATTTGGGTGTGTTCTTGATTATTGGGAGTGGGTTTAGGGGTCTGGGAGCACTGCTGAGAAGGTCTAATTTTGTGTCAAAATAGCAATTCGGGCGTAAGTTGAGGGGAAAGGGGAATTAGGCCCTGTTTCTGAGGTGCTTTCATGCCATTGGCTTACATTGGTGGCCTGCGAGGTAGCTGTATTGCGTGTTTGTGGGAAGCTATTTGGGGGTATTCTAGATATTTGGGATTGAGTGTAGGGGTCTGGGAGCACTGCTGAGTAGATCTAATTTTGTGTCAAAATAGCAGTTTGGTCGTAGTTTGAGCAGAAAGGGGAATTAAGCCCAGTTTCTGAGGTGCATTTTTGCCATTGGCTTACATTGGGGGCCTGCAAAGTAGCTGTATTGCGTGTTTTTGGGAATTTATTTGGGGGTGTTCTAGATTTTTGGCAGTGGGTTTAGGGGTCTGGGTGCACTGCGGGGAAGGTCTAATTTTGTCTCAATTTAGCAGTTTGGGCGTAGGTTGAGGGGAAAGGGGAATTAGGCCCTGTTTCTGAGGTGCATTTTTGCCATTGGCTTACATTGGGGGCCTGCAAAGTAGCTGTATTGCGTGTTTTTGGGAAGCTTTTTAGGAGTGTTTTAGATTTCTGGGAGTGGGTTTAGGGGTCTAGCGGCACTGCTGGGAAGGTCTAATTTTGTGTAAAAAGTAGCAATTTGGGCGTAAGTTGAGGGTAAAGGGGAATTAGGCCCTGTGTCTGAGGTGCTTTTATGCCATTGGCTTACATTGGCGGCCTGCAAGGTAGCTGTATTGCGTGTTTTTGGTAAGCTATTTGGGGTTGTTCTAGAATTTTTGGAGTGGGTTTAGGGGTCTGGGAGAACTGCTGGGAAGGCCTAATGTTGTGCCTAAATAGCAGTTTGGTCGTAGTGTTGAAAATTAGTATGGTTTGGTGAACATTATCTGCGCCATCTTGCCTCTTCCCTCGATGCCACACTTTTGTCGTGCGCGCCCGCCATTTTAAGATGCCCTGAGCAGAACAAACCCTTTTGCATGCCACTGGCCCCTGACATAGCCCTTCGCCCTCACCAACCCCCCCCGCTGACCAACCCCCTGCTTGCACCTGCCTTGAATCATAAACCCCTCTTCAGCGCTGCTTTGCCTCGGGCCCTCGTCCTGTTCCCAGCGCAACACCTCCCTTCTTCCCTTTCATGATCCCCGGCCCTTTGATGCAAACCCCCTTTTCCCCGTGTGCCCGTTTGTCTTCCCCGTTCCCAGGCCGACACCCAGCTCTGCCGATACTATTCCTTGCCCCTCCCCGTACAATAGAAAGCTTCCCCCATAAAAGGATCCCCGGGTTGATCAAAGCCCCCCACCCCATGAGATCCGATCGAACCCCACATTCCATGAATTGACGAAATATCCAGCTGCGCGATACTCATCACCTGTTGTGACCAGGGTGGGGACTTCTACTGTAAATGTGTGTGGGAACGGGCCCGGAGGGAGGATTCCGGGAATGTCTTTCCGTACATCAAAGCTTTGTCATGAGTATGTAAACTGCAATAAAAACCGCAAAACCCTGTATATAAGGGGCCAGGCCTCAGACATAAGTTAGAGCACCTCAGAACGATACCTGCTGTCCGTTTTGCTGTGTTCTCCTCCGGAGAGAATAAAACCTTGTTTCCTGCTTTCCAGTCTCCAGCGCCTGCCTCTTCATTTATTAAATAATTCGAGGGTCACAGAGGCAATACCGCCGGGCAAATATCGATTGTCCCGACCCGACTCAGGTTTTACAATTGGCGTCCCAAGCGTGGGGCCCATCAGCGACTCGTGGATCCAGTGGGAGAGGTCCCGACGACAGAGTGAATGACTGCAACGATCGGGAGAGCTCTTGCCCAATAGACCCTCGTCTGGCAGCCGATCATCCGAACTTCACTAGTTCCGAACAGACCTCTCTCGAGTGATCTACGGTCCTGACTGGGGACCATTAGGAGTGCCGTGAGAAATACGAGAAAAAGAGGACGAACGGGCGCTGGATTCGGAAGACAAGAAACTGTCCACACGGTCCGGGTAAGGTCGTGTAAACACGACGGATTGCGAAAATAATTGATTGCTTGATTGTTTACAAAAATATACTAGTATTACTCTTTGTTTGACCTATTTGGAGATTCACTGTCTGCACACGGAGAAACAGTAGGCTCCTTCTCTTTTGCAAACAGTGAAGGATAGGTAACGCAACCGTCGCGCCTATTTTTCTCCCCCACTGACTCTATTATTCCTTAACGGTTTTTGGGAGACTCTCTCTCTCCCTCACTGATTAACTGGGTTCTTTGACCCCGAACTACTGTTCGCAGATTGTCTTCTGGAGATTCTCTGTCTGCAAACCGGAAACAACAGATTCCTCTTTGCGGATAGTGAAAGGGTAGAGGACGCAGACTTTTGCGCCCTACTTACTCTCCCCATTGATCTTACTCTACCTTATTTATTTATTTATTGATTGTTTGATTGTTCCTCGTTCTTGGTTACTTTTTATTTTTTTGTTCATGAGGTATTCACTGCCTGCAAACAACGTAGAATAGGAATATTCTGTCTAGTCTTTGCACCTAGTGATAAGATAGGCAGTGCTGACTTTTTAGTCCCTCGTTACGAGCCGTCATGTCTGTCTTCTCCCCACTGATTGATAATTGGTTCAGCCCGGACCGTGTATTAGAGGTGGACCATATAGCTCCACTAGAAGGCACCCCTAATAAGGACATGTTCATAAACTATGGATTAGTTACCATAGCCTATAATAAATTGTGGCACAGGTATACCAAAGAAAGTCAAGACAAACAGTGGCCACTGGCAGGATCCTTTGACCTTGATAAAATAGAAACGTTGGAAATAGCCCTTCGCAATAATAAGACAACGCCTATTATGCTCGACAGTCTCGGTATGTGGCGCAGAGAGGCTATGCTACGACAGAGAAAAGACGAGGACAAACCAGGTAGAGAAATATACCGACAGGACAACCCCGGGACACCACGACCCAAAAATTATCCCCCGACACTACGCAAAAGACGGCCAGACTTAGGGCCAGACCAATGCGCTTTTTGTAGATATGTCGGACACTGGAAAGCCCAATGCCCGACTCTACTGAGCGTGAGTAAGGGCAAAGGGCCGACAGGAATGACAGACCGGCAGAATGAGAAAAAGCGCGAGACAAAGAAAAATCCGACTCGCACGGACAGACCAGATAGAACCACCACGTTTGATTATGCCCGATGGCAAAGGTTCCGCCAGAACGATTTCAGCGACATGTTCGAGTTTTCCTAGGTCGGACAATATAAAAAACGGGAACCCAGCCTAGCTCTAAATTACCAGACGGAAAAAGATAATTTTGGCCAAATAATCACTGTTTTATGTTTGTCTTTGGATCTTGTGTGTCATACTTTCCTACTACCCCCCCCGTCTGAGTTTGTGTGTACGTAATGCATGAATCTCCGACATTCCCCTATATGTGTTTCCGTGTTACTTAAACTCTGTTAGTAGAAATTTTAGCATGAAATAACCTGGAAAGAAAGAAGTAGGAAACGAAATCAGTAAACCACTGATAAACACGAACTTTTATTTTAACATAACAAACCAGAAACAATAATGCTAAGAACAAGAACTGTAAAAATGTAGAAAAATGAAAGTCAACAGAACATTCGCCCCCCCCCCATTCTGGAACCTTCCAAAGTAGGGCAGGGTTACGGCTACGCCCAACCGGCGGCAACCCATATAAGGCGGGCCCTGCTGCCAACTCTTGGTCAGGAAATCTTAACATATGGGGGAGCCGGAGGAGAGGCAGGAGCCAGCAGAGTCCGGCCGCAGCGGCCCTGGATAGTTGCAGGCAGTCCCGCCACATGCCTTCCCGGCCTGGCCTTGGTGGCGCATGAGAGATTCAGGCAGTCCCGCCACATGTCCCCCCCGGCCCGGCCGCCAAATGGCCAGGGACCGGGGCCAACCGAGTCCGGCTGCAGCCGATAACCTAAGGAAGCCGGCCCAGAGAAGGATGAGACACCTTTTTCTTTTCCCTTCCGTGACAGCCGCAGCAACTCTGGACGGCGGAACGTCCTGTTCATACCTCTGCAGAAATTTGTCCAAAGTTGGGCTGGGAGGGAGAGACGACGCGGACGGGCCTCTCCCACCTCCTAGAATAGGAGGTCTCCCAGCCCCCGACCTGGCACCAAAGTCCCCAACCAGGCGGCGGTGCCAATACTTGCACAGCACCGAACACACCATGGTGCCCCAGTACTTGCGCAGCACCGAACGTGCAACGGTGCCCATATTTTCGGAGCACCGAACATGCAATGGCTGCACCGATACTCGTGCAGCACCGAATGTGCACCGCAGGTGGCTGTACCTCCGTAGCCCTGGGCAGGGGCCTCGTGGAGCACAGGGTGTGGAGGGACCGTCGTGCAGGGCCATGAAAGAGAGCGGCTTGGAATGCACTAGGAGAGGGAGACGGCGCGAACGAGTCTCCCTCGCCCCCCGGTGGGGGCATCACAGCTGCACCCCAGCCGAGCGTCCCGCTCTCACAAAACAGAGCTCTTTTCCTTTCACTCCGAAGGGCCTCTTCCACTCTTACAGACTCGGCGAAGGGTGACTGCTGCAGGACCTCAAAATGGCGTCTGGGCCTGCTGGAAGGCGGGTCTCGGCCGCTAGAGTAACTTTGAACAGCAATGTAACTCGGTCGCTCGCCCACCGGAGCACGAGCCCCCACCTCCGACAGCATCTCCACAGCCTTGAAGATTCTACAAAAGTCCCCGGCGGAGCCTTCGGCCCCTGCAGGTTTCCGGTAAGGGACGACTGCCTTGATCACTAACGAAACAAGCATGACATTGCCACTCCTTCTGTTAGCATGAATTCTTGAACTGCCGAAAAGGACTCTGGTCCAACTGCCAGTTATGGGAAACATTTCCCCCTGATGCTACTTCCGGACTGAGCCGGCCCCGCCCAAAATGGCGCTGGTATCAATCGGAACTTACGAACACCTCGTGGTGTTCCTTCGCACTAATACAAACTCGATGTTCTGAGACTTATATGATCCTTTGTACACTTGGCTGGAACAGACAAGGAGAGCTCACTCGACGAACATTGTAAAAGGATCCCGTTAAAAATGTTGATTACAAATGTACGGTATTATATTTTTATAGCTGATGTGTAACCACATTTATGACGCACGCATACGGTATGCATATAGGAAATGTGATTGCAACTATTCTGACTATGCTTCTAAGTTATGAAATAAATGCCCCCCGAACCCCCCGGCCAACTGATAGACGTTTTAGTTTGCTACAAATGAATTGATGAAACTTTCTACATGTTTTTATTGCTGCAAAACAACGTCCCCACTGTATGCACTTTAGCCCTTGCCGTGTCCGGCCAAATACGACTGCACCCTCATAATCCACGTACTGAAATGATTTTCCAAAATAAAGGTTTTCAAAACTATGAACGGGTATTGCATGCTTTATTTTTAAACATGGGATCGGCGGGAGAGTTCTTTTCTGTGCACCCTACTCTGCTCTCTCTTTAAGGTCATTAGAAGATGGTTGCCCAGCCCCGGAGGAAGGATCGGAACTGCAACGCGATACTCTGCCTTCAAGGTACACGACTGACTGATGAACTCTCACGTGGAGGAGGACCTCGACTTCCGAGGATGGGTAAAACGAACGGTATAAATGAGGGAATGTAAAAGAAGGGTAAAATAAAAACGATGTAAATGTTATGAAGTACAACGCTTGAAGGTACTAGGGAACAGAGTTGATCGACACGGCGTTGAAGGAGATTTAAGGACCCCGATAGCTAGATACACCTACCAACTAGATACCTCGCACTAGGTATCTTTGGTTTTCTTCCTAACACTTTCCTACACCCGACCTATAAGGGCACACTGCCCCTTCCCCCCCCCGATCCCAGAAACCATACCCCCGGGATTCTATCCCAAGGAGATAAGACGAGTATGAGGTAAGTAAAAAGCTTTCGTATCTGTGCTTTTAATATGCCCGTATGTTGTCCCCTTCCCCCCTTTTCCCTCCCTCTGCAGGTTACAGCCAAGGCGTGGTGAAGATCTGAAGCCTTGCCACGTCTGATGCACGATGCAGACTAGCGCCGCAAGGTGGCGCCTAAGCACGCCTACAAACTACTCACGTAGCAAACAAGCCCGAAAAATTAGTACGATCTGATGAAAAGTGATCGCCCTTAACCCAGGCTGCGCGAATGAACCCATGTGACGGGTGAATCGAAACTGTGAGAGAATGTGCGTGTGTGACTGAAGCGTTGACTCAACTGGTCGAAGGGCCAAGAATGCAAGAAAGTGCGACACAATGGTACCTCCCGTTTCTTTTTCCCTCTTCTCAAAGCATGTCCCCTCTACCCTGCCTAACGCTCGTCCGCCTCGAACTGCATGATTTCAAGATTCTAACGCAGACCTGTAAATGCCCTTTGCCGTGTAACGCACTAAGTAGCCTTTCTCAAATACACTGCCACTCCCACTGTCGCACGTGTACTATTTAGCCTGCCGTTGCACTCTCTCTCTCTCTCTCTCTCTCTCTCTCTCTCTCTCTCTCTCTCTCTCTCTCTCTCTCTCTCTCTCTCTCTCTCTCTCTCTCTCTCTCTCTCTCTCTCTCCTTCACACTCCCACTCTTCCGAGCGATTAGCTCCGAAATTGACAGACCGCCACCCCTAGCGCACCACCCAATTGGCTCCAAATACCGCCAGTATTTGCACAAAAACTCGTCTTTAAATACAAATCACCCTGAGACCGTGTCATTACCTCTCCTTTCTGCTAAATTAACTAAACCAAGAGTTGGCGATAAGGGAAAGGACAGGTAAGACGACTGAGGTTCCCTAAATCTGACCCGCAATAAGGGAACTGCATGTCACCGGCTCCTGTGTCATAGAAAGATGCCTCAGATAACGCGACCCCCCCCGCCCCGAATTGTTGCAACACCCTAACAGTAAAGGTGATCGGAGCATCCTCATGTTCTCGGAACGCCCCCTGTTCCGTATCAACTGCCCCAGAAGAGAATTATAGAACTGTCCCTCATCCCCGGTTGTAAGAGATGGGTCGATTTACGCCCTTACCACAAGTTTTCTATGTCCCTGGTTGTTTCCCATAAAACCCCTGTCCTTTCTATCAGGCCGTAGGAGGCTACGTAGGATCCAGAATGATGTTTTACAAGGTTAACAGGCTAGACCAAAGTGAAGAAATCATCGAAAATGAACCCTGTTGTAGTTGAAAAGCAGGATGCATCGATAGAAAAGAAATGTTTAGCCATGTTCGTCTCTCAGCAAAATACCTGTTTAGTACCATGTTGACAACTCACAGTACCCTTTGTAAATGTAAAACCCTAGAGAACGGCATATCTTTGCCAGGCTCGTCTTAAGGTGGGTCTCCATCAGATGAACTGTCGTAACTGTAATAAATAATTATGAAGGAAAGTCATAGTAAATCCAGCGGGCCCGTCACCGGTCATTCATATGCCAGTTGTGAACACTAATATAACGGACGTTTTCATTCTTTGCCTGGAGCTGGGAGAGAAATAGACTTTTGTGATTACCTTCATCTGCAAATTCTCTAAAGACTGTCTTTTCAAACTTGTTTAAGGGTACGGCTGTCGGAGGAAAGAAGGACCGGATGTGGGAGCACGTGGCCTGACTACAGACTATGGAACATCTGCGACATTGGCCAAGGCGAAACCGCGACCGAAAAGAGCTGCAGGACGAGGCACTATTTCCGACAAAGTGAGAGGAAAGGGCTGACCTGATGCCCCTGCTCAATGTTCAAATGTGTGCCGAAAAGTCCCCGCTCTCTGAATTCAGTCATGAGCCCGCCTGCCTGGCATTCTCCGCCCCCTCTGGTCTGTTCCCGATCTGGCCCTGCTCCATCCCCCTTTTCCTCCGACATACCCTATGGACTACTTGCACACTTTTCTTCCACCTGAACTTTTTGACTATCGACTCCAAAGGACACAGGGCGAAAAGGACCTTTCTGACCGGAAGAGCAAGGAAAAGGTCGTGCCCTGCAACACGGAACTTAGAATAGAGCTGGACTCGTAGCTCCACCGCCGGTGCTCCACAGTGCCAACAGAAGACGAAGGATTACTGAAACCTTACTAAACTTCGAACATTCCTGTACAATCATTTCTGCCACGTCTCGTTTCTCTCCCAGCCAACATTGTATTGATTATGTAACACTCCGTCAGTTCACATTATGAAATGTACTCACTGCTCTCACTTCGAATCACTTTTGCATCGCATTTCTATGACCTTCCTGCTACGCAAGTTTATCAAAGTTTATCAATAGGTCCGCCTCCTAAAACTAGAAATCGTAAAATGTATTGTTTACAACTCTTTCATCTAGGGTTCCTACCGTTTTTCTTTCTCATGCCCGCCACAATAGAACAGAGTAGAAAATGAACCAGCAAGATGTCTTGAATATGTTAAAGGGAGGACTGTTGAAAATTAGTACGGTTTGGTGAACATTATCTGCGCCATCTTGCCTCTTCCCCCGATGCCACACTTTTGTCGTGCGCGCCCGCCATTTTAAGATGCCCTGAGCAGAACAAACCCTTTTGCATGCCACTGGCCCCTGACATAGCCCTTCGCCCTCACCAAGCCCACCCGCTGACCAACCCCCTGCTTGCACCTGCCTTGAATCATAAACCCCTCTTCAGCGCTGCTCTGCCTCGGGCCCTCGTCCTGTTCCCAGCGCAACACCTCCCTTCTTCCCTTTCATGATCCCCGGCCCTGTGATGCAAACCCCCTTTTCCCCGTGTGCCCGTTTGTCTTCCCCGTTCCCAGGCCGACACCCAGCTCTGCCGATACTATTCCTTGCCCCTCCCCGTACAATAGAAAGCTTCCCTCATAAAAGGATCCCCGGGTTGATCAAAGCCCCCCACCCCATGAGATCCGATCGAACCCCACATTCCATGAATTGACGGAATATCCAGCTGCGCGATACTCATCACCTGTTGTGACCAGGGTGGGGACTTCTACTGTAAATGTGTGTGGGAACGGGCCCGGAGGGAGGATTCCGGGAATGTCTTTCCGTACATCAAAGCTTTGTCATGAGTATGTAAACTGCAATAAAAACCGCAAAACCCTGTATATAAGGGGCCAGGCCTCAGACATAAGTTAGAGCACCTCAGAACGATACCTGCTGTCCGTTTTGCTGTGTTCTCCTCCGGAGAGAATAAAACCTTGTTTCCTGCTTTCCAGTCTCCAGCGCCTGCCTCTTCATTTATTAAATAATTCGAGGGTCACAGAGGCAATACCGCCGGGCAAATATCGATTGTCCCCGACCCGACTCAGGTTTTACAGTAGGTGGAGGGGAAAGGGGAATTAGTCCCTGTTTCTGAGGTGCATTTTGGCCATTGGCTTACATTGCCGCCCTGCAAGGTAGCTGTATTGCGTGTTTTTGGGTGGCTATTTGGGGGTGATCTAGATTTTTGGGAGTGGGTTTAGGGGTCTGGGAGCACTGGTGGGAAGTTCTAATTTTGTGTCAAAATAGCAGTTTGGGCGTAGGTTGAGGGGAAAGGGGAATTAGGCCCTGTTTCTGAGGTGCATTTTTGCCTTTGGCTTACATTGGCGGCCTGCAAGGCAGCTGTATTGCGTGTTTTAGGAAACTGTTTGGGGGTGTTTTAGATTTTTGGGAGTGGGTTTAGGGGTCTGGGAGTACTGCTGGGAAGGTCTAATCTTGTCTCAAAAAAGCAGTTTTGTTGAAGGTTGAGGGGAAAAGGGAATTAGGCCCTGTTTCTGAGGTGCATTTTTGCCATTGGCTTACGTTGGCGGCCTGCAAGTTACCTGTATTGTGTGTTTTTGATAAGCTATCTGGGGGTGTTCTAGATTTTGGGAGTGGGTTTAGGGGTCTGGAAGCACTGCTGGGAAGCACTAATTTTGTGTCAAAATAGCAGTTTTGGCTAAGCTTGAGGGGAAAGGGGAATTAGGCCTTGTTTCTGAGGTGCATGTTTGCCATTGGCTTACATTGGCTCCCTGCAAGGTAGCAGTATTGCGTGTTTTTGGGAATTTATTTGGGGGTGTTCTAGATTTTTGGGAGTGGGTTTAGGGGTCTGGGAGCACTGCGGGGAAGGTCTAATTTTGTGTCAAAATAGCAGTTTGGGCGTAGGTTAAGGGGAAAGGGGAATTAGGCCCTGTTTCTGAGGTGCATTTTTGCCATTGGCTTAGATAGGCGGCCTGCAAGGCAGCTGTATTGCGTGTTTTGGGAAGCTGTTTTGGGGTGTTCTAGATTGTTGGGAGTAGGTTTAGGGGCCTGGGAGCACTGCTGGGAAGGTCTAATTGTGTCTCAAATTAGCAGTTTGGACGTAAGTTGAGGGGAAAGGGGATTTAGGCCCTGTTTCTGAGGTGCATTTTTGCCATTGGCTTACATTGGCGGCCTGCAAGGTAGCTGTATTGCGTGTTTTTGAGTAGCTATTTTTGGGTGTTCTAGATTGTTGGGAGTGGGTTTAGGGGCCTAGGAGCACTGCTGGGAAGGTCTAATTTTGTGTCAAAATAGCAGTTTGGTTGTAGGTTGAGGGGAAAGGGGAATTAGGGCCTGTTTATGAGGTGCTTTTTTGCCATTGGCTTACATTGGCGGCCTGCAAGGTAGCTGTATTGTGTGTTTTTGGGAAGCTATTTGGGGGTGTTCTAGATGTTTGGGAGTTGGTTTAGGGGTCTGGGAGAGCTGCTGGCACGGTCTAATGTTGTGCCTAAATAGCAGTTTGGTCGTAGGTTGAGGGGAAAGGAGAATTAGCCCCTGTTTCTGAGGTGCATTTTTGCCATTGGCTTACATTGGTGGCCTGCAAGGTAGCTGTATTGCGTGTTTTTGGGAAGCTATTTGGGTGTGTTCTAGATTTTTGGGAGTGGGTTTAGGGGCCTGGGAGCACTGCTCGGAAGGTCTAATTTTGTGTCAAAATAGCACTTTGGTCGTAGGTTGAGGGGAAAGGGTAATTAGGGCCTGTTTCTGAGGTGCTTTTTTGCCATTGGCTTACTTTGGTGGCGTGCAAAGTAGCTGTATTGCGTGTTATTGGGAAGCTATTTAGGGGTGTTCTAGATTTCTGGGAATGGGTTTAGGGGTCGGGAGCACTGCTGGGAAGGTCTAATTTTGTGTCAAAATAGCAATTTGGGCGTAAATTGAGGGGAAAGGGGAATTAGGCCCTGTTTCTGAGGTGCATTTTTCCCATTGGCTTACATTGGCGCCCTACAAGGTAGCAGTATTGCGTGTTTTTGGGAAGCTATTTAAGGGTGTTCTTGATTTTTGGGAGTGGGTTTAGGGTTCTGGTAGCACTGCTGGGAAGGTCTAATTTTGTGTCAAAATAGCAGTTTGGGCGTAGGTTGCCGGGAAAAGGGAATTAGGCCCTGTTTCTGAGGTGCATTTTTGCCATTGGCTTACATTGGCGCCCTACAAGGTAGCTGTATTTCGTGTTTTTGGGAAGCTATTTGGGTGTGTTCTAGATTTTTGGGAGTGGGTTTAGGGGTCTGGGAGCACTGCTGGGAAGCTCTAATTCTGTGTCAAAATAGCACTTTGGTTGTAGGATGAGGGGAAAGGGGAATTAGGGCCTGTTTCTGAGGTGCTTTTTTGCCATTGGCTTACATTGGTGGCGTGCAAGGTAGCTGTATTGCATGTTTTTGGGAAGCTATTTGTGGGTGTTCTAGATTTCTGGGAGAGGGTTTAGGGGTCGGGGAGCACAGCCGGGAAGGTCTAATTTTGTGTCAAAATAGCAGTTTGGTCGTAAGTTGAGAGGAAAGGGGAATTAGGCCCTGTTTCTGAGGCGCATTTTTGACATTGGATACATTGGCGGCCTGCAAGGTAGCTGTATTGCGTGTTTTTGGGAAGCTATCTGGGTGTGTTCTAGATTATTGGGAGTGGGTTTAGGGGTCTGGGAGCACTGCTGAGAAGGTCTAATTTTGTGTCAAAAAAGCAGTTTGGTCGTAGGTTCAGGGGAAAGGGGAAATAGGTCCTGTTTCTGAGGTGCATTTTTGCCATTGGTTTACATTGGCTGCCTGCAAGGTAGCTGTATTGCGCGTTTTTGGGAAGCTATTTGGGGGTATTCTAGATATTTGGGAGTGGGTTTAGGGGTCTGGGAGCACTGCAGGGAAGGTCTCATTTTGTGTCAAAATAGCAGTTTGGCCGTAGGTTGAGGGGAAAGGGGAATTAGGGCCTGTTTCTGAGGTGCTTTTTTGCCATTGGCTTACATTGGTGGCCTGCAAGGTAGCTGTATTGCGTGTTTTTGGGAAGCTATTTGGGGGTATTCTAGATATTTGGGAGTGGGTTTAGGGGTCTGGGAGCACTGCAGGGAAGGTCTCATTTTGTGTCAAAATAGCAGTTTGGCCGTAGGTTGAGGGGAAAGGGGAATTAGTCCCTGTTTCTGAGGTGCAGTTTTTGCCATTGGCTTACATTGGCGGCCTGCAAGGCAGCTGTATTGCGTGTTTTAGGAAACTGTTTGGGGGTGTTCTAGATTTTTGGGAGTGGGTTTAGGGGTCTGGGAGTACTGCTGGGAAGGTCTAATCTTGTCTCAAAATAGCAGTTTCGTTGAAGGTTGAGGGGAAAAGGGAATTAGGGCCTGTTTCTGAGGTGCATTTTTGCCATTGGCTTACATTGGCTCCCTGCAAGGTAGCTGTATTGCGTGTTTTGGGGAATTCATTTGGGGGTGTTCTAGATTTTTGGGAGTGAGTTTAGGGGTCTGGGAGCACTGCTGGGAAGGTCTATTTTTGTGTCAAAATAGCAGTTTGGGCGTATGTTAAGGGGAAAGGGGAATTAGGCCCTGTTTCTGAGGTGCATTTTTGCCATTGGCTTACATAGGCGGCCTGCAAGGCAGCTGTATTGCGTGTTTTGGGAAGCAGTTTGGGGGTGTTCTAGATTTTTGGGAGTGGGTTTAGGGGTCTGGGAGTACTGCTGGGAAGGTCTAATCTTGTCTCAAAATAGCAGTTTGGTTGAAGGTTGAGGGGAAAAGGGAATTAGTCCCTGTTTCTGAGGTGCATTTTGACCATTGGCTTACATTGTCGGCCTGCAAAGTAGCTGTATTGCCTGTTATTGGGAAGCTATTTAGGGGTGTTCTAGATTTCTGGGAGTGGGTTTAGGGGTCTGGGAGCACTGCTGGGAAGGTCTAATTTTGTGTCAAAATAGCAATTTGGGCGTAAATTGAGGGGAAAGGGGAATAAGGCCCTGTTTCTGAGGTGCATTTTTGCCATTGGCTTACATTGGCGCCCTACAAGGTAGCAGTATTGCGTGTTTTTGGGAAGCTAGTTAGGGGTGTTCTTGATTTTTGGGAGTGGGTTTAGGGGCCTGGGAGCACCGCTGGGAAGGTCTAATTTTATCTCAAAATAGCAGTTTGGGCGTAGGTTAAGGGGAAAGGGGAATTAGGCCCTGTTTCTGAGGTGCATTTTTGCCATTGGCTTAGATAGGCGGCCTGCAAGGCAGCTGTATTGCGTGTTTTGGGAAGCTGTTTTGGGGTGTTCTAGATTGTTGGGAGTAGGTTTAGGGGCCTGGGAGCACTGCTGGGAAGGTCTAATTTTGTCTCAAAATAGCAGTTTGGACGTAGGTTGAGGGGAAAGGGGATTTAGGCCCTGTTTCTGAGGTGCATTTTTGCCATTGGCTTACATTGGCGGCCTGCAAGGTAGCTGTATTGCGTGTTTTTGAGTAGCTATTTTTGGGTGTTCTAGATTGTTGGGAGTGGGTTTAGGGGCCTAGGAGCACTGCTGGGAAGGTCTAATTTTGTGTCAAAATAGCAGTTTGGTTATAGGTTGAGGGGAAAGGGGAATTAGGGCCTGTTTATGAGGTGCTTTTTTGCCATTGGCTTACATTGGCGGCCTGCAAGGTAGCTGTATTGTGTGTTTTTGGGAAGCTATTTGGGGGTGTTCTAGATGTTTGGGAGTTGGTTTAGGGGTCTGGGAGAGCTGCTGGGACGGTCTAATGTTGTGCCTAAATAGCAGTTTGGTCGTAGGTTGAGGGGAAAGGGGAATTAGCCCCTGTTTCTGAGGTGCATTTTTGCCATTGGCTTACATTGGTGGCCTGCAAGGTAGCTGTATTGCGTGTTTTTGGGAAGCTATTTGGGTGTGTTCTAGATTTTTGGGAGTGGGTTTAGGGGCCTGGGAGCACTGCTGGGAAGGTCTAATTTTGTGTCAAAATAGCACTTTGGTCGTAGGTTGAGGGGAAAGGGTAATTAGGGCCTGTTTCTGAGGTGCTTTTTTGCCATTGGCTTACATTGGTGGCGTGCAAAGTAGCTGTATTGCGTGTTATTGGGAAGCTATTTAGGGGTGTTCTAGATTTCTGGGAATGGGTTTAGGGGTCGGGAGCACTGCTGGGAAGGTCTAATTTTGTGTCAAAATAGCAATTTGGGCGTAAATTGAGGGGAAAGGGGAATTAGGCCCTGTTTCTGAGGTGCATTTTTGCCATTGGCTTACATTGGCGCCCTACAAGGTAGCAGTATTGCGTGTTTTTGGGAAGCTATTTAGGGGTGTTCTTGATTTTTGGGAGTGGGTTTAGGGTTCTGGTAGCACTGCTGGGAAGGTCTAATTTTGTGTCAAAATAGCAGTTTGGGCGTAGGTTGCCGGGAAAAGGGAATTAGGGCCTGTTTCTGAGGTGCATTTTTGCCATTGGCTTACATTGGCTCCCTGCAAGGTAGCTGTATTGCGTGTTTTGGGGAATTTATTTGGGGGTGTTCTAGATTTTTGGGAGTGAGTTTAAGCATCTGGGAGCACTGCTGGGAAGGTCTATTTTTGTGTCAAAATAGCAGTTTGGGCGTATGTTAAGGGGAAAGGGGAATTAGGCCCTGTTTCTGAGGTGCATTTTTGCCATTGGCTTAAATAGGCGGCCTGCAAGGCAGCTGTATTGCGTGTTTTGGGAAGCAGTTTGGGGGTGTTCTAGATTTTTGGGAGTGGGTTTAGGGGTCTGGGAGTACTGCTGGAAAGGTCTAATCTTGTCTCAAAATAGCAGTTTGGTTGAAGGATGAGGGGAAAAGGGAATTAGTCCCTGTTTCTGAGGTGCATTTTGACCATTGGCTTACATTGTCGGCCTGCAAAGTAGCTGTATTGCCTGTTATTGGGAAGCCATTTAGGGGTGTTCTAGATTTCTGGGAGTGGGTTTAGGGGTCTGGGAGCACTGCTGGGAAGGTCTAATGTTGTGTCAAAATAGCAATTTGGGCGTAAATTGAGGGGAAAGGGGAATAAGGCCCTGTTTCTGAGGTGCATTTTTGCCATTGGCTTACATTGGCGCCCTACAAGGTAGCAGTATTGCGTGTTTTTGGGAAGCTAGTTAGGGGTGTTCTTGATTTTTGGGAGTGGGTTTAGGGGTCTGGGAGCACCGCTGGGAAGGTCTAATTTTGTCTCAAAATAGCAGTTTGGGCGTAGGTTGAGGGGAAAGGGGATATAGGCCCTGTTTCTGAGGTGCATTTTTGCCATTGGCTTACATTGGCGGCCTGCAAGGTAGCTGTATTGCGTGTTTTTGGGAAGCTATTTGGGGGTGTTCTAGATGTTTGGGAGTTGGTTTAGGGGTCTGGGAGAGCTGCTGGGACGGTCTAATGTTGTGCCTAAATAGCAGTTTGGTCGTAGGTTGAGGGGAAAGGGGAATTAGGGCCTGTTTCTGAGGTGCATTTTTGCCATTGGCTTACATTGGTGGCCTGCAAGGTAGCTGTATTGCGTGTTTTTGGGAAGCTATTTGGGTGTGTTCTAGATTTTTGGGAGTGGGTTTAGGGGTCTGGGAGCACTGCTGGGAAGCTCTAATTCTGTGTCAAAATAGCACTTTGGTTGTAGGATGAGGGGAAAGGGGAATTAGGGCCTGTTTCTGAGGTGCTTTTTTGCCATTGGCTTACATTGGTGGCGTGCAAGGTAGCTGTATTGCATGTTTTTGGGAAGCTATTTGTGGGTGTTCTAGATTTCTGGGAGTGGGTTTAGGGGTCTGGGAGCACTGCTGAGAAGGTCTAATTTTGTGTCAAAAAAGCAGTTTGGTCGTAGGTTCAGGGGAAAGGGGAATTAGGTCCTGTTTCTGAGGTGCATTTTTGACATTGGCTTACATTGGCTGCCTGCAAGGTAGCTGTATTGCGTGTTTTTGGGAAGCTATTTGGGGGTGTTCTAGATTTTTGGGAGTGGGTTTAGGGGTCTGGGAGCACTGCTGGGAAGGTCTAATTTTGTGTCAAAATAGCAGTTTGGTCGTAGGTTGAGGGGAGAGGGGAATTAGCCCCTGTTTCTGAGGTGCATTTTTGCCATTGGCTTACATTGGCGGCCTGCAAGGCAGCTGTATTGCGTGTTTTAGGAAACTGTTTGGGGGTGTTCTAGATTTTTGGGAGTGGGTTTAGGGGTCTGGGAGTACTGCTGGGAAGGTCTAATCTTGTCTCAAAATAGCAGTTTCGTTGAAGGTTGAGGGGAAAAGGGAATTAGGGCCTGTTTCTGAGGTGCATTTTTGCCATTGGCTTACATTGGCTCCCTGCAAGGTAGCTGTATTGCGTGTTTTGGGGAATTTATTTGGGGGTGTTCTAGATTTTTGGGAGTGAGTTTAGGGGTCTGGGAGCACTGCTGGGAAGGTCTATTTTTGTGTCAAAATAGCAGTTTGGGCGTAGGTTAAGGGGAAAGGGGAATTAGGCCCTGTTTCTGAGGTGCATTTTCGCCATTGGCTTACATAGGCGGCCTGCAAGGCATCTGTATTGCGTGTTTTGGGAAGCAGTTTGGGGGTGTTCTAGATTTTTGGGAGTGGGTTTAGGGGTCTGGGAGTACTGCTGGGAAGGTCTAATCTTGTCTCAAAATAGCAGTTTGGTTGAAGGGTGAGGGGAAAAGGGAATTAGTCCCTGTTTCTGAGGTGCATTTTGACCATTGGCTTACATTGTCGGCCTGCAAAGTAGCTGTATTGCCTGTTATTGGGAAGCTATTTAGGGGTGTTCTAGATTTCTGGGAGTGGGTTTAGGGGTCTGGGAGCACTGCTGGGAAGGTCTAATTTTGTGTCAAAATAGCAATTTGGGCGTAAATTGAGGGGAAAGGGGAATAAGGCCCTGTTTCTGAGGTGCATTTTTGCCATTGGCTTACATTGGCGCCCTACAAGGTAGCAGTATTGTTTGTTTTTGGGAAGCTAGTTAGGGGTGTTCTTGATTTTTGGGAGTGGGTTTAGGGGCCTGGGAGCACCGCTGGGAAGGTCTAATTTTGTCTCAAAATAGCAGTTTGGGCGTAGGTTGAGGGGAAAGGGGATATAGGCCCTGTTTCTGAGGTGCATTTTTGCCATTGGCTTACATTGGCGGCCTACAAGGTAGCTGTATTGCGTGTTTTTGAGTAGCTATTTTTGGGTGTTCTAGATTGTTGGGAGTGGGTTTAGGGGCCTAGGAGCACTGCTGGGAAGGTCTAATTTTGTGTCAAAATAGCAGTTTGGTCGTAAGTTGAGGGGAAAGGGGAATTAGGGCCTGTTAATGAGGTGCTTTTTTGCCATTGGCTTACATTGGCGGCCTGCAAGGTAGCTGTATTGCGTGTTTTTGGGAAGCTATTTGGGGGTGTTCTAGATTTTTGGGAGTTGGATTAGGGTTCTGGGAGAGCTGCTGGGAAGGTCTAATGTTGTGCCTAAATAGCAGTTTGGTCGTAGGTTGAGGGGAAAGGGGAATTAGCCCCTGTTTCTGAGGTGCATTTTTGCCATTGGCTTACTTTGGTGGCCTGCAAGGTAGCTGTATTGCGTGTTTTTGGGAAGCTATTTGGGTGTGTTCTAGATTTTTGGGAGTGGGTTTAGGGGTCTGGGAGCACTGCTGGGAAGGTCTAATTTTGTGTCAAAATAGCACTTTGGTCGTAGGTTGAGGGGAAAGGGGAATTAGGGCCTGTTTCTGAGGTGCTTTTTTGCCATTGGCTTACATTGGTGGCGTGCAAAGTAGCTGTATTGCGTGTTATTGGGAAGCTATTTAGGGGTGTTCTAGATTTCTGGGAATGGGTTTAGGGGTCGGGAGCCCTGCTGGGAAGGTCTAATTTTGTGTCAAAATAGCAATTTGGGCGTAAATTGAGGGGAAAGGGGAATTAGGCCCTGTTTCTGAGGTGCATTTTTGCCATTGGCTTACATTGGCGCCCTACAAGGTAGCAGTATTGCGTGTTTTTGGGAAGCTATTTAGGGGTGTTCTTGATTTTTGGGAGTGGGTTTAGGGTTCTGGTAGCACTGCTGGGAAGGTCTAATTTTGTGTCAAAATAGCAGTTTGGGCGTAGGTTGCCGGGAAAAGGGAATTAGGCCCTGTTTCTGAGGTGCATTTTTGCCATTGGCTTACATTGGCGCCCTACAAGGTAGCTGTATTTCGTGTTTTTGGGAAGCTATTTGGGTGTGTTCTAGATTTTTGGGAGTGGGTTTAGGGGTCTGGGAGCACTGCTGGGAAGCTCTAATTCTGTGTCAAAATAGCACTTTGGTTGTAGGATGAGGGGAAAGGGGAATTAGGGCCTGTTTCTGAGGTGCTTTTTTGCCATTGGCTTACATTGGTGGCGTGCAAGGTAGCTGTATTGCATGTTTTTGGGAAGCTATTTGTGGGTGTTCTAGATTTCTGGGAGAGGGTTTAGGGGTCGGGGAGCACAGCCGGGAAGGTCTAATTTTGTGTCAAAATAGCAGTTTGGTCGTAAGTTGAGAGGAAAGGGGAATTAGGCCCTGTTTCTGAGGAGCATTTTTGCCATTGGTTTACATTGGCTGCCTGCAAGGTAGCTGTATTGCACGTTTTTGGGAAGCTATTTGGGGGTATTCTAGATATTTGGGAGTGGGTTTAGGGGTCTGGGAGCACTGCAGGGAAGGTCTCATTTTGTGTCAAAATAGCAGTTTGGCCGTAGGTTGAGGGGAAAGGGGAATTAGGGCCTGTTTCCGAGGTGCTTTTTTGCCATTGGCTTACATTGGTGGCCTGCAAGGTCGCTGTATTGCGTGTTTTTGGGAAGCTATTTGGGGGTATTCTAGATATTTGGGAGTGGGTTTAGGGGTCTGGGAGCACTGCAGGGAAGGTCTCATTTTGTGTCAAAATAGCAGTTTGGCCGTAGGTTGAGGGGAAAGGGGAATTAGTCCCTGTTTCTGAGGTGCAGTTTTTGCCATTGGCTTACATTGGCGGCCTGCAAGGCAGCTGTATTGCGTGTTTTAGGAAACTGTTTGGGGGTGTTCTAGATTTTTGGGAGTGGGTTTAGGGGTCTGGGAGTACTGCTGGGAAGGTCTAATCTTGTCTCAAAATAGCAGTTTCGTTGAAGGTTGAGGGGAAAAGGGAATTAGGGCCTGTTTCTGAGGTGCATTTTTGCCATTGGCTTACATTGGCTCCCTGCAAGGTAGCTGTATTGCGTGTTTTGGGGAATTTATTTGGGGGTGTTCTAGATTTTTGGGAGTGAGTTTAGGCGTCTGGGAGCACTGCTGGGAAGGTCTATTTTTGTGTCAAAATAGCAGTTTGGGCGTATGTTAAAGGGAAAGGGGAATTAGGCCCTGTTTCTGAGGTGCATTTTTGCCATTGGCTTAAATAGGCGGCCTGCAAGGCAGCTGTATTGCGTGTTTTGGGAAGCAGTTTGGGGGTGTTCTAGATTTTTGGGAGTGGGTTTAGGGGTCTGGGAGTACTGCTGGGAAGGTCTAATCTTGTCTCAAAATAGCAGTTTGGTTGAAGGTTGAGGGGAAAAGGGAATTAGTCCCTGTTTCTGAGGTGCATTTTGACCATTGGCTTACATTGTCGGCCTGCAAAGTAGCTGTATTGCCTGTTATTGGGAAGCTATTTAGGGGTGTTCTAGATTTCTGGGAGTGGGTTTAGGGGTCTGGGAGCACTGCTGGGAAGGTCTAATGTTGTGTCAAAATAGCAATTTGGGCGTAAATTGAGGGGAAAGGGGAATAAGGCCCTGTTTCTGAGGTGCATTTTTGCCATTGGCTTACATTGGCGCCCTACAAGGTAGCAGTATTGCGTGTTTTTGGGAAGCTAGTTAGGGGTGTTCTTGATTTTTGGGAGTGGGTTTAGGGGCCTGGGAGCACCGCTGGGAAGGTCTAATTTTGTCTCAAAATAGCAGTTTGGGCGTAGGTTGAGGGGAAAGGGGATATAGGCCCTGTTTCTGAGGTGCATTTTTGCCATTGGCTTACATTGGCGGCCTGCAAGGTAGCTGTATTGCGTGTTTTTGGGAAGCTATTTGGGGGTGTTCTAGATGTTTGGGAGTTGGTTTAGGGGTCTGGGAGAGCTGCTGGGACGGTCTAATGTTGTGCCTAAATAGCAGTTTGGTCGTAGGTTGAGGGGAAAGGGGAATTAGCCCCTGTTTCTGAGGTGCATTTTTGCCATTGGCTTACTTTGGTGGCCTGCAAGGTAGCTGTATTGCGTGTTTTTGGGAAGCTATTTGGGTGTGTTCTAGATTTTTGGGAGTGGGTTTAGGGGTCTGGGAGCACTGCTGGGAAGGTCTAATTTTGTGTCAAAATAGCACTTTGGTCGTAGGTTGAGGGGAAAGGGGAATTAGGGCCTGTTTCTGAGGTGCTTTTTTGCCATTGGCTTACATTGGTGGCGTGCAAAGTAGCTGTATTGCGTGTTATTGGGAAGCTATTTAGGGGTGTTCTAGATTTCTGGGAATGGGTTTAGGGGTCGGGAGCCCTGCTGGGAAGGTCTAATTTTGTGTCAAAATAGCAATTTGGGCGTAAATTGAGGGGAAAGGGGAATTAGGCCCTGTTTCTGAGGTGCATTTTTGCCATTGGCTTACATTGGCGCCCTACAAGGTAGCAGTATTGCGTGTTTTTGGGAAGCTATTTAGGGGTGTTCTTGATTTTTGGGAGTGGGTTTAGGGTTCTGGTAGCACTGCTGGGAAGGTCTAATTTTGTGTCAAAATAGCAGTTTGGGCGTAGGTTGCCGGGAAAAGGGAATTAGGCCCTGTTTCTGAGGTGCATTTTTGCCATTGGCTTACATTGGCGCCCTACAAGGTAGCTGTATTTCGTGTTTTTGGGAAGCTATTTGGGTGTGTTCTAGATTTTTGGGAGTGGGTTTAGGGGTCTGGGAGCACTGCTGGGAAGCTCTAATTCTGTGTCAAAATAGCACTTTGGTTGTAGGATGAGGGGAAAGGGGAATTAGGGCCTGTTTCTGAGGTGCTTTTTTGCCATTGGCTTACATTGGTGGCGTGCAAGGTAGCTGTATTGCATGTTTTTGGGAAGCTATTTGTGGGTGTTCTAGATTTCTGGGAGAGGGTTTAGGGGTCGGGGAGCACAGCCGGGAAGGTCTAATTTTGTGTCAAAATAGCAGTTTGGTCGTAAGTTGAGAGGAAAGGGGAATTAGGCCCTGTTTCTGAGGAGCATTTTTGCCATTGGTTTACATTGGCTGCCTGCAAGGTAGCTGTATTGCGCGTTTTTGGGAAGCTATTTGGGGGTATTCTAGATATTTGGGAGTGGGTTTAGGGGTCTGGGAGCACTGCAGGGAAGGTCTCATTTTGTGTCAAAATAGCAGTTTGGCCGTAGGTTGAGGGGAAAGGGGAATTAGGGCCTGTTTCCGAGGTGCTTTTTTGCCATTGGCTTACATTGGTGGCCTGCAAGGTCGCTGTATTGCGTGTTTTTGGGAAGCTATTTGGGGGTATTCTAGATATTTGGGAGTGGGTTTAGGGGTCTGGGAGCACTGCAGGGAAGGTCTCATTTTGTGTCAAAATAGCAGTTTGGCCGTAGGTTGAGGGGAAAGGGGAATTAGTCCCTGTTTCTGAGGTGCAGTTTTTGCCATTGGCTTACATTGGCGGCCTGCAAGGCAGCTGTATTGCGTGTTTTAGGAAACTGTTTGGGGGTGTTCTAGATTTTTGGGAGTGGGTTTAGGGGTCTGGGAGTACTGCTGGGAAGGTCTAATCTTGTCTCAAAATAGCAGTTTCGTTGAAGGTTGAGGGGAAAAGGGAATTAGGGCCTGTTTCTGAGGTGCATTTTTGCCATTGGCTTACATTGGCTCCCTGCAAGGTAGCTGTATTGCGTGTTTTGGGGAATTTATTTGGGGGTGTTCTAGATTTTTGGGAGTGAGTTTAGGCGTCTGGGAGTACTGCTGGGAAGGTCTATTTTTGTGTCAAAATAGCAGTTTGGGCGTATGTTAAAGGGAAAGGGGAATTAGGCCCTGTTTCTGAGGTGCATTTTTGCCATTGGCTTAAATAGGCGGCCTGCAAGGCAGCTGTATTGCGTGTTTTGGGAAGCAGTTTGGGGGTGTTCTAGATTTTTGGGAGTGGGTTTAGGGGTCTGGGAGTACTGCTGGGAAGGTCTAATCTTGTCTCAAAATAGCAGTTTGGTTGAAGGTTGAGGGGAAAAGGGAATTAGTCCCTGTTTCTGAGGTGCATTTTGACCATTGGCTTACATTGTCGGCCTGCAAAGTAGCTGTATTGCCTGTTATTGGGAAGCTATTTAGGGGTGTTCTAGATTTCTGGGAGTGGGTTTAGGGGTCTGGGAGCACTGCTGGGAAGGTCTAATGTTGTGTCAAAATAGCAATTTGGGCGTAAATTGAGGGGAAAGGGGAATAAGGCCCTGTTTCTGAGGTGCATTTTTGCCATTGGCTTACATTGGCGCCCTACAAGGTAGCAGTATTGCGTGTTTTTGGGAAGCTAGTTAGGGGTGTTCTTGATTTTTGGGAGTGGGTTTAGGGGCCTGGGAGCACCGCTGGGAAGGTCTAATTTTGTCTCAAAATAGCAGTTTGGGCGTAGGTTGAGGGGAAAGGGGATATAGGCCCTGTTTCTGAGGTGCATTTTTGCCATTGGCTTACATTGGCGGCCTGCAAGGTAGCTGTATTGCGTGTTTTTGGGAAGCTATTTGGGGGTGTTCTAGATGTTTGGGAGTTGGTTTAGGGGTCTGGGAGAGCTGCTGGGACGGTCTAATGTTGTGCCTAAATAGCAGTTTGGTCGTAGGTTGAGGGGAAAGGGGAATTAGCCCCTGTTTCTGAGGTGCATTTTTGCCATTGGCTTACATTGGTGGCGTGCAAAGTAGCTGTATTGCGTGTTTTTGGGAAGCTATTTGGGTGTGTTCTAGATTTTTGGGAGTGGGTTTAGGGGCCTGGGAGCACTGCTGGCAAGGTCTAATTTTGTGTCAAAATAGCACTTTGGTCGCAGGTTGAGGGGAAAGGGTAATTAGGGCCTGTTTCTGAGGTGCTTTTTTGCCATTGGCTTACATTGGTGGCGTGCAAAGTAGCTGTATTGCGTGTTATTGGGAAGCTATTTAAGGGTGTTCTAGATTTCTGGGAATGGGTTTAAGGGTCGGGAGCACTGCTGGGAAGGTCTAAGTTTGTGTCAAAATAGCAATTTGGGCGTAAATTGAGGGGAAAGGGGAATTAGGCCCTGTTTCTGAGGTGCATTTTTGCCATTGGCTTACATTGGCGCCCTACAAGGTAGCAGTATTGCGTGTTTTTGGGAAGCTATTTAGGGGTGTTCTTGATTTTTGGGAGTGGGTTTAGGGTTCTGGTAGCACTGCTGGGAAGGTCTAATTTTGTGTCAAAATAGCAGTTTGGGCGTAGGTTGCCGGGAAAGGGGAATTAGGCCCTGTTTCTGAGGTGCATTTTTGCCATTGGCTTACATTGGTGGCCTGCAAGGTAGCTGTATTGCGTGTTTTTGGGAAGCTATTTGGGTGTGTTCTAGATTTTTGGGAGTGGGTTTAGGGGTCTGGGAGCACTGCTGGGAAGCTCTAATTCTGTGTCAAAATAGCACTTTGGTTGTAGGATGAGGGGAAAGGGGAATTAGGGCCTGTTTCTGAGGTGCTTTTTTGCCATTGGCTTACATTGGTGGCGTGCAATGTAGCTGTATTGCATGTTTTTGGGAAGCTATTTGTGGGTGTTCTAGATTTCTGGGAGAGGGTTTAGGGGTCGGGGAGCACAGCCGGGAAGGTCTAATTTTGTGTCAAAATAGCAGTTTGGTCGTAAGTTGAGAGGAAAGGGGAATTAGGCCCTGTTTCTGAGGCGCATTTTTGACATTGGATACATTGGCGGCCTGCAAGGTAGCTGTATTGCGTGTTTTTGGGAAGCTATTTGGGTGTGTTCTAGATTATTGGGAGTGGGTTTAGGGGTCTGGGAGCACTGCTGAGAAGGTCTAATTTTGTGTCAAAAAAGCAGTTTGGTCGTAGGTTCAGGGGAAAGGGGAAATAGGTCCTGTTTCTGAGGTGCATTTTTGCCATTGGCTTACATTGGCTGCCTGCAAGGTAGCTGTATTGCGTGTTTTTGGGAAGCTATTTGGGGGTGTTCTAGATTTTTGTGAGTGGGTTTAGGGGTCTGGGAGCACTGCTGGGAAGGTCTAATTTTGTGTCAAAATAGCAGTTTGGTCGTAGGTTGAGGGGAGAGGGGAATTAGCCCCTGTTTCTGAGGTGCATTTTTGCCATTGGCTTACATTGGCGGCCTGCAAGGCAGCTGTATTGCGTGTTTTAGGAAACTGTTTGGGGGTGTTCTAGATTTTTGGGAGTGGGTTTAGGGGTCAGGGAGTACTGCTGGGAAGGTCTAATCTTGTCTCAAAATAGCAGTTTCGTTGAAGGTTGAGGGGAAAAGGGAATTAGGGCCTGTTTCTGAGGTGCATTTTTGCCATTGGCTTACATTGGCTCCCTGCAAGGTAGCTGTATTGCGTGTTTTGGGGAATTTATTTGGGGGTGTTCTAGATTTTTGGGAGTGAGTTTAGGGGTCTGGGAGCACTGCTGGGAAGGTCTATTTTTGTGTCAAAATAGCAGTTTGGGCGTAGGTTAAGGGGAAAGGGGAATTAGGCCCTGTTTCTGAGGTGCATTTTTGCCATTGGCTTACATAGGCGGCCTGCAAGGCAGCTGTATTGCGTGTTTTGGGAAGCAGTTTGGGGGTGTTCTAGATTTTTGGGAGTGGGTTTAGGGGTCTGGGAGTACTGCTGGGAAGGTCTAATCTTGTCTCAAAATAGCAGTTTGGTTGAAGGGTGAGGGGAAAAGGGAATTAGTCCCTGTTTCTGAGGTGCATTTTGACCATTGGCTTACATTGTCGGCCTGCAAAGTAGCTGTATTGCCTGTTATTGGGAAGCTATTTAGGGGTGTTCTAGATTTCTGGGAGTGGGTTTAGGGGTCTGGGAGCACTGCTGGGAAGGTCTAATTTTGTGTCAAAATAGCAATTTGGGCGTAAATTGAGGGGAAAGGGGAATAAGGCCCTGTTTCTGAGGTGCATTTTTGCCATTGGCTTACATTGGCGCCCTACAAGGTAGCAGTATTGTTTGTTTTTGGGAAGCTAGTTAGGGGTGTTCTTGATTTTTGGGAGTGGGTTTAGGGGCCTGGGAGCACCGCTGGGAAGGTCTAATTTTGTCTCAAAATAGCAGTTTGGGCGTAGGTTGAGGGGAAAGGGGATATAGGCCCTGTTTCTGAGGTGCATTTTTGCCATTGGCTTACATTGGCGGCCTACAAGGTAGCTGTATTGCGTGTTTTTGAGTAGCTATTTTTGGGTGTTCTAGATTGTTGGGAGTGGGTTTAGGGGCCTAGGAGCACTGCTGGGAAGGTCTAATTTTGTGTCAAAATAGCAGTTTGGTGGTAAGTTGAGGGGAAAGGGGAATTAGGGCCTGTTAATGAGGTGCTTTTTTGCCATTGGCTTACATTGGCGGCCTGCAAGGTAGCTGTATTACGTGTTTTTGGGAAGCTATTTGGGGGTGTTCTAGATTTTTGGGAGTTGGATTAGGGTTCTGGGAGAGCTGCTGGGAAGGTCTAATGTTGTGCCTAAATAGCAGTTTGGTCGTAGGTTGAGGGGAAAGGGGAATTAGCCCCTGTTTCTGAGGTGCATTTTTGCCATTGGCTTACTTTGGTGGCCTGCAAGGTAGCTGTATTGCGTGTTTTTGGGAAGCTATTTGGGTGTGTTCTAGATTTTTGGGAGTGGGTTTAGGGGTCTGGGAGCACTGCTGGGAAGGTCTAATTTTGTGTCAAAATAGCACTTTGGTCGTAGGTTGAGGGGAAAGGGGAATTAGGGCCTGTTTCTGAGGTGCTTTTTTGCCATTGGCTTACATTGGTGGCGTGCAAAGTAGCTGTATTGCGTGTTATTGGGAAGCTATTTAGGGGTGTTCTAGATTTTTGGGAGTTGGATTAGGGTTCTGGGAGAGCTGCTGGGAAGGTCTAATGTTGTGCCTAAATAGCAGTTTTGTCGTGTTTTGGCAGCTCCTGAGTTAGCGTTTAGCACAGCTACACGGCCTTTTTCGTTAACTTGACCAAAACGAACGGGGGGCATTTTGGTTCCTTCTGGCTTCCATTTATATGAACACGCTGCCTCGTGGTCAGTGTGCCCTTTCGTCCTTTCTCGATACCCATGGTCATCTACTCTGCTCGGCAACAGGCTATTTTTAGTACTGGTCAAGCGCACATGCGCACTATGCATCAACTGGTCATCCTTTAGGAATGTTAGCACAAACTGACCAGTGCTACTGAACTCCTCCCACATGCTGGCTGTGTTCCAAAAATGGCCTTATATGTACCTAAAATGTGTAACTTGTAAACGCCTACCTTTTTATTGCCATTAAACTGTATAAAAGAGGTCGCGCACCGATGTTCGGTGTGCTACTTCTTACATTACCGAAGGGTGCTGTAGGAATGTACCACCACCCCATGGGGTCCTAATAAACTTGTCTTTTGCATTTTCCAGTGTCCGTGCCAACTTCTATACTCAGGTGTTCGAGAGTTTAGCAGAGTATGTAGGCCTGATTTGAACCCAACACCACAATTGGCGACCACGAAGGGACTCATCGGCGACTCGGATGCCCGAAGGAGAGGTCGCGACGAAGGTTTGGAAACTCGCCATGGAAGCGATCGCTGCCATTGAGTGACCCGAGTCTTGGCATCCACGGTGTTCCTTTCCTTCCTTCTGATCTGACCTTCCAGGTGGCGCCGGTCCTCGACTGAGATTCTGATCTTGGATTGTCGTGATGTGCCGTTTTGGCTGATTCATTTACAGAACTTGGCAGTTGGACCTTGGACGTTTTGAAGATATTTTGTAAGCTTTTGACAGGTGAGGTAGTCTACTGACACTTACTATGGCTTTTGAATTTGAATTTGAATTTGAATTTGTTTGAAGTTAGCTAACGTTTGAATCTTTGAATTTGAATTTGAATATGTGGAGTGCACCTCACATAGGCAGGCATGTAGGGATATTTCTCTGATTTATTTGATTTGAACGGCACACCGTGTATGAAGCACATTAAGTGCCATTTTGTGTAGTATCGCGTTTTCGTGGTACTTTTGAACATGCCTGTTTTCAGCACGCTCCGAAGGATGTGCTGTTTTGAAAATGGTACCAATTATCGATTAAATAAATCACAGCCGGCTCCCCCAGAGGGGACTCCAAATCGTGAGATGTATGTAAAATTCGGTATTCCGCCAATAATGTACAGCACGTTATGGCATAAGTATACTAAAACCGATCGTGGATTACAGTGGCCACTACATGGGTCATTTGATCTTCGAAAGGTTCAATATGTAGAGCAGTGTTTGTTTCAGCGAAGGTCTAGACAAGATATGTTTGATTGTGTGCGTATGTGGGAGAAAGAGGTGCGTGAACGAGTGAAGCGTGAGGAAGCCTTGGCGGAGAAGGTGCAGCGGAAGGCTGCACGTGATAAAGCTTTACAGCTACAGGAGAAGGAGTTACAGGAACAGAAAGAGAGGGAGACTCGAGAACACAATTTGCAGGTTAATGGTCAGTTTCCAATCCGGCGTCCTCTTTATCCGGTCCTTACTAATGAAACAGATGATTTTTCATTACTAGATCGCTGTCCGCCTCCGTACGTCGCACCTACGGCTCCGAACAAGGACTCGGATGAGGACGATCAGAATGCACAGCATACAAGGTTATCGTCGGATCGAACGGCGGAATTGCGTTCGTTTTCACGAAAGCTAAATGTTAATTCTGTAACTGTCTCTGACATTAGTAAGCAAATGGAAGAATGGTCCGATAGGGAGAGGTTGTATTTTTTAGATCATTTTGCTGATGAGGTTGTTGACCGATTTAGAAGATATTCTACAGAATTAGAACCAAAGGATATATCCAAGGGTCGTGATAACTTTCGTAAAGGTCTCTTTGTTCTTTCAGATGCGGATGAATATTTCAAACGCTTGGTTCAGCTACGGAATGAGGCGACACCCCCGCGCCGCACGGCCACCAGCTGCTGCGTGCGTCCCATTGCCTTGCCTAACTGCCTCGCCGCCGGCCTCGCTGCCGCCCTGGTCTCTCCCCAGTTGTTTTCTCCATTTGTTTTGCCCTCCATTTGTGCTTGTATTTCTGTGCCGTGGTAACGTTTTTCTTCCTGTGTTTTCCATTTGTTTTGCCCTCCATTTGTGCTTGTTTCATTGTAAATTATTGTAATCTCTGTGCCGTGCTTACGGTTTCCTTCCTGTTTGCCCGCCTACCTCGCCGCCCTCCGCTCTCCCTCCCCGCTTCCCGCCACCGCCATTTGCCCCGCCCCTTTTCTCTTCTGTACCCTCCCCGCTCCCGCCTCCCAGCTGCTCCGCCCACCCGCGCACTTTGCCTTATATGGCGACCGTGCGAACGCGCAGCGGCCACGCGCAGCGGGTGCGCCGATTGTGCGCCGAAGGCGCGCCAAAGGTAAGCCCGTCTGCGCCCGTCCGCGCCTGGACCGCGCCCAGTGCCAGGACCCCTGGCCCCCGAGGACCCCGACCGATCCGCCTGACGTACTCCGCCGCCACCCTCACCGCACTCAACACCGGCCGACTCCCAGATTGCCACCAAGCCACACCACGATGCACCCACGGACCCTTCAGCTGCCACGCCTGCAAATTCACCTGCATCCGGACCTGCCTCGCACCAGCACCCGCCAAGTCGACCTCCAGCAGCACCCACCTCAAGTGCATCCTGCTCAACACCCGCTCCGTCCACAGGCACGCCATCAAACTCTGGAACCTCCTAGACACCACAGCCCCAGACGTTGCCTTCCTCACTGAGACCTGGATGAACGCCTCTTCAGCTCCCGACATCGCCATCGCTATCCCAGAGGGCTACAAGATCGTCCGGAGGGACCGCAACGCCAACCAGATGGGAGGAGGCATCGCCATCATCCACAAGAACACCATCCGTCTCACGACCAGCACCGACAACTCCCTGACCACTGCGGAACACCTGCATTTCCAGATCCACACCGACCCGAACACCACCCTCAGAGGCACCCTGATCTACCGACCCCCGGGACCACGCACACAATTCAGCGAGGACATCGCCGACTTCGTCAGCCCGCATGCCCTACCCTCCGCTGACTACATCCTCCTGGGGGACCTCAACTTCCACCTGGAGAACAACAACGACCGCAACACCAGCACCCTGCTCGACAATCTCGCCAATCTTGGACTCAAGCAGCTGGTGTCCACCCCCACCCACCTCGCCGGACACACACTCAACGCAGTCTTCTCTTCCAGCACAGACATCGACTTCAGCCACGCCACAGAGCTTCAATGGACGGACCACAGCTGCGTCCACTTCACCTTCAAGAGAACGAAGACCCACCACCACCAGCAACAGGCCGCCCGCAGAAGCTGGAACAAGATCACAGCAGACCAGCTCGCCACCTCCCTGAGCCAGCACCCTCCTGCCAGCTCAGCGAACCCCAGCCAGGCCGCCGACAACCTCACGAAGTGGATCAGCATCTGCGCGGACGAGCTCGCCCCGCTGGGGACCCCGCCCAACAGACCCGGCAGCAAGAAAGCCCCGTGGTTCACCGACGAACTCAAGAGCTCCAAGAAGAACTGCCGAGCCCTCGAGAAAATCTGGAGAAGGGAACCCACACCGGACAACAGGACCACCTTCAAGCTGGCCACCCGGAAGCACCACCAGCTGATCCGCGCCGCCAAGAAAACTGCATTCAAGGACCGGCTGGACAACAACGCACACAACTGCAAAGAACTCTTCAACATCGTGAAAGAGCTATCCAACCCCAGCGCAGGAAACAATGACATCACCCCATCGCAAGACCTCTGCAACTCCCTCGCCTCATACTTCCACAACAAGATCGCGGACATACACAACAGCTTCAACAACCAACCAACGCACACCAAGACCGAACAACCACCCCCCACCACCACCCTCCACGCCTGGACCCCGATCAGCACCGAAGACACCATCCGCACGATGAACTCCATCCACTCCGGATCACCGACCGACCCCTGCCCTCACCACGTCTTCAACAAGGCCGACGCTGTCATCGCACCCCACCTGCGAGACATCATCAACACATCCTTCGACACCGCCACCTTCCCTGAGAGCTGGAAGCACGCCAAACTCAGCGCTCTACTCAAGAAACCCTCAGCGGACCCCACCAAACTCAAGAATTACCGCCCCATCTCGCTCCTACCGTTTCCAGCCAAAGTCATCGAGAAGACCGTCAACAAGCAGATGGCCGCCTTCCTCGAGACGAATGGATCCCTCGACCCCTCACAGTCCGGCTTCCGAGCCAATCACAGCACCGAGACCGCCCTCATAGCCGCCACCGATGACATCCGAGCCCTGATGGACAACGGAGAAACAGTGGCCCTCATCCTCCTAGACCTCTCCGCGGCATTCGACACCCTCTGCCACCGCACCCTAGTACAGCGCCTCAGCAACGTCGGAATCCAGGACAAGGCGCTGGAATGGATCATCTCCTTCCTCGACGGAAGAACACAGAGAGTCCGCCTACCACCGTACAAGTCAGAGGCCACCGAAGTCATCTGCGGCATCCCCCAAGGATCCTCACTGAGCCCCACCCTCTTCAACGTCTACATGAGCCCCCTCGCGGCCATCGCACACCAACACAACCTCAGCATAATCTCCTACGCCGACGACACCCAGCTGATCCTCTCCCTGACCAACGACCCCGCCGCCGCCAGAGCCAACCTGCACGAAGGGATGAAAGAGGTAGCCGAGTGGATGACGACCAGCCGCCTGAAACTGAACTCGGACAAGACGGAGGTCCTCATCCTGGGCTCTTCACCCTCCGCCTGGGACGACTCCCGGTGGCCCCCCGCTCTGGGCACTGCACCCAAACCGACAGACCATGCACGCAACCTGGGCTTCATCCTGGACTCCTCCCTCTCCATGACCAGGCAAGTCAACAACGTCTCCTCGGCGTGCTTCAACATCCTACGCATGCTACGGAAGATCTTCTGGTGGATCCCCACCGAGACCAGGAAGACCGTCACCCAGGCCCTCGTCACTAGCCGACTGGACTACGGCAACGCCCTCTACGCCGGTACCACCGCCAAGCTCCAGAAGAGACTCCAGCGGATCCAGAACGCCTCAGCCAGACTCATCCTCGACATCCCACGAACCAGCCACATCTCCGGACATCTGAGAGACCTTCACTGGCTCCCCGTCAACAAAAGAATCACCTTCTGCCTCCTCACCCACGCACACAAAGCCCTACACGACCAAGGCCCAAGCTACCTCAACAGCCGAATCAACTTCTACGCTCCCAAACGCCACCTCCGATCAGCCAACCACGCCCTCGCCGCCGTCCCCCGCATCCGAAGAGCGACTACAGGAGGAAGGTCCTTCTCCTACCTGGCCGCCAAGACCTGGAACTCCCTCCCGACCGACCTGCACCTGACCCAAGACCATCTCTCCTTCAGGAAGAAGCTGAAGACCTGGCTGTTCGAGCAGTAGCGGCACCCCCCCTCCCCCAGCGCCTTGAGACCCTACGGGTATGTAGTGCGCTCTATAAATGTCATTGATTGATTGATTGATTGACACGGCTACGGGAGTTGGAAAAGTCATCGGGTCCGCCTGCGTCCGGATCGACGGAGATATCCAAAGAATGTTCTATCTTTGGAACAGATAAGATCGCTGCGATTAATGTTAGACCTATGCGAGAAGCTGCGCCTTTATATGTCCCTCATAAAGGGGATGGCACAGATGATGATAAAAGATCTAAAGAGGCGAAAGGGTACTTTGTGTATAACTGGGTTTATACGCCTTGGAATAGAGCAGACGTTATGGCGCTTAAGAATGCTTTGCCTGATCCCCGTAAAAATCCAGCGGCTTTCTATGAAAGTGTTGAAAGTGCAATTTCATCGTGTATTATGACGTTAGTTGATATTGATCTGTTTTTTGGGTTAATATTGCCCCCTGATATGTGGAGGGCGATTCGTAAGTTTGATGACCACACGACTCTCGGGGCCAGTTGGAAGGATCTAGTTCAAGCGGATTTAGATAGGGAACCAGCATGCAAGCCTTGTCAATTGATATTAGACCTTCCAGGGGCCATACTAAAAAAATTAAAGACTCTTGTTCCCGCTAAAAAGATTGATTGGACTATATTAGCCTCTTGTAAGCAGAAAACGGATGAATCGGTTTCTGATTTCTTCTCTCGCTTTGAGGAAGCGTTCCATGATTATAGTGGACAATCATTAACAGAAGATACAGGCAGGCATTTATTCGTTGACAAGTATGTGGCTAATCTCCTACCGGAGATTGCAAAACGATTAAAAGCGAGTGAAAGTTCGTGGACCACGGCAACCCCTGCTTCTTTATTGACTATGGCTCAATATTACGAGCGACAGGAATTGGAGGCAAAGGAAAGTAGTGATAAGAAAGCGAAGGATTTGAAGACAAAGGTAATGTTGGCTCAGGTACAGACTACGAGGGGAAACAATAGAGGGGGACGAGGATCGTATAATAATGCTCCTCCTCCTCGTTCTGACATATCTGTGAATCAGTGTGCATACTGTAAGCAGTTTGGACATTGGATTGCAGACTGTCCGGTGTTTCGAGAACAGTGTAATTTGAGGGGACGAGGAAGTGGAAGGTCTAGGAGCAATTATGGAGGGCCAAGAGGATGGGGATCAAATGATCAAGGAGGTTATTGATCAAATGATCGTGGAGGATATGGAGCAAGGGGTCGTGGTCAGGCAGATTATGATACGTTTGATAATCGCAATCAATATCAGATAAATGAGGGTGGCTCTGCTGAGCCACGCGATGAGCGCTATGCATAGGATTGCGTAGGATGGGGTGTGGAATCGGTTGAGGTACCAGTTGATCAAAGGGGTCTATATATAGAAGCACATGTTTTGGGTTCCACTGATCAATTTCTGGTCGATACAGGAGCTACTCGTAGCGCTTTGTCCAAACACTTGGTTCCAAGGGCTCCCCTGTCTGGCGAAGTAATTACAGCTATAGGGTTCGATGGAACACCTACTTCTAGCCCACTGTCTCAACCCGTTGCATTTCATGTTGATAAATTTGCTGCCCCTTGTCCCTTTTTGCTGTCTCCAAATACACCAGATAATATTATGGGACTCGATATGTTAAAACATTTTCGAGCTACTATTCGCTGTGCCCCGGAAGGAGTGCGAGTTGTGTTGAACGAAAATTATCCAGAAGTTGAGCGAGTGTGTCTTCTCCATGAATCTGAAGTATTAGCCTCCCTACCGAAAACATTGTGGGCCACTTCTGATACTGACGTAGGACAGATGAGTATTCCCCCAGTACATATTACTGTAAAGGAGGGAGTATCTCTGGCACGTGTCCCACAATATAAAATTTCGAGAGAAGGTGAAATTGCTTTGATACACATTGTGAATGATCTGATTTTGGCAGGAGTAGTTGAGGAAGTTCCTTACAATGTTTGCAACAGCCCAATTCTACCGATCCTTAAAAGAGATACAGATGCTAAGGTTTACCGTTTTATTATTGATTTGAGGGAAATCAACAAGATAGTAGTGCCTCAGTACCCGGTGGTGTCTGACATCACCACGTTGCTTACGTTGGTTCCACCGACGGCAACTACTTTTACGGTTGTCGATTTGAAAAACGCATTTTTCTCGATTCCTGTACATCCTGATAGTCGATATCTCTTTGGATTTACATTAAATAATAAATCGTATAGATTCTGTCGAGTTCCTCAAGGCTATACAGAAAGTCCTAGCATCTATAGTCAGGCTTTAAAAAGGCAGCTTGATTCCTTCGAATTGCAAGATGGTGTGGCTCTTATTCAGTATGTGGATGACATCTTACTTGCAGCAGACACGCAGGAACAATGTGAGAAAAGTACCTTTTCCTTGCTTTCCTTCTTAGCCAAAAATAATCATAAGGTTTCGAAGAAAAAGTTACAGTATTGTAGACCCAAGGTGACCTACCTCGGTCATCTTTTGTCTAAGGAGGGCCGTGCATTAACACCAGATCGAATTCAAGCAGTTTTAGATACACCAGTCCCCCGCACTCAGAAAGATGTTCGTGCCTTCATAGGTCTGACGTCTTTTTGTAGGCAATGGATATTGGGTTTTTCACATATTGTTAAGCCTTTGTTGGCATTGTTGTCTAAAGATACACCGATTCCCATTGAATGGACGGATGAATGTCAGAATGCTTTTGAACAATTGAGACAAGCTCTTTGTTCTGCACCAGTGTTAGGTACACCTGATTATACGAAGATCTTTACATTGTATGTACACGAGAAGGATGGGTGCGCATTGTCAGTCTTAGTGCAAGCACACGGAGACAAACAGAGACCTTGTGCATACTTCTCGGCGGTACTCGACCCTGTGGCTCGAGGATTGCCTGGATGTTTTCGAGCAGTCGCAGCAACAGCAGTAGCGATATGACAAAGTGAGGGAATAGTTCTGTCACACAAATTGTTGGTGTTAGTTCCCCATGCGGTAGATGCGTTGTTGAATCAAACGAAAACACAGCATCTAACCAGTGCCCGCCTAACAGGATATGAGCTAACGTTGTTGGCGCCGCACATCACACTAAAACGATGTGCGACACTGAACCCTGCGACTTTACTGCCGGATCCTGTTGCTGAGACTCAGAAGGAAGAACAACATGATTGTGTTTTTCTGACTGAGGAACAAACAAAGGGTCGTATCGACTTACAGGATACGCCATTTGCAGATGTAGATGGGGAACTGTGGGTTGATGGATCATGTGTGAAGTTACCAGATGGTACGACTTCCGCAGCTTATGCGATCACGACACTTAAGACAGTGGTAGAAGCAGCACGAATACCCCAGAAATCGGCCCAAGCAGCTGAATTGATAGCCTTAACGAAAGCATGTGAGTTAAGTGCTGGGCTATGTGTGAACATTTACACGGATAGTCGTTACGCTTTTGGAGTAGTGCATGATTTTGGCCTACTCTGGAAGGAACGAGGATTCTTGACTTCACATGGAGTACACATTATGCATGGAGAATTGGTACGCGATCTTCTGAATGCACTATTATGTCCGAAGAAAGTAGCAATAGTCAAATGCAGTGCACACAAAAAGGTGACGGATAAAATAGGACAAGGCAATGCTTTCGCAGATCGCATTGCGAGAGAGACCGCTATGCTACACAATAATTCCCCCATGTACGTGGTGAAATCACAAGCCGAGCGGTGGCATGATGCTAGAGAAGAAATATTAGATATACAGAGATCAGCATCTGAAGCAGAACTTACGAAATGGGCCACTGAAGGAATGTTGGATGATGAGGGTTGCTGGCGAAGTAAAGATATGGAAAGATGGAAATTACCTATGGCCTATTTACAAACAATGGTGCAAATGACACATGGGCTGGCACATATTGGAGCTCTCGCAATTATTAAATTGCTTACACGGGTTTGGGAAAATCCTGAAATTGCTAGTACGGCTAAGAGAGTAGTGCAGACCTGTCTGATATGTTTACAGCACAATCCTGGACAAGGGACTCATACTCCTAAAGGAGGGTTCGTTCCACCTACTGCACCATTCGAAGTACTGCAAATGGATTACATCCAGCTGGAGCGCTGTAATAACCTCAAGTATGTCCTAGTGGTGGTGTGTGCCTTCAGTAAATGGATCGAGGCTTACCCTACGAAAGACAATACAGCATTGACAACAGCTAAGGTGTTGCTCAAAGAGTACTTCCCGCGCTATGGTGTTTGTAAGTTTATGTGGAATGATAATGGTCCTCATTTTATTGGGAAAGTAGTGGAGTACGTCCTGAAAGGATTGGGAATCAAGCAACGATTCCACGCTGTCTTTCATCCGCAATCAGCAGGTTTGGTAGAAAGATACAATGCAACTCTGAAGCTGAAGCTAGCAAAGATTGTGGCATCCACATCTTTGAAATGGCCGGACGCTTTGCCTTTTGGCATTGCTGTCTATTCGATCAGTGCCACATTCTCGATCTGGCCTCACACCCTATGAAGTGGTGTTTGGAAGGCCGATGAATATTTGGGGAGTTCCTAAACCTCGTTTGATACATGATGTGCCTTGTATAATGATGAACGATTATTTGGCACGATTAACAAATTATTTACTTTCTATTCATCAACAGGTTCGAGAAGCGCTCCCTGATAACTCCACTGGTGAGGCTAATGATCTTCATCCTGGGGACCACGTGATGGTCCGCGTGTTCGAGCGATCCAGCAGTTTGGAACCGAGATGGCATGGCCCTGAGCAGGTGCTGCTGGCGACTCGGACCGCAGTAAGAGTCACCAACAAGAAACGGTGGATTCATTCCAGCCATTGTCGTCGTGTTTCTCCGGATCTGGTGAGCCCTGTGGTGCTATCCGACTACAGAAAGATTTTGGATACAGAAAAGAGCCCAGCTGTTACGTCCGATGAATTGGAGGGAGCCTTCCCGGACCACACTGTTTCTGATGGAGTGAAGTACAATCTACGTCCCAGGAAATAATTTCTTTTTGCATTTTTGAACTGGTTGGTGACCGCGCTGAGGTTTGTGAAACGGAAGCCGGGAATATCAAGGGGGGGGATCAGTTCTGTCCAGTGTAGCGACACCCGTCTTGAATCTCGGAGAACAAACCAACGGCAGCCTCAGTCCAGAACCATCGTTTTTATTTTTTCGTTTAGTGTTGCTCTTGAAGATTATTGTTTTGCGAACTATGGCATCTCCTTCGACACGAAAAAGGAGAATTCTTGGTACTGTTTTGTTTGTCTTGACCATAGTGGTGATCACAGTAGTAGCTTGGACTATAGAACAATTGTTTCCTGCACGAGAACACCTACTGCCCACCACTCCAAGCCCATCTGAACATTTTCATTTTACTTTGCCTTATCATGAAGAGAGACATAGACCGACTTATTTGAATAACAGTTTTATTCAGATTTTGCATCATACTCACAACATGACCAACACATCAAATTGTTGGGTATGTGGAATGTTGCCCGGACATCAGAAGAGGGGAGGAACTCCACTCATTCCTCTCCCGTTTTCTCATAATGGTTCTTGCAATGCTTGGTACACTCTTCTTTTCACTTTACGATGGCCAACGAAAGGTGGACTACTCTTTCGATTGAACAAGATATGTTTCAATGACAAAGATGGTTATCCACAAGCTGAAGGAACTAAATTTGAATGGGAAGAATATCGTCCGGACAATGTTTCTGCACCTCGTGTCTATACGAATCAAAGACTTATAAATGTAACGAGCTTACATGTGATAACGGTTATTGATACAAAAGCAGATCTTTGTATTAGAAATAAAGGTACAATCCCTGTAGGCCGCAGCAAATGTAATATTACACTTACCTTTGATACGCCAAATGGAATTGCATTTGTAGCTTCACGTAATACATATTTCTTTTGTGGAAATAAGGGATACCATCGTCTGCCATTGGGATGGTTAGGAACATGTTACATAGCTTTTGTATTGCCACCTGTATTTATTGCTCCTCCTATGTATCACAATGATTACGTTCTGTATCATGATTTCGTTCTAAACAGAGTTAAAAGAACATTAGATTTTGATGGAATAGACCAAACTGATACCACTTCACAGCAATATGTAGATTTCAATTTGGGTTTATTTTCATTTGTAGGAGCTGCACTGAATAGCAGAAAGATAAGGCGGCTTACACGTGTGGTGGAAGCCGTCGCTAATGAAACTGCCTCTGCTTTAGGGAATATTACTGAAGAATTGCAAATTACCAGAATTGTGACGCTCCAGAACCGGATGGTTCTAGACGTGATACTAGCTGATCAGTGCGGAGCATGCCGCATTATCGGAAGTAGTTGCTGTGTGTATGTGCCAGATAATTCACCTTCCGTGTATGATTCAATTACGAAACTGCATAAGATAGCTGCTGAGATCCACCCAGAAAATGGAACATGGACCTTTTCTGGTTGGTTCTGGACCCTACTCAGTACTTGGGGTTGGAAATTATTAACCATTCTATGTATTTTTATTGGAATATTATTTTCCCTTTGCCTATGTATTCAATGTGGTCCGACAGTATGTACTGTATGTATTACAGCCTGTATCCCATCCAAACGTGCTATTATTAAGCAAGAGAAACTGGTCAACGATGAAGTGCTGAAAATAAGGGCCATCAACATTGATGACGAGAATCCTGATTACGTTCGTTATGAGGTAGCTTTTGCTAAACGCTAAAAGGGCCGTCTGTCGTGTTTTGGCAGCTCCTGAGTTAGCGTTTAGCACAGCTACACGGCCTTTTTCGTTAACTTGACCAAAACGAACGGGGGCCATTTTGGTTCCTTCTGGCTTCCATTTATATGAACACGCTACCTCGTGGTCATTGTGCCCTTTCGTCCTTTCTCAATACCCATGGTCATCTACTCTGCTCGGCAACAGGCTATTTTTAGTACTGGTCAAGCGCACATGCGCACTATGCATCAACTGGTCATCCTTTAGGAATGTTAGCACAAACTGACCAGTGCTACTGAACTCCTCCCACATGCTGGCTGTGTTCCAAAAATGACCTTATATGTACCTAAAATGTGTAACTTGTAAACGCCTACCTTTTTATTGCCATTAAACTGTATAAAAGAGGTCGCGCACTGATGTTCGGTGTGCTACTTCTTACATTACCGAAGGGTGCTGTAGGAATGTACCACCACCCCATGGGGTCCTAATAAACTTGTCTTTTGCATTTTCCAGTGTCCGTGCCAACTTCTATACTCAGGTGTTCGAGAGTTTAGCAGAGTATGTAGGCCTGATTTGAACCCAACACCACAGTTTGGTCGTAGGTTGAGGGGAAAGGGGAATTAGCCCCTGTTTCTGAGGTGCATTTTTGCCATTGGTTTACTTTGGTGGCCTGCAAGGTAGCTGTATTGCGTGTTTTTGGGAAGCTATTTGGGTGTGTTCTAGATTTTTGGGAGTGGGTTTAGGGGTCTGGGAGCACTGCTAGGAAGGTCTAATTTTGTGTCAAAATAGCACTTTGGTCGTAGGTTGAGGGGAAAGGGGAATTAGGGCCTGTTTCTGAGGTGCTTTTTTGCCATTGGCTTACATTGGAGGCATGCAAAGTAGCTGTATTGCGTGTTATTGGGAAGCTAATTAGGGGTGTTCTAGATTTCTGGGAGTGGGTTTAGAGGTCTGGGAGCACTGCTGGGAAGGTCTAATTTTGTGTCAAAATAGTAATTTGGGCGTAAATTGAGGGGAAAGGGGAATTAGGCCCTGTTTCTGAGGTGCATTTTTGCCATTGGCTTACATTGGCGCCCTACAAGGTAGCAGTATTGCGTGTTTTTGGGAAGCTATTTAGGGGTGTTCTTGATTTTTGGGAGTGGGTTTAGGGGTCTGGTAGCACTGCTGAGAAGGTCTAATTTTGTGTCAAAATAGCTGTTTGGGCGTAGGTTGAGGGGAAAGGGGAATTAGGCCTTGTTTCTGAGGTGCATTTTTGCCATTGGCTTACATTGGCGGCCTGCAAGGTAGCAGTATTGCGTATTTTTGGTGGGCAATTTGGGGGTGTTCTAGATTGTTGGGAGTGGGTTTAGGGGCCTGGGACCACTGCTGGGAAGGTCTAATTTTGTCTCAAAATAGCAGTTTGGGTGTAGGTTGAGAGGAAAGGGGAATTAGGCCCTGTTTCTGAGGTGCATTTTTGCCATTGGCTTACATTGGCGGCCTGCAAGGTAGCTGTATTGCGTGTTTTTGAGTAGCTATTTTTGGGTGTTCTAGATTGTTGGGAGTGGGTTTAGGGGCCTAGGAGCACTGATGGGAAGGTCTAATTTTGTGTCAAAATAGCAGTTTGGTCGTAGGCTGAGGGGAAAGGGGAATTAGGGCCTGTTTATGAGGTGCTTTTTGCCATTGGCTTACATTGGCGGCCTGCAAGGTAGCTGTATTGCGTGTTTTTGGGAAGCTATTTGGGGGTGTTCTAGATTTTTGGGAGTTGGTTTAGGGGTCTGGGAGAGCTGCTGGGAAGGTCTAATGTTGTGCCTAAATAGCAGTTTGGTCGTAGGTTGAGGGGAAAGGGGAATTAGCCACTGTTTCTGAGGTGCATTTTTGCCATTGGCTTACATTGGTGGCCTGCAAGGTAGCTGTATTGCGTGTTTTTGGGAAGCTATTTGGGTGTGTTCTAGATTTTTGGGAGTGGGTTTAGGGGTCTGGGAGCACTGCTGGGAAGGTCTAATTTTGTGTCAAAATAGCACTTTGGTCGTAGGTTGAGGGGAAAGGGGAATTAGGGCCTGTTTCTGAGGTGCTTTTTTGCCATTGGCTTACATTGGTGGCGTGCAAGGTAGCTGTATTGCATGTTTTTGGGAAGCTATTTGTGGGTGTTCTACATTTCTGGGAGAGGGTTTAGGGGTCTGTGAGCACAGCCGGGAAGGTCTAATTTTGTGTCAAAGTAGCAGTTTGGTCGTAACTTGAGAGGAAAGGGGAATTAGGCCCTGTTTCTGAGGCGCATTTTTGACATTGAATACATTGGCGGCCTGCAAGGTAGCTGTATTGAGTGTTTTTGGGAAGCTATTTGGGTGTGTTCTAGATTATTGGGAGTGGGTTTAGGGGTCTGGGAGCACTGCTGGGAAGGTCTAATTTTGTGTCAAAATAGCAGTTTGGGTGTAGGTTAAGGGGAAAGGGGAATTAGGCCCTGTTTCTGAGGTGCATTTTTGCCATTGGCTTACATAGGCGGCCTGCAAGGCAGCTGTATTGCGTGTTTTGGGAAGCAGTTTGGGGGTGTTCTAGATTTTTGGGAGTGGGTTTAGGGGTCTGGGAGTACTGCTGGGAAGGTCTAATCTTGTCTCAAAATAGCAGTTTGGTTGAAGGTTGAGGGGAAAAGGGAATTAGTCCCTGTTTCTGAGGTGCATTTTGACCATTGGCTTACATTGTCGGCCTGCAAAGTAGCTGTATTGCGTGTTATTGGGAAGCTATTTAGGGGTGTTCTAGATTTCTGGGAGTGGGTTTAGAGGTCTGGGAGCACTGCTGGGAAGGTCTAATTTTGTGTCAAAATAGTAATTTTGGCGTACATTGAGGGGAAAGGGGAATTAGGCCCTGTTTCTGAGGTGCATTTTTGCCATTGGCTTACATTGGCGCCCTACAAGGTAGCAGTATTGCGTGTTTTTGGGAAGCTATTTAGGGGTGTTCTTGATTTTTGGGAGTGGGTTTAGGGGTCTGGTAGCACTGCTGAGAAGGTCTAATTTTGTGTCAAAATAGCTGTTCGGGCGTAGGTTGAGGGGAAAGGGGAATTAGGCCTTGTTTCTGAGGTGCATTTTTGCCATTGGCTTAAATTGGCGGCCTGCAAGGTAGCAGTATTGCGTATTTTTGGTGGGCAATTTGGGGGTGTTCTAGATTGTTGGGAGTGGGTTTAGGGGCCTGGGACTACTGCTGGGAAGGTCTAATTTTGTCTCAAAATAGCAGTTTGGGTGTAGGTTGAGAGGAAAGGGGAATTAGGCCCTGTTTCTGAGGTGCATTTTTGCCATTGGCTTACATTGGCGGCCTGCAAGGTAGCTGTATTGCGTGTTTTTGAGTAGCTATTTTTGGGTGTTCTAGATTGTTGGGAGTGGGTTTAGGGGCCTAGGAGCACTGCTGGGAAGGTCTAATTTTGTGTCAAAATAGCAGTTTGGTCGTAGGTTGAGGGGAAAGGGGAATTAGGGCCTGTTTATGAGGTGCTTTTTGCCATTGGCTTACATTGGCGGCCTGCAAGGTAGCTGTATTGCGTGTTTTTGAGAAGCTATTTGGGGGTGTTCTAGATTTTTGGGAGTTGGTTTAGGGGTCTGGGAGAGCTGCTGGGAAGGTCTAATGTTGTGCCTAAATAGCAGTTTGGTCGTAGGTTGAGGGGAAAGGGGAATTAGCCACTGTTTCTGAGGTGCATTTTTGCCATTGGCTTACATTGGTGGCCTGCAAGGTAGCTGTATTGCGTGTTTTTGGGAAGCAATTTGGGTGTGTTCTAGATTTTTGGGAGTGGGTTTAGGGGTCTGGGAGCACTGCTGGGAAGGTCTAATTTTGTGTCAAAATAGCACTTTGGTCGTAGGTTGAGGGGAAAGGGGAATTAGGGACTGTTTCTGAGGTGCTTTTTTGCCATTGGCTTACATTGGTGGCGTGCAAGGTAGCTGTATTGCATGTTTTTGGGAAGCTATTTGTGGGTGTTCTACATTTCTGGGAGAGGGTTTAGGGGTCTGTGAGCACAGCCGGGAAGGTCTAATTTTGTGTCAAAATAGCAGTTTGGTCGTAACTTGAGAGGAAAGGGGAATTAGGCCCTTTTTCTGAGGCGCATTTTTGACATTGAATACATTGGCGGCCTGCAAGGTAGCTGTATTGCGTGTTTTTGGGAAGCTATTTGGGTGTGTTCTAGATTATTGGGAGTGGGTTTAGGGGTCTGGGAGCACTGCTGGGAAGGTCTTATTTTGTGTCAAAATAGCAGTTTGGGCGTAGGTTAAGGGGAAAGGGGAATTAGGCCCTGTTTCTGAGGTGCATTTTTGCCATTGGCTTACATAGGCGGCCTGCAAGGCAGCTGTATTGCGTGTTTTGGGAAGCAGTTTGGGGGTGTTCTAGATATTTGGGAGTGGGTTTAGGGGTCTGGGAGTACTGCTGGGAAGGTCTAATCTTGTCTCAAAATAGCAGTTTGGTTGAAGGTTGAGGGGAAAAGGGAATTAGTCCCTGTTTCTGAGGTGCATTTTGACCATTGGCTTACATTGTCGGCCTGCAAAGTAGCTGTATTGCGTGTTATTGGGAAGCTATTTAGGGGTGTTCTAGATTTCTGGGAGTGGGTTTAGGGGTCTGGGAGCACTGCTGGGAAGGTCTAATTTTGTGTCAAAATAGCAATTTGGGCGTAAATTGAGGGGAAAGGGGAATAAGTCCCTGTTTCTGAGGTGCATTTTTGCCATTGGCTTACATTGGCGCCCTACAAGGTAGCAGTATTGCGTGTTTTTGGGAAGCTAGTTAGGGGTGTTCTTGATTTTTGGGAGTGGGTTTAGGGGTCTGGTAGCACTGCTGGGAAGGTCTAATTTTGTGTCAAAATAGCTGTTTGGGCGTAGGTTGAGGAGAAAGGGGAATTAGGCCTTGTTTCTGAGGTGCATTTTTGCCATTGGCTTACATTGGCGGCCTGCAAGGTAGCAGGATTGCGTAATTTTGGTGGGCTATTTGGGGGTGTTCTAGGTTGTTGGGAGTGGGTTTAGGGGCCTGGGAGCACCGCTGGGAAGGTCTAATTTTGTCTCAAAATAGCAGTTTGGGCGTAGGTTGAGGGGAAAGGGGATATAGGACCTGTTTCTGAGGTGCATTTTTGCCATTGGCTTACACTGGCGGCCTGCAAGGTAGCTGTATTGCGTGTTTTTGAGTAGTTATTTTTGGGTGTTCTAGATTGTTGGGAGTGGGTTTAGGGGCCTATGAGCACTGCTGGGAAGGTCTCATTTTGTGTAAAAATAGCAGTTTGGTCGTAGGTTGAGGGGAAAGGGGAATTAGGGCCTGTTTATGAGGTGCTTTTTTGCCATTGGCTTACATTGGCGGCCTGCAAGGTAGCAGTATTGCGTGTTTTCGGGAAGCTATTTGGGGGTGTTCTAGATTTTTGGGAGTTGGATTAGGGTTCTGGCAGAGCTGCTGGGAAGGTCTAATCTTGTGCCTAAATATCAGTTTGGTCGTAGGTTGAGGGGAAAGGGGAATTAGGGCCTGTTTCTGAGGTGCTTTTTTGCCATTGGCTTACTTTGGTGGCCTGCAAGGTAGCTGTATTGCGTGTTTTTGGGAAGCTATTTGGGTGTGTTCCAGATTTTTGGGAGTGGGTTTAGGGGTCTGGGAGCACTGCTGGGAATGTCTAATTTTGTGTCAAAATAGCACTTTGGTCGTAGGTTGAGGGGAAAGGGGAATTTGGGCCTGTTTCTGAGGTGCTTTTTTGCCATTGGCTTACATTGGTGGCGTGCAAAGAAGCTGTATTGCGTGTTATTGGGAAGCTATTTAGGGGTGTTCTAGATTTCTGGGAGTGGTTTAGAGGTCTGGGAGCACTGCTGGGAAGGTCTAATTTTGTGTCAAAATAGTAATTTGGGCGTAAATTGAGGGGAAAGGGGAATTAGGCCCTGTTTCTGAGGTGCATTTTTGCCATTGGCTTACATTGGCGCCCTACAAGGTAGCAGTATTGCGTGTTTTTGGGAAGCTATTTAGGGGTGTTCTTGATTTTTGGGAGTGGGTTTAGGGGTCTGGTAGCACTGCTGGGAAGGTCTAATTTTGTGTCAAAATAGCTGTTTGGGCGTAGGTTGAGGGGAAAGGGGAATTAGGCCTTGTTTCTGAGGTGCATTTTTGCCATTGGCTTACATTGGCGGCCTGCAAGGTAGCAGTATTGCGTATTTTTGGTGTGCAATTTGGGGGTGTTCTAGATTGTTGGGACTGGGTTTAGGGGCCTGGGAGCACTGCTGGGAAGGTCTAATCTTGTCTCAAAATAGCAGTTTGGTTGAAGGTTGAGGGGAAAAGGGAATTAGTCCCTGTTTCTGAGGTGCATTTTGACCATTGGCTTGCATTGTCGGCCTGCAAAGTAGCTGTATTGCGTGTTTTTGGGAAGCTATTTAGGGGTGTTCTAGATTTCTGGGAGTGGGTTTAGGGGTCTGGGAGCACTGCTGGGAAGGTCTAATTTTGTGTCAAAATAGCAATTTGGGCGTAAATTGAGGGGAAAGGGGAATTAGGCCCTGTTTCTGAGGTGCATTTTTGCCATTAGCTTACATTGGCGCCCTACAAGGTAGCAGTATTGCGTGTTTTTGGGAAGCTATTTAGGGGTGTTCTTGATTTTTGGGAGTGGGTTTAGGGGTCTGGTAGCACTGCTGGGAAGGTCTAATTTTGTGTCAAAATAGCTGTTTGGGCGTAGGTTGAGGGGAAAGGGGAAATAGGCCTTGTTTCTGAGGTGCATTTTTGCCATTGGCTTACATTGGCGGCCTGCAAGGTAGCAGTATTGCGTATTTTTGGTGGGCAATTTGGGGGTGTTTTTTTATTTATTTATTTATTTATTTTTAATCCTCATATTGCGATATCGGTGTGATTTCGGAGTATCAGGTGTCTGCCTCTAGTTTCTATCCGGTACTGCCCCTCGGTCTCTCTTGTTTGGGGAGTTTCATCATCCTCTTGATGATCTTTAGAGGAGTTTCCTTTGCCCGTTACATACCATTACCTCTGATTTTGGAGCTGGGGGAGATAGTCGCTTTGACTACTCAACAAGTATCATACTTGTCTACCAAAGCGTGTATCGCTTTAATCATAGGACTGGTGATTTGATCTTACTTAGGGTTTACCAACAAGATCTTACTTAGGGTTTAAGAAATTTTCAAAACTTTCCCAGAACTTAAATCTCTTACATGTGTTTCCCTTCCTATCGAGTTTATTAATTCTTATGGCCGAGTTCAACCAATCTGCATGCATTGGACTGGTAGACCCTATCCATTTAATGCAAATTTCCCTCCTTGCAAGTACTATCAAAACAAAAAGAAGATTTTCTTGCCTTTTTGTGAGCCCCCCTCCGTTTACTGTGTCTTCAATCCCAAACAGGGTAAGGGTGGTACTTACAGTTAGTTGCTTGGTCAGGATAGTGCTCAAGGTCTTACCAACTTCGTCCCAGTATTCTTTCAATTGGGGGCAGTTTTTAAACATGTGGATATCATCTGCCTTTTCTTCTCCACATTTTGGGCATTTTTTTATTCCTGCGTTCTTAAACTTGGAAAGCTTTCTTGGTGTCCAGTAAGCCCGATGAATTGTAAAGAAATGGTTCCTTTTCAGAGCCGCAGATTTCAGAGTGGACCAGCATTTTTCCACGGATTTTTCCCAGATTAAGTCTAGGTCCGCTATTGGTAGATCTTTCCCCCAAATTTGTACTTCTATATTGGGGTTTGTATCATTAGCATTTATCAGAGCCCAGTACCATTTAGCTACTTTTTTTGGTACTTTTGTTGTTTTAACCATTTCTTTTTCCATTTTTTCATTTCCATTGTTGTTATTTGGTAGTGTCTTAGACCAGCTTAGGATTTGGTAAAATTTAAATTTGGATAGTGTATTGTTTGTCAACTCTTGAAACTCTGACCATGATTTCAGAAGGGTCTTGTGGGGGAAGATGGCGGCTGGGTAAGGAGCTCAGTCGGAGAGCTCCCGGTTCACCCGTGATTCTAAAAGGATATGTAGCGATTGAAAAGCACCCACAAAACGGAGAAGCTTATGGGTGAACAGAACCACGAAAGTATATGCTGATAAGCGTTATGAGAGTACCATAAGAGTGGGAGACAAAGATTGGGGACCCGCTTACCTGCAATACGGCCTTTTTGAAATGGTATGTGGCTCTGGTCCGTTTTTACCCCCACTTGAATGCGGAAAACCAAGGGAAGTTCTGAGCCGATGCTGGACGCATGGTGGGTTGCAGAGAGCGGAAACGACTCCCGCGGGCGGCGAGCACCGTCTGGGGCTCACGGAGGCACTCGGAAATACTGGTGAAAGCGGCAGATCTTGGCGGCGATCAGAACGTGGTGTCAAGGCGGGGGAGCAATCTAATCTCTGGAGCACCGCAGCAGAGGCAAAGACGCGCTGTTGTCGCGCCTCCGGAAGACTGAATTTTCAGTTCCGGGGCACGAGCGGGAGAGTCAGAGTCAATCTCCGGCAATACACTGAGGCACACAGTGGTAGTAGCGGAGTCGGATCAGTTTCGGTTTTAAGTTCGAGCCGAGGGATTTCAAACTGGAGCACTCAGAACAGGGAGTCAAACACCAAGGCTCGAGGGTGTTGGGGCTTTGAAGAACTCAGAGCTGGTTCATTTTGCAACCAAAATGGAAACCACATGGGCATTAATAAAATTGCTCTAACAAGGAGGATTCAGATAACAGATAAAGCTACCAATATAACGCCAGAGAGAACGTCAGAGAGCATTATAAACATCCAAAATAATCTAAACATTGCACATAACTGCCAAATTCAGAATTCGAAATCTAAAATGCTAACTATCCACCTGCTTATGAGTAAATGTGTAAAAATAGCAAAGGAGGGCAAAGAGGAGGCGCAGCAAAACTTAGGGGGGGAGTCTTAAAGTTTCAGATCCAGATCTTGTGAGGACCAAGGAAACATTAGAGTCTCAGCAAGTGAAAAGACAAGACAGACAAGTAGTATCTTCTTACAGCTTGCGCAACAGAAACTTCCTAAGGCAAGAGCAATACCCCAAAGGTATTTCACCAAGGGAGAGCAAGAAAAGGCAGAAAACTCAAGTAAAAGAATACACCAAGAGTACTTTAGAGAACGGCAAACAGGTCACCTCACTGAGGTCTAAAATAAAAGTGACTCCCTCACTAAGAAGCTACTTTAAAGTACAAGAGCAGGGGCTACTAACAGAGACTCAGGCTCTCGTGCAGGAACAGTCCCCTTCGGAAATTCTGAGGGGGGATAGAGAGGATACCATCAAACACACGAATACTTCTTCTTTGCAAAAAACAAATTCTCAGATGCCCATCCTAACTGACGAAATAGCTTCGGGCGGCGCGAAGAAAGGGAAAAAAAACATTAATAAGAAGAAGATCAAATTAAAAACAAAGTGTTTGGAAGACATGTGGAAATCTAACAAGGGAAGTGAAACAGCAGAAGGAGCCGAGGTTCAGAAAGCACACATGGCGGAGGGGGGTGTGGAGCCTTCTGTTGAAGCAGCATACAAGCCCACAGAGAACGAGAATGAGGGAGAGAATGATGCCAGATCACTAGGGAGTCCCAAAGAAACTTCGAAAAATCATACAGACGAGCTCCTAGAGAAGATATGGGCAGAAATGAAAGAGAAATTCTCTATATCAGAAGCGAAACAAGATAAAATCCAGGAAGTGTGCGAAAAACTGGACAATAAGTTGAACGCCCTGGGAGATAGAGTTACGGCAGTAGAGAGTGAAGTTGTTGCCCTGGACAAAAGGGTAGAAAAGAACAGGCAAGAAATAAACTCCCTAAGGTTAGAAAACAAAAGTATGAACGAAAAGATGGAGTCCTTAGAAAACCAGGCGAGAAAAAACAATATCAGGATCTTGAATGTGCCCGAGAACCAGGAGGGTCAAGACATTAAGATGTTTGTAGTAGCATTATTGGCAGAAAACTTCCCATGGGCGGATAAAACAACTCTGGAAGAAGACATACAAAGAGTACATAGGGATCCCTTTGGAAAGAACAAGGAAAGGAAAACCCCAAGGAAGATTTTAGTCAATTTTAAAACGTATGTGCTGAAGGACAAGATCTTGGGAGAGGCACTGAAAAAGGGAACCTACAACAAAGACAGTTGGACTTTTAGAATAAGGTCCGACATGTCAAAGGCTTCCCAGACCAGGCAGTGGGAACTGGGAAATCTAATGTCAGAACTCCAAGGACTAGGCGCCACGGTGCAGATGAAATTTCCACCTTCACTTCGTATAATGTGGCGGAATAAAATGCGAAACATAAAAGAGCCAGAAGAGGTGAAAGCCCTCATAGAACTAATGAGAGATCAAATGCGGTCGGAGGAACCACAGAAATAAATGAACACACTTAAAAGACCTAGTCTACATAAAAAACCCCCAATGGAAAAAGACACATAAGCAAAATATAATTAAGTTTAAAGTTTAAAACTAGAAGGTGCTTTGCAATCAAAAAAAACCTTTTTTTCGTATAAAGGAAAGAATCACGGGGACGGGAAGCCAAAAGGGTTACGAAGATAACCGAAGGAAAAGAAGATGGAGGCTTCCCCGGGGAGGGTAACGTAAAATCACAATCAAGAAAACAAAAAATCACACGATAAAGGGTGGGGAGCAAAATAGGGATAAAAACAAAAAAATCCTCATTTGCGAGAGTACAGGCAAGGATAAAATGGAGTTACATTTCAGAAACAAAAAGGTAACGCTGGTGCTGAAGTGCGTTAACAACATGAATAGAAACAATGGGAAGTGCAAGTAGAGTCGTTAAAATATTATCGTGGAATGTAAATGGCCTGAGGACAAAGAGTAGGAGGAACAAAATTCTGGAATACATCAGAACAGCAGAAAGTGAAATCATAATACTACAAGAGACCCACCTTTTGAAAGAAGAATGGGATCAAATAATTAAGAACGTATGGTGGATAGATTCCCATGTATGCACCACACAACACTGCAATATCAAGGGAATTGCGATAATTTTCAAAAAATCACTAAAAGCAGTTGTAACCTCCACAGAAGTAGACAGTAAAGGCAGATGGGCTACAGCCAGCATAAAAATTGGCAATACTCCCCTTACGATTGCAGGCTACTATGGACCAAACCTCGATGACGCTGACCCCCTGAAAAAACTGTATTCGCAGCTACTTTTAGCCACTTCTCCCATAATACTGGGCGGTGACTTTAACCTAGTGATGGATATAAGTCTAGACAGATCACCACCTGGGAAACAGGCCAACTTGAAAAAAATGAGAGAGTGGATTGGGATCTATAAAAAAGATCTCGACCTAGTCGTCATTTGGAGAAAAAAAGGAGAAAAAATGCATCCTTTCACCCTGCATAATAAAAAGCTAGGGCATAAGTCAAGGATTGACTACTTTTGGATCAGCAGCGAACTCACAGAGAACGTCAAAAAAGTATCGCACCTACCAGCTCTTTTGTCCGACCATTCGGCTGTGCAAATACAACTACAGGTCACAGCAAAAGAAATGGAAAGAAGATTCACAGTAGAGAGGACCTTGCTACAAGATGAACATATAATAAGTGAACTGGAAACTGAAACAAAACATTTCTTTGAATTAAATGCCATAGGTACCACAAAACAAATAACATGGGATGCTTTCAAAGCTATTCTAAGAGGTAAACTGCTGAGTCTAGGGGCTCGCAAAAATAAGCAATTAAAGCAAGAGATCTCAGATCTGGAAAACAACATTCACTCTTTAGACATCGCCATTTCCAACGAACGAGAAGAAGGCAGGAAACAAGAACTTCTCCTACAAAAACAGCATCAGGAGGATAAAATTAAAGAGGTCTTGGAAGAAAAATTAAGAAAGAAATGGGACTCTAGCAAACTAGCAAAGCATGAATATGGTGAGGGCTGCGGAAAGTGGTTGGCATGGAAACTTAAAACTGACTTAGTCAGAAACAAAGTGAGAAGTATAACTCAAGATGATCAAACAGGGCAAAACTCCGATGAAAACATCATTAGGCAAGAATTCTGTAAATTCTTTAAAGAGCTTTATACGGAACCCGCAAGATCCGTTGATTAATTCCTACTTGGAAGATGTTCCACTCCTAAAACTTACGGAGGAAGAAAAGGAAGATCTGAACAAAGAAGTCCAAGAAGGCGAAGTGGCCGATGCCATCAAAAGTCTAAAAAAAGGAAAAGCAGCGGGACCGGACGCTTTACCGTACGAACTATATCTGGCATTAAGAGATATTCTACTTCCACATATTACAGAATTAATCAATATAATTCTTAAACAGCACGAAGCCATACCAGATTCCTGGAATGATGCTATAATTACAATTATTCTAAAACCAGGAAAAGACCCAGCCAGATGCGAATCATACCGCCCGATTTCACTGCTGAACGCAGATTATAAAATCTTTACTAAAATCATGGCATCGCGATTGGGGAAAGTACTGCCGAAACTGCTGCATCAAGATCAAAAAGGGTTCGTCAAAGGGAGGAATTTGCACAAAATCACACAACAACTTTTAACTGCAATAGATATCGCAATTAACGAAAAAAACTCCTCTCACTATACTCACTGTTGATGCCGCAAAGGCTTTTGACAGGGTCAATTGGGCCTTCCTAGAGAAAGTTATGGTCAAAAATAACATTGGACTAACTTTTATAAATATGGTAAAGCAAATATACAAAGCTCCAAGATCCAAGGTTTTAATAAATGGTAATCTCACGGAAAATATAAGGATAAGCAGAGGAACGAGGCAGGGTTGCCCACTCTCACCTTTACTCTTCAATTTGTATATTGAACCACTAGCGAACAAACTAAGAAATAGTAAAGAAATCACTCCATTTAAGCATCACACGTGGGAGAAGATAATCGCCTTATATGCGGATGACTTAATGATTTTTACAGACGATTACCTAAGAGCGAAAAAGACAATAGAAGAAACAATAGGAGCATTTGGGAAAGTTTCAGGATACCTGGTAAACCAAACAAAAACAGAGATTATGACTTGGAACACCCGATTTAAAAGTCACAACATAAAAAATGAAATCAGATACCTAGGAATCCTAGTGAATCAAGACATAGAAAAGATCTCGCAACGCAACTTGACCAAGGTAGCCGGAGAAGTAAGGAAACTGCTCAAGACATGGACATCCTTACCATTAAGTCTGATTGGGAGATCAAACATAGTCAAGATGACCATGAGGTACTGGGTTTTTAAGAACCGGCAAAGAACCGGCAACCCAGCGGTGCCAGGGGATCAACACACCAGAGACCTCGGGTTCTCCTGAGTCAGACCTACAGAAACTTCAGAGTCTTCCAGGTGGAGTCAAAGATTCGTTTATTGGCTGCAACCAAGGTGACAGGGTCCTAGAAGTACAAAACAAGTATATTCAGGAGACTGCACACTTTTACAAAGTCAGGCTTCTCTTCTTATACATAGTATTCAGCCTTGGGCACGACATTCCTTGGATTCGTGGTATTTCATTTACGGTTACTGATTACAAAAGAAAAGCAGAGTCATAATGACATGTACATATTTCACGTCGTGCTGCCCATAACAAATCATCAGGCAAGGCCCAACATTTCATCAGATATCGCTGGACCCCTAATAAAAATGGTCACCTCCTCATCATAAAGCAAGTGAAGAAAAGGAGTGGAGAAAGATGTGAGCGAGATATGGCAGGTGTGCGCGCTGAAATGGTTTTATGACTGGTTGAGCCTAGATGCTATCTTGCTCGGCCACTGGGAGGGGACTGACCTAACGAGTCCTGCCTGGGGCAATGGTTCTAACTTGTACTGGGGTCAGGAAGAAGTCGATTAAGGAGTATGTGTCCTTGTGGAATCAAATCAACTGGATTAAGGCCTATGTAAAGGGCAACATGCAGCTAAGGGTTTTAGAAGGTAAATGACGATTTCAAGGTGACATCGTCACTCGAATGCGCCGAAAATACATGTACTTGATGTACTCGTCATTCTCGGTCTTTTGATACCAAATTCGTTCTATTTCGACGAAGTTTTTATTCTCGAGTCTAGTACTATTATATGAATCCAGATTTTTCAGTACCACAGACCCTCCTTTTGCCCTAACATAGGGAATTAATCTATCCTCATGTTAATCTGAGTCCAGATCTATATTTTTAAAGTCATTGAGATGTTGCTGCAACATCATTCTAGTGCTGAGCTCATGTCCTGACACAGGTTTCCTTACACATAATGTAGCGCAGAGGCCACATATTGCAGGAGCACACTGTATGCATAGACAGAACAGGAAAAGAATGGCTAAGACCATCCCAATGACCATCAAAATTTTCCATCCCCAGGCAGATATCAGTCCCCAGAACCATCCCATTAATGACCAATCTCCTTTATCCACATGAATAGATTCGGAAATTTTATGTAGTTTGGAGATGGCCCCGTATACTGTTGGAGCATTATCTGGAATAAAAATGCAACAACTGGACTGGATCAATTTGCATACTCCACCTCGGTCCGCAAGTATTACATCCAAAGCAACCCGGTTCTGAAGGGTCATAAGTCGATCCGACTGGAGCTCAGCAGTCAGGTTACTAAGGGCACCAGCAGTTTCAATCACGGTGTATTCAACTACCCTTGTCAATTGCCTAATGTTTCTGCTGTTAACCATGGGTCCCCAGAACGGCAGAAACCCAAATGCAAAATCACCAAATTCTTGACCTGTAGTGTCTTCTTTACTCAAGACACCTCTAACTACCCTTGTCCGATGGTAATCCGCCGCTGCTGTGTAGGTGGGAGGTAACAGGAATGAAACAAAACATGAGCCCGAGAAGTCAGGGGGCAACCATGTATAGGCTCTATCGTGGCAGATGAAATAAGTGCCCTTAGCTGCTAAAAACGGCAGGGGAAGTCTGGGATCCAAAAACGTAGGTTTCTGTACAGACACTCTTCCCAAGCTGAGCTCTGGGATTCCTACCAATGCCTTGCAGACACAGGTGACCTTGATGGGGTATGATCCAGATAGGGGACGATCTTTTGGCTTGCTGCTTTTCACTTAAGGTAGTGCCATATCCGGTCACGTTCCAACCTACATATGCAAGTATCTCATCATCCGGGGTATCTTCGTAAGAAGTTACTTCCTTGATCATGTCAACTATACCCTTGACTAGGGCGCTAGTCTTGAGGTTATCTTTTACAGAACGTAGGGGTTGGATTTCTCGTGCATATATGAACATTGTCCTATATGCCCATACTGACCATTGTGACTAAATGGCAGGACCAGATAGGGGATACCTCTATCCGTGGTGTGGGGCATGAGACCACACACCCAACAGTTGGTTGTGTTCATTACAAGTTGGTGTTGGTGCAATAACTGAACGAAAGAGTTATTAATGAACTCTAATCTCCTATTTGATTCGTGGTCAGGAAAAGGGTGGAAAGAATGAGAGGGAACAGTAGGAGGAGGTATGGGTGATGTAGTGGGCGCAAATGTCACATGAAAAGAGAACAAAACATAGCTTATCAAAAAGACCATTACGCTAAATAGCATAAAAATACACATTATTATAAAATTTCTCTTCGTTACTGTTTTCAAAAGTCTCTGCTTAAAGTTCATTTATTTGGCAGGCCTCTCCACATCAGGAAACTCCATCCTCTCTAAGGTGCTGCCCGCGGTGGTAGGTTGTTTCTGCTAAAGGATGCTTCTGTCAGTCTAGGGCAGCTCCCTTGGACCAACTGGAACCAGCGACCTATCGTCGTCAGCTGCACCCAAAAGTCTTTAATCAACCGCGACCCTAGCAGCGGAACCCGGATGGCGGTTCGAAAAAACAAAAATAAGCAAGTTACCTAGATGGGAGAATCTGCACTTTCAAAAATAGGATTTGGGAAAAACACACAATTTTTTATTAGTCCACAGGTTTTTTCTCGGATCATAAAATAAATCACTTTTACTTTAGTCTGTTTTTCTTGGTCGTAAATTGTAGCGTCTTTTCCCGGGTACTGTCTGGTCCAGAAACAGTAGCTCAGGTTCCACAGAGTTCAATTGTTCTGGTGGTGGCGTAGTGTCTTGAAGAATGTTCCCACTTTCGTAATCAGGATTAGCTTCTTTTACACGTTTTGTGCGCTCTGAGTCAGTGCCTCCTTTCCGGACCCATTGGTCATGTGGCAGAGGGAAGGGTATCTTCTTACAATAGATCCCGTGGACCCAATTGGCCTTCCCCTCCACTCTAACAGTCGACCTTGTAGACAGGAGGACGAGGTGAGGCCCGGTCCACCTGGGCTGGTCGTTTCTTATTCTCCGGAAATTCCGGACCAACACCCAGGAACCGGGGTCAATGGAGTGATCCGGTGTCTCAGAGACCGGAGGCAAGGTGTTGTGGACCTGTTGATACAAAACACGCAATTTAGCCGTCAAGTCATACAAATAGTCAAGCAAAATTGGGTGTTGCAGCTCGCTAAACTTCGTGGGCCTAGGCACTCCCCATATGTTGGCTGGCCGACCAAAGATTATTTCGTAGGGGCTGAATTTCATTCGCGAATGCACAGTCATTCTGGTGGATAGGAGTGCTAAGGGTAGAGCGTCAGGCCATTTAAGACCTGTGCTTGCTTGGATTTTGGCCAATTTACGTTTAAGCGTGCCATTGTAACATTCCACTAATCCAGCTGATTGGGGGTGATTTGCAGCGTGAAACTTCTGCCTAATGCCTAGCCCTTCACACACTCTTTTCATCACACAACCCACAAATTCACTTCCGTTGTCCGACCAGACCATTCTAGGCATTCCGAACCTGGGGAAGAACTCTTTCACAAGGGCTTTCGCTGTGGACAAGGCAGTATTGTCCCTTAGGGGATAGGCTTCTACCCATCTTGTGAAGGCACAAACAACCACGAGCACATATTTTAAGCTGTTGCACCTCTCCATGTGTATGAAATCTAGCTGCAAAACCTCGAACGGATACGTAGGAGGTGCAAAATGACCAGCTGGAGTTGGGGTTCCCCTACCAGGATTGTGCTTCAGGCATACCATGCAATTCTTGACGACATTCTCTGCACACTTGGGAATCCCTGAATTCTTCCACACTGGGGCCAACAACTCGCAAATCCCTTTCGCGCTGATATGGGCCATCCCATGAGCCATTGTAACCACTGCAGGCACATATGCATCGGGTAACAACCATCTCTGTCGCTCTGTCGATTCAGTCCAACAACCATTTGCATCCATTCTCCCTGTACTTTATTTCCACATGCTTAACTCTTTCTCCGTGGCCTCAGCTTGGATGGACTTTACACTTTCTATCGTGTCTTCACATATTCCAACATCACCAGTCCATCTTTCTGGGCTCACAACATACATTCGGCTCATCATATTCTTTGCAGTTTCCTTAGCAGTTTCATCAGCAAATGCATTTCCACGACCAACATCATCAGTCACTTTCTTGTGTGCACTACATTTCACGACCGCTACTTTCAGGGGCAACGTCAGTGATTCAAGAAGCTCATTCACCAACTGACCATGCTGAATCTTAGCTCCATGCGAAGTCAGGAACCCACGTTCTCTCCACAATCGTCCAAAACTGTGAGCCACTCCAAAGGCATACTGGCTGTCGGTATAGACAGTCACTTTCATTCCTTTGGATAACACACATGCTCTCGTCAGTGCCACGAGTTCAGCGGCTTGAGCTGAACCATGTGGTATTCGCGCAGTTTCAACGATTGTGTGCAAAGTTGTGACAGCATATGCGGTAGTCACATTACCATTTGGGAGTTTAAAGCATGAACCATCTACCCACAATGTACCATCACATTCAGCAAGAGGAGTGTCGAATAAATCAACTCTCCCTTTCGTCTCTTCCTCTGTTCTGAGGAAACAATCGTGCTGTTCTGAAGCATCTGATTCCTCAGCAATTGGTAACAATGTGGCTATGTTTAAGGTACTGCACCTTTTTATGTGCACGTGGCTCGCTAGTAGCGTCAATTCATAACTGGTCAGTCGAGCGCTAGTTAAGTGCTGTGTCTTTGTCCTATTTAACAATGTCTCTACCGAATGCGGGACCATCACGATTAGTGTATTATTCATTACTAGTCCTGCAGACTGTCGAATAGAAACAGCTGCTGCTGCTGTGGCCCTTAAACAACTTGGCAACGCTCTTGCTACCGGATCCAAAGTTGACGAAAAATAGGCGCATGGCCGCTGTCTATCTCCGTATAACTGAGTCAGTACGGACAATGCACAGCCCTCCTTCTCGTGGACATATAATGTGAAAGGCTTACTGTAGTTGGGGTTACCTAACACAGGAGCCGAACATAATGCTGTGCGTAATTCGAGAAAACTTTTCTGACACTCGTCAGACCAAGGAATGGGATTGGGTGTATTTTTGCACGTTAGTGTCAATAAGGGTTTGGCTAATAGTGAAAAATTTGGAATCCACTGTCTACAGTACGATGTTATGCCCAAGAAAGCGCGTACTTCTCTCTGCATTCTTGGCACATGCAAATTTGCTATTGCCTGAATTCTTTCTGGGGTCAGTTTCCTCCCCTCCTTCGATAAGAGATGACCTAAGTAGGTCACTTCTTGTCGGCAATATTGAAGTTTGGAAAGTGACACCTTGTGATGCAGGTCACATAGATGACGCAGTAACGTCAACGTGGCCATTTTACAAATTTCCTCAGTATCTGCAGCGATGAGTAAATCGTCCACGTACTGTACGAGGGTGGAACCTTTGGGCAAAGCCATTGTGTCAAGCTGACTTTTCAGTGCTTGACTGTATATTGAGGGGCTTTCACAGTAGCCTTGAGGGGCGCGCTTAAAGCGGAAGCTGCGACCACCTAAACTAAAGGAAAAAATATCCCTGCTTTCCTCAGCAATCGGGATACTGAAGAAGGCATTCTTCAGGTCAATCACCGAAAACCAGGAGGCAGATGCTGGAATCATCGTCAATAAAGTTGTAATGTCGGGGACAACTGGGAATTGTGGCACTACTATCTTATTTACTTCTCTAAGATCAATCACGAATCTATACACAGGTGGCTGAGAAAGGTCAGTTAGTTTTAAAACAGGCAGAACAGGACTATTGCAAACATTTCCTCGTGTTTCTTCAATTACGTCTTTTTCAATCAACTCGTAAACAATCGCTAGCAAAGCTTTTTCGCCCTCATTGGATATTCGGTATTGGGGAATTCGTGGCATTTTGACATTCGACTTCAATGTTACAACATATGGTGGAATTTCTAAGAGACCTACATCATTCGGACCAGTAGCCCAAAGAATATCTGGGAGAAGTGCCAATTCTGCTGGAAGTGCATCTCTTGACAAATACATGGGAGAAACCACTTTCTTACCTAAAGTAAGTTGTACTCCTGAGGGGGAACAGTACAAAGTTGCATACAATCTTTTCAGTAAATCTAATCCTAGCAAATTTTCACCACAACCTGTTGTCAAAATAAGGGGTGCTTCGAATTCACAAGGACCAACAGAAAGAGATAACGGGTCAGAAATCGGATTTCTAACCGGGGCGCCAGAAAAACCTACGGAAACATTCATTTCGCCAGACAAAGGTGCGCCAGGGAGTTTGGAGTGCATAATAGAACTCTTTGTAGCACCAGTATCCAGCAGAAAAGGTTCTGACACACCCGATGTAATCACCTCAACGTAAGGTCCACTCTGATCTACTGGAACTGAAACAACTCCCTCTCCTTGTCTAAGGCTGTCCTAGCAATCGTTATTCTCCCACTGCTCATTTTCTGTGTAATACTCATCAACGTAGTATTGAGCTGTCCTGTCAGATACGTTATTTTGCTGATCAAACCTGTTCATAGAGTTTTGCGGTGGAAGGGGACGTGCGTCCTGAGGGGCGTTTCCACGCCCTCTACCTCTAGGCGCTTGCTGACTACCACGACCTCTTACGCCAGAAAATCCATTTGCGCGTTGTGGTAGGGCAGGACAGTCATATTTGTAATGACCCTCTTGTTTGCAGTATAAACACTGATTAGGACCTACGCGGTTTTGATTGTAATCGAATCTCTGCAAGTTCCTCGGAGGCTGCTGAAAAGTGTTCTAATAGTGATTCGGACCATTATTATTTTTATTACCACCACCACGTGGCGGATAGGCTTGCTGTATCAAAACCTTCGTTTTGAGTTCTCTAGTTTTCTTCTCTACTTTATCTTTCTCATCTTTGTCTCTATTCTTGTAGTACTGTGCGGTAGCTAGTATCTGGGCTGAAGATGAGACTGCCCAAGAACTTTCCGAATCCTTTAATTTCCTACACAAATCTGGAAGCAGATTGTGCACAAATTTATCGACAAACAATCTCTGACCACCTTCTGTGGTCATATCCTGACCGCTGTGGTCAATGAATGTTTCTTCAAATCTGGTGAAGAAATCTGAAACAGTTTCTTCTTTCTTCTGCTTGCATGCAGATAACTTATCCCAATTTACGCGTATTGCAGGCATTATCGTTTTCATGTAATCTATTATTCTACCAGGTAGTTCCGCTATCAGAGGCTCAGGCTTGGCACCACCGACTTGTCGAGCATCCGTAGCAGTAATATTAGCCCACGTGTCACCTAATTCTTGGTCATGATCTACATGACGAATTTTTCCCCATAACGGTTGTGGAACAACGTTCCCGAATAACATATCGATATCAGCCAAATTCATTATACATGACCCAGCAGTTTGCGACAATTCTTTATAGTACCCTGCAGGATTTTTACGCGGATCTGGTAGCGTTTGTTTGAGTGCTAAAACTTCAGCTCGCTTCCATGGGACGTGTACCCATACGCGGTGAAAGTGTGGCAGAATAGGTGGGACAGCTGTCGCGTCACCCTCTCTCCACTGTGGGGGAACTTCTCTCATAGGGTATTGTCGTGCCTTTTTCCTACTAGATGTACTAGATTCCGATGGTGACCCAGAACTGCTTCCCTTACTTCGATATGATAATAGCATTTCAACTGCTTTTTCCACATCGGGACCTACAATCATACCCTGTCCAAACTTAAACCTTATACGACACATCTCTTGTGGGAGGCAATCCTGATCATTGTCTTCTAAATCCTCGCAAAGAAAAACACACATCTGTTCGAACACATATCTCTGTGTCGCTGCTTCCCATTGATGAAAGACTTCCATGACAGACTGTAAATCATACTTTGCAGTGTCCATGACCCATTTCCGAGCTAAACTATTCAGTGAATCTCTCTCTTGATAATCAGGTAGTTGACTTCGCATCTGTCTTCTACTTATGTTAGGTGTGGTAAATAAATAATTAAATACCGGTTCTATTTTTGACTGGATACAATATAAACAGATAGCTCAATAAATAAGAGTCAAGATTCGAGGTAGCTAGAGTTAACAGGCTTTAATCAGGCATAAAGGACAGGAACAGGACAGCCTGCATGGGAATAGGATGGCAGCTGCCGGGGGCAGGAGAATAGTGCTAACATCAAATTAACAGTGCATTAGTATATATACTAAAACAATTACATTTCATTCAATACAGGAGGCGTAACAGTGGGCGTGTCTTGTAGCAGTCGCGAAAGATAAGGCATAAAGTGGGTGTAACAAGAGGCGTGTACATAGACATGTGGTATGAACGTCACAGAAGTGTCATGAATGGGGCGGAAACATGGAGGGGGCTACCTAAGGAGCTGGGACCTCTGACCTAGTGGTGCGCGCAAACGGGCAATGACGTGTTACCAGGGAGAACTGGGGGCTATGACTTCTGCACTAGAAGAGGAGACTAAAGTCTGCGGAGTCAGGGCGACATGTACCTAAAGCATATCTAGTATCTGGTGTTTGGAGAACATGTTGATAGAATCCAAAAGTTATCAGGGCGAAGGCTACTTGACACTAAGACTGGTGCATACATTATTCTAAATGTATTGTGTGTGCGAGGAATATTCTATGAACATTAATACAGTATTTCTCTTACATGGAGACAGAAAGGCTAGACCATGACGGAAATTATTGATGCGATTCAGTAGCTTAGGAATGCAGAGAAGGAGGGCTGGACTGATAACTAGAAGCATAACATACTCTTGGCAGACTGGGAGGCAGAGCCAGGTCGGGCCGGGCACTGTGAGGCAGGAAGTAAGTGAAGGGTCAGGGATGCAGGTGGGGGCTGTATCGCTCCTCGGAGAGGGTTCAGGAGACAGGAGCTGAATCTGATGTCCGGGCCCTTTTGAGACCTAGAAACGGGGCCTTTTACTGAATTATCGTGCACACTGTAAAATGTGGCAACGTAGGTTTACATAGGCCTAATATTCGTTGCTTTCACGGGAACTAGAAACTGGCATACTAGAGTTGGACACAACTAGGATTGCGTCTTTAATCGATCATAAGGAGTACATATGCATATTAATCATGCACATATAACTTAGGATGTGGAACACGTAGGGACACAGAACATGGCAAAATTTACTTTTCCACATTCCCTCCTTGTGCCCTACGTTTCCATCAGGAAACATCAATATTCATGATACCATCTATCATTTCATATAGCATCATTTGCTCGTCTCGAACTGTCTTGGAACGGGACTTAGGACTAGGAATACAGGATGTAGCACAAATGCCGCAAATCGCAGGGCCACATTGTAAACAGAGGCAGCAACTGAATATGATCATTACTGCTATACCTAGGAATGACAATACTTTCCATCCCCAGACAGAAATTATACTCCAGAGCCAACCGGACCATGTCCAGGTGCCTGGATTCTGGTGTAACTGATGGGCAATTTTATGAAGTCTGGTTATAGCTGAATAAACAGACGGCGCGTTATTAGGAATGAAAATGCAGCAACTAGATCCGATGACTCTACATGCTCCTCCTCTATCGGCCAGTATGACGTCAAGAACGAGACGATTTTGGAGCATGACAAATCTCATAGCAGATTGCTCTTCGGTTAAGTTACCTAGAGCAGAAGTAGTCTCATTCACTACTGCTTCAAGGGTTCTGGTTAACCTACGTATTAGCTTACTATTCTGGACAGGGCCTATAAAGAAGAAGAAACCTTTATTGAAGTCTTGATACTGTTCTAGAGTAGTTTCAGTTTGATCGACAATCGGGGACTCAATCTCCCTTCTATGTCTAAGGTGTACTAGATGTGTGTTTCTATGATAATCAGATGGGGCTAGAAAAACTGGTGGCAGTAGGAAGGCAATGTAACATGTTCCATCCCAATCGAGGGGCAGACGAACATATGCGGTCTGACCACAAACAAAATAAGAATGACGTGAGGCCTTGAAAATAGATTTCCCACTGTCACTATACTTGACAATAATAGTACAATCACTATGTCCTACATGTGCGGAACCATTCTTTCTGACACATAATTCGCCTTTGACTGGTAATACTGAAATAGCAGGCAAATCTGGAGTGGTATCGGATTGAACATTCAGGACCATGAAATTCGAGGAATAATTACCTAAATCATATACTTCATTTTCTAGATCCAACCCTGTTCTATGGGGAAGACCTTGGTTATCTGGGAAACATGTTCTATTCAGAAGGGACATATCAGTTGAGGATGACGTTAACGTGGACCATGCTCCACACGAACCATTATGTGAAAACGGATAAGGAAAGAGTGGCAGAACTCCCTTCGGTGTCTGGAAAGGGGGGAGTCGACCACACACCCAACAATTAGTGGCATTGCTGGTCTGGTGTGAATAATGTAACATTCTGATAAAGGTATTATTTCGCATAGCAAGACGATAGGATAGCTCATGAGGAGGCAGATCACTAAATGTGTGCTCTACTGTAGTATTAGAAAACATATGTACATGTGACATTGGAAAACATAAATGAAAAGCATAACTTGTGCAGGAAACCATAAGACTCAAAAACATAAGAAATAACAAAGTAACGATGCATCTACTGCATACATTTTTCCGATAACGGATTCTCTTAGAGTTTTGACTAACTCTCTCACTATGGGGGTCTATCTCATACATGTCAGAAACCTGTCTAACCGTTTCACCCGAGAGGGACTTAGACAATTAAACTGGCTGACTTATTTTACTAGACCGGAGTTTCTTTTTATACTCCTGTTGCGGAGTTTCCTCTGACTGGGGAACTTTGAGTTCAGAGTCTGTTTTTAGGCAGTCTTTAGAAATTGGACAGTCCTTAGCAAATGTCTTTTGTCGGAGTCCATGAAACTTCTTGATGTGGGACAGATGGACCCATCCTTTTCTTCCCTCCAGTTTGGCCGCAGTCCTGGTTGTGAGCAAGACCATACGAGGCTCCTTCCAACGGGGCTCCAGTGGACTTGAACGATCAAAATTCCGGACCAATACGAGGTTTCCTGGAACGATTTCATGCGGTTTCACCTCGGTGTTGTCTGGAAATGCGGCGGCAACCTGTGAACGACAAGAGTGTAGGGCAGACATCAAGGAAGCTAGGTAATCTGTCAGCATATTACTGGAAACGTCTGTAATACTGCGGGGTCTAGGTGTACCCCACATATTTGGGGGGCGGCCGAATACGACCTCATACGGGGACAGACCTGATCTGGAATGTGCAACCATCCTCATGTAGAATAAAGCAACTGGCAGGGCAACTAGCCAATCTACACCTTTCTCTTTACAAACTTTGGCAATGCGGATTTTCAGAGTCTGATTATGTCTCTCTACGAGACCGGCTGCTTCAGGATGGCGCACACAATGGAACTTCCACTGGTACCCTAACAGAAGGGAAACATGCTTCATTAACTCAGATGAGAATGGCTGGTCGTTATCTGAATACACGACCCTAGGGAGTCCATAGCGGGGAAAGAACTCACGAACCAACTGCTTGGCAGTGGTCGCAGCTGTGTAATCTGGAACTGGATATGCTTCTGTCCACCTGGACAAAACGCATACAACTACGAGGACATACTTGAAACCTCGACATCGCTCCATCTGAATATAATCCATCTGGAGGACTTCAAAAGGGTGGTCGAGAGGTTGGAATCCACCTTGTTCCACCGGGACACTTTTACCTGGATTGAACTGACAACATATCATACAGGTACGGACTTTCTGCTTGGCTGCAGCTCGTAAATGTTTGTTAAACCAAATGTTCTGGATACTGTCTAACATGGCTTTTTCTCCTAAATGTGCAGGACTATGTGCGGTATTAATAATGACTTGAACCATTGAGTCGGGGAGAAACCATGTGGCTTTTCCCTTCGTCAACCATCCTTGATCTGTCTGGACCCCTCCTTGTTCGGACCATTTCTTGATTTCATCGGGAGTAGCATGTAACTGTATGTCTATAACATCTTGTGTAGGGTCCTTAACTGTCATACAAGTAGTCTGTTCTGGAATGGGTGTCTGTGTTGTGTTAACTGGAATGTCTGGAGTCTGAGCTGTAAGCTTGGCTGTTCGATCTGCTAGATCATTACCTTGAGAAATAATGTCAGTAACTTTCGTATGTGCTTTGCACTTCATGATAGCAATAGCTGTCGGTAAATGTATTGCATCTAACAGAGCTTGAATGAGGAGACCATGCTGAATCTTGGTTCCATGAGAAGTCATGAAACCTCTCTCCTGCCAGAGTACTCCGAAGTCGTGTACGACTCCGAATGCATAACGTGAATCTGTATATATGTTTACTTTCAGGTTCTTGGCACGTATGCAGGCTTGGGTCAGAGCGACTAGCTCTGCTGCTTGAGCAGACAGGGTGTCAATACGGTGTGTCTCTATAACTTCAGTTTCAGTAGTCACTGCATACGCGGCTACTAGTTCTCCTGTACTTGTTCTCATACATGAACCATCCACCTAAAGTGTCAGGTCGGGATCGGGTAATGCAATATCTGTCAGGTCTTGTCTTGGCTTTGTCATAGTGTTAACAACTTCCACACAATCATGTGTGGCAGGATTTGAATTAACTGACGGTAATAGTGTAGCTGGATTTAAAACGTTGCAGCGTCTGATTTCTATGTGTGGCTGGAACAGTGTCAGTTCATAACCTGTTAAACGTGCAATTGTCAAGTGCTGGGTCTGTGTTCGGTTTAAAAGAACTTCCACAGAGTGTGGAACTTGTACTGTCAGGGAGTGTCCTAACACTATGGAATCACTTTGTCTGATAGCTAGTGCCGTGGCTGCAACTGATTTGAGGCACGCAGGCAGAGCCTGGGCTACTGGATCTAATGTGCTAGAAAAATAGGCACAGGGCTTGTACTGTCCTGCTTGATCTTGTGTGAGAACAGATAATGCAGTACCTTCACGTTCTGTGACAAAAAGTGTAAAAGGCTTACTGTAGTTCGGTGTAGCTAGAACAGGAGCTTGGCATAAAGCTTTCTTTAACTCATTAAAAGCAAGTGTATGTTCGGATGTCCAAGGGAGAACAGTCGATACAGCTGTCTCCTGTGTCGTTAACTGTATCAGTGTTTTGGCTAGATATGCGTACTGAGGAATCCATTGTCTACAGTAAGAAGTGGGGCCGATAAAAGCTCGTACCTCCTTCTGGGTCTTGGGCTGCGGAAGACATGCTATTAACTGGATACGGTCAGGTGTCAACTGCCTACCCCTCTTGGACAGTAAGTGTCCTAAGTAGACCACTTGCTGGACACAGAATTGAAGCTTCGAAGGGGACACCTTGTGCCCCATCTCGGCTAAGAAATACAGAACTGTAAGTGACGCACGCTCGCAATCACGTTCAGAACGGGCTGTGATCAGTAGATCATCGACATACTGGAGCAGGGCAGTGTCAGTTGGCATGTGAATATTGTCTAGTTGTCTCTTGAGTGCTTGACTGTAAATACTAGGGCTTTCTGTGAAACCTTGAGGAGCTCGTGTGAATTTATAGCTCCTTCCATTTAAACAGAAACCGAAAAGGAACTGACTGTCTGGATGAATGGGAACACTGAAAAATGCATTCTTGAGGTCGATAACTGTGAAGAACGTAGCTTCAGAATCAATGGCTGTCAATAGGGAAGAAATATCTGGGACTACTGGGTACTGAGGAATGATACATTTATTAAGTTCTCGAAGGTCAATCACTAATCGATATACTGGAGGTGCATTTGGATCAGTACGTTTCATGACTGGAATGATAGGAGAATTACATACATTGGAGTCAGTTTCTACAACCACTCCTTGAACAATAAGCTCGTCAATAATTTTGGATAAGGCTGCTACAGCCTCAGGTGGCAATCTGTACTGTCTGATTCGTGGCAAAACTATACCTTGTTTCAGAGTCACACGATGGGGTGTGATGTGCATACAACCAACATCAGTTGGACCTTGTGCCCATAGATGCTGTGGAACATTCAATAATCTTGGATCAAAATCACGTAGTACATAGTGACCTTTAAAGTCGCGGAGGAACAGGCGGACTCCCTCTGGGGAGCAGCATATAATTGCACCTAATTCTTTTAATGTCTTGATGCCTAATAAATTTTCTGGACATGACTTTGTAAGTAACAAATCAGTAGTTCGGGACAATGGACCTACTTCTAGAGTAACTGGTTTTGAAATTTCATTTACAATGGGCTTTCCTGAAAATCCAAGGGAAACATTTCTAGAGCCTGAGAGCGGAGCCCCTGGAACCTCGTCATGACTGATGGTAGTCCTACTTGCCCCTGTATCAATCAGAAACTTTCTGTCTTTCCCTAATACTTGACTGTGTACATAGGGACCCTCTTGATCTACAGGTATCTCGATGAGAGGCAAGCCTACCTCCCTCTCTAGGCTGTTTCATGAATACTGCTGGTATTCTGGATACTCGGACTGTGCATACTGGTACATCTGCTGTGTAACATGCTGTGTTGCAGCGATAGGCTGCGGTATTGTAACTGTCTGTTGTGCATTCTGTGGTAACTGGGAAGTCTGTGAAACTTGTTCTTGTCTAGGCGGACGTGGTCTCTCTTTAGTCTTACCAGTAGCTATATTGTGTTTCAGAACTGCACACTCGTTTATAAAATGACCTGGCTGTTTACAATAATTGCAGGTCCCTTTAACGGGAGCTGCAGGATGACTGGCTTGATTCGTACCCCTCTTCTGACTGTCTTGGGGAACAGATTGTGCAACGAATACTTTCATTTTCGTGTCTTTCATACGTCTCCTTTCGTGTTCTTGTTCCTCCCTGATTCTGTTCTGGTGATACTGGAGCATCTGTAGCATCTGTGACGGAGTATTAGCTTGCCATGTACTTTCGACTTTTAAAACTCGATTTTTAACTTGTGGGCTTGAATTCTCGACTAGTTTAGTGACAAAAAGATGAGGGTATGACTCGCTACTTGTCTTCAAACCACTATTAATAATAAAACATTTCTCGAATCTAGAATAAAAATCACTAGTATCTTCGTCTTGTTTCTGTTTGCAGGCTGAGATAGCATCCCAGTCTTCCTTTTTCGTGGCTAGTAATCTTGGCAAAACTTGTATTAACAGTTCGGGCAATTCTTTACATTTATCCCCAAGACCGGTACCTGGTACTCGTGTATTATCTTCAGCTTCTAGGGCTGTCCAATCTATCTTTTTCTCTCCCACCTCCCATTCTTTTTCTTTGAGTTTCTCATATATGCCCGCAGGCAACAGGACCTTTAACATTTTAATGATATCAGGATACGTGTATTCTCCCATACGGAGCATGTCCTTTAATTCTCGATGGAACCCTGCTGGATCTTTATCATGACAGGGAATTAACTTTTTCATTTCTAAGAGTTCCATCTTTGTGATGGGGGTGTAAACAAACACTCGTTCTAGACCACCACCCTCTTTCTTGACTGGATGTACTTCTCGTAACGGATTCTGTCTGTCTATGTAGAATGATTTACTTTCTGGGGGTGAGACATGAACAAAATGCGGGTTCAGGAACGTTCGGTATTTGTGGCGCTGTTCTAGAATGACACTAATTAAATCGGTACCTAGACCTTTCCATCTGTACTGTAGTAACTCGTTTAATACATCATGTAGCGGACCTGGATCGGAATGCTGATCCTCATACAGTGTGATGAGGTGCTGGGTCATATACATACCCACCAGTCGCTGCTCGGCTGGGGGCAGTTTCAGAAACATTTGTGCCACTATTTCGTCTGCAAAAGTGGTAGAATCAGTAGTCCACCGGACTGCTGATCGGGCTAGTTCTTGTTCACGCATAGTACTAAGTTCACCATAACCTATTCGTGATTTCAGAATGTGATCGGTAGCTTGGAATACTTGTTCTAGGGAACATTGTTCTGGTACTGGAGTGGGAACAGTTTTCTTGTAGTCTGGACGTGAATGTCTGTCGGAAAGTCTAGTTCTACCTACATACGCTATTCTGGAAGGATTCTCGTCGTCTACCTCTTCCGTAGAAGAGTCATTTTCTTTCTCGGTTGCTTGTATTGCTTCTCGTTTCTCGTGTAACTTTATTATTTCTTTACGGATTTTCTTGTACATACTCTCTATAAAGTTCTGTGTCTTGTGTCTTCCCTCGGCTATATGGTCACTCCACCTAGTCAGGACTTTCATTTCTTCTGGATCTTTTCCTGGATAATCTTGTTCTCTTATTAAACAGTTAATTAAGAACTTTAAAAGCATGAGCTGAGTCTCGACTTTTCTCTGAACCATGGCTTCGCGAATACTTTCTGGATCTCTTCCTGTACGGATAAAACGATATATTCTGTCTAGATATTCTTTCATATTGGGCAGGGTGTCCAAATAGTCGGTCACCCTTCTTAAACGTAATGAATATATGACCATGTGGCCATCGCCTGAAACTGGATCATAACGACATTCAGTAAGTGCTCGCTTGATATCTGTGACGGTATGAACTTTTGGCGTACGCTGTAACGCTAGTTCATGTAGCGTCATACGTCTGTGTTGAGGCGGGGTACGAGGAGAACCTCCCCCCGCGGCTCCTAAACTGGAATCGTCGGTGTGCACTGTAAGTGCTGGCAGAGTGACTGGTAGAACGGGTACATGTACTGTAGGCTGGACCGGGGGTGCTGTAACATTAACTGGACCCACAGGACCAGTGGCTGGAGGAACAGGAATTACATTATTTACAAGAGCTGGCGGGACAGGATTTGCATATTCTGGGACTGTGTCGTCCAAATAGGACGAGAGAAAAATATCAGCTGCGGTCGGTTTATGACGTAGCTTAGTCGGAACTAGTGATGGCGGAAAATTACTGGATGCTTCCGGGGTTGCTTTTGGCAAGCCCTCGGCAAGAAGAGGGTACATACCCTTAACAAGGGCATTTCTCTGTCTGTCTGACTGTTCTGCTTTGACTCGTTCACCTATTTCGATTAATTCCCTTTCTTGGGCTTTCTCTGAGCATTCTCTACTTAATTCTGTTTTTCTGAATTCTTTTTCGGTTCTTTTATGAGATTCTTTGCGCCATAACTCGATAGCATCTTTCTGGGACTGTCTGGATTTCTTTTTCCATAATGCTTCTTCTACTCGCATGATGCACTCGGCATCCCATGTGCCTGTGTGAAATCAGACGAAACCGATGTACATAGACAGCATTCATTTCCCTTCTTCTCCCACTCCTCTCCCTGTGGGCTCCATAGCTACTGTAAATTATTGATCGTATCACCCTGTCAGTAAGAACCCGTACCCTTATGCATATGTACAGCCGTTCCAGGCACCATGGCCTTCCTACCCACTGGAATCCCCAGCTTCCCTCCTGCGCGTATCTTGCACTCTCTCTCTCATGTATAGACCACGAAACCCTTTCCCTTTGCACGATCCTGATGTGAAAAGGTAACCCTCCTGCTCGACCCAGGCCTTCCTCATTTCCCTCTCGAAGAAGCATCCTTCGCCTCAGCTGACATAGCCCCCCCCCCCCAGATGTATCTGACTGCCCCTGTTCTCTCATTTACAGGTCATAAGATCTCTCTCTCTCTCTCTGCGCGACTCTGGCCCTGCATGCACCCTGACCCCCCCCCCTCCTTCTCCTCATATGAGCAAGTCATAAACCCTCTTCTTCCGCAAAGCCCTGCCCTTGAGAGTCTCGGCCGCGCCTGACCAGCACCCCCTTCCCTTCCATGAATGTCCCTCTATTGACGAGCCCTCCCTCCGCGCTCGATTGTCCACGTAGGCATGAATACCACTCCTTTGATGACCCCTTCCCCCGAGTTCGGCTGACCACACATGTCCGAGGCCATCGCCTAAGCCAGGAGATACCATTTACTGCCCTTATTGTATGCCTAGCCACCCCACCCCCTGGGCCATGATCAGGCGCACACATCCTACGACACACTCAGCTGCACGATCGCCCTCCCCTCTTATCAGCAGGTCAAGGGTCCCCATTGTGAACGTATGTGGAGTAGGATCATCACGAGGATTATAGGAATGTTTTCCTTTTGCGACATACTGACCTGATTGTATCATCAAATGTTCTGCAATGTATAAAAGCAAGAGTCTCAAGCTCACTTGTTAGAGCACCTCCCGAAAGACACTGTGTTTCGTGTCCGAAATGACTGGCTCTCCTCATGAGAATTAAACTCTGTTCTTGATTCCTGCTTCCAGCGCCCGTCTCTTTATTTGGTAAATTATTCGGAATGGAAACTAAGAGGCGGTTTGCGCCAGCAGCCTGGGCATTGATAGAATTATGGGCTCACTTTCAACAATTGGCGCCCCACGTGGGGCCCATCAGTGACATAGGGTTCGGTAAGAGAGATCCAGACGAAGAAGTGAACGTCTAAAATGATCGGAGCATACCTGCCTTGAGAGGGCCCTAGCCCGGCTGCCGATCGACAGAACTTCACCAATTCTGAACGGACCTCTCTTGAGTGACCTATTGTCCTGACTGGAATCCCACAGGAATGCTACATGGAGTAAGAGAACGATCGGGCGCTGGAGGAGGGAGTCGAAGAACTGTCCGTATGGTCCGGTCCGGGTAAGATTAAGTAGGGTGTTTTTACGCCTGATTGGTAGGGTGGCTCTGTCCACCTGATTGATTGATTGTTTGTATTGAAAACCGGTATTTGTATACTGGCATTGTTGGTATTGGTTCAGTTAGCTTTGAGGGCTACTTGACATATTGGTTCTCTTTTGAGAACGAGACATTCTCTGTTTGCAAACAGCGGCGAATAGGAACGTCGTCCCTCTTTGCAGATAGAGAAGGGTAGGTAATGCAGACTTTTGTCCCCGTTGTAATCCGTCATGCCTACTTTTCTCCCCACTGATTGTTTGAAGTCGATTAATAATCGATTGTTGCTCTTTGAGATCTTCCCTGTCTACAAACTGAGACGAGTAGAAATATTCTGTCTTCCTTTTTGGATAGTGAAGGGCAGGTAATGCAGACATTTGTCCCCGTTGTAATCCGTCATGCCTGTTTTTCTCCCCACTGATTGGTTGGTTGCCTGGACATTGTTGTTCCAGGAATTGTTTCGTTTGAGGTATTTTTTATTTGCAAACAACGTGAAATAGAAATATTCTGTCTTTGCAAGTAGAAAAGGGTAGGTTATGCCCCTTTGTGAATTCGTCAGTCCTACCCACTCCCCACTGGTTGGTTATTGTGGGGTAGCTCGCATGGTCCGCCCAGGAGACTACTCTTATGGAGGACATATGCTCTCTACTCATGGGCCATTTAATAGAAATAGACCGACTGGTCCGTCCAGGAGGCTACCCTAGTAAGTGGAAGTACATCGCTCGGTCTGTCCAGGATGATACCCTAATGAAGGAATATATGTTCCCCTTTTGATCGATAATCTCGTTCCACCCCGGACCATTTATTGGAGGGGACTCGTCTGGTCCGTCCAGATGTACCCCCCTAGTGAAAAGGACACATAAAAATATGAAGTGATCACCGTTCCCTACTAACAGAAAGCTTTAGCTCGAAACACGCTAAGGAAGAGAAAGAAAAATAAAAAGAAATCAGGCTAAGTCAGTAACCCCCTGATGAGCTTTTGACTTCACCAAAAATAAGAAACATTAGAAATAATTCGTAATAAGAAATGTAAAATGGCGAAAAGATTCGATAGCAGAACATAGCCACGAGGTAGCTAGGCTTCACTGCCTGTTCCTGTTCCCAACATGTCTGCCTCATTGCCCGCCCCGCCCAAATAACGGCCACATGAAATAGAAACAACTCAATAGGTACCTACCCCCGTTCCGGAAGCTCCCGAAGTGCAACAGGTCCGCGGTTACGCCCATCCGGAAGGCGAGGCCTGGAGGCACGAGGGACTCGCCTGGCCACGGTCAGGAGGAGATGATGTTGGGCAGGCGGTCCAAAGGATGACAAGGACCTCTCCATCTTCTCCCTTCTGCCGCCCTGCAGGCCGCGGGGAGAGAGGGGGCTGTCTTGCCTCGGCCACCGACCACCCCTCTCTCTCACCCGATCCGGCTTTTGCCGAAGGCCGACGCCAAGGCGAGAACGGCGGCGAATCAAGTAGTCCCGCCACATTTCAAATCCGCCGCATGCCATCGCCTGCTGGTCCAGAGCCGAAGCCAAGGCAAGAACGGCGGCGAATCAAGTAGTCCCGCCAGATGCCAAATTCGCCGCCTGCCGCCGCCTGCATAGGTGCAGGCAGTCCCGCCACATTCCACGCTCCCTGGAGAATTGAAGGTAGTCCCGCCATATGTCGCCAAGGGAAAGGGGGGGGCTGTCTTGCCTCAGCCGCCGACCACCCCCCCCCCCCATCGTCAATGGCTGGCACGGCCAATGTCGAAAACGATGGAGCCGGAGAACGGCGCGGGGTCGCTGGAAGGGGGAGGTGGCGCGAACGACCCTCCCCCACCTCCCTCCAGGTGGAGGCTTCCAGCGACACCCCAACACTCTTTGCTTAAAGAGGGTCAACATCAAAAAGAGGTCTTCTGCCCAGGACGGGCACCCGCTCCATATCGCCTCTCCTCGACCTTGAAGATTCTATAAGAGCCGGGGGGCCCCCGACCCTCTGCATGGGTGCCCCCGCCCCCTTCGCTGGGAACCACGACATCGGTGCTACTCCTGCCGGCACCAGACTCGGATCGGAAATGGCTAAGATGCCGCCACGGCACAGGCTTGTTCAGTTCCGGAGGAACACCAGAATGACCCGGTAGGAAAATTGTTGCCGCCCTTCCCACTCTTTGACTCATGGTCCATATTTGTTAGATTGTTAACCACATTGCACGAGACTTTCTGAACTGCCAATGGAAAGTTCTGGGCCAACCTTACGAGACTAGAGACACTCTGACTGTGCTAGAACTTGCCTGACCCCACCCAAAATGGCGCCGACCCAAAATGAGACGTTTTTAATGAACTTTGTTGCACCCTGATTGCGCAAGCTTTTTACCCCGAGATATATATAACGTTTGAATAATGAAAGTAGATATGAAGGATATTGAGTATGTGCTTGGACAATGAATTGACTTAAGGGTGGGTACCGATTATGAGTTGAAAAATGAATTGGTGTAATTTAAGGTAATGAATGAACATTGGATAATGTATTTATGAATTTATTAAAGATGAATTACTGACATGCATCATGCTTGCTCTGTAGGAGAGTTTAATATGATTTTATTGCACTGCCGCACTTTATGCAATGAACTGCCACCAGCTTCGTTCTTCCCATGTACAGTTCCAATCTGCTCCGTGGCTAGTCCACCGGGTTGTAGGCCTGTATTTATGTGTCAACACTTTTTATTAAAGGTATTTTGAAAACGAAAGCATAATTGTAGCGGTTGCATTAATGAATTTTGAATGTGTTACTACTATGAACAACGAGAAAGTATGATGAAGGTAAGGGGTTAAAAAGGACCCGATATTCAGCAGCCACACTATGTGTTACAGGCAGCCGGAAAAGTGCTTTAGAAGCCCTAAAACGACACCACAGGAATGCCACCTGACCGCCACCCTTGTACCCGATGGAAAGGGGTTACGACCAAGTAGCTCATGTCACACAGATCGTCAATGATTATCTGTCTGACCTTTCTGGTCCATCTGGGCTTAAACGCCGTGATGGCAGGGAAATGCACTACGTGGAAATAGGTCGAGTATGTGGTAGGTAAAGCATTTCCGGATTACTGCACGTTGATGAGGTTTTGAATGTTGCCCCCCCCCACCCCTTCTTTCTCCTCCCTTCTGCAGGTCACGTCGGAACACTGGCTGATGTATGGATGGACGACGACCGAACCGCCGATGAGAGGGGGAAAAAGGGAATATGAGCATGGTCCTTAGGACAAATAAAAGTTTTTTAAAAGACGTAGGCTTAAACATGACTGTTCCTCCTTAGAACATAGCAACGGGAGGATGGACTGACATAGAGACTGGACAAGTACTGAATGACAAAAATAAAATTGACTAGAAACGACGCGTTAAATGAAATGACTGGACGTTTTGACTAGGTAGGGAAAGGACAAAGAAAAATTGTACGGGTAAGGGTTGCCACGGCACCACCCGCCTAGGAAGTTAGAAAATGTTGCCGATGTTCAAAATGCACTGCCCCCTTTCTCACACTCTTGCAGATATAGCCAAGCTGTCCGACTGTTTTCCCGATCAATACTTGCCGTTACCTCAGCCTGGAGAACTTTCCACCAAAGGAAGGAACTGAAAAATGGTTTAAGATCCAACCATGGGTAACTAGCGCAACCAGGTTAATTTCTGATTGACCAACCGAGGTGTGAGTATTGGTAATTGGGAATGCTCGCAGGCATGACACGCGAGAGGGGAAAGGGGGGAAGGGCAGAAAGAGCTAAGCACATAGATAAATAGGATAGTAACGATATGTAGAAAATATAAAAACAGATCTTGTAGACTAACACTTGTTTCCTGTCTTGTCGTGAATGTCTCGTACATGCGTAATATATGTGCTGTCTTCCCTGTCTGAGTTTGTGTGTATGTAACGTACGAATTTATGTCTCCCCTCTGTCTGTATCCATAGGTCACCTGACCTTTGCCGTTCTGTGTTGTGAGCGCACTAAATGACCTATTTTCGTACACGTCTCTCTCTCACTCTCTCTCTCCCTATCTCTCTCTCTCTCTCTCCGCTCCTTTTTATCTCTTTCTCTATCTCTCTCTGTCTCTCCTTACATGTCATACGTGTACCAAATGGCTCGTTTAGATTGCGGACGACTCTCGCTCTCTATGAGAGTCTCCCTATTTGTTTCTCCCTCTTTTGGTAAAATTGTGCCCCACCGGCACCAGTCTGATTTGAAACATATTTGAACGCAAAGGTGTTCAGCGAAATTGACTGAAACTAAAATGAACATCTCTCGCCATGTTACTGCCTCTCCTTTCTGTAAAATGAATGAACTTGAATTGGCCGAGATAGAAAGGACAGGTAAGACGACTAAAGTCCCCCACATCTGGCCATTTATAGGGGAACTGTATGTCAATGGCATCCTATGTCTGTTCTTCAGAAACGAGCGCCAACGTCTAGACTGACACCCAATACCCAGATTGTCCCACCCCCTTTTTGCACCCAAGCGCAAGCGCCCGAAGCATCCCTGCCCCATTTTTGATAGAACAACTTCTGCTGTCCCGGGTATAAACATAATGCCCATGAGTAGCTGTTGACCCTTGAGGAAATGTTGTTTTGCCCGACTCTCGATGATAGCACCCCCGCCCTGTCCGAAAATATGATTGTTCCTGAAAGGAAATGCTCTGTAATATTGAATATGATATGACGCACAGTTGATGGAAATGTCATTTATCCTCATGTGAGTTATAAATAGGACAATGAATAAACCTGCCATAAACTCAGTAGGAATGCTGATACATGCACTACTTGGTAATAGACCTCTGACTGTGACCGATGAGCATAAGAACTCAAATGCGGAGGATTGAGGGAGGAATTCATATGCGTAGATGTCTTCTTCTGCCATTTCTCTAAAACGTTGTCTTGTACCCATTCAAAGATTCGCGATCACCGGAGGAGATGGGTCAGATGTGACGTTCAGCCTGACTGCAGACCTTGGGACACGTATGACATCGACCAGAAGTGGAGCTGCAGAGCAACAAGGCACGGGACGAGACCGCAATTTCAACGTGGAAAATGAAAAATGACGGGCCGCCTCGAAGCCCTCCGACTGCTAACCCACGTGTGCCTGGAGTCTCCGTCTGCCTTCTTTGGGCCCGATTGATGGGCCTGCCTGCTTGTTATCCTTTGCTCCCTTGGTCCCTTTTGTGTGTCCCAGGAACTCTGACCCAACTCCGCTCGCTCTTTCTCCTATCGACTATTTGAACCACACCCACCCACCTTCCCACGTGACTTTCTGCCAAAGGAAAAAGCTGAAATTATATGGGAAGAGGGTGTTGCCACAGAACTATAGGTGCCGAACATAAGGCGCCGCCAACGGACTGTTTAGGGAACAGGACTGTGGTCTAACAGCAGAGGACTGACCGCACCCTGCAACGCGTAAGGATCGAACCGAGCTGGACCTATAGCTCCACCGCCGGTGCTCAACAGCGCCAACGAAAGTACCCGGATTAGAGCCTACCAGTGATGGCTCGCTGATAAAAGACACTGTGACGAAGAGATCTTGTGTATTGAACTGAATTCCACTCTCAACTATCTGGTCAAAACTGTTCATTGGTCACATTTTTTTTTTAAGTCAGAAAGATTTATGCGATGTAGTGCGTTTAATTGCCAGGAACACAACGAAGAAGTAATTTCCTATGTACTGTATTCTTCCCATCACCTTGACTGTCTATGATTGTACGTCACATGTTAGTATCGACAAAGTGCTAATTCGTCAACGATGCTTGTCTACCTGTAATGCCATCAGCTGCGAAAATGATTGCTGCTATGTAAAAAGGGGCGACTGTGAAATCAGACGAAACCGATGTACATAGACAGCATTCATTTCCCTTCTTCTCCCACTCCTCTCCCTGTGGGCTCCATAGATACTGTAAATTATTGATCGTATCACCCTGTCAGTAAGAACCCGTACCCTTATGCATTTGTACAGCCGTTCCAGGCACCATGGCCTTCCTACCCACTGGAATCCCCAGCTTCCCTCCTGCGCGTATCTTGCACTCTCTCTCTCATGTATAGACCACGAAACCCTTTCCCTTTGCACGATCCTGATGTGAAAAGGTAACCCTCCTGCTCGACCCAGGCCTTCCTCATTTCCCTCTCGAAGAAGCATCCTTCGCCTCAGCTGACATAGCCCCCTCCCCCCCAGATGTATCTGACTGCCCCTGTTCTCTCATGTACAGGTCATAAGATCTCTCTCTCTCTCTCTGCGCGACTCTGGCCCTGCATGCACCCTGACCCCCCCCCTCCTTCTCCTCATATGAGCAAGTCATAAACCCTCTTCTTCCGCAAAGCCCTGCCCTTGAGAGTCTCGGCCGCGCCTGACCAGCACCCCCTTCCCTTCCATGAATGCCCCTCTATTGACGAGCCCTCCCTCCGCGCTCGATTGTCCACGTAGGCATGAATACCACTCCTTTGATGACCCCTTCCCCCGAGTTCGGCTGACCACACATGTCCGAGGCCATCGCCTAAGCCAGGAGATACCATTTACTGCCCTTATTGTATGCCTAGCCACCCCACCCCCTGGGCCATGATCAGGCGCACACATCCTACGACACACTCAGCTGCACGATCGCCCTCCCCTCTTATCAGCAGGTCAAGGGTCCCCATTGTGAACGTATGTGGAGTAGGATCATCACGAGGATTATAGGAATGTTTTCCTTTTGCGACATACTGACCTGATTGTATCATCAAATGTTCTGCAATGTATAAAAGCAAGAGTCTCAAGCTCACTTGTTAGAGCACCTCCCGAAAGACACTGTGTTTCGTGTCCGAAATGACTGGCTCTCCTCATGAGAATTAAACTCTGTTCTTGATTCCTGCTTCCAGCGCCCGTCTCTTTATTTGGTAAATTATTCGGAATGGAAACTAAGAGGCGGTTTGCGCCAGCAGCCTGGGCATTGATAGAATTATGGGCTCACTTTCAACACCTGATACAGGCCATCTATATTTCTCTTCGAGATGTCTGGTATAATCAGACCATAAGTCTAGATATATTATGGCACTTAAGCCACGCTTGTGATACATAAAATGTCCTGGACTGTCCCTAGGAGGGACAGGGACTGCTTCCTCGAGCAGCCCTTTTCTGGTTTTTAACTGACGTAATTTAGAGAACAGAGGCATTCTTTTATGCTAGAATCTGAACACAATACAATACACGATAAACACAATAATAACTGGAGAAAACAAATCATTCATACCACGACATTGAAAACACATTAATAAACATTTAAAATAACAGTTCGGACAGAATATTACCTGGAATACTGAGAACAGAACACATGAATTTCTCGAGAACGGAACTTACTAGAGTTACTAGATGCACTGCTGAAACAGTACGAAACATACCGGTCCCATAAAGAGACACGTCAGGACCCGCATCTACCTAGGTGGACACTTCGTGTTGGATCTGTGTACCCAAACCCACGGACCAGAGACAAATTAATTGACCCTGTCTGGATACTACCCCAGCAACGGTACTCACCGGGCAGCAAGAATGGAAGGCCTCGGACTGGACTGGACTGCTACGACGACGGACTACGAACTTCGGACTTCAGTTACGGGTGGGCCTCCGGATACCTCGGACCTTGTACTCTCGGCTTGGGCTCTGGTTGGGACTCGCCGCGTTCCTCTACCGCCTCGTCTGGATGCTGGACCGCAACCTCCGTCTCCTCCGTGGGCCTGAGGGATACTTGAAGCAGAAATATCTGCACGTGCACGGTATGGTTCCGTCACGGCTGCAGAGGGTCAGAGTGGCTTCTCCGGCGCGTGGGGAAAGGGCAAGTCCCTGTTCGGGCGCCATTATGTGGTAAATAAATAATTAAATACCGGTTCTATTTTTGACTGGATACAATATAAACAGATAGCTCAATAAATAAGAGTCAAGATTCGAGGTAGCTAGAGTTAACAGGCTTTAATCAGGCATAAAGGACAGGAACAGGACAGCCTGCATGGGAATAGGATGGCAGCTGCCGGGGGCAGGAGAATAGTGCTAACATCAAATTAACAGTGCATTAGTATATATACTAAGACAATTACATTTCATTCAATACAGGAGGCGTAACAGTGGGCGTGTCTTGTAGCAGTCGCGAAAGATAAGGCATAAAGTGGGTGTAACAAGAGGCGTGTACATAGACATGTGGTATGAACGTCACAGAAGTGTCATGAATGGGGCGGAAACATGGAGGGGGCTACCTAAGGAGCTGGGACCTCTGACCTAGTGGTGCGCGCAAACGGGCAATGACGTGTTACCAGGGAGAACTGGGGGCTATGACTTCTGCACTAGAAGAGGAGACTAAAGTCTGCGGAGTCAGGGCGACATGTACCTAAAGCATATCTAGTATCTGGTGTTTGGAGAACATGTTGATAGAATCCAAAAGTTATCAGGGCGAAGGCTACTTGACACTAAGACTGGTGCATACATTATTCTAAATGTATTGTGTGTGCGAGGAATATTCTATGAACATTAATACAGTATTTCTCTTACATGGAGACAGAAAGGCTAGACCATGACGGAAATTATTGATGCGATTCAGTAGCTTAGGAATGCAGAGAAGGAGGGCTGGACTGATAACTAGAAGCATAACATACTCTTGGCAGACTGGGAGGCAGAGCCAGGCCGGGCCGGGCACTGTGAGGCAGGAAGTAAGTGAAGGGTCAGGGATGCAGGTGGGGGCTGTTTCGCTCCTCGGAGAGGGTTCAGGAGACAGGAGCTGAATCTGATGTCCGGGCCCTTTTGAGGCCTAGAAACAGGGCCTTTTACTGAATTATCGTGCACACTGTAAAATGTGGCAACGTAGGTTTACATAGGCCTAATATTCGTTGCTTTCACGGGAACTAGAAACTGGCATACTAGAGTTGGACACAACTAGGATTGCGTCTTTAATCGATCATAAGGAGTACATATGCATATTAATCATGCACATATAACTTAGGATGTGGAACACGTAGGGACACAGAACATGGCAAAATTTACTTTTCCACATAGGGGTCGTAGCAGGCGACCCGAAAAGAGGTAAAAGAAGATTAGTAACAGTGCTGGCCATTTTCTGCCGAAGGGAAGGTGAAACTGAAGGACAAACTGATGAAAAAACGGGGTGAGATAAGACGGGGGTAGAGATGGCAGAAGAGGTATCAGCAATAATAGATGTGGTACTAGGCAAAATCATAGAGGGGGCATTAGGAAATGTAGAAAACACAGTAGGTGAAATCGTAGAAAACACAGGTGAAACAGAAGTGGTCGGTGAGCCTGGAGGAGGCTGCACCGAAGAGGTAGGAGCCAGCTGAAGAACAGCTGGTGGGTGCTGTGGAAGAGCCAGAGGCGCAGCTTGTGCAACTAAAGGTTGCGGGGGTGCTGTAGCATTCTGCGCATAGGGGGGTGGTGAAGTTAATAATTGCGACATTAATTGGTCTTTTTCACGCTCTTTTGCTGTCTCTTGCTGAAGAAACGGCAAAACTGGATAACACTTATCTATTGCCAGTTTACGTTGCCTGTGCAACTGTTCATTTATCTGCTCTTCCTCATTATCTTTAAACTGCACGGCAGCTTGCATTACTGAAAGTCTCCCTTCTCTCTTATTCTTCTTAGCTAATTTAACTTCTTTTTGTTTGGCTTCTTTGCGCCATAAGCGGAAAGAGTCAAACATCGCCGGCCGGGCTTTCTTTTTGAAGAGCTTAACTTCAAGGTTGTCTAAGATTTCAGAATCAAAGCTACCATATTGGGGCCATTGTAAGGCACCATCTTTCCTAGTGTATTTAATCCATACCTTGTTGTAAACGATGGGGCCTACCCCATGTTTAACGTATAGCTCGTAAGTTGGAGTTCCAACTGGAGGAACCGGACATGAGTCCTCCAATCGGGAGTCCCTATTATTACTACCAAGACAAAACCAATTCCCGAGTCTAAGACTAGGCATCCTTTCTCTCTAGTCTAGTTCCAAAACTTCAAAGGATTTATCGATTACGATATTTCTCGTGAAAACACGAGTCCTTCGGTTATGGTGCTTGCAAGTACCAATAAAACCTTATGTATCTCCAAGATACCACAAAGTAAGTCCAACTAAGGACTGGGAGATGCTCCACTTATACTTAACTGAAAATATCGATGGCTTCACCAGAAGACTCGTCTCAGCGTTTCGCTCTACCGAAAATTTCAAGGGTCCAACATCAGGGCGATAGCCAGGGCAGCAGTCCTTGTAGCCGTCGGGAAGCGGGGAACCTCGCAGTAAAGACCTTCGGACCACGTCGACATGCAGGGGTCGATGAGGTGGTGGGCCCTCCTCCGGAATTTTCACACGAAGCTCCTCACGATCTTCAGGCTGATTGATACCACTGGAATCGCCCCAAACGTGGGCGCCAATTGAGGTACTTGGTTTTTAAGAACCGGCAAAGAACCGGCAACCCAGCGGTGCCAGGGGATCAACACACCAGAGACCTCGGGTTCTCCTGAGTCAGACCTACAGAAACTTCAGAGTCTTCCAGGTGGAGTCAAAGATTCGTTTATTGGCTGCAACCAAGGTGACAGGGTCCTAGAAGTACAAAGCAAGTATATTCAGGAGACTGCACACTTTTACGAAGTCAGGCTTCTCTTCTTATACATAGTATTCAGCCTTGGGCAAGACATTCCTTGGATTCGTGGTATTTCATTTACGGTTACTGATTACAAAAGAAAAGCAGAGTCCTAATGACATGTACATATTTCACGTCGTGCTGCCCATAACAAATCATCAGGCAAGGCCCAACATTTCATCAGATATCGCTGGACCCCTAATAAAAATGGTCACCTCCCCATCATAAAGCAAGTGAAGAAAAGGAGTGGAGAAAGATGTGAGCGAGATATGGCAGGTGTTCGCGCTGAAATGGTTTTATGGCTGGTTGAGCCTAGATGCTATCTTGCTCGGCCACTGGGAGGGGACTGACCTAACGAGTTCGGCCTGGGGCAATGGTTCTAACTTGTACTGGGGTCAGGAAGAAGTCGATTAAGGAGTATGTGTCCTTGTGGAATCAAATCAACTGGATTAAGGCCTATGTAAAGGGCAACATGCCGCTAAGGGTTTTAGAAGGTAAATGACGATTTCGAGGTGACATCGTCACTCGAATACGCCGAAAATACATGTACTTGATGTACTCGTCATTCTCGGTCTTTTGATACCAAATTCGTTCTATTTCGACGAAGTTTTTATTCTCGAGTCTAGTACTATTATATGAATCCAGATTTTTCAGTACCACAACCATCATACCAAAATTAACATTCCTATTTAATGCGATACCGTTAGAGTTTGAGAAAAAGGCATTAGTCCAGGCACAGAGAGAGATCACAAGTTTTATATGGGCTGCGAAAAGCACGAGGATTTCTTGGAAGAAAATAAGAAGGGAGAAGAAAGATGGAGGACTGGCTAGCCCGGATTTGGTGGAATATTGCAGAGCCTTTCAATTTAAGAACATTAGAGTACTTCTAATGAGTCACGAAAATTACCCGAGGTACTTACAAGCGATCACGGAATCAGAAGATCATGTCTTGTTTAAGTACGGACATCCCAAGTACTTTAAAAAAATAAAACTAAAGATCTTAAGGGATGCAGCAAAGATGTGGTCACAAATCAGGGGAATCCTGAAAATCTCGTACTATAGCAAAATGGCTCCTATATGGAGTTCGCCAGGAACCCCTGAATGTTTTAAAGACACATTAGTACTCCCCCTAAAAAGAGCCAACGTAAAGTATTGGGGGCAAATACTAAACGGATCCAATCTGAAATCATGGTCAGAGTTTCAAGAGTTGACAAACAATACACTATCCAAATTAAAATGTTACCAAATCCTAAGCTGGTCTAAGACACTACCAAATAACAACAATGGAAATGAAAAAATGGAAAAAGAAATGGTTAAAACACCAATTTGGGGGTGTTCTAGATTGTTGGGATTGGGTTTAGGGGCCTGGGAGCACTGCTGGGAAGGTCTAATTTTGTCTCAAAATAGCAGTTTGGGCGTAGGTTGAGAGGAAAGGGGAATTAGGCCCTGTTTCTGAGGTGCATTTTTGCCATTGGCTTAGATTGGCGGCCTGCAAGGTAGCAGTATTGCGTATTTTTGGTGGGCAATTTGGGGGTGTTCTAGATTGTTGGGAGTGGGTTTAGGGGCCTGGGAGCACTGCTGGGAAGGTCTAATTTTGTCTCAAAATAGCAGTTTGGGCGTAGGTTGAGGGGAAAGGGGAATTAGGCCCTGTTTCTGAGGTGCATTTTTGCCATTGGCTTACGTTGGCGGCCTGCAAGGTAGCTGTATTGCGTGTTTTTGGGAAGCTATTTGGGGGTGTTCTAGATTTTTGGGAGTTGGTTTAGGGGTCTGGGAGAGCTGCTGGGAAGGTCTAATTTTGTGTCAAAATAGCACTTTGGTCGTAGGTTGAGGGGAAAGGGGAATTAGGGCCTGTTTCTGAGGTGCTTTTTTGCCATTGGCTTACATTGGTGGCGTGCAAGGTAGCTGTATTGATTGTTTTTGGGAAGCTATTTGTGGGTGTTCTAGATTTCTGGGAGAGGGTTTAGGGGTCTGCGAGCACTGCCGGGAAGGTCTAATTTTGTGTCAAAATAGCAGTTTGGTCGTAAGTTGAGAGGAAAGGGGAATTAGGCCCTGTTTCTGAGGCGCATTTTTGACATTGGATACATTGGCGGCCTGCAAGGTAGCTGTATTGCGTGTTTTTGGGAAGCTATTTGGGTGTGTTCTAGATTATTGGGAGTGGGTTTAGGGGCCTGGGAGCACTGCTGGGAAGGTCTAATTTTGTGTCAAAAAAGCAGTTTGGTCGTAGGTTCAGGGGAAAGGGGAAATAGGTCCTGTTTCTGAGGTGCATTTTTGCCATTGGCTTACATTGGCTGCCTGCAAGGTAGCTGTAGTGCGTGTTTTTGGGAAGCTATTTGGGGGTGTTCTAGATTTTTGGGAGAGGGTTTAGGGGTCTGGGAGCACTGCTGGGAAGGTCTAATTTTGTGTCAAAATAGCAGTTTGGTCGTAGGTTGAGGGGAGAGGGGAATTAGCCCCTGTTTCTGAGGTGCATTTTTGCCATTGGCTTACATTGGTGGCCTGCAAGGTAGCTGTATTGCGTGTTTTTGGGAAGCTATTTGGGGGTGCTCTAGATTTTTGGGAGTAAGTTTAGGGGTCTGGGAGCACTGCTGGGAAGGTCAATTTTGTGTCAAAATAGCAGTTTGGTCATAGGTTGAGGGGAAAGGGGAATTAGGGTCTGTTTCTGAGGTGCTTTTTGCCATTGGCTTACATTGGTGGCGTGCAAGGTAGCTGTATTGTGTGTTTTTGGAAGCTATTTGGGGTTGTTCTAGATTTTTGGGAGTGTGTTTAGGGGTCTGGGAGCACTGCTGGGAAGGTCTAATGTTGTGCCTAAATAGCAGTTTGGTCATAGTTTGAGGGGAAAGGGGAATTAAACCCTGTTTCTGAGGTGCATTTTTGCCATTGGCTTACATTGGCGCCCTGCAAGGTAGCTGTATTGCGTGTTTTTGATAAGCTATCTGGGGGTGTTCTAGATTTTGGGAGTGGGTTTAGGGGTCTGGAAGGACTGCTGGGAAGCACTAAGTTTGTGTCAAAATAGCAGTTTTGGCGAAGGTTGAGGGGAAAGGGGAATTATGCCTTGTTTTTGAGGTGCATTTTTGCCATTGGCTTACATTGGCGCCCTGCAAGGTAGCTGTATTGCGTGTTTTTGATAAGCTATCTGGGGGTGTTCTAGATTTTGGGAGTGGTTTAGGGGTCTGGAAGCACTGCTGGGAAGCACTAATTTTGTGTCAAAATAGCAGTTTTGGCTAAGGTTGAGGGGAAAGGGGAATTAGGCCTTGTTTCTGAGGTGCATTTTTGCCATTGGCTTACATAGGCGGCCTGCAAGGCAGCTGTATTGCGTGTTTTGGCAAGCTGTTTGGGGGTGTTCTAGATTTTTGGGAGTGGGTTTAGGGGTCTGGGAGTACTGCTGGGAAGGTCTAATCTTGTCTCAAAATAGCAGTTTGGTTGAAGGTTGAGGGGAAAAGGGAAAAGGGAATTAGTCCCTGTTTCTGAGGTGCATTTTGACCATTGGCTTACATTGTCGGCCTGCAAAGTAGCTGTATTGCGTGTTTTTGGGAAGCTATTTAGGGGTGTTCTAGATTTCTGGGAGTGGGTTTAGGGGTCTGGGAGCACTGCTGGGAAGGTCTAATTTTGTGTCAAAATAGCAGTTTGGTCGTAAGTTGAGAGGAAAGGGGAATTAGGCCCTGTTTCTGAGGCGCATTTTTGACATTGGATACATTGGCGGCCTGCAAGGTAGCTGTATTGCGTGTTTTTGGGAAGCTATTTGGGTGTGTTCTAGATTATTGGGAGTGGGTTTAGGGGTCTGGGAGCACTGCTGAGAAGGTCTAATTTTGTGTCAAAAAAGCAGTTTGGTCGTAGGTTTAGGGGAAAGGGGAAATAGGTCCTGTTTCTGAGGTGCATTTTTGCCATTGGCTTACATTGGCTGCCTGCAAGGTAGCTGTATTGCGTGTTTTTGGGAAGCTATTTGGGGGTGTTCTAAATTTTTGGGAGTGGGTTTAGGGGTCTGGGAGCACTGCTGGGAAGGTCTAATTTTGTGTCAAAATAGCAGTTTGGTCGTAGGTTGAGGGGAAAGGGGAATTAGGGTCAGTTTCTGAGGTGCTTTTTTGCCATTGGCTTACATTGGTGGAGTGCAAGGTAGCTGTATTGTGTGTTTTTGGAAGTTATTTGGGGTTGTTCTAGATTTTAGGGAGTGTGTTTAGGGGTCTGGGAGCACTGCTGGGAAGGTCTAATGTTGTGCCTAAATAGCAGTTTTGGCGAAGGTTGAGGGCAAAGGGGAATTAGGCCTTGTTTCTGAGGTGCATTTTTGCCATTGGCTTACATTGGCTCCCTGCAAGGTAGCTGTATTGCGTGTTTTTGGGAAGCTATTTGGGGGTGTTCTAGATTTTTGGGAGTGGGGTTAGGGGTCTGGGAGCCCTGCTGGGAAGGTCTAATTTTGTGTCAAAATAGCAGTTTGGGCGTAGGTTAAGGGGAAAGGGGAATTAGGCCCTGTTTCTGAGGTGCATTTTTGCCATTGGCTTACATAGGCGGCCTGCAAGGCAGCTGTATTGCGTGTTTTGGGAAGCTGTTTGGGGGTGTTCTAGATTTTTGGGAGTGGGTTTAGGGGTCTGGGAGTACTGCTGGGAAGGTCTAATCTTGTCTCAAAATAGCAGTTTGGTTGAAGGTTGAGGGGAAAAGGGAATTAGTCCCTGTTTTTGAGGTGCATTTTGACCATTGGCTTACATTATCGGCCTGCAAAGTAGCTGTATTGCGTGTTTTTGGGAAGCTATTTAGGGGTGTTCTAGATTTCTGGGAGTGGGTTTAGTTGTCTGGGAGCACTGCTGGGAAGGTCTAATTTTGTGTCAAAATAGCAATTTGGGCGTAAATTGAGGGGAAAGGGGAATTAGGCCTTGTTTCTGAGGTGCATTTTTGCCATTGGCTTACATTGGCGGCCTGCAAGGTAGCAGTATTGCGTATTTTTGGTGGGCAATTTAGGGTTGTTCTAGATTGTTGGGAGTGGGTTTAGGGGCCTGGGAGCACTGCTGGGAAGGTCTACTTTTGTGTCAAAATAGCAATTTGGGCGTAAATTGAGGGGAAAGGGGAATTAGGCCCTGTTTCTGAGGTGCATTTTTGCCATTGGCTTACATTGGCGCCCTACAAGGTAGCAGTATTGCGTGTTTTTGGGAAGCTGTTTAGGGGTGTTCTTGATTTTTGGGAGTGGGTTTAGGGGTCTGGTAGCACTGTTGGGAAGGTCTAATTTTGTGTCAAAATAGCTGTTTGGGCGTAGGTTGAGGGGAAAGGGGAATTAGGCCTTGTTTCTGAGGTGCATTTTTGCCATTGGCTTACATTGGCGGCCTGCAAGGTAGCAGTATTGCGTATTTTTGGTGGGCAATTTGGGGGTGTTCTAGATTGTTGGGAGTGGGTTTAGGGGCCTGGGAGCACTGCTGGGAAGGTCTAATTTTGTGTCAAAATAGCAGTTTGGGCGTAGGTTGAGGGAAAAGGAGAATTAGCCCCTGTTTCTGAGGTGCATTTTTGCCATTGGCTTACATTGGCGGCCTGCAAGGTACCTGCATTGCGTGTTTTTGGGAAGCTATTTAGGGGTGTTCTAGATTGTTGGGAGTGGGTTTAGGGGTCTGGGAGAACTGCTGGGAAGGTCTAATTTTGTGTCAAAATAGCAGTTTGGGCATAGGTTGAGGGGAAAGTGGAATTAGGCCCTGTGTCTGAGGTGCATTTTTGCCATTGGCTTACATAGGCGGCCTGCAAGGCAGCTGTATTGCGTGTTTTTGGGAAGCTATTTAGGGGTGTTCTAGATTTTGGGAGTGGGTTTAGGGGTCTGGAAGCACTGCTGGGAAGCTCTAATTTTGTGTCAAAATAGCAGTTTTGCTGAAGGTTGAGGGGAAAGGGTAATTAGGCCTTGTTTCTGAGGTGCATTTTTGCCGTTGGCTTACATTGGCACCCTGCAAGGTAGCTGTATTGCGTGTTTTTGGGAAGCTATTTGGGGGTGTTCTAGATTTTTGGGAGTGGGTCTAGGGGTCTGGGAGCCCTGCTGGGAAGGTCTAATTTTGTGTCAAAATAGCAGTTTGGGCGTAGGTTAAGGGGAAAGGGGAATAAGGCCGTGTTTCTGAGGTGCATTTTTGCCATTGGCTTACATTGTTGGCCTGCAAAGTAGCTGTATTGCGAGTTTTTGGGAAGCTATTTGGGTGTGTTCTAGATTTCTGGGAGTGGGTTTAGGGGTCTGGGAGCACTGCTGGGAAGGTCTAATTTTGTGTCAAAATAGCACTTTGGTCATAGGTTGAGGGGAAAGGGGAATTAGGGCCTGTTTCTGAGGTGCTTTTTTGCCATTGGCTTACATTAGTGGCCTGCAAGTTACCTGTATTGCGTGTTTTGATAAGCAATCTGGGGGTGTTCTAGATTTTGGGAGTGGGTTTAGTGGTCTGAAAGCACTGCTGGGAAGGTCTAATTTTGTCTCAAAATAGCAGTTTGGGCGTAGGCTGAGGGGAAAGGGGAATAAGGCCTTGTTTCTGAGGAGCATTTTTGCCATTGGCTTACATTGGCTCCCTGCAAGGTAGCTGTATTGCGTGTTTTTGGGAAGCTATTTGGGGGTGTTCTAGATTTTTGGGAGTGGGTTTAGGGGTCTGGGAGCCCTGCTGGGAAGGTCTAATTTTGTGTCAAAATAGCAGTTTGGGCGTAGGTTAAGGGGAAAGGGGAATAAGGCCGTGTTTCTGAGGTGCATTTTTGCCATTGGCTTACATTGTTGGCCTGCAAAGTAGCTGTATTGCGAGTTTTTGGGAAGCTATTTGGGTGTGTTCTAGATTTCTGGGAGTGGGTTTAGGGGTCTGGGAGCACTGCTGGGAAGGTCTAATTTTGTGTCAAAATAGCACTTTGGTCATAGGTTGAGGGGAAAGGGGAATTAGGGCCTGTTTCTGAGGTGCTTTTTTGCCATTGGCTTACATTGGTGGCCTGCAAAGTATCTGTATTGCGTGTTTTTGGGAAGCTATTTAGGGGTGTTCTAGATTTCTGGGAGTGGGTTTAGGGGTCTGGGAGCACTGCTGGGAAGGTCTAATTTTGTGTCAAAATAGCAATTTGGGCATAAGTTGAGGAGAAAGGGGAATTAGGCCCTGTTTCTGTGGTGCATTTTTGCCATTGGCTTACATTGGCGGCCTGCAAGTTACCTGTATTGCGTGTTTTTGATAAGCTATCTGGAGGTGTTCTAGATTTTGGGAGTGGGTTTAGGGGTCTGGAAGCACTGCTGGGAAGCTCTAATTTTGTGTCAAAATAGCAGTTTTGGTGAAAGTTGAGGGGAAAGGGGAATTAGGCCTTGTTTCTGAGGTGCATTTTTGCCATTGGCTTACATTGGCGCCCTGCAAGGTAGCTGTATTGCGTGTTTTTGGGAAGCTATTTGGGGGTGTTCTAGATTGTTGGGAGTGGGTTTAGGGGTCAGAGCACTGCTGGGAAGGTCTAATTTTGTGTCAAAATAGCAGTTTGGGCGTAGGTTAAGGGGAAAGGGGAATTAGGCCCTGTTTCTGAGGTGCATTTTTGCCATTGGCTTACATAGGCGGCCTGCAAGGCAGCTGTATTGCGTGTTTTGGGAAGCTGTTTGGCAGTGTTCTAGATTTTTTGAGTGGGTTTAGGGGTCTGGGAGTACAGCTGGGAAGGTCTAATCTTGTCTCAAAATAGCAGTTTGATTGAAGGTTGAGGGGAAAAGGGAATTAGTCCCTGTTTCTGAGGTGCATTTTGACCATTGGCTTACATTGGCGGCCTGCAAAGTAGCTGTATTGCTTGTTTTTGAGAAGCTATTTGGGGGTGTTCTAGATTGTTGGGAGTGGGTTTAGGGGTCTGGGAGAACTGCTGGGAAGGTCTAATTTTGTGTCAAAATAGCAGTTTGGGCGTAGGTTGAGGGGAAAGTGGAATTAGGCCCTGTTTCTGAGGTGCATTTTTGCCATTGGCTTACATAGGCGGCCTGCAAGGCAGCTGTATTGCGTGTTTTGATAAGCTATCTAGGGGTGTTCTAGATTTTGGGAGTGGGTTTAGGGGGCTGAAAGCACTGCTGGGAAGGTCTAATTTTGTCTCAAAATAGCAGTTTGGGCGTAGGCTGAGGGGAAAGGGGAATTAGGCCCTGTTTCTGAGGTGCATTTTTGCTTTTGGCTTACATTGGCGGCCTGCAAGGTAGCTGTATTGCGTGTTTTTAAGAAGCTATTTGGGGGTGTTCTAGATTGTTGGGAGTGGGTTTAGGGGCCTGGGAGCACTGCTGGGAAGGTCTAATTGTGTGTCAAAATAGCAGTTTGGTCGTAGGTTGAGGGAAAAGGGGAATTAGGGCCTGTTTCTGAGGTGCTTTTTTGCCTTTAGCTTACATTGGCGGCCTGCAAGGTAGCTGTATTGCGTGTTTTTGGGAAGCTATTTGGGGGTGTTCTAGATTGTTGGGAGTTGGTTTAGGGGTCTGGGAGCACTGCTGGGAAGGTCTAATTTTGTGTCAAAATAGCAGTTTGGTCGTAGGTTGAGGGGAGAGGGGAATTAGCCCCTGTTTCTGAGGTGCATTTTTGTCATTGGCTTACATTGGTGGCGTGAAAGGTAGCTGTATTGCGTGTTTTTGGGAAGCTATTTAGGGGTGTTCTAGATTTCTGGGAGTGGGTTTAGGGGTCTGGGGGCACTGCTGGGAAGGTCTAATTGTGTGTCAAAATAGCAATTTGAGCGTAAGTTGAGGGGAAAGGGGAATTAGGCCCCCTTTCTGAGGTGCATTTTTGCCATTGGCTTACATTGGCGGCCTGCAAGGTAGCTGTATTGCGTGTTTTTGAGAAGCTATTTGGGGGCGTTCTAGATTGTTGGGAGTGGGTTTAGGGGTCTGGGAGCACTGCTGGGAAGGTCTAATGTTGTGCCTAAATAGCAGTTTGGGCGTAGGTTGAGGGGAAAGGGGAATTAGGCCCTGTTTCTGAGGTGCATTTTTGCCATTGGCTTACATAGGCGGCCTGCAAGGCAGCTGTATTGCGTGTTTTGGGAAGCTGTTTGGGAGTGTTCTAGATTTTTTGAGTGGGTTTAGGGGTCTGGGAGTACTGCTGGGAAGGTCTAATCTTGTCTCAAAATAGCAGTTTGATTGAAGGTTGAGGGGAAAAGGGAATTAGTCCCTGTTTCTGAGGTGCATTTTGACCATTAGCTTACATTGGCGGCCTGCAAAGTAGCTGTATTGCTTGTTTTTGAGAAGCTATTTGGGGGTGTTCTAGATTGTTGGGAGTGGGTTTAGGGGTCTGGGAGAACTGCTGGGAAGGTCTAATTTTGTGTCAAAATAGCAGTTTGGGCGTAGGTTGAGGGGAAAGTGGAATTAGGCCCTGTTTCTGAGGTGCATTTTTGCCATTGGCTTACATAGGCGGCCTGCAAGGCAGCTGTATTGCGTGTTTTTGGGAAGCTGTTTAGGGGTGTTCTAGATTTCTGGGAGTGGGTGTAGGGGTCTGGGAGCACTGCTGGGAAGTTCTAATTTTGTGTCAAAATAGCAGTTTGGGCATAAGTTGAGGAGAAAGGGGAATAAGGCCCTGTTTCTGAGGTGCATTTTTGCCATTGGCTTACATTGGCGGCCTGCAAGTTACCTGTATTGCGTGTTTTGATAAGCTATCTAGGGGTGTTCTAGATTTTGGGAGTGGGTTTAGGGGGCTGAAAGCACTGCTGGGAAGTTCTAATTTTGTCTCAAAATAGCAGTTTGGGCGTAGGCTGAGGGGAATTGGGAATTAGGCCCTGTTTCTGAGGTGCATTTTTGCTTTTGGCTTACATTGGCGGCCTGCAAGGTAGCTGTATTGCGTGTTTTTAAGAAGCTATTTGGGGGTGTTCTAGATTGTTGGGAGTGGGTTTAGGGGCCTGGGAGCACTGCTGGGAAGGTCTAATTGTGTGTCAAAATAGCAGTTTGGTCGTAGGTTGAGGGAAAAGGGGAATTAGGGCCTGTTTCTGAGGTGCTTTTTTGCCTTTAGCTTACATTCGCGGCCTGCAAGGTAGCTGTATTGCGTGTTTTTGGGAAGCTATTTGGGGGTGTTCTAGATTGTTGGGAGTTGGTTTAGGGGTCTGGGAGCACTGCTGGGAAGGTCTAATTTTGTGTCAAAATAGCAGTTTGGTCGTAGGTTGAGGGGAGAGGGGAATTAGCCCCTGTTTCTGAGGTGCATTCTTGTCATTGGCTTACATTGGTGGCGTGCAAGGTAGCTGTATTGCGTGTTTTTGGGAAGCTATTTAGGGGTGTTCTAGATTTCTGGGAGTGGGTTTAGGGGTCTGGGGGTACTGCTGGGAAGGTCTAATTGTGTGTCAAAATAGCAATTTGGGCGTAAGTTGAGGGAAAGGGGAATTAGGCCCTGTTTCTGAGGTGCATTTTTGCCATTGGCTTACATTGGCGGCCTGCAAGGTAGCTGTATTGCGTGTTTTTGAGAAGCTATTTGGGGGAGTTCTAGATTGTTGGGAGTGGGTTTAGGGGTCTGGGAGCACTGCTGGGAAGGTCTAATGTTGTGCCTAAATAGCAGTTTGGGCGTAGGTTGAGGGGAAAGGGGAATTAGACCCTGTTTCTGAGGTGCATTTTGACCATTGGCTTACATTGTCGGCCTGCAAGGCAGCTGTATTGCGTGTTTTGGCAAGCTGTTTGGGAGTGTTCTAGATTTTTTGAGTGGGTTTAGGGGTCTGGGAGTACTGCTGGGAAGGTCTAATCTTGTCTCAAAATAGCAGTTTGATTCAAGGTTGAGGGGAAAGTGGAATTAGGCCCTGTTTCTGAGGTGCATTTTTGCCATTGGCTTACATTGGCGGCCTGCAAGGTAGCTGCATTGCATGTTTTTGGGAAGCTATTTGTGGGTGTTCTAGATTTCTGGGAGAGGGTTTAGGGGTCTGGGAGCACTGCTGGGAAGGTCTAATTTTGTGTCAAAATAGCAGTTTGGGCGTAGGTTGAGGGGAAAGGGGAATTAGGCCTTGTTTCTGAGGTGCATTTTTGCCATTGGCTTACATTGACGGCTTGCAAGGTAGCAGTATTGCGTGTTTTTGGTGGGCAATTTGGGGGTGTTCTAGATTGTTGGGAGTGGGTTTAGGGGCCTGGGAGCACTGCTGGGAAGGTCTAATTATGTCTCAAAATAGCAGTTCGGGCGTAGGTTGAGGGGAACGGAGAATTAGGCCCTGATTCTGAGGTGCATTTTTGCCATTGGCTTATATTGGCGGCCTGCAAGGTAGCTGTATTGCGTGTTTTTGGAAGCTATTTGGGGTTGTTCTAGATTTTTGGGAGTGGGTTTAGGGGTCTGGGAGAACTGCTGGGAAGGTCTAATGTTGTGCCTAAATAGCAGTTTGGTCATAGGTTGAGGGGAAAGGGGAATTAGTCCCTGTTTCTGAGGTGCATTTTGACCATTAGCTTACATTGGCGGCCTGCAAAGTAGCTGTATTGCTTGTTTTTGAGAAGCTATTTGGGGGTGTTCTAGATTGTTGGGAGTGGGTTTAGGGGTCTGGGAGCACTGCTGGGAAGGTCTAATTTCGTGTCAAAATAGCAGTTTGGTCGTAGGTTGAGTGGAAAGGGGAATTAGGCCCTGTTTCTGAGGTGCATTTTTGTCATTGGCTTACATTGGCGGCCTGCAAGGTACCTGTATTGCGTGTTTTTGAGAAGCTATTTGGGGGTGTTCTAGATTGTTGGGAGTGGGTTTAGGGGTCTGAGAGCACTGCTGGGAAGGTCTAATTTTGTGACAAAATAGCAGTTTGGGCGTAAGTTGAGGGGAAAGGGGAATTAAGTCCTGTTTCTGAGGTGCATTTTTGCCGTTGGCTTACATAGGCGGCCTGCAAGGCAGCTGTATTGCGTGTTTTGGGAAGCTGTTTGGGGGTGTTCTAGATTTTTGGAGTGGGTTTAGGGGTCTGGGAGTACTGCTGGGAAGGTCTAATCTTGTCTCAAAATAGCAGTTTGATTGAAGGTTGAGGGGAAAAGGGAATTAGTCCCTGTTTCTGAGGTGCATTCTGACCATTGGCTTACATTGGCAGCCTGCAAAGTAGCTGTATTGCGTGTTTTTGTGAAGCTATTTAGGGGTGTTCTAGATTTCTGAGAGTGGGTTTAGGGGTCTGGGGGCACTGCTGGGAAGGTCTAATTTTGTGTCAAAATAGCAATTTGGGCGTAAGTTGAGGGGAAAGGGGAATTAGGCCCTGTTTCTGAGGTGCATTTTTGCCATTGGCTTACATTGGCGGCCTGCAAGGTACCTGTATTGCGTGTTTTTGAGAAGCTATTTGGGGGTGTTCTAGATTGTTGGGAGTGGGTTTAGGGGTCTGAGAGCACTGCTGGGAAGGTCTAATTTTGTGACAAATTAGCAGTTTGGGCGTAGGTTGAGGGGAAAGGGGAATTAAGCCCTGTTTCTGAGGTGCATTTTTGCCATTGGCTTACATAGGCGGCCTGCAAGGCAGCTGTATTGCGTGTTTTGGGAAGCTGTTTGGGGTGTTCTAGATTTTTGGAGTGGGTTTAGGGGTCTGGGAGTACTGCTGGGAAGGTCTAATCTTGTCTCAAAATAGCAGTTTGATTGAAGGGTGAGGGGAAAAGGGAATTAGTCCCTGTTTCTGAGGTGCATTCTGACCATTGACTTACATTGGCGGCCTGCAAGGTATCAGTATTGCGTGTTTTTGGTGAGCAATTTGGGGGTGTTCTAGATTGTTGGGAGTGGGTTTAGGGGTCTGGGGGCACTGCTGGGAAGGTCTAATTGTGTGTCAAAATAGCAATTTGGGCGTAAGTTGAGGGGAAAGGGGAATTAGGCCCTGTTTCTGAGGTGCATTTTTGCCATTGGCTTACATTGGCGGCCTGCAAGGTAGCTGTATTGCGTGTTTTTGAGAAGCTATTTGGGGGCGTTTTAGATTGTTGGGAGTGGGTTTAGGGGTCTGGGAGCACTGCTGGGAAGGTCTAATGTTGTGCCTAAATAGCAGTTTGGGCGTAGGTTGAGGGGAAAGGGGAATTAGGCCCTGTTTCTGAGGTGCATTTTTGCCATTGGCTTACATAGGCGGCCTGCAAGGCAGCTGTATTGCGTGTTTTGGGAAGCTGTTTTGGAGTGTTCTAGATTTTTTGAGTGGGTTTAGGGGTCTGGGAGTACTGCTGGGAAGGTCTAATCTTGTCTCAAAATAGCAGTTTGATTGAAGGTTGAGGGGAAAAGGGAATTAGTCCCTGTTTCTGAGGTGCATTTTGACCATTAGCTTACATTGGCGGCCTGCAAAGTAGCTGTATTGCTTGTTTTTGAGAAGCTATTTGGGGGTGTTCTAGATTGTTGGGAGTGGGTTTAGGGGTCTGGGAGAACTGCTGGGAAGGTCTAATTTTGTGTCAAAATAGCAGTTTGGGCGTAGGTTGAGGGGAAAGTGGAATTAGGCCCTGTTTCTGAGGTGCATTTTTGCCATTGGCTTACATAGGCGGCCTGCAAGGCAGCTGTATTGCGTGTTTTTGGGAAGCTGTTTAGGGGTGTTCTAGATTTCTGGGAGTGGGTGTAGGGGTCTGGGAGCACTGCTGGGAAGTTCTAATTTTGTGTCAAAATAGCAGTTTGGGCATAAGTTGAGGAGAAAGGGGAATAAGGCCCTGTTTCTGAGGTGCATTTTTGCCATTGGCTTACATTGGCGGCCTGCAAGTTACCTGTATTGCGTGTTTTGATAAGCTATCTAGGGGTGTTCTAGATTTTGGGAGTGGGTTTAGGGGGCTGAAAGCACTGCTGGGAAGGTCTAATTTTGTCTCAAAATAGCAGTTTGGGCGTAGGCTGAGGGGAATTGGGAATTAGGCCCTGTTTCTGAGGTGCATTTTTGCTTTTGGCTTACATTGGCGGCCTGCAAGGTAGCTGTATTGCGTGTTTTTAAGAAGCTATTTGGGGGTGTTCTAGATTGTTGGGAGTGGGTTTAGGGGCCTGGGAGCACTGCTGGGAAGGTCTAATTGTGTGTCAAAATAGCAGTTTGGTCGTAGGTTGAGGGAAAAGGGGAATTAGGGCCTGTTTCTGAGGTGCTTTTTTGCCTTTAGCTTACATTCGCGGCCTGCAAGGTAGCTGTATTGCGTGTTTTTGGGAAGCTATTTGGGGGTGTTCTAGATTGTTGGGAGTTGGTTTAGGGGTCTGGGAGCACTGCTGGGAAGGTCTAATTTTGTGTCAAAATAGCAGTTTGGTCGTAGGTTGAGGGGAGAGGGGAATTAGCCCCTGTTTCTGAGGTGCATTCTTGTCATTGGCTTACATTGGTGGCGTGCAAGGTAGCTGTATTGCGTGTTTTTGGGAAGCTATTTAGGGGTGTTCTAGATTTCTGGGAGTGGGTTTAGGGGTCTGGGGGTACTGCTGGGAAGGTCTAATTGTGTGTCAAAATAGCAATTTGGGCGTAAGTTGAGGGAAAGGGGAATTAGGCCCTGTTTCTGAGGTGCATTTTTGCCATTGGCTTACATTGGCGGCCTGCAAGGTAGCTGTATTGCGTGTTTTTGAGAAGCTATTTGGGGGAGTTCTAGATTGTTGGGAGTGGGTTTAGGGGTCTGGGAGCACTGCTGGGAAGGTCTAATGTTGTGCCTAAATAGCAGTTTGGGCGTAGGTTGAGGGGAAAGGGGAATTAGACCCTGTTTCTGAGGTGCATTTTGACCATTGGCTTACATTGTCGGCCTGCAAGGCAGCTGTATTGCGTGTTTTGGCAAGCTGTTTGGGAGTGTTCTAGATTTTTTGAGTGGGTTTAGGGGTCTGGGAGTACTGCTGGGAAGGTCTAATCTTGTCTCAAAATAGCAGTTTGATTCAAGGTTGAGGGGAAAGTGGAATTAGGCCCTGTTTCTGAGGTGCATTTTTGCCATTGGCTTACATTGGCGGCCTGCAAGGTAGCTGCATTGCATGTTTTTGGGAAGCTATTTGTGGGTGTTCTAGATTTCTGGGAGAGGGTTTAGGGGTCTGGGAGCACTGCTGGGAAGGTCTAATTTTGTGTCAAAATAGCAGTTTGGGCGTAGGTTGAGGGGAAAGGGGAATTAGGCCTTGTTTCTGAGGTGCATTTTTGCCATTGGCTTACATTGACGGCTTGCAAGGTAGCAGTATTGCGTGTTTTTGGTGGGCAATTTGGGGGTGTTCTAGATTGTTGGGAGTGGGTTTAGGGGCCTGGGAGCACTGCTGGGAAGGTCTAATTATGTCTCAAAATAGCAGTTCGGGCGTAGGTTGAGGGGAACGGAGAATTAGGCCCTGATTCTGAGGTGCATTTTTGCCATTGGCTTATATTGGCGGCCTGCAAGGTAGCTGTATTGCGTGTTTTTGGAAGCTATTTGGGGTTGTTCTAGATTTTTGGGAGTGGGTTTAGGGGTCTGGGAGAACTGCTGGGAAGGTCTAATGTTGTGCCTAAATAGCAGTTTGGTCATAGGTTGAGGGGAAAGGGGAATTAGTCCCTGTTTCTGAGGTGCATTTTGACCATTAGCTTACATTGGCGGCCTGCAAAGTAGCTGTATTGCTTGTTTTTGAGAAGCTATTTGGGGGTGTTCTAGATTGTTGGGAGTGGGTTTAGGGGTCTGGGAGAACTGCTGGGAAGGTCTAATTTTGTGTCAAAATAGCAGTTTGGGCCTAGGTTGAGGGGAAAGGGGAATTAGGCCTTGTTTCTGAGGTGCATTGTTGCCATTGGCTTACATTGGCGGCCTGCAAGGTAGCAGTATTGCGTGTTTTTGGTGAGCAATTTGGGGGTGTTCTAGATTGTTGGGAGTGGGTTTAGGGGTCTGGGAGCACTGCTGGGAAGGTCTAATTTCGTGTCAAAATAGCAGTTTGGTCGTAGGTTGAGTGGAAAGGGGAATTAGGCCCTGTTTCTGAGGTGCATTTTTGTCATTGGCTTACATTGGCGGCCTGCAAGGTACCTGTATTGCGTGTTTTTGAGAAGCTATTTGGGGGTGTTCTAGATTGTTGGGAGTGGGTTTAGGGGTCTGAGAGCACTGCTGGGAAGGTCTAATTTTGTGACAAAATAGCAGTTTGGGCGTAAGTTGAGGGGAAAGGGGAATTAAGTCCTGTTTCTGAGGTGCATTTTTGCCGTTGGCTTACATAGGCGGCCTGCAAGGCAGCTGTATTGCGTGTTTTGGGAAGCTGTTTGGGGGTGTTCTAGATTTTTGGAGTGGGTTTAGGGGTCTGGGAGTACTGCTGGGAAGGTCTAATCTTGTCTCAAAATAGCAGTTTGATTGAAGGTTGAGGGGAAAAGGGAATTAGTCCCTGTTTCTGAGGTGCATTCTGACCATTGGCTTACATTGGCAGCCTGCAAAGTAGCTGTATTGCGTGTTTTTGTGAAGCTATTTAGGGGTGTTCTAGATTTCTGAGAGTGGGTTTAGGGGTCTGGGGGCACTGCTGGGAAGGTCTAATTTTGTGTCAAAATAGCAATTTGGGCGTAAGTTGAGGGGAAAGGGGAATTAGGCCCTGTTTCTGAGGTGCATTTTTGCCATTGGCTTACATTGGCGGCCTGCAAGGTACCTGTATTGCGTGTTTTTGAGAAGCTATTTGGGGGTGTTCTAGATTGTTGGGAGTGGGTTTAGGGGTCTGAGAGCACTGCTGGGAAGGTCTAATTTTGTGACAAATTAGCAGTTTGGGCGTAGGTTGAGGGGAAAGGGGAATTAAGCCCTGTTTCTGAGGTGCATTTTTGCCATTGGCTTACATAGGCGGCCTGCAAGGCAGCTGTATTGCGTGTTTTGGGAAGCTGTTTGGGGTGTTCTAGATTTTTGGAGTGGGTTTAGGGGTCTGGGAGTACTGCTGGGAAGGTCTAATCTTGTCTCAAAATAGCAGTTTGATTGAAGGTTGAGGGGAAAAGGGAATTAGTCCCTGTTTCTGAGGTGCATTCTGACCATTGGCTTACATTGGCGGCCTGCAAGGTATCAGTATTGCGTGTTTTTGGTGAGCAATTTGGGGGTGTTCTAGATTGTTGGGAGTGGGTTTAGGGGTCTGGGAGCACTGCTGGGAAGGTCTAATTTCGTGTCAAAATAGCAGTTTGGTCGTAGGTTGAGAGGAAAGGGGAATTAGGGCCTGTTTCTTTGCCATTGGATACATTGGCGGCCTACAAGGTAGCTGTATTGTGTGTTTTTGGGAAGCTATTTGGGGGTGTTCTAGATTTTTGGGAGTGGGTTTAGGGGTCTGGGAGCACTGCTGGGAAGGTCTAATTTTGTGTCAAAATAGCAGTTTGGGCGTAGGTTAAGGGGAAAGGGTTATTAGGCCCTGTGTCTGAGGTGCATTTTTGCCATTGGCTTACATAGGCGGCCTGCAAGGCAGCTGTATTGTGTGTTTTGGCAAGCTGTTTGGGGGTGTTCTAGATTTTTGGAGTGGGTTTAGGGGTCTGGGAGTACTGCTGGGAAGGTCTAATCTTGTCTCAAAATAGCAGTTTGATTGAAGGTTGAGGGGAAAAGGGAATTAGTCCCTGTTTCTGAGGTGCATTTTGACCATTGGCTTACATTGGCGGCCTGCAAAGTAGCTGTATTGCGTGTTTTTGGGAAGCTATTTAGGGGTGTTATAGATTTCTGGGAGTGGGTTTAGGGGTCTGGGGGCACTGCTGGGAAGGTCTAATTTTGTGTCAAAATAGCAATTTGGGCGTAAGTTGAGGGGAAAGGGGAATTAGGCCCTGTTTCTGAGGTGCTTTTTGCCATTGGCTTACATTGGCGGCCTGCAAGGTAGCTGTATTGCGTGTTTTTGGGAAGCTATTTGGGGGTGTTCTAGATTTTTGGGAGTGGGTTTAGGGGTCTGGTAGCACTGCTGAGAAGGTCTAATTTTGTGTCAAAATAGCTGTTCGGGCGTAGGTTGAGGGGAAAGGGGAATTAGGGCTTGTTTCTGAGGTGCATTTTTGCCATTGGCTTAAATTGGCGGCCTGCAAGGTAGCAGTATTGCGTATTTTTGGTGGGCAATTTGGGGGTGTTCTAGATTGTTGGGAGTGGGTTTAGGGGCCTGGGACCACTGCTGGGAAGGTCTAATTTTGTCTCAAAATAGCAGTTTGGGTGTAGGTTGAGAGGAAAGGGGAATTAGGCCCTGTTTCTGAGGTGCATTTTTGCCATTGGCTTACATTGGCGGCCTGCAAGGTAGCTGTATTGCGTGTTTTTGAGTAGCTATTTTTGGGTGTTCTAGATTGTTGGGAGTGGGTTTAGGGGCCTAGGAGCACTGCTGGGAAGGTCTAATTTTGTGTCAAAATAGCAGTTTGGTCGTAGGTTGAAGGGAAAGGGGAATTAGGGCCTGTTTATGAGGTGCTTTTTGCCATTGGCTTACATTGGCGGCCTGCAAGGTAGCTGTATTGCGTGTTTTTGAGAAGCTATTTGGGGGTGTTCTAGATTTTTGGGAGTTGGTTTAGGGGTCTGGGAGAGCTGCTGGGAAGGTCTAATGTTGTGCCTAAATAGCAGTTTGGTCGTAGGTTGAGGGGAAAGGGGAATTAGCCACTGTTTCTGAGGTGCATTTTTGCCATTGGCTTACATTGGTGGCCTGCAAGGTAGCTGTATTGCGTGTTTTTGGGAAGCTATTTGGGTGTGTTCTAGATTTTTGGGAGTGGGTTTAGGGGTCTGGGAGCACTGCTGGGAAGGTCTAATTTTGTGTCAAAATAGCACTTTGGTCGTAGGTTGAGGGGAAAGGGGAATTAGGGCCTGTTTCTGAGGTGCTTTTTTGCCATTGGCTTACATTGGTGGCGTGCAAGGTAGCTGTATTGCATGTTTTTGGGAAGCTATTTGTGGGTGTTCTACATTTCTGGGAGAGGGTTTAGGGGTCTGTGAGCACAGCCGGGAAGGTCTAATTTTGTGTCAAAATAGCAGTTTGGTCGTAACTTGAGAGGAAAGGGGAATTAGGCCCTGTTTCTGAGGCGCATTTTTGACATTGAATACATTGGCGGCCTGCAAGGTAGCTGTATTGCGTGTTTTTGGGAGGCTATTTGGGTGTGTTCTAGATTATTGGGAGTGGGTTTAGGGGTCTGGGAGCACTGCTGGGAAGGTCTTATTTTGTGTCAAAATAGCAGTTTGGGCGTAGGTTAAGGGGAAAGGGGAATTAGGCCCTGTTTCTGAGGTGCATTTTTGCCATTGGCTTACATAGGCGGCCTGCAAGGCAGCTGTATTGCGTGTTTTGGGAAGCAGTTTGGGGGTGTTCTAGATATTTGGGAGTGGGTTTAGGGGTCTGGGAGTACTGCTGGGAAGGTCTAATCTTGTCTCAAAATAGCAGTTTGGTTGAAGGTTGAGGGGAAAAGGGAATTAGTCCCTGTTTCTGAGGTGCATTTTGACCATTGGCTTACATTGTCGGCCTGCAAAGTAGCTGTATTGCGTGTTATTGGGAAGCTATTTAGGGGTGTTCTAGATTTCTGGGAGTGGGTTTAGGGGTCTGGGAGCACTGCTGGGAAGGTCTAATTTTGTGTCAAAATAGCAATTTGGGCGTAAATTGAGGGGAAAGGGGAATAAGGCCCTGTTTCTGAGGTGCATTTTTGCCATTGGCTTACATTGGCGCCCTACAAGGTAGCAGTATTGCGTGTTTTTGGGAAGCTAGTTAGGGGTGTTCTTGATTTTTGGGAGTGGGTTTAGGGGTCTGGTAGCACTGCTGGGAAGGTCTAATTTTGTGTCAAAATAGCTGTTTGGGCGTAGGTTGAGGAGAAAGGGGAATTAGGCCTTGTTTCTGAGGTGCATTTTTGCCATTGGCTTACATTGGCGGCCTGCAAGGTAGCAGGATTGCGTATTTTTGGTGGGCTATTTGGGGGTGTTCTAGGTTGTTGGGAGTGGGTTTAGGGGCCTGGGAGCACTGCTGGGAAGGTCTAATTTTGTCTCAAAATAGCAGTTTGGGCGTAGGTTGAGGGGAAAGGGGATATAGGACCTGTTTCTGAGGTGCATTTTTGCCATTGGCTTACACTGGCGGCCTGCAAGGTAGCTGTATTGCGTGTTTTTGGGAAGCTATTTAGGGGTGTTCTTGATTTTTGGGAGTGGGTTTAGGGGTCTGGTAGCACTGCTGGGAAGGTCTAATTTTGTGTCAAAATAGCTGTTTGGGCGTAGGTTGAGGGGAAAGGGGAATTAGGCCTTGTTTCTGAGGTGCATTTTTGCCATTGGCTTACATTGGCGGCCTGCAAGGTAGCAGTATTGCGTATTTTTGGTGGGCAATTTGGGGGTGGTTTTTTATTTATTTATTTATTTTTTTTTAATCCTCATATTGCGATATCGGTGTGATTTCGGAGTATCAGGTGTCTGCCTCTAGTTTCTATCCGGTACTGCCCCTCGGTCTCTCTTGTTTGGGGAGTTTCATCATCCTCTTGATGATCTTTAGAGGAGTTTCCTTTGCCCGTTACATACCATTACCTCTGATTTTGGAGCTGGGGGAGATAGTCGCTTTGACTACTCAACAAGTATCATACTTGTCTACCAAAGCGTGTATCGCTTTAATCATAGGACTGGTGATTTGATCTTACTTAGGGTTTAAGAAATTTTCAAAACTTTCCCAGAACTTAAATCTCTTACATGTGTTTCCCTTCCTATCGAGTTTATTAATTCTTATCGCCGAGTTCAACCAATCTGCATGCATTGGACTGGTAGACCCTATCCATTTAATGCAAATTTCCCTCCTTGCAAGTACTATCAAAACAAAAAGAAGATTTTCTTGCCTTTTTGTGAGCCCCCCTCCGTTTACTGTGTCTTCAATCCCAAACAGGGTAAGGGTGGTACTTACAGTTAGTTGCTTGGTCAGGATAGTGCTCAAGGTCTTACCAACTTTGTCCCAGTATTCTTTCAATTGGGGGCAGTTTTTAAACATGTGGATATCATCTGCCTTTTCTTCTCCACATTTTGGGCATTTTTTTATTCCTGCGTTCTTAAACTTGGAAAGCTTTCTTGGTGTCCAGTAAGCCCGATGAATTGTAAAGAAATGGTTCCTTTTCAGAGCCGCAGATTTCAGAGTGGACCAGCATTTTTCCACGGATTTTTCCCAGATTAAGTCTAGGTCCGCTATTGGTAGATCTTTCCCCCAAATTTGTACTTCTATATTGGGGTTTGTATCATTAGCATTTATCAGAGCCCAGTACCATTTAGCTACTTCTTTTGGTACTTTTGTTGTTTTAACCATTTCTTTTTCCATTTTTTCATTTCCATTGTTGTTATTTGGTAGTGTCTTAGACCAGCCTTGGATTTGGTAAAATTTAAATTTGGATAGTGTATTGTTTGTCAACTCTTGAAACTCTGACCATGATTTCAGAAGGGTCTTGTGGGGGAAGATGGCGGCTGGGTAAGGAGCTCAGTCGGAGAGCTCCCGGTTCACCCGTGATTCTAAAAGGATATGTAGCGATTGAAAAGCACCCACAAAACGGAGAAGCTTATGGGTGAACAGAACCACGAAAGTATATGCTGATAAGCGTTATGAGAGTACCATAAGAGTGGGAGACAAAGATTGGGGACCCGCTTACCTGCAATACGGCCTTTTTGAAATGGTATGTGGCTCTGGTCCGTTTTTACCCCCACTTGAATGCGGAAAACCAAGGGAAGTTCTGAGCCGATGCTGGACGCATGGTGGGTTGCAGAGAGCGGAAACGACTCCCGCGGGCGGCGAGCACCGTCTGGGGCTCACGGAGGCACTCGGAAATACTGGTGAAAGCGGCAGATCTTGGCGGCGATCAGAACGTGGTGTCAAGGCGGGGGAGCAATCTAATCTCTGGAGCACCGCAGCAGAGGCAAAGACGCGCTGTTGTCGCGCCTCCGGAAGACTGAATTTTCAGTTCCGGGGCACGAGCGGGAGAGTCAGAGTCAATCTCCGGCAATACACTGAGGCACACAGTGGTAGTAGCGGAGTCGGATCAGTTTCGGTTTTAAGTTCGAGCCGAGGGATTTCAAACTGGAGCACTCAGAACAGGGAGTCAAACACCAAGGCTCGAGGGTGTTGGAGCTTTGAAGAACTCAGAGCTGGTTCATTTTGCAACCAAAATGGAAACCACATGGGCATTAATAAAATTGCTCTAACAAGGAGGATTCAGATAACAGATAAAGCTACCAATATAACGCCAGAGAGAACGTCAGAGAGCATTATAAACATCCAAAATAATCTAAACATTGCACATAACTGACCCCAGCACCGCCAAAACTAACCTACACGAAGGAATGAAAGAAGTCGCCGAATGGATGAAACAAAGCCGTCTGAAACTGAACTCAGACAAAACAGAAGTCCTCATCTTAGGTACATCCCCCTCTGCATGGGACGACTCCTGGTGGCCGGAACCCCTCGGAAAAGCACCCATCCCAACAGACCACGCACGGAACCTTGGCGTCATCCTGGATTCTTCACTCTCAATGAACAGACAAGTCAGCGCCGTATCCTCTTCCTGCTTTAACATCCTTCGCATGCTCAGAAAAACATTTCGCTGGATCCCCTCCGAAACAAGGAAAACAGTCACCCACGCTCTAGTCACGAGCCGACTGGACTACGGAAACACCCTTTACGCAGGCACCACCGCTAAACTCCAGAAGAAACTACAACGAATCCAAAACGCCTCAGCCAGACTCATATTAGACATCCCACGCAACGAACACATCTCTGGTCACCTTAAAGACCTCCACTGGCTACCCGTCAATAAGAGGATCACTTTCCGACTGCTTACCCACGCACACAAATCACTCTACGACATCGGACCAGATTGCCTCAACTCTCGACTGGCCTTCTACACCCCCTCCCGCCAACTTCGCTCTTCCAGCCAAGCCTTCGCCACTGTACCTCGCATCAACAAGACCACCATGGGAGGCAGATCCTTTTCTTACCTGGCTGCCAAAACATGGAACTCACTCCCCGCTTACCTTCGCCTCACCCAGAATCACCTAGCGTTCAGAAAGCAGCTTAAAACGTGGATATTTGACAAATAATCCTCCTCCCCTTCCTAAGCGCCTTGAAACCCTCTGGGTATGTAGTGCGCTATACAAATTTTATGACTTGACTTGACTTGACTAACTATCCACCTGCTTATGAGTAAATGTGTAAAAATAGCAAAGGAGGGCAAAGAGGAGGCGCAGCAAAACTTAGGGGGGAGTCTTAAAGTTTCAGATCCAGATCTTGTGAGGACCAAGGAAACATTAGAGTCTCAGCAAGTGAAAAGACAAGACAGACAAGTAGTATCTTCTTACAGCTTGCGCAACAGAAACTTCCTAAGGCAAGAGCAATACCCCAAAGGTATTTCACCAAGGGAGAGCAAGAAAAGGCAGAAAACTCAAGTAAAAGAATACACCAAGAGTACTTTAGAGAACGGCAAACAGGTCACCTCACTGAGGTCTAAAATAAAAGTGACTCCCTCACTAAGAAGCTACTTTAAAGTACAAGAGCAGGGGCTACTAACAGAGACTCAGGCTCTCGTGCAGGAACAGTCCCCTTCGGAAATTCTGAGGGGGGATAGAGAGGATACCATCAAACACACGAATACTTCTTCTTTGCAAAAAACAAATTCTCAGATGCCCATCCTAACTGACGAAATAGCTTCGGGCGGCGCGAAGAAAGGGAAAAAAAACAATAATAAGAAGAAGATCAAATTAAAAACAAAGTGTTTGGAAGACATGTGGAAATCTAACAAGGGAAGTGAAACAGCAGAAGGAGCCGAGGTCCAGAAAGCACACATGGCGGAAGGGGGTGTGGAGCCTTCTGTTGAAGCAGCATACAAGCCCACAGAGAACGAGAATGAGGGAGAGAATGATGCAAGATCACTAGGGAGTCCCAAAGAAACTTCGAAAAATCATACAGACGAGCTCCTAGAGAAGATATGGGCAGAAATGAAAGAGAAATTCTCTATATCAGAAGCGAAACAAGATAAAATCCAGGAAGTGTGCGAAAAACTGGACAATAAGTTGAACGCCCTGGGAGATAGAGTTACGGCAGTAGAGAGTGAAGTTGTTGCCCTGGACAAAAGGGTAGAAAAGAACAGGCAAGAAATAAACTCCCTAAGGTTAGAAAACAAAAGTATGAACGAAAAGATGGAGTCCTTAGAAAACCAGGCGAGAAAAAACAATATCAGGATCTTGAATGTGCCCGAGAACCAGGAGGGTCAAGACATTAAGATGTTTGTAGTAGCATTATTGGCAGAAAACTTCCCATGGGCGGATAAAACAACTCTGGAAGAAGACATACAAAGAGTACATAGGGATCCCTTTGGAAAGAACAAGGAAAGGAAAACCCCAAGGAAGATTTTAGTCAATTTTAAAACGTATGTGCTGAAGGACAAGATCTTGGGAGAGGCACTGAAAAAGGGAACCTACAACAAAGACAGTTGGACTTTTAGAATAAGGTCCGACATGTCAAAGGCTTCCCAGACCAGGCAGTGGGAACTGGGAAATCTAATGTCAGAACTCCAAGGACTAGGCGCCACGGTGCAGATGAAATTTCCACCTTCACTTCGTATAATGTGGCGGAATAAAATGCAAAACATAAAAGAGCCAGAAGAGGTGAAAGCCCTCATAGAACTAATGAGAGATCAAATGCGGTCGGAGGAACCACAGAAATAAATGAACTCACTTAAAAGACCTAGTCTACATAAAAAAACCCCAATGGAAAAAGACACATAAGCAAAATATAATTAAGTTTAAAGTTTAAAACTAGAAGGTGCTTTGCAATCAAAAAAAAACTTTTTTTCGTATAAAGGAAAGAATCACGGGGACGGGAAGCCAAAAGGGTTACGAAGATAACCGAAGGAAAAGAAGATGGAGGCTTCCCCGGGGAGGGTAACGTAAAATCACAATCAAGAAAACAAAAAAATCACACGATAAAGGGTGGGGAGCAAAATAGGGATAAAAACAAAAAAATCCTCATTTGCGAGAGTACAGGCAAGGATAAAATGGAGTTACATTTCAGAAACAAAAAGGTAACGCTGGTGCTGAAGTGCGTTAACAACATGAATAGAAACAATGGGAAGTGCAAGTAGAGTCGTTAAAATATTATCGTGGAATGTAAATGGCCTGAGGACAAAGAGTAGGAGGAACAAAATTCTGGAATACATCAGAACAGCAGAAAGTGAAATCATAATACTACAAGAGACCCACCTTTTGAAAGAAGAATGGGATCAAATAATTAAGAACGTATGGTGGATAGATTCCTATGTATGCACCACACAACACTGCAATATCAAGGGAATTGCGATAATTTTCAAAAAATCACTAAAAGCAGTTGTAACCTCCACAGAAGTAGACAGTAAAGGCAGATGGGCTAAAGCCAGCATAAAAATTGGCAATACTCCCCTTACGATTGCAGGCTACTATGGACCAAACCTCGATGACGCTGACCCCCTGAAAAAACTGTATTCGCAGCTACTTTTAGCCACTTCTCCCATAATACTGGGCGGTGACTTTAACCTAGTGATGGATATAAGTCTAGACAGATCACCACCTGGGAGACAGGCCAACTTGAAAAAAATGAGAGAGTGGATTGGGATCTATAAAAAAGATCTCGACCTAGTCGTCATTTGGAGAAAAAAAGGAGAAAAAATGCATCCTTTCACCCTGCATAATAAAAAGCTAGGGCATAAGTCAAGGATTGACTACTTTTGGATCAGCAGCGAACTCACAGAGAACGTCAAAAAAGTATCGCACCTACCAGCTCTTTTGTCCGACCATTCGGCTGTGCAAATACAACTACAGGTCACAGCAAAAGAAATGGAAAGAAGATTCACAGTAGAGAGGACCTTGCTACAAGATGAACATATAATAAGTGAACTGGAAACTGAAACAAAACATTTCTTTGAATTAAATGCCATAGGTACCACAAAACAAATAACATGGGATGCTTTCAAAGCTATTCTAAGAGGTAAACTGCTGAGTCTAGGGGCTCGCAAAAATAAGCAATTAAAGCAAGAGATCTCAGATCTGGAAAACAACATTCACTCTTTAGACATCGCCATTTCCAACGAACGAGAAGAAGGCAGGAAACAAGAACTTCTCCTACAAAAACAGCATCAGGAGGATAAAATTAAAGAGGTCTTGGAAGAAAAATTAAGAAAGAAATGGGACTCTAGCAAACTAGCAAAGCATGAATATGGTGAGGGCTGCGGAAAGTGGTTGGCATGGAAACTTAAAACTGACTTAGTCAGAAACAAAGTGAGAAGTATAACCCAAGATGATCAAACAGGACAAAACTCCGATGAAAACATCATTAGGCAAGAATTCTGTAAATTCTTTAAAGAGCTTTATACGGAACCCGCAAGATCCGTTGATTAATTCCTACTTGGAAGATGTTCCACTCCTAAAACTTACGGAGGAAGAAAAGGAAGATCTGAACAAAGAAGTCCAAGAAGGCGAAGTGGCCGATGCCATCAAAAGTCTAAAAAAAGGAAAAGCAGCGGGACCGGACGCTTTACCGTACGAACTATATCTGGCATTAAGAGATATTCTACTTCCACATATTACAGAATTAATCAATATAATTCTTAAACAGCACGAAGCCATACCAGATTCCTGGAATGATGCTATAATTACAATTATTCTAAAACCAGGAAAAGACCCAGCCAGATGCGAATCATACCGCCCGATTTCACTGCTGAACGCAGATTATAAAATCTTTACTAAAATCATGGCATCGCGATTGGGGAAAGTACTGCCGAAACTGCTGCATCAAGATCAAAAAGGGTTCGTCAAAGGGAGGAATTTGCACGAAATCACACAACAACTTTTAACTGCAATAGATATCGCAATTAACGAAAAAACTCCTCTCACTATACTCACTGTTGATGCCGCAAAGGCTTTTGACAGGGTCAATTGGGCCTTCCTAGAGAAAGTTATGGACAAAAATAACATTGGACTAACTTTTATAAATATGGTAAAGCAAATATACAAAGCTCCAAGATCCAAGGTTTTAATAAATGGTAATCTCACGGAAAATATAAGGATAAGCAGAGGAACGAGGCAGGGTTGCCCACTCTCACCTTTACTCTTCAATTTGTATATTGAACCACTAGCGAACAAACTAAGAAATAGTAAAGAAATCACTCCATTTAAGCATCACACATGGGAGAAGAAAATCGCCTTATATGCGGATGACTTAATGATTTTTACAGACGATTACCTAAGAGCGAAAAAGACAATAGAAGAAACAATAGGAGCATTTGGGAAAGTTTCAGGATACCTGGTAAACCAAACAAAAACAGAGATTATGACTTGGAACACCCGATTTAAAAGTCACAACATAAAAAATGAAATCAGATACCTAGGAATCCTAGTGAATCAAGACATAGAAAAGATCTCGCAACGCAACTTGACCAAGGTAGCCGGAGAAGTAAGGAAACTGCTCAAGACATGGACATCCTTACCATTAAGTCTGATTGGGAGATCAAACATAGTCAAGATGACCATGAGGTACTGGGTTTTTAAGAACCGGCAAAGAACCGGCAACCCAGCGGTGCCAGGGGATCAACACACCAGAGACCTCGGGTTCTCCTGAGTCAGACCTACAGAAACTTCAGAGTCTTCCAGGTGGAGTCAAAGATTCGTTTATTGGCTGCAACCAAGGTGACAGGGTCCTAGAAGTACAAAGCAAGTATATTCAGGAGACTGCACACTTTTACAAAGTCAGGCTTCTCTTCTTATACATAGTATTCAGCCTTGGGCACGACATTCCTTGGATTCGTGGTATTTCATTTACGGTTACTGATTACAAAAGAAAAGCAGAGTCATAATGACATGTACATATTTCACGTCGTGCTGCCCATAACAAATCATCAGGCAAGGCCCAACATTTCATCAGATATCGCTGGACCCCTAATAAAAATGGTCACCTCCCCATCATAAAGCAAGTGAAGAAAAGGAGTGGAGAAAGATGTGAGCGAGATATGGCAGGAGTGCGCGCTGAAATGGTTTTATGGCTGGTTGAGCCTAGATGCTATCTTGTTCGGCCACTGGGAGGGGACTGACCTAACGAGTTCGGCCTGGGGCAATGGTTCTAACTTGTACTGGGGTCAGGAAGAAGTCGATTAAGGAGTATGTGTCCTTGTGGAATCAAATCAACTGGATTAAGGCCTATGTAAAGGGCAACATGCAGCTAAGGGTTTTAGAAGGTAAATGACGATTTCGAGGTGACATCGTCACTCGAATACGCCGAAAATACATGTACTTGATGTACTCGTCATTCTCGGTCTTTTGATACCAAATTCGTTCTATTTCGACGAAGTTTTTATTCTCGAGTCTAGTACTATTATATGAATCCAGATTTTTCAGTACCACAGACCCTCCTTTTGCCCTAACATAGGGAATTAATCTATCCTCATGTTAATCTGAGTCCAGATCTATATTTTTAAAGTCATTGAGATGTTGCTGCAACATCATTCTAGTGCTGAGCTCATGTCCTGACACAGGTTTCCTTACACATAATGTAGCGCAGAGGCCACATATTGCAGGAGCACACTGTATGCATAGACAGAACAGGAAAAGAATGGCTAAGACCATCCCAATGACCATCAAAATTTTCCATCCCCAGGCAGATATCAGTCCCCAGAACCATCCCATTAATGACCAATCTCCTTTATCCACATGAATAGATTCGGAAATTTTATGTAGTTTGGAGATGGCCCCGTATACTGTTGGAGCATTATCTGGAATAAAAATGCAACAACTGGACTGGATCAATTTGCATACTCCACCTCGGTCCGCAAGTATTACATCCAAAGCAACCCGGTTCTGAAGGGTCATAAGTCGATCCGACTGGAGCTCAGCAGTCAGGTTACTAAGGGCACCAGCAGTTTCAATCACGGTGTATTCAACTACCCTTGTCAATTGCCTAATGTTTCTGCTGTTAACCATGGGTCCCCAGAACGGCAGAAACCCAAGTGCAAAATCACCAAATTCTTGACCTGTAGTGTCTTCTTTACTCAAGACACCTCTAACTACCCTTGTCCGATGGTAATCCGCCGCTGCTGTGTAGGTGGGAGGTAACAGGAATGAAACAAAACATGAGCCCGAGAAGTCAGGGGGCAACCATGTATAGGCTCTATCGTGGCAGATGAAATAAGTGCCCTTAGCTGCTAAAAACGGCAGGGGAAGTCTGGGATCCAAAAACGTAGGTTTCTGTACAGACACTCTTCCCAAGCTGAGCTCTGGGATTCCTACCAATGCCTTGCAGACACAGGTGACCTTGATGGGGTATGATCCAGATAGGGGACGATCTTTTGGCTTGCTGCTTTTCACTTAAGGTAGTGCCATATCCGGTCACGTTCCAACCTACATATGCAAGTATCTCATCATCCGGGGTATCTTCGTAAGAAGTTACTTCCTTGATCATGTCAACTATACCCTTGACTAGGGCGCTAGTCTTGAGGTTATCTTTTACAGAACGTAGGGGTTGGATTTCTCGTGCATATATGAACATTGTCCTATATGCCCATACTGACCATTGTGACTAAATGGCAGGACCAGATAGGGGATACCTCTATCCGTGGTGTGGGGCATGAGACCACACACCCAATAGTTGGTTGTGTTCATTACAAGTTGGTGTTGGTGCAATAACTGAACGAAAGAGTTATTAATGAACTCTAATCTCCTATTTGATTCGTGGTCAGGAAAAGGGTGGAAAGAATGAGAGGGAACAGTAGGAGGAGGTATGGGTGATGTAGTGGGCGCAAATGTCACATGAAAAGAGAACAAAACATAGCTTATCAAAAAGACCATTACGCTAAATAGCATAAAAATACACATTATTATAAAATTTCTCTTCGTTACTGTTTTCAAAAGTCTCTGCTTAAAGTTCATTTATTTGGCAGGCCTCTCCACATCAGGAAACTCCATCCTCTCTAAGGTGCTGCCCGCGGTGGTAGGTTGTTTCTGCTAAAGGATGCTTCCGTCAGTCTAGGGCAGCTCCCTTGGACCAACTGGAACCAGCGACCTATCGTCGTCAGCTGCACCCAAAAGTCTTTAATCAACCGCGACCCTAGCAGCGGAACCCGGATGGCGGTTCGAAAAAACAAAAATAAGCAAGTTACCTAGATGGGAGAATCTGCACTTTCAAAAATAGGATTTGGGAAAAACACACAATTTTTTATTAGTCCACAGGTTTTTTCTCGGATCATAAAATAAATCACTTTTACTTTAGTCTGTTTTTCTTGGTCGTAAATTGTAGCGTCTTTTCCCGGGTACTGTCTGGTCCAGAAACAGTAGCTCAGGTTCCACAGAGTTCAATTGTTCTGGTGGTGGCGTAGTGTCTTGAAGAATGTTCCCACTTTCGTAATCAGGATTAGCTTCTTTTACACGTTTTGTGCGCTCTGAGTCAGTGCCTCCTTTCCGGACCCATTGGTCATGTGGCAGAGGGAAGGGTATCTTCTTACAATAGATCCGGTGGACCCAATTGGCCTTCCCCTCCACTCTAACAGTCGACCTTGTAGACAGGAGGACGAGGTGAGGCCCGGTCCACCTGGGCTGGTCGTTTCTTGTTCTCCGGAAATTCCGGACCAACACCCAGGAACCGGGGTCAATGGAGTGATCCGGTGTCTCAGAGACCGGAGGCAAGGTGTTGTGGACCTGTTGATACAAAACACGCAATTTAGCCGTCAAGTCATACAAATAGTCAAGCAAAATTGGGTGTTGCAGCTCGCTAAACTTCGTGGGCCTAGGCACTCCCCATATGTTGGCTGGCCGACCAAAGATTATTTCGTAGGGGCTGAGTTTCATTCGCGAATGCACAGTCATTCTGGTGGATAGGAGTGCTAAGGGTAGAGCGTCAGGCCATTTAAGACCTGTGCTTGCTTGGATTTTGGCCAATTTAAGTTTAAGCGTGCCATTGTAACATTCCACTAATCCAGCTGATTGGGGGTGATTTGCAGCGTGAAACTTCTGCCTAATGCCTAGCCCTTCACACACTCTTTTCATCACACAACCCACAAATTCACTTCCGTTGTCCGACCAGACCATTCTAGGCATTCCGAACCTGGGGAAGAACTCTTTCACAAGGGCTTTCGCTGTGGACAAGGCAGTATTGTCCCTTAGGGGATAGGCTTCTACCCATCTTGAGAAGGCACAAACAACCACGAGCACATATTTTAAGCTGTTGCACCTCTCCATGTGTATGAAATCTAGCTGCAAAACCTCGAACGGATACGTAGGAGGTGCAAAATGACCAGCTGGAGTTGGGGTTCCCCTACCAGGATTGTGCTTCAGGCATACCATGCAATTCTTGACGACATTCTCTGCACACTTGGGAATCCCTGAATTCTTCCACACTGGGGCCAACAACTCGCAAATCCCTTTCGCGCTGATATGGGCCATCCCATGAGCCATTGTAACCACTGCAGGCACATATGCATCGGGTAACAACCATCTCTGTCGCTCTGTCGATTCAGTCCAACAACCATTTGCATCCATTCTCCCTGTACTTTCTTTCCACATGCTTAACTCTTTCTCCGTGGCCTCAGCTTGGATGGACTTTACACTTTCTATCGTGTCTTCACATATTCCAACATCACCAGTCCATCTTTCTGGGCTCACAACATACATTCGGCTCATCATATTCTTTGCAGTTTCCTTAGCAGTTTCATCAGCAAATGCATTTCCACGACCAACATCATCAGTCACTTTCTTGTGTGCACTACATTTCACGACCGCTACTTTCAGGGGCAACGTCAGTGATTCAAGAAGCTCATTCACCAACTGACCATGCTGAATCTTAGCTCCATGCGAAGTCAGGAACCCACGTTCTCTCCACAATCGTCCAAAACTGTGAGCCACTCCAAAGGCATACTGGCTGTCGGTATAGACAGTCACTTTCATTCCTTTGGATAACACACATGCTCTCGTCAGTGCCACGAGTTCAGCGGCTTGAGCTGAACCATGTGGTATTCGCGCAGTTTCAACGATTGTGTGCAAAGTTGTGACAGCATATGAGGTAGTCACATTACCATTTGGGAGTTTAAAGCATGAACCATCTACCCACAATGTACCATCACATTCAGCAAGAGGAGTGTCGAATAAATCAACTCTCCCTTTCGTCTCTTCCTCTGTTCTGAGGAAACAATCGTGCTGTTCTGAAGCATCTGATTCCTCAGCAATTGGAAACAATGTGGCTATGTTCAAGGTACTGCACCTTTTTATGTGCACGTGGCTCGCTAGTAGCGTCAATTCATAACTGGTCAGTCGAGCGCTAGTTAAGTGCTGTGTCTTTGTCCTATTTAACAATGTCTCTACCGAATGCGGGACCATCACGATTAGTGTATTATTCATTACTAGTCCTGCAGACTGTCGAATAGAAACAGCTGCTGCTGCTGTGGCCCTTAAACAACTTGGCAACGCTCTTGCTACCGGATCCAAAGTTGACGAAAAATAGGCGCATGGCCGCTGTCTATCTCCGTATAACTGAGTCAGTACGGACAATGCACAGCCCTCCTTCTCGTGGACATATAATGTGAAAGGCTTACTGTAGTTGGGGTTACCTAACACAGGAGCCAAACATAATGCTGTGCGTAATTCGAGAAAACTTTTCTGACACTCGTCAGACCAAGGAATGGGATTGGGTGTATTTTTGCACGTTAGTGTCAATAAGGGTTTGGCTAATAGTGAAAAATTTGGAATCCACTGTCTACAGTACGATGTTATGCCCAAGAAAGCGCGTACTTCTCTCTGCGTTCTTGGCACATGCAAATTTGCTATTGCCTGAATTCTTTCTGGGGTCAGTTTCCTCCCCTCCTTCGATAAGAGATGACCTAAGTAGGTCACTTCTTGTCGGCAATATTGAAGTTTGGAAAGTGACACCTTGTGATGCAGGTCACATAGATGACGCAGTAACGTCAACGTGGCCATTTTACAAATTTCCTCAGTATCTGCAGCGATGAGTAAATCGTCCACGTACTGTACGAGGGTGGAACCTTTGGGCAAAGCCATTGTGTCAAGCTGACTTTTCAGTGCTTGACTGTATATTGAGGGGCTTTCACAGTAGCCTTGAGGGGCGCGCTTAAAGCGGAAGCTGCGACCACCTAAACTAAAGGAAAAAATATCCCTGCTTTCCTCAGCAATCGGGATACTGAAGAAGGCATTCTTCAGGTCAATCACCGAAAACCAGGAGGCAGATGCTGGAATCATCGTCAATAAAGTTGTAATGTCGGGGACAACTGGGAATTGTGGCACTACTATCTTATTTACTTCTCTAAGATCAATCACGAATCTATACACAGGTGGCTGAGAAGGGTCAGTTAGTTTTAAAACAGGCAGAACAGGACTATTGCAAACATTTCCTCGTGTTTCTTCAATTACGTCTTTTTCAATCAACTCGTAAACAATCGCTAGCAAAGCTTTTTCGCCCTCATTGGATATTCGGTATTGGGGAATTCGTGGCATTTTGACATTCGACTTCAATGTTACAACATATGGTGGAATTTCTAAGAGACCTACATCATTCGGACCAGTAGCCCAAAGAATATCTGGGAGAAGTGCCAATTCTGCTGGAAGTGCATCTCTTGACAAATACATGGGAGAAACCACTTTCTTACCTAAAGTAAGTTGTACTCCTGAGGGGGAACAGTACAAAGTCGCATACAATCTTTTCAGTAAATCTAATCCTAGCAAATTTTCACCACAACCTGTTGTCAAAATAAGGGGTGCTTCGAATTCACAAGGACCAACAGAAAGAGATAACGGGTCAGAAATCGGATTTCTAACCGGGGCGCCAGAAAAACCTACCGAAACATTCATTTCGCCAGACAAAGGTGCGCCAGGGAGTTTGGAGTGCATAATAGAACTCTTTGTAGCACCAGTATCCAGCAGAAAAGGTTCTGACACACCCGATGTAATCACCTCAACGTAAGGTCCACTCTGATCTACTGGAACTGAAACAACTCCCTCTCCTTGTCTAAGGCTGTCCTAGCAATCGTTATTCTCCCACTGCTCATTTTCTGTGTAATACTCATCAACGTAGTATTGAGCTGTCCTGTCAGATACGTTATTTTGCTGATCAAACCTGTTCATAGAGTTTTGCGGTGGAAGGGGACGTGCGTCCTGAGGGGCGTTTCCACGCCCTCTACCTCTAGGCGCTTGCTGACTACCACGACCTCTTACGCCAGAAAATCCATTTGCGCGTTGTGGTAGGGCAGGACAGTCATATTTGTAATGACCCTCTTGTTTGCAGTATAAACACTGATTAGGACCTACGCGGTTTTGATTGTAATCGAATCTCTGCAAGTTCCTCGGAGGCTGCTGAAAAGTGTTCTGATAGTGATTCGGACCATTATTATTTTTATTACCACCACCACGTGGCGGATAGGCTTGCTGTAGCAAAACCTTCGTTTTGAGTTCTCTAGTTTTCTTCTCTACTTTATCTTTCTCATCTTTGTCTCTATTCTCGTAGTACTGTGCGGTAGCTAGTATCTGGGCTGAAGATGAGACTGCCCAAGAACTTTCCGAATCCTTTAATTTCCTACACAAATCTGGAAGCAGATTGTGCACAAATTAATCGACAAACAATCTCTGACCACCTTCTGTGGTCATATCCTGACCGCTGTGGTCAATGAATGTTTCTTCAAATCTGGTGAAGAAATCTGAAACAGTTTCTTCTTTCTTCTGCTTGCATGCAGATAACTTATCCCAATTTACGCGTATTGCAGGCATTATCGTTTTCATGTAATCTATTATTCTACCAGGTAGTTCCGCTATCAGAGGCTCAGGCTTGGCACCACCGACTTGTCGAGCATCCGTAGCAGTAATATTAGCCCACGTGTCACCTAATTCTTGGTCATGATCTACATGACGAATTTTTCCCCATAACGGCTGTGGAACAACGTTCCCGAATAACATATCGATATCAGCCAAATTCATTATACATGACCCAGCAGTTTGCGACAATTCTTTATAGTACCCTGCAGGATTTTTACGCGGATCTGGTAGCGTTTGTTTGAGTGCTAAAACTTCAGCTCGCTTCCATGGGACGTGTACCCATACGCGGTGAAAGTGTGGCAGAATAGGTGGGACAGCTGTCGCGTCACCCTCTCTCCACTGTGGGGGAACTTCTCTCATAGGGTATTTTCGTGCCTTTTTCCTACTAGATGTACTAGATTCCGATGGTGACCCAGAACTGCTTCCCTTACTTCGATATGATAATAGCATTTCAACTGCTTTTTCCACATCGGGACCTACAATCATACCCTGTCCAAACTTAAACCTTATACGACACATCTCTTGTGGGAGGCAATCCTGATCATTGTCTTCTAAATCCTCGCAAAGAAAAACACACATCTGTTCGAACACTTATCTCTGTGTCGCTGCTTCCCATTGATGAAAGACTTCCATGACAGACTGTAAATCATACTTTGCAGTGTCCATGACCCATTTCCGAGCTAAACTATTCAGTGAATCTCTCTCTTGATAATCAGGTAGTTGACTTCGCAACTGTCTTCTACTTATGTTAGGTGTGGTAAATAAATAATTAAATACCGGTTCTATTTTTGACTGGATACAATATAAACAGATAGCTCAATAAATAAGAGTCAAGATTCGAGGTAGCTAGAGTTAACAGGCTTTAATCAGGCATAAAGGACAGGAACAGGACAGCCTGCATGGGAATAGGATGGCAGCTGCCGGGGGCAGGAGAATAGTGCTAACATCAAATAACAGTGCATTAGTATATATACTAAAACAATTACATTTCATTCAATACAGGAGGCGTAACAGTGGGCGTGTCTTGTAGCAGTCGCGAAAGATAAGGCATAAAGTGGGTGTAACAAGAGGCGTGTACATAGACATGTGGTATGAACGTCACAGAAGTGTCATGAATGGGGCGGAAACATGAAGGGGGCTACCTAAGGAGCTGGGACCTCTGACCTAGTGGTGCGCGCAAACGGGCAATGACGTGTTACCAGGGAGAACTGGGGGCTATGACTTCTGCACTAGAAGAGGAGACTAAAGTCTGCGGAGTCAGGGCGACATGTACCTAAAGCATATCTAGTATCTGGTGTTTGGAGAACATGTTGATAGAATCCAAAAGTTATCAGGGCGAAGGCTACTTGACACTAAGACTGGTGCATACATTATTCTAAATGTATTGTGTGTGCGAGGAATATTCTATGAACATTAATACAGTATTTCTCTTACATGGAGACAGAAAGGCTAGACCATGACGGAAATTATTGATGCGATTCAGTAGCTTAGGAATGCAGAGAAGGAGGGCTGGACTGATAACTAGAAGCATAACATACTCTTGGCAGACTGGGAGGCAGAGCCAGGCCGGGCCGGGCACTGTGAGGCAGGATGTAAGTGAAGGGTCAGGGATGCAGGTGGGGGCTGTATCGCACCTCGGAGAGGGTTCAGGAGACAGGAGCTGAATCTGATGTCCGGGCCCTTTTGAGGCCTAGAAACGGGGCCTTTTACTGAATTATCGTGCACACTGTAAAATGTGGCAACGCAGGTTTACATAGGCCTAATATTCGTTGCTTTCACGGGAACTAGAAACTGGCATACTAGAGTTGGACACAACTAGGATTGCGTCTTTAATCGATCATAAGGAGTACATATGCATATTAATCATGCACATATAACTTAGGATGTGGAACACGTAGGGACACAGAACATGGCAAAATTTACTTTTCCACATTCCCTCCTTGTGCCCTACGTTTCCATCAGGAAACATCAATATTCATGATACCATCTATCATTTCATATAGCATCATTTGCTCGTCTCGAATTGTCTTGGAACGGGACTTAGGACTAGGAATACAGGATATAGCACAAATGCCGCAAATCGCAGGGCCACATTGTAAACAGAGGCAGCAACTGAATATGATCATTACTGCTATACCTAGGAATGACAATACTTTCCATCCCCAGACAGAAATTATACTCCAGAGCCAACCGGACCATGTCCAGGTGCCTGGATTCTGGTGTAACTGATGGGCAATTTTATGAAGTCTGGTTATAGCTGAATAAACAGACGGCGCGTTATTAGGAATGAAAATGCAGCAACTAGATCCGATGACTCTACATGCTCCTCCTCTATCGGCCAGTATGACGTCAAGAACGAGACGATTTTGGAGCACGACAAATCTCATAGCAGATTGCTCTTCGGTTAAGTTACCTAGAGCAGAAGTAGTCTCATTCACTACTGCTTCAAGGGTTCTGGTTAACCTACGTATTAGCTTACTATTCTGGACAGGGCCTATAAAGAAGAAGAAACCTTTATTGAAGTCTTGATACTGTTCTAGAGTAGTTTCAGTTTGATCGACAATCGGGGACTCAATCTCCCTTCTATGTCTAAGGTGTACTAGATGTGTGTTTCTATGATAATCAGATGGGGCTAGAAAAACTGGTGGCAGTAGGAAGGCAATGTAACATGTTCCATCCCAATCGAGGGGCAGACGAACATATGCGGTCTGACCACAAACAAAATAAGAATAACGTGAGGCCTTGAAAATAGATTTCCCACTGTCACTATACTTGACAATAATAGTACAATCACTATGTCCTACATGTGCGGAACCATTCTTTCTGACACATAATTCGCCTTTGACTGGTAATACTGAAATAGCAGGCAAATCTGGAGTGGTATCGGATTGAACATTCAGGACCATGAAATTCGAGGAATAATTACCTAAATCATATACTTCATTTTCTAGATCCAACCCTGTTCTATGGGGAAGACCTTGGTTATCTGGGAAACATGTTCTATTCAGAAGGGACATATCAGTTGAGAATGACGTTAACGTGGACCATGCTCCACACGAACCATTATGTGAAAACGGATAAGGAAAGAGTGGCAGAACTCCCTTCGGTGTCTGGAAAGGGGGGAGTCGACCACACACCCAACAATTAGTGGCATTGCTGGTCTGGTGTGAATAATGTAACATTCTGATAAAGGTATTATTTCGCATAGCAAGACGATAGGATAGCTCATGAGGAGGCAGATCACTAAATGTGTGCTCTACTGTAGTATTAGAAAACATATGTACATGTGACATTGGAAAACATAAATGAAAAGCATAACTTGTGCAGGAAACCATAAGACTCAAAAACATAAGAAATAACAAAGTAACGATGCATCTACTGCATACATTTTTCCGATAACGGATTCTCTTAGAGTTTTGACTAACTCTCTCACTATGGGGGTCTATCTCATACATGTCAGAAACCTGTCTAACCGTTTCACCCGAGAGGGACTTAGACAATTAAACTGGCTGACTTATTTTACTAGACCGGAGTTTCTTTTTATACTCCTGTTGCGGAGTTTCCTCTGACTGGGGAACTTTGAGTTCAGAGTCTGTTTTTAGGCAGTCTTTAGAAATTGGACAGTCCTTAGCAAATGTCTTTTGTCGGAGTCCATGAAACTTCTTGATGTGGGACAGATGGACCCATCCTTTTCTTCCCTCCAGTTTGGCCGCAGTCCTGGTTGTGAGCAAGACCATACGAGGCTCCTTCCAACGGGGCTCCAGTGGACTTGAACGATCAAAATTCCGGACCAATACGAGGTTTCCTGGAACGATTTCATGCGGTTTCACCTCGGTGTTGTCTGGAAATGCGGCGGCAACCTGTGAACGACAAGAGTGTAGGGCAGACATCAAGGAAGCTAGGTAATCTGTCAGCATATTACTGGAAACGTCTGTAATACTGCGGGGTCTAGGTGTACCCCACATATTTGGGGGGCGGCCGAATACGACCTCATACGGGGACAGACCTGATCTGGAATGTGCAACCATCCTCATGTAGAATAAAGCAACTGGCAGGGCAACTAGCCAGTCTACACCTTTCTCTTTACAAACTTTGGCAATGCGGATTTTCAGAGTCTGATTATGTCTCTCTACGAGACCGGCTGCTTCAGGATGGCGCACACAATGGAACTTCCACTGGTACCCTAACAGAAGGGAAACATGCTTCATTAACTCAGATGAGAATGGCTGGCCGTTATCTGAATACACGACCCTAGGGAGTCCATAGCGGGGAAAGAACTCACGAACCAACTGCTTGGCAGTGGTCGCAGCTGTGTAATCTGGAACTGGATATGCTTCTGTCCACCTGGACAAAACGCATACAACTACGAGGACATACTTGAAACCTCAACATCGCTCCATCTGAATATAATCCATCTGGAGGACTTCAAAAGGGTGGTCAGGAGGTTGGAATCCACCTTGTTCCACCGGGACACTTTTACCTGGATTGAACTGACAACATATCATAGAGGTACGGACTTTCTGCTTGGCTGCAGCTCGTAAATGTTTGTTAAACCAAATGTTCTGGATACTGTCTAACATGGCTTTTTCTCCTAAATGTGCAGGACTATGTGCGGTATTAATAATGACTTGAACCATTGAGTCGGGGAGAAACCATGTGGCTTTTCCCTTCGTCAACCATCCTTGATCTGTCTGGACCCCTCCTTGTTCGGACCATTTCTTGATTTCATCGGGAGTAGCATGTAACTGTATGTCTATAACATCTTGTGTAGGGTCCTTAACTGTCATACAAGTAGTCTGTTCTGGAATGGGTGTCTGTGTTGTGTTAACTGGAATGTCTGGAGTCTGAGCTGTAAGCTTGGCTGTTCGATCTGCTAGATCATTACCTTGAGAAATAATGTCAGTAACTTTCTTATGTGCTTTGCACTTCATGATAGCGATAGCTGTCGGTAAATGTATTGCATCTAACAGAGCTTGAATGAGGAGACCATGCTGAATCTTGGTTCCATGAGAAGTCATGAAACCTCTCTCCTGCCAGAGTACTCCGAAGTCGTGTACGACTCCGAATGCATAACGTGAATCTGTATATATGTTTACTTTCAGGTTCTTGGCACGTATGCAGGCTTGGGTCAGAGCGACTAGCTCTGCTGCTTGAGCAGACAGGGTGTCAATACGGTGTGTCTCTATAACTTCAGTTTCAGTAGTCACTGCATACGCGGCTACTAGTTCTCCTGTACTTGTTCTCATACATGAACCATCCACATAAAGTGTCAGGTCGGGATCGGGTAATGCAATATCTGTCAGGTCTTGTCTTGGCTTTGTCATAGTGTTAACAACTTCCACACAATCATGTGTGGCAGGATTTGAATTAACTGACGGTAATAGTGTAGCTGGATTTAAAACGTTGCAGCGTCTGATTTCTATGTGTGGCTGGAACAGTGTCAGTTCATAACCTGTTAAACGTGCAATTGTCAAGTGCTGGGTCTGTGTTCGGTTTAAAAGAACTTCCACAGAGTGTGGAACTTGTACTGTCAGGGAGTGTCCTAACACTATGGAATCACTTTGTCTGATAGCTAGTGCCGTGGCTGCAACTGATTTGAGGCACGCAGGCAGAGCCTGGGCTACTGGATCTAATGTGCTAGAAAAATAAGCACAGGGCTTGTACTGTCCTGCTTGATCTTGTGTGAGAACAGATAATGCAGTACCTTCACGTTCTGTGACAAAAAGTGTAAAAGGCTTACTGTAGTTCGGTGTAGCTAGAACAGGAGCTTGGCATAAAGCTTTCTTTAACTCATTAAAAGCAAGTGTATGTTCGGATGTCCAAGGGAGAACAGTCGATACAGCTGTCTCCTGTGTCGTTAACTGTATCAGTGGTTTGGCTAGATATGCGTACTGAGGAATCCATTGTCTACAGTAAGAAGTGAGGCCGATAAAAGCTCGTACCTCCTTCTGGGTCTTGGGCTGCGGAAGACATGCTATTAACTGGATACGGTCAGGTGTCAACTGCCTACCCCTCTTGGACAGTAAGTGTCCTAAGTAGACCACTTGCTGGACACAGAATTGAAGCTTCGAAGGGGACACCTTGTGCCCCATCTCGGCTAAGAAATACAGAACTGTAAGTGACGCACGCTCGCAATCACGTTCAGAACGGGCTGTGATTTGTAGATCATCGACATACTGGAGCAGGGCAGTGTCAGTTGGCATGTGAATATTGTCTAGTTGTCTCTTGAGTGCTTGACTGTAAATACTAGGGCTTTCTGTGAAACCTTGAGGAGCTCGTGTGAATTTATAGCTCCTTCCATTTAAACAGAAACCGAAAAGGAACTGACTGTCTGGATGAATGGGAACACTGAAAAATGCATTCTTGAGGTCGATAACTGTGAAGAACGTAGCTTCAGAATCAATGGCTGTCAATAGGGAAGAAATATCTGGGACTACTGGGTACTGAGGAATGATACATTTATTAAGTTCTCGAAGGTTAATCACTAATCAATATACTGGAGGTGCATTTGGATCAGTACGTTTCATGACTGGAATGATAGGAGAATTACATACATTGGAGTCAGTTTCTACAACCACTCCTTGAACAATAAGCTCGTCAATAATTTTGGATAAGGCTGCTACAGCCTCAGGTGGCAATCTGTACTGTCTGATTCGTGGCAAAACTATACCTTGTTTCAGAGTCACACGATGGGGTGTGATGTGCATACAACCAACATCAGTTGGACCTTGTGCCCATAGATGCTGTGGAACATTCAATAATCTTGGATCAAAATCACGTAGTACATAGTGACCTTTAAAGTCGCGGAGGAACAGGCGGACTCCCTCTGGGGAGCAGCATATAATTGCACCTAATTCTTTTAATGTCTTGATGCCTAATAAATTTTCTGGACATGACTTTGTAAGTAACAAATCAGTAGTTCGGGACAATGGACCTACTTCTAGAGTAACTGGTTTTGAAATTTCATTTACAATGGGCTTTCCTGAAAATCCAAGGGAAACATTTCTAGAGCCTGAGAGCGGAGCCCCTGGAACCTCGTCATGACTGATGGTAGTCCTACTTGCCCCTGTATCAATCAGAAACTTTCTGTCTTTCCCTAATACTTGACTGTGTACATAGGGACCCTCTTGATCTACAGGTATCTCGATGAGAGGCAAGCCTACCTCCCTCTCTAGGCTGTTTCATGAATACTGCTGGTATTCTGGATACTCGGACTGTGCATACTGGTACATCTGCTGTGTAACATGCTGTGTTGCAGCGATAGGCTGCGGTATTGTAACTGTCTGTTGTGCATTCTGTGGTAACTGGGAAGTCTGTGAAACTTGTTCTTGTCTAGGCGGACGTGGTCTCTCTTTAGTCTTACCAGTAGCTATATTGTGTTTCAGAACTGCACACTCGTTTATAAAATGACCTGGCTGTTTACAATAATTGCAGGTCCCTTTAACGGGAGCTGCAGGATGACTGGCTTGATTCGTACCCCTCTTCTGACTGTCTTGGGGAACAGATTGTGCAACTAATACTTTCATTTTCGTGTCTTTCATACGTCTCCTTTCGTGTTCTTGTTCCTCCCTGATTCTGTTCTGGTGATACTGGAGCATCTGTAGCATCTGTGACGGAGTATTAGCTTGCCATGTACTTTCGACTTTTAAAACTCGATTTTTAACTTGTGGGCTTGAATTCTCGACTAGTTTAGTGACAAAAATATGAGGGTATGACTCGCTACTTGTCTTCAAACCACTATTAATAATAAAACATTTCTCGAATCTAGAATAAAAATCACTAGTATCTTCGTCTTGTTTCTGTTTGCAGGCTGAGATAGCATCCCAGTCTTCCTTTTTCGTGGCTAGTAATCTTGGCAAAACTTGTATTAACAGTTCGGGCAATTCTTTACATTTATCCCCAAGACCGGTACCTGGTACTCGTGTATTATCTTCAGCTTCTAGGGCTGTCCAATCTATCTTTTTCTCTCCCACCTCCCATTCTTTTTCTTTGAGTTTCTCATATATGCCCGCAGGCAACAGGACCTTTAACATTTTAATGATATCAGGATACATGTATTCTCCCATACGGAGCATGTCCTTTAATTCTCGATGGAACCCTGCTGGATCTTTATCATGACAGGGAATTAACTTTTTCATTTCTAAGAGTTCCATCTTTGTGATGGGGGTGTAAACAAACACTCGTTCTAGACCACCACCCTCTTTCTTGACTGGATGTACTTCTCGTAACGGATTCTGTCTGTCTATGTAGAATGATTTACTTTCTGGGGGTGAGACATGAACAAAATGCGGGTTCAGGAACGTTCGGTATTTGTGGCGCTGTTCTAGAATGACACTAATTAAATCGGTACCTAGACCTTTCCATCTGTACTGTAGTAACTCGTTTAATACATCATGTAGCGGACCTGGATCGGAATGCTGATCCTCATACAGTGTGATGAGGTGCTGGGCCATATACATACCCACCAGTCGCTGCTCGGCTGGGGGCAGTTTCAGAAACATTTGTGCCACTATTTCGTCTGCAAAAGTGGTAGAATCAGTAGTCCACCGGACTGCTGATCGGGCTAGTTCTTGTTCACGCATAGTACTAAGTTCACCATAACCTATTCGTGATTTCAGAATGTGATCGGTAGCTTGGAATACTTGTTCTAGGGAACATTGTTCTGGTACTGGAGTGGGAACAGTTTTCTTGTAGTCTGGACGTGAATGTCTGTCGGAAAGTCTAGTTCTACCTACATACGCTATTCTGGAAGGATTCTCGTCGTCTACCTCTTCCGTAGAAGAGTCATTTTCTTTCTCGGTTGCTTGTATTGCTTCTCGTTTCTCGTGTAACTTTATTATTTCTTTACGGATTTTCTTGTACATACTCTCTATAAAGTTCTGTGTCTTGTGTCTTCCCTCGGCTATATGGTCACTCCACCTAGTCAGGACTTTCATTTCTTCTGGATCTTTTCCTGGATAATCTTGTTCTCTTATTAAACAGTTAATTAAGAACTTTAAAAGCATGAGCTGAGTCTCGACTTTTCTCTGAACCATGGCTTCGCGAATACTTTCTGGATCTCTTCCTGTACGGATAAAACGATATATTCTGTCTAGATATTCTTTCATATTGGGCAGGGTGTCCAAATAGTCGGTCACCCTTCTTAAACGTAATGAATATATGACCATGTGGCCATCGCCTGAAACTGGATCATAACAACATTCAGTAAGTGCTCGCTTGATATCTGTGAAGGTATGAACTTTTGGCGTACGCTGTAACGCTAGTTCATGTAGCGTCATACGTCTGTGTTGAGGCGGGGTACGAGGAGAACCTCCCCCCGCGGCTCCTAAACTGGAATCGTCGGTGTGCACTGTAAGTGCTGGCAGAGTGACTGGTAGAACGGGTACATGTACTGTAGGCTGGACCGGGGGTGCTGTAACATTAACTGGACCCACAGGACCAGTGGCTGGAGGAACAGGAATTACATTATTTACAAGAGCTGGCGGGACAGGATTTGCATATTCTGGGACTGTGTCGTCCAAATAGGACGAGAGAAAAATATCAGCTGCGGTCGGTTTATGACGTAGCTTAGTCGGAACTAGTGATGGCGGAAAATTACTGGATGCTTCCGGGGTTGCTTTTGGCAAGCCCTCGGCAAGAAGAGGGTACATACCCTTAACAAGGGCATTTCTCTGTCTGTCTGACTGTTCTGCTTTGACTCGTTCACCTATTTCGATTAATTCCCTTTCTTGGGCTTTCTCTGAGCATTCTCTACTTAATTCTGTTTTTCTGAATTCTTTTTCGGTTCTTTTATGAGATTCTTTGCACCATAACTCGATAGCATCTTTCTGGGACTGTCTGGATTTCTTTTTCCATAATGCTTCTTCTACTCGCATGATGCACTCGGCATCCCATGTGCCTGATACAGGCCATCTATATTTCTCTTCGAGATGTCTGGTATAATCAGACCATAAGTCTAGATATATTATGGCACTTAAGCCATGCTTGTGATACATAAAATGTCCTGGACTGTCCCTAGGAGGGACAGGGACTGCTTCCTCGAGCAGCCCTTTTCTGGTTTTTAACTGACGTAATTTAGAGAACAGAGGCATTCTTTTATGCTAGAATCTGAACACAATACAATACACGATAAACACAATAATAACTGGAGAAAACAAATCATTCATACCACGACATTGAAAACACATTAATAAACATTTAAAATAACAGTTCGGACAGAATATTACCTGGAATACTGAGAACAGAACACATGAATTTCTCGAGAACGGAACTTACTAGAGTTACTAGATGCACTGCTGAAACAGTACGAAACATACCGGTCCCATAAAGAGACACGTCAGGACCCGCATCCACCTAGGTGGACACTTCGTGTTGGATCTGTGTACCCAAACCCACGGACCAGAGACAAATTAGTTGACCCTGTCTGGATACTACCCCAGCAACGGTACTCACCGGGCAGCAAGAATGGAAGGCCTCGGACTGGACTGGACTGCTACGACGACGGACTACGAACTTCGGACTTCAGTTACGGGTGGGCCTCCGGATACCTCGGACCTTGTACTCTCGGCTTGGGCTCTGGTCGGGACTCGCCGCGTTCCTCCACCGCCTCGTCTGGATGCTGGACCGCAACCCCCGTCTCCTCCGTGGGCCTGAGGGATACTTGAAGCAGAAATATCTGCACGTGCACGGTATGGTTCCGTCACGGCTGCAGAGGGTCAGAGGGCTCGCGTGGCTTCTCCGGTGCGTGGGGAAAGGGCAAGTCCCTGTTCGGGCGCCATTATGTGGTAAATAAATAATTAAATACCGGTTCTATTTTTGACTGGATACAATATAAACAGATAGCTCAATAAATAAGAGTCAAGATTCGAGGTAGCTAGAGTTAACAGGCTTTAATCAGGCATAAAGGACAGGAACAGGACAGCCTGCATGGGAATAGGATGGCAGCTGCCGGGGGCAGGAGAATAGTGCTAACATCAAATTAACAGTGCATTAGTATATATACTAAAACAATTACATTTCATTCAATACAGGAGGCGTAACAGTGGGCGTGTCTTGTAGCAGTCGCGAAAGATAAGGCATAAAGTGGGTGTAACAAGAGGCGTGTACATAGACATGTGGTATGAACGGCACAGAAGTGTCATGAATGGGGCGGAAACATGGAGGGGGCTACCTAAGGAGCTGGGACCTCTGACCTAGTGGTGCGCGCAAACGGGCAATGACGTGTTACCAGGGAGAACTGGGGGCTATGACTTCTGCACTAGAAGAGGAGACTAAAGTCTGCAGAGTCAGGGCGACATGTACCTAAAGCATATCTAGTATCTGGTGTTTGGAGAACATGTTGATAGAATCCAAAAGTTATCAGGGCGAAGGCTACTTGACACTAAGACTGGTGCATACATTATTCTAAATGTATTGTGTGTGCGAGGAATATTCTATGAACATTAATACAGTATTTCTCTTACATGGAGACAGAAAGGCTAGACCATGACGGAAATTATTGATGCGATTCAGTAGCTTAGGAATGCAGAGAAGGAGGGCTGGACTGATAACTAGAAGCATAACATACTCTTGGCAGACTGGGAGGCAGAGCCAGGTCGGGCCGGGCACTGTGAGGCAGGAAGTAAGTGAAGGGTCAGGGATGCAGGTGGGGGCTGTATCGCTCCTCGGAGAGGGTTCAGGAGACAGGAGCTGAATCTGATGTCCGGGCCCTTTTGAGACCTAGAAACGGGGCCTTTTACTGAATTATCGTGCACACTGTAAAATGTGGCAACGTAGGTTTACATAGGCCTAATATTCGTTGCTTTCACGGGAACTAGAAACTGGCATACTAGAGTTGGACACAACTAGGATTGCGTCTTTAATCGATCATAAGGAGTACATATGCATATTAATCATGCACATATAACTTAGGATGTGGAACACGTAGGGACACAGAACATGGCAAAATTTACTTTTCCACATAGGGGTCGTAGCAGGCGACCCGAAAAGAGGTAAAAGAAGATTAGTAACAGGGCTGGCCATTTTCTGCCGAAGGGAAGGTGAAACTGAAGGACAAACAGATGAAAAAACGGGGTGAGATAAGACGGGGGTAGAGATGGCAGAAGAGGTATCAGCAATAATAGATGTGGTACTAGGCAAAATCATAGAGGGGGCATTAGGAAATGTAGAAAACACAGTAGGTGAAATCGTAGAAAACACAGGTGAAACAGAAGTGGTCGGTGGGCCTGGAGGAGGCTGCACCGAAGAGGTAGGAGCCAGCTGAAGAACAGCTGGTGGGTGCTGTGGAAGAGCCAGAGGTGCAGCTTGTGCAACTAAAGGTTGCGGGGTTGCTGTAGCATTCTGCGCATAGGGGGGTGGTGAAGTTAATAATTGCGACATTAATTGGTCTTTTTCACGCTCTTTTGCTGTCTCTTGCTGAAGAAACGGCAAAACTGGATAACACTTATCTATTGCCAGTTTACGTTGCCTGTGCAACTGTTCATTTATCTGCTCTTCCTCATTATCTTTAAACTGCACGGCAGCTTGCATTACTGAAAGTCTCCCTTCTCTCTTATTCTTCTTAGCTAATTTAACTTCTTTTTGTTTGGCTTCTTTGTGCCATAAGCGGAAAGAGTCAAACATCGCCGGCCGGGCTTTCTTTTTGAAGAGCTTAACTTCAAGGTTGTCTAAGATTTCAGAATCAAAGCTACCATATTGGGGCCATTGTAAGGCACCATCATTCCTAGTGTATTTAATCCATACCTCGTTGTAAACGATGGGGCCTACCCCATGTTTAACGTATAGCTCGTAAGTTGGAGTTCCAACTGGAGGAACCGGACATGAGTCCTCCAATCGGGAGTCCCTATTATTACTACCAAGACAAAACCAATTCCCGAGTCTAAGACTAGGCATCCTTTCTCTCTAGTCTAGTTCCAAAACTTCAAAGGATTTATCGATTACGATATTTCTCGTGAAAACACGAGTCCTTCGGTTATGGTGCTTGCAAGTACCAATAAAACCTTATGTATCTCCAAGATACCACAAAGTAAGTTCAACTAAGGACTGGGAGACGCTCCACTTATACTTAACTGAAAATATCGATGGCTTCACCAGAAGACTCGTCTCAGCGTTTCACTCTACCGAAAATTTCAAGGGTCCAACATCAGGGCGATAGCCAGGGCAGCAGTCCTTGTAGCCGTCGGGAAGCGGGGAACCTCGCAGTAAAGACCTTCGGACCACGTCGACATGCAGGGGTCGATGAGGTGGTGGGCCCTCCTCCGGAATTTTCACACGAAGCTCCTCACGATCTTCAGGCTGATTGGTACCACTGGAATCGCCCCAAACGTGGGCGCCAATTGAGGTACTGGGTTTTTAAGAACCGGCAAAGAACCGGCAACCCAGCGGTGCCAGGGGATCAACACACCAGAGACCTCAGGTTCTCCTGAGTCAGACCTACAGAAACTTCAGAGTCTTCCAGGTGGAGTCAAAGATTTGTTTATTGGCTGCAACCAAGGTGACAGGGTCCTAGAAGTACAAAGCAAGTATATTCAGGAGACTGCACACTTTTACGAAGTCAGGCTTCTCTTCTTATACATAGTATTCAGCCTTGGGCAAGACATTCCTTGGATTCGTGGTATTTCATTTACGGTTACTGATTACAAAAGAAAAGCAGAGTCATAATGACATGTACATATTTCACGTCGTGCTGCCCATAACAAATCATCAGGCAAGGCCCAACATTTCATCAGATATCGCTGGACCCCTAATAAAAATGGTCACCTCCCCATCATAAAGCAAGTGAAGAAAAGGAGTGGAGAAAGATGTGAGCGAGATATGGCAGGTGTTCGCGCTGAAATGGTTTTATGGCTGGTTGAGCCTAGATGCTATCTTGCTCGGCCACTGGGAGGGGACTGACCTAACGAGTTCGGCCTGGGGCAATGGTTCTAACTTGTACTGGGGTCAGGAAGAAGTCGATTAAGGAGTATGTGTCCTTGTGGAATCAAATCAACTGGATTAAGGCCTATGTAAAGGGCAACATGCAGCTAAGGGTTTTAGAAGGTAAATGACGATTTCGAGGTGACATCGTCACTTGAATACGCCGAAAATACATGTACTTGATGTACTCGTCATTCTCGGTCTTTTGATACCAAATTCGTTCTATTTCGACGAAGTTTTTATTCTCGAGTCTAGTACTATTATATGAATCCAGATTTTTCAGTACCACAACCATCATACCAAAATTTACATTCCTATTTAATGCGATACCGTTAGAGTTTGAGAAAAAGGCATTAGTCCAGGCACAGAGAGAGATCACAAGTTTTATATGGGCTGCGAAAAGCACGAGGATTTCTTGGAAGAAAATAAGAAGGGAGAAGAAAGATGGAGGACTGGCTAGCCCGGATTTGGTGGAATATTGCAGAGCCTTTCAATTTAAGAACATTAGAGAACTTCTAATGAGTCACGAAAATTACCCGAGGTACTTACAAGCGATCACGGAATCAGAAGATCATGTCTTGTTTAAGTACGGACATCCCAAGTACTTTAAAAAAATAAAACTAAAGATCTTAAGGGATGCAGCAAAGATGTGGTCACAAATCAGGGGAATCCTGAAAATCTCGTACTATAGCAAAATGGCTCCTATATGGAGTTCGTCAGGAACCCCTGAATGTTTTAAAGACACATTAGTACTCCCCCTAAAAAGAGCCAACGTAAAGTATTGGGGGCAAATACTAAACGGATCCAATCTGAAATCATGGTCAGAGTTTCAAGAGTTGACAAACAATACACTATCCAAATTAAAATTTTACCAAATCCTAAGCTGGTCTAAGACACTACCAAATAACAACAATGGAAATGAAAAAATGGAAAAAGAAATGGTTAAAACACCAATTTGGGGGTGTTCTAGATTGTTGGGATTGGGTTTAGGGGCCTGGGAGCACTGCTGGGAAGGTCTAATTTTGTCTCAAAATAGCAGTTTGGGCGTAGGTTGAGAGGAAAGGGGAATTAGGCCCTGTTTCTGAGGTGCATTTTTGCCATTGGCTTAGATTGGCGGCCTGCAAGGTAGCAGTATTGCGTATTTTTGGTGGGCAATTTGGGGGTGTTCTAGATTGTTGGGAGTGGGTTTAGGGGCCTGGGAGCACTGCTGGGAAGGTCTAATTTTGTCTCAAAATAGCAGTTTGGGCGTAGGTTGAGGGGAAAGGGGAATTAGGCCCTGTTTCTGAGGTGCATTTTTGCCATTGGCTTACGTTGGCGGCCTGCAAGGTAGCTGTATTGCGTGTTTTTGGGAAGCTATTTGGGGGTGTTCTAGATTTTTGGGAGTTGGTTTAGGGGTCTGGGAGAGCTGCTGGGAAGGTCTAATTTTGTGTCAAAATAGCACTTTGGTCGTAGGTTAAGGGGAAAGGGGAATTGGGGCCTGTTTCTGAGGTGCTTTTTTGCCATTGGCTTACATTGGTGGCGTGCAAGGTAGCTGTATTGATTGTTTTTGGGAAGCTATTTGTGGGTGTTCTAGATTTCTGGGAGAGGGTTTAGGGGTCTGCGAGCACTGCCGGGAAGGTCTAATTTTGTGTCAAAATAGCAGTTTGGTCGTAAGTTGAGAGGAAAGGGGAATTAGGCCCTGTTTCTGAGGCGCATTTTTGACATTGGATACATTGGCGGCCTGCAAGGTAGCTGTATTGCGTGTTTTTGGGAAGCTATTTGGGTGTGTTCTAGATTATTGGGAGTGGCTTTAGGGGTCTGGGAGCACTGCTGGGAAGGTCTAATTTTGTGTCAAAAAAGCAGTTTGGTCGTAGGTTCAGGGGAAAGGGGAAATAGGTCCTGTTTCTGAGGTGCATTTTTGCCATTGGCTTACATTGGCTGCCTGCAAGGTAGCTGTAGTGCGTGTTTTTGGGAAGCTATTTGGGGGTGCTCTAGATTTTTGGGAGTAAGTTTAGGGGTCTGGGAGCACTGCTGGGAAGGTCAATTTTGTGTCAAAATAGCAGTTTGGTCATAGGTTGAGGGGAAAGGGGAATTAGGGTCTGTTTCTGAGGTGCTTTTTGCCATTGGCTTACATTGGTGGCGTGCAAGGTAGCTGTATTGTGTGTTTTTGGAAGCTATTTGGGGTTGTTCTAGATTTTTGGGAGTGTGTTTAGGGGTCTGGGAGCACTGCTGGGAAGGTCTATTGTTGTGCCTAAATAGCAGTTTGGTCATAGTTTGAGGGGAAAGGGGAATTAAACCCTGTTTCTGAGGTGCATTTTTGCCATTGGCTTACATTGGCGCCCTGCAAGGTAGCTGTATTGCGTGTTTTTGATAAGCTATCTGGGGGTGTTCTAGATTTTGGGAGTGGGTTTAGGGGTCTGGAAGGACTGCTGGGAAGCACTAAGTTTGTGTCAAAATAGCAGTTTTGGCGAAGGTTGAGGGGAAAGGGGAATTATGCCTTGTTTTTGAGGTGCATTTTTGCCATTGGCTTACATTGGCGCCCTGCAAGGTAGCTGTATTGCGTGTTTTTGATAAGCTATCTGGGGGTGTTCTAGATTTTGGGAGTGGTTTAGGGGTCTGGAAGCACTGCTGGGAAGCACTAATTTTGTGTCAAAATAGCAGTTTTGTCTAAGGTTGAGGGGAAAGGGGAATTAGGCCTTGTTTCTGAGGTGCATTTTTGCCATTGGCTTACATAGGCGGCCTGCAAGGCAGCTGTATTGCGTGTTTTGGCAAGCTGTTTGGGGGTGTTCTAGATTTTTGGGAGTGGGTTTAGGGGTCTGGGAGTACTGCTGGGAAGGTCTAATCTTGTCTCAAAATAGCAGTTTGGTTGAAGGTTGAGGGGAAAAGGGAATTAGTCCCTGTTTCTGAGGTGCATTTTGACCATTGGCTTACATTGTCGGCCTGCAAAGTAGCTGTATTGCGTGTTTTTGGGAAGCTATTTAGGGGTGTTCTAGATTTCTGGGAGTGGGTTTAGGGGTCTGGGAGCACTGCTGGGAAGGTCTAATTTTGTGTCAAAATAGCAGTTTGGTCGTAAGTTGAGAGGAAAGGGGAATTAGGCCCTGTTTCTGAGGCGCATTTTTGACATTGGATACATTGGCGGCCTGCAAGGTAGCTGTATTGCGTGTTTTTGGGAAGCTATTTGGGTGTGTTCTAGATTATTGGGAGTGGGTTTAGGGGTCTGGGAGCACTGCTGAGAAGGTCTAATTTTGTGTCAAAAAAGCAGTTTGGTCGTAGGTTTAGGGGAAAGGGGAAATAGGTCCTGTTTCTGAGGTGCATTTTTGCCATTGGCTTACATTGGCTGCCTGCAAGGTAGCTGTATTGCGTGTTTTTGGGAAGCTATTTGGGGGTGTTCTAAATTTTTGGGAGTGGGTTTAGGGGTCTGGGAGCACTGCTGGGAAGGTCTAATTTTGTGTCAAAATAGCAGTTTGGTCGTAGGTTGAGGGGAAAGGGGAATTAGGGTCTGTTTCTGAGGTGCTTTTTTGCCATTGGCTTACATTGGTGGCGTGCAAGGTAGCTGTATTGTGTGTTTTTGGAAGTTATTTGGGGTTGTTCTAGATTTTAGGGAGTGTGTTTAGGGGTCTGGGAGCACTGCTGGGAAGGTCTAATGTTGTGCCTAAATAGCAGTTTTGGCGAAGGTTGAGGGGAAAGGGGAATTATGCCTTGTTTCTGAGGTGCATTTTTGCCATTGGCTTACATTGGCGCCCTGCAAGGTAGCTGTATTGCGTGTTTTTGATAAGCTATCTGGGGGTGTTCTAGATTTTGGGAGTGGTTTAGGGGTCTGGAAGCACTGCTGGGAAGCACTAATTTTGTGTCAAAATAGCAGTTTTGGCTAAGGTTGAGGGGAAAGGGGAATTAGGCCTTGTTTCTGAGGTGCATTTTTGCCATTGGCTTACATTGGCTTCCCGCAAGGTAGCTGTATTGCGTGTTTTTGGGAAGCTATTTGGGGGTGTTCTAGATTTTTGGGAGTGGGGTTAGGGGTCTGGGAGCCCTGCTGGGAAGGTCTAATTTTGTGTCAAAATAGCAGTTTGGGCGTAGGTTAAGGGGAAAGGGGAATTAGGCCCTGTTTCTGAGGTGCATTTTTGCCATTGGCTTACATAGGCGGCCTGCAAGGCAGCTGTATTGCGTTTTTTGGGAAGCTGTTTGGGGGTGTTCTAGATTTTTGGGAGTAAGTTTAGGGGTCTGGGAGCACTGCTGGGAAGGTCAATTTTGTGTCAAAATAGCAGTTTGGTCATAGGTTGAGGGGAAAGGGGAATTAGGGTCTGTTTCTGAGGTGCTTTTTGCCATTGGCTTACATTGGTGGCGTGCAAGGTAGCTGTATTATGTGTTTTTGGAAGCTATTTGGGGTTGTTCTAGATTTTTGGGAGTGTGTTTAGGGGTCTGGGAGCACTGCTGGGAAGGTCTATTGTTGTGCCTAAATAGCAGTTTGGTCATAGTTTGAGGGGAAAGGGGAATTAAACCCTGTTTCTGAGGTGCATTTTTGCCATTGGCTTACATTGGCGCCCTGCAAGGTAGCTGTATTGCGTGTTTTTGATAAGCTATCTGGGGGTGTTCTAGATTTTGGGAGTGGTTTAGGGGTCTGGAAGCACTGCTGGGAAGCACTAATTTTGTGTCAAAATAGCAGTTTTGGCTAAGGTTGAGGGGAAAGGGGAATTAGGCCTTGTTTCTGAGGTGCATTTTTGCCATTGGCTTACATAGGCGGCCTGCAAGGCAGCTGTATTGCGTGTTTTGGCAAGCTGTTTGGGGGTGTTCTAGATTTTTGGGAGTGGGTTTAGGGGTCTGGGAGTACTGCTGGGAAGGTCTAATCTTGTCTCAAAATAGCAGTTTGGTTGAAGGTTGAGGGGAAAAGGGAATTAGTCCCTGTTTCTGAGGTGCATTTTGACCATTGGCTTACATTGTCGGCCTGCAAAGTAGCTGTATTGCGTGTTTTTGGGAAGCTATTTAGGGGTGTTCTAGATTTCTGGGAGTGGGTTTAGGGGTCTGGGAGCACTGCTGGGAAGGTCTAATTTTGTGTCAAAATAGCAGTTTGGTCGTAAGTTGAGAGGAAAGGGGAATTAGGCCCTGTTTCTGAGGCGCATTTTTGACATTGGATACATTGGCGGCCTGCAAGGTAGCTGTATTGCGTGTTTTTGGGAAGCTATTTGGGTGTGTTCTAGATTATTGGGAGTGGGTTTAGGGGTCTGGGAGCACTGCTGAGAAGGTCTAATTTTGTGTCAAAAAAGCAGTTTGGTCGTAGGTTTAGGGGAAAGGGGAAATAGGTCCTGTTTCTGAGGTGCATTTTTGCCATTGGCTTACATTGGCTGCCTGCAAGGTAGCTGTATTGCGTGTTTTTGGGAAGCTATTTGGGGGTGTTCTAAATTTTTGGGAGTGGGTTTAGGGGTCTGGGAGCACTGCTGGGAAGGTCTAATTTTGTGTCAAAATAGCAGTTTGGTCGTAGGTTGAGGGGAAAGGGGAATTAGGGTCTGTTTCTGAGGTGCTTTTTTGCCATTGGCTTACATTGGTGGCGTGCAAGGTAGCTGTATTGTGTGTTTTTGGAAGTTATTTGGGGTTGTTCTAGATTTTAGGGAGTGTGTTTAGGGGTCTGGGAGCACTGCTGGGAAGGTCTAATGTTGTGCCTAAATAGCAGTTTTGGCGAAGGTTGAGGGGAAAGGGGAATTATGCCTTGTTTCTGAGGTGCATTTTTGCCATTGGCTTACATTGGCGCCCTGCAAGGTAGCTGTATTGCGTGTTTTTGATAAGCTATCTGGGGGTGTTCTAGATTTTGGGAGTGGTTTAGGGGTCTGGAAGCACTGCTGGGAAGCACTAATTTTGTGTCAAAATAGCAGTTTTGGCTAAGGTTGAGGGGAAAGGGGAATTAGGCCTTGTTTCTGAGGTGCATTTTTGCCATTGGCTTACATTGGCTCCCTGCAAGGTAGCTGTATTGCGTGTTTTTGGGAAGCTATTTGGGGGTGTTCTAGATTTTTGGGAGTGGGGTTAGGGGTCTGGGAGCCCTGCTGGGAAGGTCTAATTTTGTGTCAAAATAGCAGTTTGGGCGTAGGTTAAGGGGAAAGGGGAATTAGGCCCTGTTTCTGAGGTGCATTTTTGCCATTGGCTTACATAGGCGGCCTGCAAGGCAGCTGTATTGCGTGTTTTGGGAAGCTGTTTGGGGGTGTTCTAGATTTTTGGGAGTGGGTTTAGGGGTCTGGGAGTACTGCTGGGAAGGTCTAATCTTGTCTCAAATTAGCAGTTTGGTTGAAGGTTGAGGGGAAAAGGGAATTAGTCCCTGTTTTTGAGGTGCATTTTGACCATTGGCTTACATTATCGGCCTGCAAAGTAGCTGTATTGCATGTTTTTGGGAAGCTATTTAGGGGTGTTCTAGATTTCTGGGAGTGGGTTTAGTTGTCTGGGAGCACTGCTGGGAAGGTCTAATTTTGTGTCAAAATAGCAATTTGGGCGTAAATTGAGGGGAAAGGGGAATTAGGCCTTGTTTCTGAGGTGCATTTTTGCCATTGGCTTACATTGGCGGCCTGCAAGGTAGCAGTATTGCGTATTTTTGGTGGGCAATTTGGGGGTGTTCTAGATTATTGGGAGTGGGTTTAGGGGCCTGGGAGCACTGCTGGGAAGGTCTAATGTTGTGCCTAAATAGCAGTTTGGGCGTAGGTTGAGGGGAAAGGGGAATTAGCCCCTGTTTCTGAGGTGCATTTTTGACATTGGCTTACATAGGCGGCCTGCAAGGCAGCTGTATTGCGTGTTTTGGGAAGCTGTTTGGCAGTGTTCTAGATTTTTTGAGTGGGTTTAGGGGTCTGGGAGTACAGCTGGGAAGGTCTAATCTTGTCTCAAAATAGCAGTTTGATTGAAGGTTGAGGGGAAAAGGGAATTAGTCCCTGTTTCTGAGGTGCATTTTGACCATTGGCTTACATTGGCGGCCTGCAAAGTAGCTGTATTGCTTGTTTTTGAGAAGCTATTTGGGGGTGTTCTAGATTTTGGGAGTGGGTTTAGGGGGCTGAAAGCACTGCTGGGAAGGTCTAATTTTGTCTCAAAATAGCAGTTTGGGCGTAGGCTGAGGGGAAAGGGGAATTAGGCCCTGTTTCTGAGGTGCATTTTTGCTTTTGGCTTACATTGGCGGCCTGCAAGGTAGCTGTATTGCGTGTTTTTAAGAAGCTATTTGGGGGTGTTCTAGATTGTTGGGAGTGGGTTTAGGGGCCTGGGAGCACTGCTGGGAAGGTCTAATTGTGTGTCAAAATAGCAGTTTGTTCGTAGGTTGAGGGAAAAGGGGAATTAGGGCCTGTTTCTGAGGTGCTTTTTTGCCTTTAGCTTACATTGGCGGCCTGCAAGGTAGCTGTATTGCGTGTTTTTGGGAAGCTATTTGGGGGTGTTCTAGATTGTTGGGAGTTGGTTTAGGGGTCTGGGAGCACTGCTGGGAAGGTCTAATTTTGTGTCAAAATAGCAGTTTGGTCGTAGGTTGAGGGGAGAGGGGAATTAGCCCCTGATTCTGAGGTGCATTTTTGTCATTGGCTTACATTGGTGGCGTGCAAGGTAGCTGTATTGCGTGTTTTTGGGAAGCTATTTAGGGGTGTTCTAGATTTCTGGGAGTGGGTTTAGGGGTCTGGGGGCACTGCTGGGAAGGTCTAATTGTGTGTCAAAATAGCAATTTGGGCGTAAGTTGAGGGGAAAGGGGAATTAGGCCCTGTTTCTGAGGTGCATTTTTGCCATTGGCTTACATTGGCGGCCTGCAAGGTAGCTGTATTGCGTGTTTTTGAGAAGCTATTTGGGGGCGTTCTAGATTGTTGGGAGTGGGTTTAGGGGTCTGGGAGCACTGCTGGGAAGGTCTAATGTTGTGCCTAAATAGCAGTTTGGGCGTAGGTTGAGGGGAAAGGGGAATTAGGCCCTGTTTCTGAGGTGCATTTTTGCCATTGGCTTACATAGGCGGCCTGCAAGGCAGCTGTATTGCGTGTTTTGGGAAGCTGTTTGGGAGTGTTCTAGATTTTTTGAGTGGGTTTAGGGGTCTGGGAGTACTGCTGGAAAGGTCTAATCTTGTCTCAAAATAGCAGTTTGATTGAAGGTTGAGGGGAAAAGGGAATTAGTCCCTGTTTCTGAGGTGCATTTTGACCATTAGCTTACATTGGCGGCCTGCAAAGTAGCTGTATTGCTTGTTTTTCAGAAGCTATTTGGGGGTGTTCTAGATTGTTGGGAGTGGGTTTAGGGGTCTGGGAGAACTGCTGGGAAGGTCTAATTTTGTGTCAAAATAGCAGTTTGGGCGTAGGTTGAGGGGAAAGTGGAATTAGGCCCTGTTTCTGAGGTGCATTTTTGCCATTGGCTTACATAGGCGGCCTGCAAGGCAGCTGTATTGCGTGTTTTTGGGAAGCTGTTTAGGCGTGTTCTAGATTTCTGGGAGTGGGTGTAGGGGTCTGGGAGCACTGCTGGGAAGTTCTAATTTTGTGTCAAAATAGCAGTTTGGGCGTAAGTTGAGGAGAAAGGGGAATAAGGCCCTGTTTCTGAGGTGCATTTTTGCCATTGGCTTACATTGGCGGCCTGCAAGTTACCTGTATTGCGTGTTTTGATAAGCTATCTAGGGGTGTTCTAGATTTTGGGAGTGGGTTTAGGGGGCTGAAAGCACTGCTGGGAAGGTCTAATTTTGTCTCAAAATAGCAGTTTGGGCGTAGGCTGAGGGGAAAGGGGAATTAGGCCCTGTTTCAGAGGTGCATTTTTGCTTTTGGCTTACATTGGCGGCCTGCAAGGTAGCTGTATTGCGTGTTTTTAAGAAGCTATTTGGGGGTGTTCTAGATTGTTGGGAGTGGGTTTAGGGGCCTGGGAGCACTGCTGGGAAGGTCTAATTGTGTGTCAAAATAGCAGTTTGGTCGTAGGTTGAGGGAAAAGGGGAATTAGGGCCTGTTTCTGAGGTGCTTTTTTGCCTTTAGCTTACATTGGCGGCCTGCAAGGTAGCTGTATTGCGTGTTTTTGGGAAGCTATTTGGGGGTGTTCTAGATTGTTGGGAGTTGGTTTAGGGGTCTGGGAGCACTGCTGGGAAGGTCTAATTTTGTGTCAAAATAGCAGTTTGGTCGTAGGTTGAGGGGAGAGGGGAATTAGCCCCTGTTTCTGAGGTGCATTCTTGTCATTGGCTTACATTGGTGGCGTGCAAGGTAGCTGTATTGCGTGTTTTTGGGAAGCTATTTAGGGGTGTTCTAGATTTCTGGGAGTGGGTTTAGGGGTCTGGGGGTACTGCTGGGAAGGTCTAATTGTGTGTCAAAATAGCAATTTGGGCGTAAGTTGAGGGAAAGGGGAATTAGGCCCTGTTTCTGAGGTGCATTTTTGCCATTGGCTTACATTGGCGGCCTGCAAGGTAGCTGTATTGCGTGTTTTTGAGAAGCTATTTGGGGGAGTTCTAGATTGTTGGGAGTGGGTTTAGGGGTCTGGGAGCACTGCTGGGAAGGTCTAATGTTGTGCCTAAATAGCAGTTTGGGCGTAGGTTGAGGGGAAAGGGGAATTAGACCCTGTTTCTGAGGTGCATTTTGACCATTGGCTTACATTGTCGGCCTGCAAGGCAGCTGTATTGCGTGTTTTGGCAAGCTGTTTGGGAGTGTTCTAGATTTTTTGAGTGGGTTTAGGGGTCTGGGAGTACTGCTGGGAAGGTCTAATCTTGTCTCAAATAGCAGTTTGATTCAAGGTTGAGGGGAAAAGGGAATTAGGCCCTGTTTCTGAGGTGCATTTTTGCCATTGGCTTACATTGGCGGCCTGCAAGGTAGCTGCATTGCATGTTTTTGGGAAGCTATTTGTGGGTGTTCTAGATTTCTGGGAGAGGGTTTAGGGGTCTGGGAGCACTGCTGGGAAGGTCTAATTTTGTGTCAAAATAGCAGTTTGGGCGTAGGTTGAGGGGAAAGGGGAATTAGGCCTTGTTTCTGAGGTGCATTTTTGCCATTGGCTTACATTGACGGCTTGCAAGGTAGCAGTATTGCGTGTTTTTGGTGGGCAATTTGGGGGTGTTCTAGATTGTTGGGAGTGGGTTTAGGGGCCTGGGAGCACTGCTGGGAAGGTCTAATTATGTCTCAAAATAGCAGTTCGGGCGTAGGTTGAGGGGAAAGGAGAATTAGGCCCTGATTCTGAGGTGCATTTTTGCCATTGGCTTATATTGGCGGCCTGCAAGGTAGCTGTATTGCGTGTTTTTGGAAGCTATTTGGGGTTGTTCTAGATTTTTGGGAGTGGGTTTAGGGGTCTGGGAGAACTGCTGGGAAGGTCTAATGTTGTGCCTAAATAGCAGTTTGGTCATAGGTTGAGGGGAAAGGGGAATTAGTCCCTGTTTCTGAGGTGCATTTTTGCCATTGGCTTACAATGGCGGCCTGCAAGACAGCTGTATTGCGTGTTTTGGGAAGCTGTTTGGGGGTGTTCTAGATTTTTGGGAGTGGGTTTTGGGGTCTGGGAGCACTGCTGGGAAGGTCTAATTTTGTCTCAAAATAGCAGTTTGGTTGTAGGTTGAGGGGAAAAGGGAATTAGTCCCTGTTTCTGAGGTGCATTTCCGCCATTGGATACATTGGCGGCCTGCAAGGTAGCAGTATTGCGTGTTTTTGGGAAGCTATTTAGGGGTGTTCTAGATTTCTGGGAGAGGGTTTAGGGGTGTGAGAGCACTGCTGGGAAGATCTCATTTTGTGTCAAACTAGCAGTTTGGGCGTAGGTTGCCGGGAAAGGGGAATTAGGCCTTGTTTCTGAGGTGCATTTTTTCCATTGGCTTACATTGGCGGCCTGCAAGGTAGCTGTATTGCGTGTTTTTGGTGGGCAATTTGGGGGTGTTCTAGATTGTTGGGAGTGGGTATAGGGGCCTGGGAGCACTGCTGGGAAGGTCTAATTTTGTGTCAAAATAGCAGTTTGGGCCTAGGTTGAGGGGAAAGGGGAATTAGGCCTTGTTTCTGAGGTGCATTGTTGCCATTGGCTTACATTGGCGGCCTGCAAGGTAGCAGTATTGCGTGTTTTTGGTGAGCAATTTGGGGGTGTTCTAGATTGTTGGGAGTGGGTTTAGGGGTCTGGGAGCACTGCTGGGAAGGTCTAATTTCGTGTCAAAATAGCAGTTTGGTCGTAGGTTGAGAGGAAAGGGGAATTAGGCCCTGTTTCTGAGGTGCATTTTTGTCATTGGCTTACATTGGCGGCCTGCAAGGTACCTGTATTGCGTGTTTTTGAGAAGCTATTTGGGGGTGTTCTAGATTGTTGGGAGTGGGTTTAGGGGTCTGGGAGTACTGCTGGGAAGGTCTAATCTTGTCTCAAAATAGCAGTTTGATTGAAGGTTGAGGGGAAAAGGGAATTAGTCCCTGTTTCTGAGGTGCATTCTGACCATTGGCTTACATTGGCAGCCTGCAAAGTAGCTGTATTGCGTGTTTTTGTGAAGCTATTTAGGGGTGTTCTAGATTTCTGAGAGTGGGTTTAGGGGTCTGGGGGCACTGCTGGGAAGGTCTAATTTTGTGTCAAAATAGCAATTTGGGCGTAAATTGAGGGGAAAGGGGAATTAGGCCCTGTTTCTGAGGTGCATTTTTGCCATTGGCTTACATTGGCGGCCTGCAAGGTACCTGTATTGCGTGTTTTTGAGAAGCTATTTGGGGGTGTTCTAGATTGTTGGGAGTGGGTTTAGGGGTCTGAGAGCACTGCTGGGAAGGTCTAATTTTGTGACAAAATAGCAGTTTGGGCGTAGGTTGAGGGGAAACGGGAATTAAGCCCTGTTTCTGAGGTGCATTTTTGCCATTGGCTTACATAGGCGGCCTGCAAGGCAGCTGTATTGCGTGTTTTGGGAAGCTGTTTGGGGGTGTTCTAGATTTTTGGAGTGGGTTTAGGGGTCTGGGAGTACTGCTGGGAAGGTCTAATCTTGTCTCAAAATAGCAGTTTGATTGAAGGTTGAGGGGAAAAGGGAATTAGTCCCTGTTTCTGAGGTGCATTCTGACCATTGGCTTACATTGGCGGCCTGCAAAGTATCAGTATTGCGTGTTTTTGGTGAGCAATTTGGGGGTGTTCTAGATTGTTGGGAGTGGGTTTAGGGGTCTGGGAGCACTGCTGGGAAGGTCTAATTTCGTGTCAAAATAGCAGTTTGGTCGTAGGTTGAGAGGAAAGGGGAATTAGGCCCTGTTTCTTTGCCATTGGATACATTGGCGGCCTACAAGGTAGCTGTATTGTGTGTTTTTGGGAAGCTATTTGGGGGTGTTCTAGATTTTTGGGAGTGGGTTTAGGGGTCTGGGAGCACTGCTGGGAAGGTCTAATTTTGTGTCAAAATAGCAGTTTGGGCGTAGGTTGAGGGGAAAGGGGAATTAGGCCCTGTGTCTGAGGTGCATTTTAGCCATTGGCTTACATAGGCGGCCTGCAAGGCAGCTGTATTGCGTGTTTTGGGAAGCTGTTTGGGGGTTTTATAGATTTCTGGGAGTGGGTTTAGGGGTCTGGGGGCACTACTGGGAAGGTCTAATTTTGTGTCAAAATAGCAATTTGGGCGTAAGTTGAGGGGAAAGGGGAATTAGGCCCTGTTTCTGAGGTGCATTTTTGCCATTGGCTTACATTGGCGGCCTGCAAGGTACCTGTATTGCGTGTTTTTGAGAAGCTATTTGGGGGTGTTCTAGATTGTTGGGAGTGGGTTTAGGGGTCTGAGAGCACTGCTGGGAAGGTCTAATTTTGTGACAAAATAGCAGTTTGGGCGTAGGTTGAGGGGAAAGGGGAATTAAGCCCTGTTTCTGAGGTGCATTTTTGCCTTTGGCTTACATAGGCGGCCTGCAAGGTACCTGTATTGCGTGTTTTTGAGAAGCTATTTGGGGGTGTTCTAGATTTTTGGAGTGGGTTTAGGGGTCTGGGAGTACTGCTGGGAAGGTCTAATCTTGTCTCAAAATAGCAGTTTGATTGAAGGTTGAGGGGAAAAGGGAATTAGTCCCTGTTTCTGAGGTGCATTTTGACCATTGGCTTACATTGGCGGCCTGCAAAGTAGCTGTATTGCGTGTTTTTGGGAAGCTATTTAGGGGTGTTATAGATTTCTGGGAGTGGGTTTAGGGGTCTGGGGGCACTGCTGGGAAGGTCTAATTTTGTGTCAAAATAGCAATTTGGGCGTAAGTTGAGGGGAAAGGGGAATTAGGCCCTGTTTCTGAGGTGCATTTTTGCCATTGGCTTACATTGGCGGCCTGCAAGGTACCTGTATTGCGTGTTTTTGAGAAGCTATTTGGGGGTGTTCTAGATTGTTGGGAGTGGGTTTAGGGGTCTGGAAGCACTGCTGGGAAGGTCTAATTTTGTGACAAAATAGCAGTTTGGGCGTAGGTTGAGGGGAAAGGGGAATTAAGCCCTGTTTCTTTGCCATTAGATACATTGGCGGCCTACAAGGTAGCTGTATTGCGTGTTTTTGAGAAGCTATTTGGGGGTGTTCTAGATTGTTGGGAGTGGGTTTAGGGGTCTGAGAGCACTGCTGGGAAGGTCTAATTTTGTGACAAAATAGCAGTTTGGGCGTAGGTTGAGGGGAAAGGGGAATTAAGCCCTGTTTCTGAGGTGCATTTTTGCCATTGGCTTACATAGGCGGCCTGCAAGGAAGCTGTATTGCGTGTTTTGGGAAGCTGTTTGGGGGTGTTCTAGATTTTTGGAGTGGGTTTAGGGGTCTGGGAGTACTGCTGGGAAGGTCTAATCTTGTCTCAAAATAGCAGTTTGATTGAAGGTTGAGGGGAAAAGGGAATTAGTCCCTGTTTCTGAGGTGCATTCTGACCATTGGCTTACATTGGCAGCCTGCAAAGTAGCTGTATTGCGTGTTTTTGTGAAGCTATTTAGGGGTGTTCTAGATTTCTGAGAGTGGGTTTAGGGGTCTGGGGGCACTGCTGGGAAGGTCTTATTTTGTGTCAAAATAGCAATTTGGGCGTAAGTTGAGGGGAAAGGGGAAGTAGGCCTTGTTTCTGAGGTGCATTTTTTCCATTGGCTTACATTGGCGGCCTGCAAGGTATCAGTATTGCGTGTTTTTGGTGAGCAATTTGGGGGTGTTCTAGATTGTTGGGAGTGGGTTTAGGGGTCTGGGAGCACTGCTGGGAAGGTCCAATTTCGTGTCAAAATAGCAGTTTGGTCGTAGGTTGAGAGGAAAGGGGAATTAGGCCCTGTTTCTTTGCCATTAGATACATTGGCGGCCTACAAGGTAGCTGTATTGCGTGTTTTTGGGAAGCTATTTGGGGGTGTTCTAGATTTTTGGGAGTGGGTTTAGGGGTCTGGGAGCACTGCTGGGAAGGTCTAATTTTGTGTCAAAATAGCAGTTTGGGCGTAGGTTAAGGGGAAAGGGGAATTAGGCCCTGTTTCTGAGGTGCATTTTTGCCATTGGCTTACATAGTCGGCCTGCAAGGCAGCTGTATTGCGTGTTTTGGGAAGCTGTTTCGGGGTGTTCTAGATTTTTGGAGTGGGTTTAGGGGTCTGGGAGTACTGCTGGGAAGGTCTAATCTTGTCTCAAAATAGCAGTTTGATTGAAGGTTGAGGGGAAAAGGGAATTAGTCCCTGTTTCTGAGGTGCATTTTGACCATTGGCTTACATTGGCGGCCTGCAAAGTAGCTGTATTGCGTGTTTTTGGGAAGCTATTTAGGGGTGTTCTAGATTTCTGGGAGTGGGTTTAGGGGTCTGGGGGCACTGCTGGGAAGGTCTAATTTTGTGTCAAAATAGCAGTTTGGGCGTAAGTTGAGGAGAAAGGGGAATTAGGCCCTGTTTCTGAGGTGCATTTTTGTCATTGGCTTACATTGGCGGCCTGCAAGGTACCTGTATTGCGTGTTTTTGAGAAGCTATTTGGGGGTGTTCTAGATTGTTGGGAGTGGGTTTAGGGGTCTGAGAGCACTGCTGGGAAGGTCTAATTTTGTGAAAAAATAGCAGTTTGGGCGTAGGTTGAGGGGAAAGGGGAATTAAGCCCTGTTTCTGAGGTGCATTTTTGCCATTGGCTTACATAGGCGGCCTGCAAGGCAGCTGTATTGCGTGTTTTGGGAAGCTGTTTGGGGGTGTTCTAGATTTTTGGAGTGGGTTTAGGGGTCTGGGAGTACTGCTGGGAAGGTCTAATCTTTTCTCAAAATAGCAGTTTGATTGAAGGTTGAGGGGAAAAGGGAATTAGTCCCTGTTTCTGGGGTGCATTTTGACCATTGGCTTACATTGGCGGCCTGCAAAGTAGCTGTATTGCGTGTTTTTGGGAAGCTATTTAGGGGTGTTATAGATTTCTGGGAGTGGGTTTAGGGGTCTGGGGGCACTGCTGGGAAGGTCTAATTTTGTGTCAAAATAGCAATTGGGGCGTAAGTTGAGGGGAAAGGGGAATTAGGCCCTGTTTCTGAGGTGCATTTTTGCCATTGGCTTACATTGGCGGCCTGCAAGGTACCTGTATTGCGTGTTTTTGAGAAGCTATTTGGGGTGTTCTAGATTGTTGGGAGTGGGTTTAGGGGCCTTGGAGCACTGGTGGGAATGTCTAATTTTGTCTCAAAATATCAGTTTGGGCGTAGGTTGAGGGGAAAGGTGAATTAGGCCCTATTTCTAAGGTGCATTTTTGCCTTTTGCATACATTGGCGGCCTGCAAGGTAGCTGTATTGCGTGTTTTTGGGAAGCTATTTGGGGGTGTTCTAGATTATTGGGAGTGAGTTTAGGGGTCTGGGAGCACTGCTGGGAAGGTCTAATTTTATGTGAAAATAGCAGTTTGATTGAAGGTTGAGGGGAAAAGGGAATTAGTCCCTGTTTCTGAGGTGCATTTTGACCATTGGCTTACATTGGCGGCCTGCAAAGTAGCTGTATTGCGTGTTTTTGGAAGCTATTTAGGGGTGTTATAGATTTCTGGGAGTGGGTTTAGGGGTCTGAGAGCACTGCTGGGAAGGTCTAATTTTGTGTCAAAATAGCAGTTTGGGCATAGGTTGAGGGGAGAGGGGAATTAAGCCCTGTTTTTGAGGTGCATTGTTGCCATTGGCTTACATAGGCGGCCTGCAAGACAGCTGTATTGCGTGTTTTGGGAAGCTGTTTGGGGGTGTTCTAGATTTTTGGGAGTGGGTTTAAGGGTCTGGGAGCACTGCTGGGAAGGTCTAATTTTGTGTCAAAATAGCAGTTTGGGCGTAGGTTGAGGGGAAAGGGGAATTAGTCCCTGTTTCTGAGGTGCATTTTGACCATTGGCTTACATTGGCGGCCTGCAAAGTAGCTGTATTGCGTGTTTTTGGGAAGCTATTTAGGGGTGTAATAGATTTCTGGGAGTGGGTTTAGGGGTCTGGGGGCACTGCTGGGAAGGTCTAATTTTGTGTCAAAATAGCAATTTGGGCGTAAGTTGAGGGGAAAGGGGAATTAGGCCCTGTTTCTGAGGTGCATTTTTGCCATTGGCTTACATTGGCGGCCTGCAAGGTACCTGTATTGCGTGTTTTTGAGAAGCTATTTGGGGTGTTCTAGATTGTTGGGAGTGGGTTTAGGGGCCTTGGAGCACTGGTGGGAATGTCTAATTTTGTCTCAAAATATCAGTTTGGGCGTAGGTTGAGGGGAAAGGTGAATTAGGCCCTATTTCTAAGGTGCATTTTTGCCTTTGGCATACATTGGCGGCCTGCAAGGTAGCTGTATTGCGTGTTTTTGGGAAGCTATTTGGGGGTGTTCTAGATTGTTGGGAGTGAGTTTAGGGGTCTGGGAGCACTGCTGGGAAGGTCTAATTTTGTGTGAAAATAGCAGTTTGATTGAAGGTTGAGGGGAAAAGGGAATTAGTCCCTGTTTCTGAGGTGCATTTTGACCATTGGCTTACATTGGCGGCCTGCAAAGTAGCTGTATTGCGTGTTTTTGGGAAGCTATTTAGGGGTGTTCTAGATTTCTGGGAGTGGGTTTAGGGGTCTGGGGGCACTGCTGGGAAGGTCTAATTTTGTGTCAAATTAGCAATTTGGGCGTAGGTTGAGGGGAAAGGGGAATTAAGCCCTGTTTTTGAGGTGCATTGTTGCCATTGGCTTACATAGGCGGCCTGCAAGGCAGCTGTATTGCGTGTTTTGGGAAGCTGTTTGGGGGTGTTCTAGATTTTTGGGAGTGGGTTTAGGGGTCTGAGAGCACTGCTGGGAAGGTCTAATTTTGTGTCAAAATAGCAGTTTGGGCGTAGGTTGAGGGGAAAGGGGAATTAAGCCCTGTTTTTGAGGTGCATTGTTGCCATTGGCTTACATAGGCGGCCTGCAAGGCAGCTGTATTGCGTGTTTTGGGAAGCTGTTTGGGGGTGTTCTAAATTTTTGGAGTGGGTTTAGGGGTCTGGGAGTACTGCTGGGAAGGTCTAATCTTGTCTCAAAATAGCAGTTTGATTGAAGGTTGAGGGGATAAGGGAATTAGTCCCTGTTTCTGAGGTGCATTCTGACCATTGGCTTACATTGGCAGCCTGCAAAGTAGCTGTATTGCGTGTTTTTGGGAAGCTATTTAGGGGTGTTCTAGATTTCTGGGAGTGGGTTTAGGGGTCTGGGGGCACTGCTGGGAAGGTCTAATTTTGTGTCAAAATAGCAATTTGGGCGTAAGTTGAGGGGAAAGGGGAATTAGGCCCTGTTTCTGAGGTGCATTTTTGCCATTGGCTTACATTGGCGGCCTGCAAGGTACCTGTATTGCGTGTTTTTGAGAAGCTATTTGGGGGTGTTCTAGATTGTTGGGAGTGGGTTTAGGGGTCTGAGAGCACTGCTGGGAAGGTCTAATTTTGTTTCAAAATAGCAGTTTGGGCGTAGGGTGAGGGGAAAGGGGAATTAAGCCCTGTTTCTGAGGTGCATTTTTGCCATTGGCTTACATAGTCGGCCTGCAAGGCAGCTGTATTGCGTGTTTTGGGAAGCTGTTTGGGGGTGTTCTAGATTTTTGGAGTGGGTTTAGGGGTCTGGGAGTACTGCTGGGAAGGTCTAATCTTTTTTTTTCACAACAGATTTTATTAAGGAATTCAAGCAAGGCAATCAATGTGGCACCCCACAATCAGGAGAAACCACCAAGCATTTGGATACATTACACCTAGCAGGATCAAAGGTCGAAATGAAAGCATCTCAAATCTTATTTATTAGTAACAGCCCCCTACCCCATCCCATCCCAACTCCCCACCACCCTCAACTAATTCCACCCCACAATCCCACCCTAACCCTGTGCACGTAAAAAAAAAAGGGGGGAAAAACAGCGTTGTGTGAGTATAGTGTATGCGGCAAGGCGCAAGACACAGGCCCATGCAATGGGGGAGCTTAGGGTTCCTCTTCGGGGTCGATCGGGGGGTCCAGTGGCAAGTCCCTGTAATCGGCCCATCTCTTCCATATCTTAAAGTGCTTGCGAGGGCACCCTCGCGCTTCAAAAATCGGGAGCTCCAGACCCATACAGAAATCTAGTCCCGCTTTCCATACACACAAAGGAGGTGCTCGTTCGTCTTTCCATGCCCGTGCTAGGTCTCTTTTGGCTAATACAAGTCCCAACAGCAACAGATGGCGCTTATAGCAGTTCCCCCCCACTCCTGCAAGAATATGGAGCAATCCCAACCGGTGAGTGCGGGGTAGGTCCCAGTGTAGCACCTCAGACAGGCAATTCCACACACCTCTCCAAAAGCCAGCTATCCCAGGACACAGCCACACCGTATGAAGCAGTGAGCCCATCTCCGTCCCACAACGCAGGCATTCCGGCGATTCAATCAGTCCCGCTTTCCAGAGGCGTTCACGGGTAAAATAAACCCTGTGGAGAATTTTAAATTGAATAAACCTGAGCCTCATTGCGATGGCAGCACCTCGTGGGGATTCCAGGGCCTCCCGCCAATCATCCTCATCCATGGGACCAACATCTGCCTCCCAGGCCGTCCGCAGGGGAAGTAAATCAGAGGCGCAATGAGTGACCACCGTTTGGTATATTCGGGATACTTTTTTGTCCCCGAGATCACCCATGAACAACTTCGCCTCAATAGGGCTGAATTCAGGGAGCGAGTCAAGGTCGGCAATGTGTGGTGTTAGCGCATGCTGGAGCTGCAAATACCGGAAGAATTGGGACCGTGGCATGCGGAACTCCGCACTGAGGTCCTGGAACGACTTAAGAGCAGTACCAGACATCACATGGCCCAGCGACGAGATCCCGATCGCGTCCCACCCACTGAAACCCGACAAGGAGGCCAGTGCAGGCAGTCTACCGTTACGCCACAGTGGTGTTTACGCAGTCAGCTTACCCCACCAGCCCATGCGCTTCAGAGCCTGACGCCAAACAAGGAAGACCGTCTTCGTGACTCTGGGCAACTCCCATCGCAGCCGAGCAGAGTAGAGGAGCATGTGAAGGGTGTTGTCACCCATCCGTGTGAAAGTTAAACAAATTGATGTACATGGACAGCATTCATTTCCCTTTTTCTCTCACTCCTCTCCCTGTGGGCACCATGGATACTGTAAATTATTGACCGTATCACCCTGCCAGTAAGAGCCCGTACCCCTATGCATATGTATCAGCCATTCTAGGCACCATGGCCTTTTTACCCATTGGAATTCCCAGATTCTCTCCTGTGCATATCTTGCACCCCCTCTCTCATGTATAGACCATGAAACCCTTCCCTTTGCGCGATGTGAAAAGCAACCCTCCTGCTTGACCCAGGCATTCCCCATTTCCCTCTCGAAGAAGCATCCTTCGCCTCAGCTGACATAGCCCCCAGCTGTATCTGACTGCCCCTGTTCTCTCATGTACAGGTCATAGGATCTCTCTCTCTCTCTCTCTGTGCGACTCTGACCCTGCGCGCACCCTGACCCCCTCCTTCTCCTCACATGAGCAAGTCATAAACCTTCTTCTTCTGCAAGACCCTGTCCTTGGGAGTCACGGCCGCGCCTGACCAACACCTCCTTCCCTTCCATGAATGCCCCTCTGTTGACAAGCCTTCCTGCAGCGCTCGATTGTCCACGCGGCATGAATACCACTCCTTTGATGACCCCTTCCCCCGAGCCCGGCTGACCACACATGTCCGAGGCCATCGCCTAAGCCAGGAGATACCATTTACTGCCCTTATTGTATGCCTAGCCACCCCACCCCCTGGGCCATGATCAGGCGTACACATCCTACGAAACACTCAGCTGCGTGATTGCCCTCCCCTCTTATCAGCAGGTCAAGGGTCCCCATTGTGAACGTATGTGGAGTAGGATCACCACGAGGATTATAGGGATGTCTTTCTTTTGCGTCATACTGTCCTGATTGTTTATCAAGTGTTTTGTAAGGTATAAAAGCAAGAGTCTCAGCTCACTTGTTAGAGCACCTCCCGAAAGACACCGTGTTTCGTGTCCGAAATGACTGGCTCTCCTCATGAGAATTAAACTCTGTTCTTGATTCCTGCTTCCAGCGCCCGTCTCTTTATTTGGTAATTATTCAACATGGGAACTAAGAGGCGGTTTGCGCCAGCGGCCTGGGCATCGATAGGATTATGGGCTCATTTTCCACAATTGGCGTCCCAACGCGGGGTCCATCAGTGACATAGGGTCCGATAAGAGAGATCCAGACGAAGAAGTGAACATCTAAATGATCGGGGTATGCCTGCCTTGAGAGGGCCCTCGCCCGGCTGCCGATCGACAGAACTTCACCAATTCTGAACGGACCTCTCTTGAGTGACCTATTGTCCTGACTGGAATCCCATAGGAATGCTACATGGAGTAAGAGAACGATCGGGCGCTGGAGGAGGGAGTCGAAGAACTATCCGTATGGTCCGGTCCGGGTAAGATTAAGTAGGGTGTTTTTACGCCTGATTGGTAGGGTGGCTCTATCCACCTGATTGATTGATTGTTTGTATTGAAAGTCGGTATTTGTATACTGATATTGTTGGTATTGGTTCATTTAGCTTTGAAGGCTACTTGACATATTGGTTCTCTTTTGAGAACGAGACATTCTCTGTTTGCAAACAGCGGCGAATAGGAACGTCGTCCCTCTTTGCAGATAGAGAAGGGTAGGTAATGCAGACTTTTGTCCCCCGTTGTAATTCGTCATGCCTACTTTTCTCCCCACTGGATTGTTTGAAGTCGATTAATAATCGATTGTTGCTCTTTGAGATCTTCCCTGTCTACAAACTGAGACGAGTAGAAATATTCTGTCTTCCTTTTTGGATAGCGAAGGGCAGGTAATGCAGACATTTGTCCCCGTTGTAATCCGTCATGCCTGTTTTTCTCCCCATTGATTGGTTGGTTGCCTGGACATTGTTGTCCCAGGAATTGTTTCGTTTGAGGTATTTTCTATTTGCAAACAACGAGAAATAGAAATATTCTGTCTAGTCTTTGCAAGTAGAAAAGGGTAGGTTATGCCCCTTTGTGAATTCGTCAGTCCTACCCACTCCCCACTGGTTGGTTATTGGGGGGTAGCTCGCATGGTCCGCCCAGGAGACTACCCTTATGGAGGACATATGCTCCCCGCTCATGGGCCATTTAGTGGAAGTAGACCATCTGGTCCGTCCAGGAGGCTACCCTAGTAAATGGAAGTACATCGCTCGGTCCGTCCAGGATGATACCCTAATGAAGGAATATATGTTCCCCTTTTGATCGATAATCTCGTTCCACCCCGGACCATTTATTGGAGGGAACTCGTCTGGTCCGTCCAGAAGTACCCCCTAGTGAAAAGGACACATAAAAATATGAAGTGATCACCGTTCCCTACTAACAGAAAGCTTTAGCTCGAAACACGCTAAGGAAGAGAAAGAAAAATAAAAAGAAATCAGGCTAAGTCAGTAACCCCCTGATGAGCTTTTGACTTCACCAAAAATAAGAAACATTAGAAATAGTTCGTAATAAGAAATGTAAAATGGCGAAAGGGTTTGACAGCAAAAAATAGCCACGAGGTAGCTAGGCTTCACTGCCTGTTCCTGCTCCCAACATGTCTGCCTCATTGCCCGCCACGCCCAAATAACGGTCACATGAAATAGAAACAATTCAATAGGTACCTACCCCCATTCCGGAAGCTCCCGAAGTGCAACAGGTCCGCGGTTACGCCCATCCGGAAGGCGAGGCCTCGAGGCACGAGGGACTCGCCTGGCCACGGTCAGGAGGAGATGATGTTGGGCAGGCGGTCCAAAGAATGGCAGAGACCTCTCCTTCTCTCCTCTTCTGCTGCCCTGCAGGCCACGGGGGGGGGGCTGTCTTGCCTCAGCCACCGACTACCCCACCCTTCTGTCTCTCGCCTGGTCCGACCCACGAAGAAGGCCGAAGCCGGGGGCGAGAACGGCGGCAAGTCAAGTAGTCCCGCCACATGTCAAATTCCTGGATAGTTACAGGTAGTGCCGCCACATGCCATCGGCTGCATAGTGACAAGTAGTCCCGCCACATGTCGACGCCTGGGCAGTTCCAGGTAGTCCCGCCACATGTCAAGAGAAAAGGGGGGGGGGGGCTGTCTTGCCTCAGCCACCGACCACCCCCCCCATCTTCAATAGCCGGCACGGCCAATATCGAAGCGACGGAGCCGAGGAACGGCGCGGGGTCGCTGGAAGAGGGAGGCGGCGCGAACGAGCCTCCCCCCACCTCCCTCCAGGTGGAGGCTTCCAGCGACACCCCAATGCTCTTACTTAAAGAGGGTCAACATCAAAAAGCGGTCTTCTGCCCAGGACGGGCACACGCTCCATATCGTCTCTCCTCGACCTTGAAGATTCTATAAGAGCCGGGGGGCACCCCGATCCCTCCTCATGGGCGCCCCCGCCCCCTTCGCTGGGAACCACGACATCGGTGCAACTCCTGCCGGCGCCAGCCTCGGATTGGAAATGGCTAAAATACCGCCACGGCACAGATTTGTTCAGTTCCGGAGGAACACCAGAATGACCCGGTAGGAAAATTGTTGCCGCCCTTCCCACTCTTTGACTCATGGTCCATATTTGTTAGGCTGTTAACCACATAGCACAAAATTGTTTGAACTGCCAACGGAAAGTTCTGGGCCAACCATGCAAGACTAGAGACACTCTGACTATGCTGGAACTTGCCTGACCCCACCCAAAATGGCGCCGACACAAAATGAGATGTTTTGAATGAACTTTGTTGCACCCTGATTGCGCAAGCTTTTTGCCCCGAGATATATATGACGTTTTGGATAATGAAAGTAGATATGAAGGATATTGAGTATGTGCTTGGACAATGAATTGACTTAGGGTGGGTACTGATTATGAGTTGGAAAATGAATTGGTGTAATTTAGGTAATGAATGAACATTGGATAATGAATTTATGAATTTATTAAAGATGAATTACTGACATGTATCATGTTTGCTCTGTAGGGGAGTTTAATACGATTTTATTGCACTGCCGCACTTTATGCAATGAACTGCCACCAGCTTTGTTCTTCCTATGTACAGTTCCAATCTGCTCCGTGGCCAGTCCACTGGGTTGTAGGCCTGTATTTATACATCAACACTTTTTATTAAAAGTATTTTTAAAACGAAAGCATAGTTGTAGCGGTTGCATTAATGAGTTTTGAATGTATTACTACTGTGAGCAACGAGAAAGTATGATGAAGGTTAAAGGTTAAAAAGGACCCGATATTTAGCAGCCACACTATGTGTCACAGGCAGCCGGAAAAGTGCTTTAGAAGCCCTAAAACGACACCACAGAAATGCCACCTGACCGCCACCCTTGTACCCGATCAAAAGGGGTTACGACCAAGTAACTCATGTAGATACGCAGATCGTCAATGATTATCTGTCTGGCATTACTGGTCCCTCTGGGCTTAAACGCCGGGATAGTAGAGAAATGCACTACGTGGAGATAGGTCGAGTATGTGGTAGGTAAAAACATTTCCGGATTACTGCATGCTGATGAGGTTTGAATATTGCCCCCCCCCCACCCCTTCTTTCTCCTCCCTTCTGCAGGTCACGTCGGAACCTTGGCTGATGTATGGAAGGACGATGACCGAACCGCCAATGAGAAGGAAAAGAAGGGAATATGAGCATGGTCCTTATGACAAATAAAAGCTTTTAAAAAAAAAAAACGTAGACTTAAACATGACTGTTCCTCCTTAGAACATAGCAACTGGGAGGATGGACTGACATAGAAACTGGACAGGTACTGAATGACGAAAAATTGACTAGAAACGACGCGTTAAATAATGTAACTGGACGTTTTGACTAGGTAGGGAAAGGACAAAGAAAAATATACGGGTAAGGGTTATCACGGCACCACCCGTCTGGGAAGTTAGAAATGTTGCTGGTGTTCAAAATGCACTGCCCCCCCCCCCTTTTTCGCACTCTTATAGATGTAGCCAAGCTGTCCGACTGTTCTCCCGATCAATACTTGCCGTTGCCTCAGCCCGGAGAACTTCCCACCAAAGGAAGGAACTGAAAAATGGTTTAAAATCCAACCATGGGTAAATAGCACGACCAGGCTAATTTCTGGCCGACCAACGACAGAGGTGTAAGTATTGGCAATTGGGAACGCTGGCCGACATAACTGGCGAGAAGGAAGAGGAGGGAAGGGTAGAAAGAGCTAAGCACATAGATAAATAAGATAGTAAAGATACGTAGGATATAATATGAATTTTGTTGGCCACCTGTTGTTTCCTGTCCTGTCGTGAATGTCTTATATATGTGTAATGCATGTGCCGTTTTCCCTGTCGGAGTTTGTGTGTGTGTAATGTACGGATTTATGTCTTCCCTCTGTCTGTATTTGCGTGTTACCTGACCTTTGCTGTTCTGTGTTGTGAGCGCACTAAATGACCTATTTTTGTACACGTCTCTCTCTCTCTCTCACCACCCCCTTATCTCTCTCTCTCTCTCTCTCTCTCTCTCTCTCTACATGTCATACGTGTACCGAATGGCTCGTTTAGATTGCGGACGACTCTCACTCTCTATGAGAGTCTCCCTATTTTCTCTCCCTCTTTTTGGTAAAATTGTGTCCCACCGGCACCAGTCTGATTTGATACTTATTGAACGCGGAGGTGTTCAGCGAAATTGACCAAAATAAAAATGATTGTAACTTGCCATATTACTACCTCTCCTTTCTACAAAAATAAATGAACTTGAATTGGCTGAAGAGGAAAGGACAGGTAAGACGGCTAAGGTCCCCCAAATCTGGCTATTCATAGGGGAACTGTATGTCAATGGCACCTTATGTCTGTTCTTCAGAGACGAACGCCAACGTCTAGATTGACACCCAATGCCCAGATTGCCCCACTCCTTCGCACCCAAGCGCGAGCGCCCGAAGTATACCCTCCCCATTTGATAGACCCCAGCTGCTGTCCCGGATATAAACATGTTGACCATGAGTAGCTGTTGACCCTCGAGAAAAACTTTGTTTTGCCCGACTCTCGACGATAGCGCCCCCGCCCTGTGTGAAAAGGTTAGCCAGTCCTGAAGGGAAATGCTCCGCAAATGTTGAATATGATGTAATGCACAGTTGATGGAAATATTATTTTGTCCTCACTTGAATTCTAAATGGGACGATGAATAAACCTGCCATAAACTCAGTAGGAATGCTGACACATGCACTGCTTGGTAATAGACCTCTGACTGTGACCGATGAGCATAAACTCTCAAATGCGCAGAATTGAGGGAGGAATTCATATGCGTAGATGTCTTCTTCTGCCATTTCTCTAAAACGTTGTCTTGTACCTATTCAAAGATTCACGATCACCGAAGGAGATGGGTCAGATGTGACGTACAGCCTGACTGCAGATCTTGGGACACGTATGACATCGACCAAAGGTGGAGCTGCAGAGCAACAAGATACGGGACGAGACCGCAATTTCAACGTGGAAAATGAAAAATGACGGGCCGCCTTGAAGCCCTCCGACTGCTAACCCACGTGTGCCTGGAGTCTCCGTCCGCCTTCTTTGGGCCCGATTGATGGGCCTGCCTGCTTGTTATCCTTTGCTCCCTTGGTCCCTTTTGTGTGTCCCAGGAACTCTGACCCAACTCCGCTCTCTCACTCTCTCCTATCGACTATTTGAACAACATTCACCCTCTTTCCCACGTGACTTTTTTGCCAAAGGAAAGAACTGCATTCATATGGGAATAGGGTGTTGCCACAGAACTATAGGTGCCGAGCATAAGGCGCCGCCAAACGGATTATTTAGGGAACAGGACTGTGGTCTAACAGCAGAGGACTGACCGCACCCTGCAACGCGTAAGGATAGAACCGAGCTGGACCCATAGCTCCACCGCCGGTGCTCAACAGCGCCAACGAAAGTACCCGGATTAGAGCCTACCAGTGATGGCTCGCTGATAAAAAGACACTGTGACGAAGAAATCTTGTGTATTGAACTGAATTCCGCTCTCAACTACCTGGTCAAAACTGTTCATTGGTCACATTTTTAAGTTAGACAGATTTATGCTATGTAGTGTGTTTAAATTGTCAGGAACACGACGAAATGCAATTTCCTATGTGCTGCATTCTGCCCATCACCTCGACTGTCTATGATTGTACGTCAAATGTTAGTATCGACAAAATGCTAATTCATCAGCGATGCCTGTCTATCTGTAAACCCATCGATTGCAAAAATGACTGCTGTTATGTAAAAAGGGGCGACTGTGAAAGTTAAACAAATTGATGTACATAGACAGCATTCATTTCCCTTTTTCTCTCACTCCTCTCCCTGTGGGCACCATGGATACTGTAAATTATTGACCGTATCACCCTGCCAGTAAGAGCCCGTACCCCTATGCATATGTATCAGCCATTCTAGGCACCATGGCCTTTTTACCCATTGGAATTCCCAGATTCTCTCCTGTGCATATCTTGCACCCCCTCTCTCATGTATAGACCATGAAACCCTTCCCTTTGCGCGATGTGAAAAGCAACCCTCCTGCTTGACCCAGGCATTCCCCATTTCCCTCTCGAAGAAGCATCCTTCGCCTCAGCTGACATAGCCCCCAGCTGTATCTGACTGCCCCTGTTCTCTCATGTACAGGTCATAGGATCTCTCTCTCTCTCTCTCTGTGCGACTCTGACCCTGCGCGCACCCTGACCCCCTCCTTCTCCTCACATGAGCAAGTCATAAACCTTCTTCTTCTGCAAGACCCTGTCCTTGGGAGTCACGGCCGCGCCTGACCAACACCTCCTTCCCTTCCATGAATGCCCCTCTGTTGACAAGCCTTCCTGCAGCGCTCGATTGTCCACGCGGCATGAATACCACTCCTTTGATGACCCCTTCCCCCGAGCCCGGCTGACCACACATGTCCGAGGCCATCGCCTAAGCCAGGAGATACCATTTACTGCCCTTATTGTATGCCTAGCCACCCCACCCCCTGGGCCATGATCAGGCGTACACATCCTACGAAACACTCAGCTGCGTGATTGCCCTCCCCTCTTATCAGCAGGTCAAGGGTCCCCATTGTGAACGTATGTGGAGTAGGATCACCACGAGGATTATAGGGATGTCTTTCTTTTGCGTCATACTGTCCTGATTGTTTATCAAGTGTTTTGTAAGGTATAAAAGCAAGAGTCTCAGCTCACTTGTTAGAGCACCTCCCGAAAGACACCGTGTTTCGTGTCCGAAATGACTGGCTCTCCTCATGAGAATTAAACTCTGTTCTTGATTCCTGCTTCCAGCGCCCGTCTCTTTATTTGGTAATTATTCAACATGGGAACTAAGAGGCGGTTTGCGCCAGCGGCCTGGGCATCGATAGGATTATGGGCTCATTTTCCACAATTGGCGTCCCAACGCGGGGTCCATCAGTGACATAGGGTCCGATAAGAGAGATCCAGACGAAGAAGTGAACATCTAAATGATCGGGGTATGCCTGCCTTGAGAGGGCCCTCGCCCGGCTGCCGATCGACAGAACTTCACCAATTCTGAACGGACCTCTCTTGAGTGACCTATTGTCCTGACTGGAATCCCATAGGAATGCTACATGGAGTAAGAGAACGATCGGGCGCTGGAGGAGGGAGTCGAAGAACTATCCGTATGGTCCGGTCCGGGTAAGATTAAGTAGGGTGTTTTTACGCCTGATTGGTAGGGTGGCTCTATCCACCTGATTGATTGATTGTTTGTATTGAAAGTCGGTATTTGTATACTGATATTGTTGGTATTGGTTCATTTAGCTTTGAAGGCTACTTGACATATTGGTTCTCTTTTGAGAACGAGACATTCTCTGTTTGCAAACAGCGGCGAATAGGAACGTCGTCCCTCTTTGCAGATAGAGAAGGGTAGGTAATGCAGACTTTTGTCCCCCGTTGTAATTCGTCATGCCTACTTTTCTCCCCACTGGATTGTTTGAAGTCGATTAATAATCGATTGTTGCTCTTTGAGATCTTCCCTGTCTACAAACTGAGACGAGTAGAAATATTCTGTCTTCCTTTTTGGATAGCGAAGGGCAGGTAATGCAGACATTTGTCCCCGTTGTAATCCGTCATGCCTGTTTTTCTCCCCATTGATTGGTTGGTTGCCTGGACATTGTTGTCCCAGGAATTGTTTCGTTTGAGGTATTTTCTATTTGCAAACAACGAGAAATAGAAATATTCTGTCTAGTCTTTGCAAGTAGAAAAGGGTAGGTTATGCCCCTTTGTGAATTCGTCAGTCCTACCCACTCCCCACTGGTTGGTTATTGGGGGGTAGCTCGCATGGTCCGCCCAGGAGACTACCCTTATGGAGGACATATGCTCCCCGCTCATGGGCCATTTAGTGGAAGTAGACCATCTGGTCCGTCCAGGAGGCTACCCTAGTAAATGGAAGTACATCGCTCGGTCCGTCCAGGATGATACCCTAATGAAGGAATATATGTTCCCCTTTTGATCGATAATCTCGTTCCACCCCGGACCATTTATTGGAGGGAACTCGTCTGGTCCGTCCAGAAGTACCCCCTAGTGAAAAGGACACATAAAAATATGAAGTGATCACCGTTCCCTACTAACAGAAAGCTTTAGCTCGAAACACGCTAAGGAAGAGAAAGAAAAATAAAAAGAAATCAGGCTAAGTCAGTAACCCCCTGATGAGCTTTTGACTTCACCAAAAATAAGAAACATTAGAAATAGTTCGTAATAAGAAATGTAAAATGGCGAAAGGGTTTGACAGCAAAAAATAGCCACGAGGTAGCTAGGCTTCACTGCCTGTTCCTGCTCCCAACATGTCTGCCTCATTGCCCGCCACGCCCAAATAACGGTCACATGAAATAGAAACAATTCAATAGGTACCTACCCCCATTCCGGAAGCTCCCGAAGTGCAACAGGTCCGCGGTTACGCCCATCCGGAAGGCGAGGCCTCGAGGCACGAGGGACTCGCCTGGCCACGGTCAGGAGGAGATGATGTTGGGCAGGCGGTCCAAAGAATGGCAGAGACCTCTCCTTCTCTCCTCTTCTGCTGCCCTGCAGGCCACGGGGGGGGGGCTGTCTTGCCTCAGCCACCGACTACCCCACCCTTCTGTCTCTCGCCTGGTCCGACCCACGAAGAAGGCCGAAGCCGGGGGCGAGAACGGCGGCAAGTCAAGTAGTCCCGCCACATGTCAAATTCCTGGATAGTTACAGGTAGTGCCGCCACATGCCATCGGCTGCATAGTGACAAGTAGTCCCGCCACATGTCGACGCCTGGGCAGTTCCAGGTAGTCCCGCCACATGTCAAGAGAAAAGGGGGGGGGGGCTGTCTTGCCTCAGCCACCGACCACCCCCCCCATCTTCAATAGCCGGCACGGCCAATATCGAAGCGACGGAGCCGAGGAACGGCGCGGGGTCGCTGGAAGAGGGAGGCGGCGCGAACGAGCCTCCCCCCACCTCCCTCCAGGTGGAGGCTTCCAGCGACACCCCAATGCTCTTACTTAAAGAGGGTCAACATCAAAAAGCGGTCTTCTGCCCAGGACGGGCACACGCTCCATATCGTCTCTCCTCGACCTTGAAGATTCTATAAGAGCCGGGGGGCACCCCGATCCCTCCTCATGGGCGCCCCCGCCCCCTTCGCTGGGAACCACGACATCGGTGCAACTCCTGCCGGCGCCAGCCTCGGATTGGAAATGGCTAAAATACCGCCACGGCACAGATTTGTTCAGTTCCGGAGGAACACCAGAATGACCCGGTAGGAAAATTGTTGCCGCCCTTCCCACTCTTTGACTCATGGTCCATATTTGTTAGGCTGTTAACCACATAGCACAAAATTGTTTGAACTGCCAACGGAAAGTTCTGGGCCAACCATGCAAGACTAGAGACACTCTGACTATGCTGGAACTTGCCTGACCCCACCCAAAATGGCGCCGACACAAAATGAGATGTTTTGAATGAACTTTGTTGCACCCTGATTGCGCAAGCTTTTTGCCCCGAGATATATATGACGTTTTGGATAATGAAAGTAGATATGAAGGATATTGAGTATGTGCTTGGACAATGAATTGACTTAGGGTGGGTACTGATTATGAGTTGGAAAATGAATTGGTGTAATTTAGGTAATGAATGAACATTGGATAATGAATTTATGAATTTATTAAAGATGAATTACTGACATGTATCATGTTTGCTCTGTAGGGGAGTTTAATACGATTTTATTGCACTGCCGCACTTTATGCAATGAACTGCCACCAGATTTGTTCTTCCTATGTACAGTTCCAATCTGCTCCGTGGCCAGTCCACTGGGTTGTAGGCCTGTATTTATACATCAACACTTTTTATTAAAAGTATTTTTAAAACGAAAGCATAGTTGTAGCGGTTGCATTAATGAGTTTTGAATGTATTACTACTGTGAGCAACGAGAAAGTATGATGAAGGTTAAAGGTTAAAAAGGACCCGATATTTAGCAGCCACACTATGTGTCACAGGCAGCCGGAAAAGTGCTTTAGAAGCCCTAAAACGACACCACAGAAATGCCACCTGACCGCCACCCTTGTACCCGATCAAAAGGGGTTACGACCAAGTAACTCATGTAGATACGCAGATCGTCAATGATTATCTGTCTGGCATTACTGGTCCCTCTGGGCTTAAACGCCGGGATAGTAGAGAAATGCACTACGTGGAGATAGGTCGAGTATGTGGTAGGTAAAAACATTTCCGGATTACTGCATGCTGATGAGGTTTGAATATTGCCCCCCCCCCACCCCTTCTTTCTCCTCCCTTCTGCAGGTCACGTCGGAACCTTGGCTGATGTATGGAAGGACGATGACCGAACCGCCAATGAGAAGGAAAAGAAGGGAATATGAGCATGGTCCTTATGACAAATAAAAGCTTTTAAAAAAAAAAAACGTAGACTTAAACATGACTGTTCCTCCTTAGAACATAGCAACTGGGAGGATGGACTGACATAGAAACTGGACAGGTACTGAATGACGAAAAATTGACTAGAAACGACGCGTTAAATAATGTAACTGGACGTTTTGACTAGGTAGGGAAAGGACAAAGAAAAATATACGGGTAAGGGTTATCACGGCACCACCCGTCTGGGAAGTTAGAAATGTTGCTGGTGTTCAAAATGCACTGCCCCCCCCCCCTTTTTCGCACTCTTATAGATGTAGCCAAGCTGTCCGACTGTTCTCCCGATCAATACTTGCCGTTGCCTCAGCCCGGAGAACTTCCCACCAAAGGAAGGAACTGAAAAATGGTTTAAAATCCAACCATGGGTAAATAGCACGACCAGGCTAATTTCTGGCCGACCAACGACTGAGGTGTAAGTATTGGCAATTGGGAACGCTGGCCGACATAACTGGCGAGAAGGAAGAGGAGGGAAGGGTAGAAAGAGCTAAGCACATAGATAAATAAGATAGTAAAGATACGTAGGATATAATATGAATTTTGTTGGCCACCTGTTGTTTCCTGTCCTGTCGTGAATGTCTTATATATGTGTAATGCATGTGCCGTTTTCCCTGTCGGAGTTTGTGTGTGTGTAATGTACGGATTTATGTCTTCCCTCTGTCTGTATTTGCGTGTTACCTGACCTTTGCTGTTCTGTGTTGTGAGCGCACTAAATGACCTATTTTTGTACACGTCTCTCTCTCTCTCTCACCACCCCCTTATCTCTCTCTCTCTCTCTCTCTCTCTCTCTCTCTACATGTCATACGTGTACCGAATGGCTCGTTTAGATTGCGGACGACTCTCACTCTCTATGAGAGTCTCCCTATTTTCTCTCCCTCTTTTTGGTAAAATTGTGTCCCACCGGCACCAGTCTGATTTGATACTTATTGAACGCGGAGGTGTTCAGCGAAATTGACCAAAATAAAAATGATTGTAACTTGCCATATTACTACCTCTCCTTTCTACAAAAATAAATGAACTTGAATTGGCTGAAGAGGAAAGGACAGGTAAGACGGCTAAGGTCCCCCAAATCTGGCTATTCATAGGGGAACTGTATGTCAATGGCACCTTATGTCTGTTCTTCAGAGACGAACGCCAACGTCTAGATTGACACCCAATGCCCAGATTGCCCCACTCCTTCGCACCCAAGCGCGAGCGCCCGAAGTATACCCTCCCCATTTGATAGACCCCAGCTGCTGTCCCGGATATAAACATGTTGACCATGAGTAGCTGTTGACCCTCGAGAAAAACTTTGTTTTGCCCGACTCTCGACGATAGCGCCCCCGCCCTGTGTGAAAAGGTTAGCCAGTCCTGAAGGGAAATGCTCCGCAAATGTTGAATATGATGTAATGCACAGTTGATGGAAATATTATTTTGTCCTCACTTGAATTCTAAATGGGACGATGAATAAACCTGCCATAAACTCAGTAGGAATGCTGACACATGCACTGCTTGGTAATAGACCTCTGACTGTGACCGATGAGCATAAACTCTCAAATGCGCAGAATTGAGGGAGGAATTCATATGCGTAGATGTCTTCTTCTGCCATTTCTCTAAAACGTTGTCTTGTACCTATTCAAAGATTCACGATCACCGAAGGAGATGGGTCAGATGTGACGTACAGCCTGACTGCAGATCTTGGGACACGTATGACATCGACCAAAGGTGGAGCTGCAGAGCAACAAGATACGGGACGAGACCGCAATTTCAACGTGGAAAATGAAAAATGACGGGCCGCCTTGAAGCCCTCCGACTGCTAACCCACGTGTGCCTGGAGTCTCCGTCCGCCTTCTTTGGGCCCGATTGATGGGCCTGCCTGCTTGTTATCCTTTGCTCCCTTGGTCCCTTTTGTGTGTCCCAGGAACTCTGACCCAACTCCGCTCTCTCACTCTCTCCTATCGACTATTTGAACAACATTCACCCTCTTTCCCACGTGACTTTTTTGCCAAAGGAAAGAACTGCATTCATATGGGAATAGGGTGTTGCCACAGAACTATAGGTGCCGAGCATAAGGCGCCGCCAAACGGATTGTTTAGGGAACAGGACTGTGGTCTAACAGCAGAGGACTGACCGCACCCTGCAACGCGTAAGGATAGAACCGAGCTGGACCCATAGCTCCACCGCCGGTGCTCAACAGCGCCAACGAAAGTACCCGGATTAGAGCCTACCAGTGATGGCTCGCTGATAAAAAGACACTGTGACGAAGAAATCTTGTGTATTGAACTGAATTCCGCTCTCAACTACCTGGTCAAAACTGTTCATTGGTCACATTTTTAAGTTAGACAGATTTATGCTATGTAGTGTGTTTAAATTGTCAGGAACACGACGAAATGCAATTTCCTATGTGCTGCATTCTGCCCATCACCTCGACTGTCTATGATTGTACGTCAAATGTTAGTATCGACAAAATGCTAATTCATCAGCGATGCCTGTCTATCTGTAAACCCATCGATTGCAAAAATGACTGCTGTTATGTAAAAAGGGGCGACTGTGAAAGTTAAACAAATTGATGTACATAGACAGCATTCATTTCCCTTTTTCTCTCACTCCTCTCCCTGTGGGCACCATGGATACTGTAAATTATTGACCGTATCACCCTGCCAGTAAGAGCCCGTACCCCTATGCATATGTATCAGCCATTCTAGGCACCATGGCCTTTTTACCCATTGGAATTCCCAGATTCTCTCCTGTGCATATCTTGCACCCCCTCTCTCATGTATAGACCATGAAACCCTTCCCTTTGCGCGATCCTGATGTGAAAAGCAACCCTCCTGCTTGACCCAGGCATTCCCCATTTCCCTCTCGAAGAAGCATCCTTCGCCTCAGCTGACATAGCCCCCAGCTGTATCTGACTGCCCCTGTTCTCTCATGTACAGGTCATAGGATCTCTCTCTCTCTCTCTCTGTGCGACTCTGACCCTGCGCGCACCCTGACCCCCTCCTTCTCCTCACATGAGCAAGTCATAAACCTTCTTCTTCTGCAAGACCCTGTCCTTGGGAGTCACGGCCGCGCCTGACCAACACCTCCTTCCCTTCCATGAATGCCCCTCTGTTGACAAGCCTTCCTGCAGCGCTCGATTGTCCACGCGGCATGAATACCACTCCTTTGATGACCCCTTCCCCCGAGCCCGGCTGACCACACATGTCCGAGGCCATCGCCTAAGCCAGGAGATACCATTTACTGCCCTTATTGTATGCCTAGCCACCCCACCCCCTGGGCCATGATCAGGCGTACACATCCTACGAAACACTCAGCTGCGTGATTGCCCTCCCCTCTTATCAGCAGGTCAAGGGTCCCCATTGTGAACGTATGTGGAGTAGGATCACCACGAGGATTATAGGGATGTCTTTCTTTTGCATCATACTGTCCTGATTGTTTATCAAGTGTTTTGTAAGGTATAAAAGCAAGAGTCTCAGCTCACTTGTTAGAGCACCTCCCGAAAGACACCGTGTTTCGTGTCCGAAATGACTGGCTCTCCTCATGAGAATTAAACTCTGTTCTTGATTCCTGCTTCCAGCGCCCGTCTCTTTATTTGGTAATTATTCAACATGGGAACTAAGAGGCGGTTTGCGCCAGCGGCCTGGGCATCGATAGGATTATGGGCTCATTTTCCACATCCGTGCGCGTTCCAGGGCATAGGCCGGGTCACCCCTATTAACGTACCACCAGTCATTTAGGATGAGCAGGTGAGCTGCTTGGTAGTAGGACAGGAGGTCCGATGTGGCGAGGCCCCCACAGTAAGTAGATAAAAAGCACGTACGCAGCGCCACCCTGGCAGAGCCCCCAGCCCATAGGAACCGCCCCAAGACCGAGTTCACCTGCCGAAACCATGAGGTCGGGACCGGATGGGGATAATTTTGCAGTTGATACAGAAGGCGTGGAAGCGCTACCATCTTAAAGATGGCGGAATGGCCAAAGATATTAAGAGGCATTCGGGACCAAGTTTTCACATCGGCTTGCACCCGCTCCCAAACCGGAAGGACAGAACGTTCCCACGTGAGGGTCGCAGATTCCGACAGAAACACTCCCAGGTATTGCAGGCCAGTGGTCGCCACCTGCCTTCCAATGTCCAAGGGTCCGACACTGTACCACCTCCAAGAACCCACAGGGTAGATTTACCCATGTTCAAATATAGGCCTGAGACCTCCCCAAAGACCCGCATAATTTCCGAAAGTGGGGCCCTAGTTGCGTGTGGAACTTTTTATAGAATTCACAAGGGTAACCGCTCGGTCCGGGGGCCTTGCCCGCGTTAAGCTGTCCCAGAGCATCTCCCAGTTCTTCCGCTGTGAGAGGAGCATCCAGAGAATTCCTGGCTTCGTCAGACACAGCTTTAGGGGGTAGGTCATCAATGAATTTAGCCACCTCCTCGCCCGATAGGCTATCACACGGAGCGTATTGCGTCGCAAAGTAGGTTGCGAAACTCGCCGCCAGGCTGGCGGGGTCCGTGATAACCACTCCATCTTCCGCAATAAGACCAGGCAGCGTGTCGGGTTTGGTGTTATATTGGCACAGTCTATAAAGCAGGGAGCCCGATTTGTCCCCCCATTGGTATATCCGGCTCCGCGTGGCCAGCCACGCCTGTTTGGCCTCGTCCAGTAGGACCGACGCGTAGGATTGCTGTGCCTGGAGAAGTAGCCGCACGGCAACCTCGTCCCCACCTCCCCGACTCCGCCGCTCCAATGTCTCCACCAGAGCTGCAGCCGTCGCGATCGCCTCACGACGACCACGACGAGCCGCAGTGGTCCAGGCAATATCCACCCCTCGCACAGTGGGTTTCATAGCCTCCCATACCACTACTGCGTCCACATCCTCAACCAGGTTCTCCCGCCAGTAAAGATCAATGGCCTCCCGTAGATGCTTGACATAGCTAGGCTGCTGAAGGTGCCACGAGGACATCCTCCACCGAAAGGGCTGGCGTCTCCTAATGAGTTCTACTTCAAGCAATACTGGGGAGTGATCAGACAGTCCCCTCGGCAAAATCTCCACTGCACGTACCCTGCACATACACAACCGGGGAACAAACATATAATCCAAGCGGGAAAAGGAGCCATGCACAGCAGACACAAACGTATATTCGCGCGCAGTAGGGTGCATATGTCGCCAGGCATCAATCCAGCCCACTCCATCACACATCGCTCGCAGCCTAGTAGAGAGAGGGGAAGGGGAGGTCAGCCCACCCAGGTCTCGGCGCCCCCTGCGGTCCATACAGACGTCCATAACCTCGTTCCAATCTCCCCCGACCACCGCCAGGGACTCCGGGATATCACTCCACACCTGGAATAGTCTCTCAGCCAGGGCCCACTGCAGGGGGGGGCATAGACACTTCCCAGAACCACGGGGTCCGTACCCACCATGCCCTTCACAAACAAATAACGACCCTGCGGGTCGGCCCATGTCTTCTCGTGCACAAACGCCACCCTACGATGGATGAGGATAGCCACCCCTCTGGACCCCCTGGTAAAGCCGGCATGGTATACCTGTTGATAACCCAATCTCTGCAGGCTGAGCACCTTCGATCCCATCATATGAGTCTCTTGAAGCAGAAGCACATCTGCGGCGGCCCTCTTTCCCCAGCGCAGGACAGCCCCACATTTCACTTTGTCAAGCATCCCCCTCACATTCCATGTAACTACTCGCAGAGACTCCAACGGGAGTCCGTGTATTGAATCAGCCATAATCAGACGGAGGCCACCATGAATGCCCCCTGCGCCCACACCACCCACCACTCAACAACAACGGCATCTTCATAATAAGTACGTGCACCCCCCCCTATCACCCTGGAACTCAATAACTTCAGGGACAGCAACCGCCATTCCCTCCTCTAACCCCCAAACTCCCCCTACTGCAACCAGGTTCATAACCCCCCCTCTCGCCTCCCAACACCCCCCCTATACCTCACAAAACCATGAAGCATCTGTCGCGGCATGGGCACTCCCAGGCCCAAAACGGAGGGCCTAGGACCAACCATACCAATGGATCCCGAAACTTGAAAACCCAGTTGTCACTACCCCCCCCCCCAACAAGTCCTACCAATGTAGGAGAGGGACTGCCCCCAATCTGCGGTCCCCGAGCCATCTTCACCCCCCATTTCAGGTCACCAGCACAGTCTCGAATGTCGCGGAGGCATCAAATAGGCCACAAGTCCAACGGGCCACAGCCACCACCACTCTAGACCCCGGGAGCCACCCCATCAAGCAGGGGACACAGAGTACCTGAGTTCAGCAATGTCACTTCCCAGATTGGTCGGGGTCTTCAGTTCTGCCACCTCCATGCGCACCAGAGACGGAGGCCGACCGCTTCCGTATTCGGGACCGTCGATTCCTCTTGCCCTTGGGCGGTCGCTCCCCCGGCTCCTGAGACGATCCCCTCGAGGAACCCGGATTCAGGCCCGGCTGAGCATGCGGCCGCAGCGCCACCGTTTCGTCCGTCCACCTGAAAAGATCCTCCGGGGAGTCAAAAAACAGCGTCTTGGACTGAAAGATCACCCTCAGGCGAGCCGGGTACAGCAAAGAGTACTGGAGCTGCAGGCCCCGCAGCTTCGCCTTCGCATCCATGAATGATTGACGCCTCTGCTGCACAAGTTTAGTATAGTCTGGGAAGATCATTATCTTGCAATTCTCAAAGAGGAGAGCATCCCTGGACCTCGCTTCCCGCAATATGGCATCGCGGTCATGATAGTTCAGCAGTCGGGCTATTACCGCCCTGGGCCGCTCACCCTCCGGGGGCCTCTGGGTCAGGGCACGATGCGCACGTTCAATGATGAAACAGTTGGACAGGGCCTCAGGAGGCATCCAGCTCTGCAGCCACTGAGCCAGAAACCGCGCCATGTCTCCCTTCTCACAGCGTTCCGGAAAACCAATGAAGCGGAGGTTGTTGCGCCGAGCGCGTCCCTCCGCATCCTCCGGCCATAGCGCTAGATTCTTTTGCACGGATTCCACCACTGCCAGACGCTTCTTCAATGAGCCCATATCGTCCTCCACAACCGAAATCCTGGATTCAGCTTCGGTTATCCGCTCCACCGCGTTTCTCAGGTCCTGGCGGATCAGGGTCACATCTACGCCAACTGCGCCTATCTTGGCGTCCAGCATGTCTCTGGACTGAGTGATGGCTGCCATGAGAGCTGTATTGTCCGGCCCCCCCCCGGGAGGGATTGTGACTGTTGTTGTCCTCCACTCGAAGGGCCCGGGCCCCCAGAGGGTCCTGTGAATTTGTCGATGGTCGGCTGCTTAGTTGAGCCACCGCCTCCCCCTCGGGTCATGGCTGCCAGTCCCCAACAGACCAACTAGAGTCTACTCCAGCGAGGGGCGCGTGGGGCAACTGTCCCTTCAGAGGGCCCCGGATAATCTCCTTCGTGGTACAGTTCTGTGCCTAGGCCAGGTCCAGGCAGGCCCCGAGACCAGCCCCCCACTTGTCAACAATCAAGGCACCCAGTCCCCTGGCGGGCCAGGCGGCTTCTTTCTCCCACGACCACGGGCTCCACAGCAATGGGCCTCTTACGTCGTTTATGCAGCGCAGCTAGGGCTCACCCTCCGCCCGGTGCTGTCCCTCGAGGCTCCAAGCTCGTGGTACGGCTCAGGAAGGCCGACCGCAGACCTCAGGATCTACTCCCACGCTGCCAGCAGCCCGCTGGGCCGTGTTGCACCCCTCGGGTAGAGATAGCCCAGTGACCACCACCACAGACGTCCAGGGGGCCCAACGCTGGTACTCACGGTTCTATTCCGGCCACCTGGCCCACCAACGGCCGCCCCACCGCACTCCAGGCCGTTTGCTGAGTAGGAGCTGGAGGGGGCCGTCGCAGAAATGCAGCGCCGAGGCCCGACCGGCCCCGGAGGCAGCCGCCGTCCAGCGCGAGCCCCAGGCGGGCGTCGCGAAACTCGAGGCTCCCGGCTTCCCAGGCGTCACCAGGCCGCAGCTGTTAGCAGGACGGAGGCAAGCTCCTCAGAAATTCAAGCGCGCCGTTTCGCGCCCAGGGGTGGTGTGCGCATCAAGCGGGTGACCCGCAGGGCTGCCCCGGCGCCCAACAACTGGCAGGGAGGTCGCACCGCGCCGGCGGTATCGCTGCCGGTGCGCCCACGCAAGTCCGCGGCTTCCCGGCCGCCCACCGAGCCGCTCCTCCTCCGCCGTCTCCCGGGGGTGTTCGAGGCGTACGGGGCTCCGCCAAGCACACTGGAGGGACACCGACATCCGCTGCAATTGTCTCCGCTCTCCGGGTAAGGCAGATGGGCTCGGGGAACAGGATAATAGAAGGATGATAGCGCGGGCAAGCGGGAGCTCTAGAAAGCTGCAACCGCCATTGCCGCTGGCTAAGCCACGCCCCGGGAAGGTCTAATCTTGTCTCAAAATAGCAGTTTGATTGAAGGTTGAGGGGAAAAGGGAATTAGTCCCTGTTTCTGAGGTGCATTTTGACCATTGGCTTACATTTGCGGCCTGCAAAGTAGCTGTATTGCGTGTTTTTGGGAAGCTATTTAGGGGTGTTCTAGATTTCTGGGAGTGGGTTTAGGGGTCTGGGGCACTGCTGGGAAGTTCTAATTTTGTGTCAAAATAGCAATTTGGGCGTAAGTTGAGGGGAAAGGGGAATTAGGCCCTGTTTCTGAGGTGCATTTTTGCCATTGGCTTATATTGGCGGCCTGCAAGGTAGCTGTATTGCGTGTTTTTGAGAAGCAATTTGGGGGTGTTCTAGATTGTTGGGAGTGGGTTTAAGTGTCTGGGAGCACTGCTGGGAAGGTCTAATTTTGTGTCAAAATAGCAGTTTGGGCGTACGTTGAGGGGAAAGGGGAATTAGTCCCTGTTTATGAGGTGCATTTTGACCATTGGCTTACATTGGCGGCCTGCAAAGTAGCTGTATTGCGTGTTTTTGGGAAGCTATTTAGGGGTGTTCTAGATTTCTGGGAGTGGGTTTAGGGGTCTGGGAGCACTGCTGGGAAGGTCTAATTTTGTGTCAAAATAGCAGTTTGGGCGTAAGTTGAGGAGAAAGGGGAATTAGGCTCTGTTTCTGAGGTGCATTTTTGCCATTGGCTTACATTGGCGGCCTGCAAGTTACCTGTATTGCGTGTTTTTGATAAGCTATCTGGGGGATGTTCTAGATTTTGGGAGTGGGTTTAGGGGTCTGGAAGCGCTGCTGGGAAGCTCTAATTTTGTGTCAAAATAGCAGTTTTGGTGAAGGTTGAGGGGAAAGTGGAATTAGGCCTTGTTTCTGAGGTGCATTTTTGCCATTGGCGCCCTGCAAGGTAGCTGTATTGCGTGTTTTTGGGAAGCTATTTGGGGGTGTTCTAGATTTTTGGGAGTGGGTTTAGGGGTCTGGGAGCACTGCTGGGAAGGTCTAATTTTGTGTCAAAATAGCAGTTTGGGCGTAGGTTGAGGGGAAAGGGGAATTAGGCCCTGTTTCTGAGGTGCATTTTTGCCATTGGCTTACATAGGCGGCCTGCAAGGCAGCTGTATTGCGTGTTTTGGGAAGCTGTTTGGGGGTGTTCTAGATTTTTGGAGTGGGTTTAGGGGTCTGGGAGTACTGCTGGGAAGGTCTAATCTTGTCTCAAAATAGCAGTTTGATTGAAGGTTGAGGGGAAAAGGGAATTCGTCCCTGTTTCTGAGGTGCATTTTGACCATTGGCTTACATTGGCGGCCTGCAAAGTAGCTGTATTGTATGTTTTTGGGAAGCTATTTGTGGGTGTTCTAGATTTCTGGGAGTGGGTTTAGGGGTCTGGGGGCACTGCTGGGAAGGTCTAATTTTGTGTCAAAATAGCAATTTGGGCGTAAGTTGAGGGGAAAGGGGAATTAGGCCCTGTTTTTGAGGTGCATATTTGTCATTGGCTTACATTGGCGGCCTGCAAGGTACCTGTATTGCGTGTTTTTGAGAAGCTATTTGGGGGTGGTCTAGATTGTTGGGAGTGGGTTTAGGGGTCTGAGAGCACTGCTGGGAAGGTCTAATTTTGTGTCAAAATAGCAGTTTGGGCGTAGGTTGAGGGGAAAGGGGAATTAAGCCCTGTTTCTGAGGTGCATTTTTGCCATTGGTTTACATAGGCGGCTTGCAAGGCAGCTGTATTGCGTGTTTAGGGAAGCTGTTTGGGGGTGTTCTAGATTTTTGGAGTGGGTTTAGGGGTCTGGGAGTACTGCTGGGAAGGTCTAATCTTGTCTCAAAATAGCGGTTTGATTGAAGGTTGAGGGGAAAAGGGAATTAGTCCCTGTTTCTGAGGTGCATTTTGACCATTGGCTTACATTGGCGGCCTGCAAAGTAGCTGTATTGCGTGTTTTTGGGAAGCTATTTAGGGGTGTTCTAGATTTCTGGGAATGGGTTTAGGGGTCTGGGGGCACTGCTGGGAAGGGCTAATTTTGTGTCAAAATAGCAATTTGGGCGTAAGTTGAGGGGAAAGGGGAATTAGGCGCTGTTTCTGAGGTGCATTTTTGCCATTGGCTTACATTGGCAGCCTGCAAGGTACCTGTATTGCGTTTTTTTGAGAAGCTATTTGGGGGTGTTCTAGATTGTTGGGAGTGGGTTTAGGGGTCTGAGAGCACTGCTGGGAAGGTCTAATTTTGTGTCAAAATAGCAGTTTGGTCGTAGGTTGAGGGGAAAGGGGAATTAGGCCCTGTTTCTGAGGTGCATTTTTGCCATTGGCTTACATAGGCGGCCTGCAAGGCAGCTGTATTGCGTGTTTTGGGAAGCTGTTTGGGGGTGTTCTAGATTTTTGGAGTGGGTTTAGGGGTCTGGTAGTACTGCTGGGAAGGTCTAATCTTGTCTCAAAATAGCAGTTTGATTGAAGGTTGAGAGGAAAAGGGAATTAGTCCCTGTTTCTGAGGTGCATTTTGACCATTGGCTTACATTGGCGGCCTGCAAAGTAGCTGTATTGCGTGTTTTTGGGAAGCTATTTAGGGGTGTTCTAGATTTCTGGGAGTGGGTTTAGGGGTCTGGGGGCACTGCTGGGAAGGTCTAATTTTGTGTCAGAATAGCAATTTGGGCGTAAGTTGAAGGGAAAGGGGAATTAGGCCCTGTTTCTGAGGTGCATTTTTGCCATTGGCTTACATTGGCGGCCTGCAAGGTACCTGTATTGCGTGTTTTTGAGAAGCTGTTTGGGGGTGTTCTAGATTTTTGGGAGTGGGTTTAAGGGTCTGGGAGCACTGCTGGGAAGGTCTAATTTTGTGTCAAAATAGCAGTTTGGGCATAGGTTGAGGGGAAAGGGGAATTAGTCCCTGTTTCTGAAGTGCATTTTGACCATTGGCTTACATTGGCGGCCTGCAAAGTAGCTGTATTGCGTGTTTTTGGGAAGCTATTTAGGGGTGTTCTAGATTTCTGGGAGTGGGTTTAGGGGTCTGGGAGCACTGCTGGGAAGGTCTAATTTTGTGTCAAAATAGCAGTTTGGGCGTAAGTTGAGGAGAAAGGGGAATTAGGCTCTGTTTCTGAGGTGCATTTTTGCCATTGGCTTACATTGGCGGCCTGCAAGTTACCTGTATTGCGTGTTTTTGATAAGCTATCTAGGGGTGTTCTAGATTTTGGGAGTGGGTTTAGGGGTCTGGAAGCACTGCTGGGAAGCTCTAATTTTGTGTCAAAATAGCAGTTTTGGTGAAGGTTGAGGGGAAAGGGGAATTAGGCCTTGTTTCTGAGGTGCATTTTTGCCATTGGCTTACATTGGCGCCCTGCAAGGTAGCTGTATTGCGTGTTTTTGGGAAGCTATTTGGGGGTGTTCTAGATTTGTGGGAGTGGGTTTAGGGGTCTGAGAGCACTGCTGGGAAGGTCTAATTTTGTGTCAAAATAGCAGTTTGGGCGTAGGTTGAGGGGAAAGGGGAATTAGGCCCTGTTTCTGAGGTGCATTTTTGCCATTGGCTTACATAGGCGGCCTGCAAGGCAGCTGTATTGCGTGTTTTGGGAAGCTGTTTGGGGGTGTTCTAGATTTTTGGAGTGGGTTTAGGGGTCTGGTAGTACTGCTGGGAAGGTCTAATCTTGTCTCAAAATAGCAGTTTGATTGAAGGTTGAGAGGAAAAGGGAATTAGTCCCTGTTTCTGAGGTGCATTTTTGCCATTGGCTTACATTGGCGGCCTGCAAGGTACCTGTATTGCGTGTTTTTGAGAAGCTGTTTGGGGGTGTTCTAGATTTTTGGGAGTGGGTTTAAGGGTCTGGGAGCACTGCTGGGAAGGTCTAATTTTGTGTCAAAATAGCAGTTTGGGCGTAGGTTGAGGGGAAAGGGGAATTAGTCCCTGTTTCTGAGGTGCATTTTGACCATTGGCTTACATTGGCGGCCTGCAAAGTAGCTGTATTGCGTGTTTTTGGGAAGCTATTTAGGGGTGTTCTAGATTTCTGGAAGTGGGTTTAGGGGTCTGGGAGCACTGCTGGGAAGGTCTAATTTTGTGTCAAAATAGCAGTTTGGGCGTAAGTTGAGGAGAAAGGGGAATTAAGCTCTGTTTCTGAGGTGCATTTTTGCCATTGGCTTACATTGGCGGCCTGCAAGTTACCTGTATTGCGTGTTTTTGATAAGCTATCTGGGGGTGTTCTAGATTTTGGGAGTGGGTTTAGGGGTCTGGAAGCACTGCTGGGAAGCTCTAATTTTGTGTCAAAATAGCAGTTTTGGTGAAGGTTGAGGGGAAAGGGGAATTAGGCCTTGTTTCTGAGGTGCATTTTTGCCATTGGCTTACATTGGCCCCCTGCAAGGTAGCTGTATTGCGTGTTTTTGGGAAGCTATTTGGGGGTGTTCTAGATTTTTGGGAGTGGGTTTAGGGGTCTGAGAGCACTGCTGGGAAGGTCTAATTTTGTGTCAAAATTGCAGTTTGGGCGTAGGTTGAGGGGAAAGGAGAATTAGTCCCTGTTTCTGAGGTGCATTTTTGCCATTGGCTTACATTGGCGGCCTGCAAGGTACCTGTATTGCGTGTTTTTGAGAAGCTGTTTGGGGGTGTTCTAGATTTTTGGGAGTGGGTTTAAGGGTCTGGGAGCACTGCTGGGAAGGTCTAATTTTGTGTCAAAATAGCAGTTTGGGCGTAGGTTGAGGGGAAAGGGGAATTAGTCCCTGTTTCTGAGGTGCATTTTGACCATTGGCTTACATTGGCGGCCTGCAAAGTAGCTGTATTGCGTGATTTTGGGAAGCTATTTAGGGGTGTTCTAGATTTCTGGAAGTGGGTTTAGGGGTCTGGGAGCACTGCTGGGAAGGTCTAATTTTGTGTCAAAATAGCAGTTTGGGCGTAAGTTGAGGAGAAAGGGGAATTAGGCTCTGTTTCTGAGGTGCATTTTTGCCATTGGCTTACATTGGCGGCCTGCAAGTTACCTGTATTGCGTGTTTTTGATAAGCTATCTGGGGGTGTTCTAGATTTTGGGAGTGGGTTTAGGGGTCTGGAAGCACTGCTGGGAAGCTCTAATTTTGTGTCAAAATAGCAGTTTTGGTGAAGGTTGAGGGGAAAGGGGAATTAGGCCTTGTTTCTGAGGTGCATTTTTGCCATTGGCTTACATTGGCCCCCTGCAAGGTAGCTGTATTGCGTGTTTTTGGGAAGCTATTTGGGGGTGTTCTAGATTTTTGGGAGTGGGTTTAGGGGTCTGAGAGCACTGCTGGGAAGGTCTAATTTTGTGTCAAAATTGCAGTTTGGGCGTAGGTTGAGGGGAAAGGGGAATTAGGCCCTGTTTCTGAGGTGCATTTTTGCCATTGGCTTACATAGGCGGCCTGCAAGGCAGCTGTATTGCGTGTTTTGGGAAGCTCTTTGGGGGTGTTCTAGATTTTTGGAGTGGGTTTAGGGGTCTGGGAGTACTGATGGGAAGGTCTAATCTTGTCTCAAAATAGCAGTTTGATTGAAGGTTGAGGGGAAAAGGGAATTAGTCCCTGTTTCTGAGGTGCATTTTGGCCATTGGCTTACATTGGCGGCCTGCAAAGTAGCTGTATTGCGTGTTTTTGGGAAGCTATTTGGGGGGATTCTAGATTTTTGGGAGTGGGTTTAGGGGTGTGAGAGCACTGCTGGGAAGGTCTCATTTTTTGTCAAAATAGCAGTTTGGCCGTAGATTGAGGGGAAAGGGGAATTAGGCCCTGTTTCTGAGGTGCATTTTTGCCATTGGCTTACTTTGGTTGCCCGCAAGGTAGCTGTATTGCGTGATTTTGGGGGGCTATTTGGGGATGATCTAGATATTTGGGAGTGGGTTTAGGGGTCTGGGAGCACTGCTGGGAAGGTCTAATTTTGAGTCAAAATAGCAGTTTGGGCGTAGATTGCCGGGAAAGGGGAATTAGGCCTCGTTTCTGAGGTGCATTTTTCCCATTGGCTTACATTGGCAGCCTGCAAGGTAAATGTATTGTGTGTTTTTGGGAAGCTATTTGGGGGTGTTCCAGATATTTGGGAGTGGGTTTAGGGGACTGGCAGCACTGCTGGTAAGGTCTAATTTTGTGTCAAAATAGCAGTTTGGGCGTAGGTTGAGGGGAAAGGTCAATTAGGCCTTGTTTCTGAGGTGCATTGTTGCCATTGGCTTACATTGGCGGCCTGCAAGGTAGCAGTATTGCGTGTTTTTGGTGGGCAATTTGGGGGTGTTCTAGATTGTTGGGAGTGAGTTTAGGGGCCTGGGAGCACTGCTTGGAAGGTCTAATTTTGTGTCAAAATAGCAGTTTGGGCGTAGGTTGAGGGGAAAGGGGAATTAGGCCTTGTTTCTGAGGTGCATTGTTGCCATTGGCTTGCATTGGCGGCCTGCAAGGTAGCAGTATTGCGTGTTTTTGGTGAACAATTTGGGGGTGTTCTAGATTGTTGGGAGTGGGTTTAGGGGTCTGGGAGCACTGCTGGGAAGGTCTAAGTTTGTGTCAAAATAGCAGTTTGGTCGTAGGTTGAGAGTTAAGGGGAATTAGGCCCTGTTTCTGAGGTGTTTTTTTGCCATTGGATACAATGGCGGCCTGCAAGGTAGCTGTATTGCGTGTTTTTGGGAAGCTATTTGGGGGTGTTCTAGATTTTTGGGAGTGGGTTTAGGGGTGTGGGAGCACTGCTGGGAAGGTCTCATTTTGTGTCAAAATAGCAGTTTGGGCGTAGGTTGAGGGGAAAGGGGAATTAGGCCCTGTTTCTGAGGTGCATTTTTGCCTTTGGCTTACATTGGAGGCCTACAAGGTAGCTGTATTACGTGTTTTTGGGAAGCTATTTGGGGGTGTTCTAGATTTTTGGGAGTGGGTTTAGGGGTCTGGGAGCACTGCTGGGAAGGTCTAATTTTGTGTCAAAATAGCAGTTTGGGCGTAGGTTGCCGGGAAAGGGGAATTAGGCCCTGTTTCTGAGGTGCATTTTTGCCATTGGCTTACATTGGCAGCCTGCAAGGTAAATGTATTGTGTGTTTTTGGGAAGCTATTTGGGGGTGTTCTAGATTTTTGGGAGTGGGTTTAGGGGTCTGGGAGCACTGCTGGGAAGGTCTAATTTTGTGTCAAAATAGCAGTTTGGGCGTAGGTTGAGGGGAAAGGGGAATTAGGCCCTGTTTCTGAGGTGCATTTTTGCCATTGGCTTACATAGGCTGTTAAAATCTAGACTGTGGCATAAACATTATCGGCGCCATCTTGTCCTTCCAAGACCTGCACGTGCGCATAAGCAGCAGCCATTTTGATTGCCATGGCCTCTCTGCTCACTATCGATAGCCAGCGCGTCTCTCCCCCCCTCACCCTCTGGCCTCGCAAGCATCCCCCGCGCTCCGACGGCCCCCGATCTCTCCCCCTTGAATCATAAACGCATCCCCAGCGCGACCCAGCCTCGGAGCCACATCCCGCGCTTAACCCCCACATTCCTTTCATCTCACTTCCTTTGATAACCTCTTCCTCCCTATCCGATTGTCCGAGCAGTTCCCAGACCACCACCTGGCCCCGCAGATGTAGTTTATTGCCTCCTACAGTAGGAAACTCACCCCCATCAAAGGAGCGGAGGTCAATCAACGATTTCGCACCCCAAAGATCCGACTGATCACACGCATCCCCGTTCCCAGCGGAATGTCCAGCTGCGCGATAGCCATCACATGCTGAGATTAGGGTGGGAATCTCTACTGTAGATATGTGTGGGAACGAGCCCAAGGCGGGGATTCCGGGAATGCCTTTCCGTACTTCAAAGGTATTAACAATAACATGTAACCTGCAATAAAGCCATAAAACTGTGTATAAGAGGCCAGGCCTCAGAGATATTGTTAGAGCACCTCGAGAAGATACCCCGTTGTCTGATTTGACGTGTTCTGCTCTGTCGGAATAAACCTCTGTTTCCTGCCTTCCAGTCTCCAGCGCTTGCCTCTTTGTTTGGTATTCTTAAGGGTTTGAGAGGCGGCTAACACCGGGCAATACTTAAAGAGTAAACGATCGAAACCTGTCTCACCTTTCTACAATTGGCGACCCAAACGTGGGGCCCATCAGCGACACGTGGATCCAGTGGGAGAGGTCCTGACGACAGAGTGAACGACTGCAACAATCGGGAAGTGCACCTGCCCGATAGACCCTCGTCTGGCAGCCGATCATCCGAACTTCACTGGTTCCGAACAGACCTCTCTCGAGTGATCTACGGTCCTGACTGGGAACCATCAGGAGTGACGTGGCAATTACGAAGAATAGAGGACGACCAGGCGCTGGAAGCGGAAGACAAGAAACTGACCATGCGGTCCGGGTAAGGTCGTGTAGCACGACAAATTGCGAAACGATTGTTTGATTGTTTGAAAAATACTAGTATTTACTCATTTGTTTGTTCTTGGGAGATTCTCTGTCCGCAAACGGGGCTGACTACTCCCCCTTTGCAGATAGTGAAGGATAGGTAACGCAGACGTTTGTCTCCCGTTGTAATCCGTCGTGCCTGTTTTTCTCCCCCCACTGATTGATTGTTTGACCGAACATTGAATTGTTCAAAGTTGGTTCTCTTAGGAATCTTCTCTGCCTACAAACGGGGAAGAATAAGAATATTCTCTCTCCCTTTGCAGATAGTGAAGGGTAGGTAACGCAGGCTTTTGCCCCCGTTGTAACCCGTCGTGCCTATTTTATTCCTCATTTGATTGATTGTTTGTCCGAACATTGACTGTTTGGAATTGGTTCTTTTTGGAGGTATTCTCTGTTTGCAAACAACGTAGATTAGAAATATTCTGTCTAGTCTTTGCAAGTAGTGAAAAGATAGGTAGTGCAGACTTTTGTCTCCCGTTGTAATCCGTCATGCCTATCTTCTCCCCATTGGTTAGTAGTTGGGACAACCCGGACCGTTTATTAGAGATGAACCATCCAGCTCCGCTGGAAGGCACCCCTAATAAGGACATGTTCACTAGATATGGACTAGTCGCCATAGCTTATAGTAAACTATGGCACAAATATACCAGAAAGGATCAGGAAAGTCAGTGGCCACTGATAGGATCCTTTGATAACGACAAAATAAACGCACTGGAAACAGCCCTTCGTAGCAATAAAACGACGTCCACTATGCTTGATAGTCTCGGCATGTGGCGCAAAGAAGCAGAGCAACGAAAGAAGAGAAACGAAGCCAGATTAGATAAAGAACTACGAAAAGCAGCTCACCTAGCCGCTAGAAAACTAGAAGAAGAGATAAAGGAGAGAGAGGAAGCCAAACAGAAGCGAGAGTCCGAAATCTGGGGCCAGTGTCCCGTTAGAACACCTTCTGCGCTGTACCCTGAGTTACCCTCAAAGCAACGAACAAACGATGATTTATTATTAGGTCCCCCGATTATCTACATGCCCCCTCCATATGCCCCTTCCCAACCCCTAGTACAACACCCGCAACCCCCAAGTACCAGCGAAACTAGCACAGGAACTTCGGTCCTCACGGCCTCCGCGCCGACCGAACCCCGCATTTAGCACGGCGCAAACAATAGCGTTAGGTAACTCTGAATCTAGGAAGACAGACCCCGCTAGACTAAGCAGATTAAGCAAGGATGAACGAGCAGGGATCGATAAGGTAGTAAAGACACTAGTGGAACGAAAAGAGAGCGAAGAATACGTAACGGATATGTACAATTCATATGCCAACAACCACAGACGACACTTTGTTGCGCGCTTTTGTTATCATACCCTTAATGCCTATGAAGACCGATACCACGACAAGGGTCCTGAGAGTCTTACAGTTCTGTATAGAAAAGTTGACATCGGGGAGGAAGGCGAGTGTGATGTGACGGACCTCTTCGTGCGTACGCTAGAAGTTTTCCGCCACCTCACCGAACAAAAGTTAGGCACTAACGCTATAACTCCCGTAGCGACCGAACCTCGAACGGAAATAGTTGACACAATGATGCCTATAAGAGAAGCGGCTCCCTACTGGCTTCCCCCACGAGGAACGGGAACGCACGATGATATTAATCACCAAGATGCACGAGGGAGAGTAGTGTATAACTGGGTCTATCAACCATGGGATCGGCAAGACATCCTGACTGTCCGAAAGTCCTTGCCTGATCTACGAAAGAACCCCACTGCCTTTTATACTGAATTAGGCACAGCATTGGGTTCGACGATTATGACTCTGGCGGATCTCGACTTGTTTTTCGGGCTATGTCTGCCAGCTGATGTGTGGAAGCAAATCCGGAAAGTCGACCACCTTGAGCTGCTTGGACATACCTGGTCACAACTTGAGGGCATAGATAAACAGAGAGAACCTGGACAGAAACCTTTGAAAGCCATTTTAGATCTCCCGGACAAGATCGTCCAGAAATTGAAAACCCTAATCCCAGAAAAGAAAGTGGACTGGTCGATAGTAACGGCCTGCCGCCAGAAACCCCAGGAAGACGTATCAGAATACTTCTCCCGGTTTGAGACGGTGTTCTCCAATTACAGTGGCCAGGACATGACCACCGCGACCGGACACCACCTGTTTGTTCAGAATTACGTTAAGGGTTTATCGCAGGAGGTCTCGCAGAAACTACAGGCCAGCGAGAGTAGTTGGGCAGCCTCTAAACCTGCGGCTATCCTTCAGATGGCCCAGTACTACGAACATCAAAGGAACGAGAACGATAGGGCAACAGAGAAAAAGAAAAAGGACCTGAAAGAAAGGGTGATGATTGCTCAGCTGCAGGGGACAACTAGTGGAAGAGAGCATTACAGAGGAAGTTACCAATCGAATCCCCCTAGGAATCCACCCCATAGAAACAACGCATCCGCACCCAACGCTCCACGAACAGACCTAGACGAAAACCAGTGTGCATTCTGCAAAGGATTTGGTCATTGGAAATCCCAGTGCCCGGTCCTACAACACGTAGTGCGTTATCTAAACGGCTGATTCCAAGGGCACTCTTGTCTGGCTCACACGTAACATCAATAGGTTTTGATGGAACGCCCTCCACTAATCCCTTGTCCACACCAATCTCTTTTGACCTGGATAGTAACATCACTGACACGACATTCTTGCTCTCCGCCAACACCCCCGACGCCATTATGGGACTCGATTTGTTGAAACATTACCGAGCTACTATTAGGTGTTCACAAGACGGAGTTCGAGTCATTTTGTACGACAACCCGACACTGCTCAGATCTTGTCCCACACGACACATGTTTTCCATTACCGATGCTAACTTGTCCCTTCTCGACACCTTACCTTCGTATCTATGGGCAAAGACTGACTCAGACGTAGGACGCATGATGATCGAACCTGTACATATAACTGTTCGACAAGAGACGATGCTCCCGAAACTCCCACAATATCGGATATCACCCGAAGGCGAGAAGGCATTGGTAGAGATCATCCAGTCACTAATAGATGCAGGAGTGGTAGAGGAAGTAGTTAGCAACGTTTGCAACAGCCCTATCCTACCCATAGTTAAGAAACAGGGCGAGGGAGATGCAAAAGCGTACCGCTTCATCATCGACCTGCGAGAAGTTAACAAGGTAGTTGTACCTCAGTACCCCGTAGTCTCAGACATCACCACCATTCTGACTCTGATTCCTTCCACGGCCACCACCTTCACGGTAATCGACCTCAAGAACGCATTCTCATCCATTCCCATCCACCCAGACAGCCGCTACCTTTTCGGCTTCACCTTGAGATCCCGCTCGTATAGATTTTGTAGAGCTCCCCAAGGCTACACTGAAAGTCCCAGCATCTATAGCCAGGCCCTCAAGAGACAACTGGATGCAGTCCAGTTACCGGATGGAGTGGTGTTGATCCAATACGTCAATGATATCCTTTTGGCGGCCGACACCACTCCACTTGCAGTCACAGCCACCATACAACTCCTGCACTTCCTCGCGGAGAATGGCCACAAGGTCTCCAAGAAGAAGTTGCAATTCTGCCAACCCCAGGTCACTTACCTAGGCCACCTCCTATCCAAAGACGGGAGGAAACTTACACCCGACCGAATTCAGACCATTCTAGAAACCCCTGTCCCTAAGACTCAGAAACAAGTCCGCTCCCTAGTAGGCCTCACCTCTTTCTGCCGGCAGTGGTTGCCAAACTTCAGCCTGATTGTGAAACCACTACTTTCCTTGCTAGCCAAAGATGTCCCCTTCCCGCTCCCTTGGACCCCTGAATGCCAATCCTCCTTTAAAGAACTACGAGACGCCCTCTGTTCCGCTCCAGTCCTAGGAACCCCCGATTACACGAAGCCCTTCTCTCTCTACACCCACGAAAGGGAGGGATGTGCTTTGTCTGTTCTGACTCAGTCCATTGGCCCCAAGCAACGTCCATGTGCCTACTTCTCTGCCACTCTTGACCCTGTAGCCAGAGCCTACCTGCCTTTGAGCTGTAGCTGCCGCTGCAATCTCTATCCGACAAAGTGAGGGGATCGTACTCTTGAATTCCCTTACGGTGTTAGTGCCCCATGCGGTCGACACCCTCCTAAACCAGACTAAGACACAGCATCTGACTAGTGCACGACTGACTGGGTACGAACTGACTCTGCTTGCACCCCACATTACGTTAAAAAGATGCACCACTCTGAACCCAGCCACCTTGTTACCCCTGCCTGAAAACTACCCCAATGTACCCCCCATACATGACTGTGTGACCCTTACGGACGAACAGACTAGGAGTAGAGTTGACCTCCGAGATACTGCTTTTTCAGATCCCGACGGGGAACTATGGGTAGATGGCTCCTGTATCAAAACTCCCCGATGGCACCACCTCAGCTGCTTACGCAGTTACCACGGCTCGAACTGTAGTTGAGACCGCTCGCATTGCACAAAAATCGGCACAAGCCGCAGAACTGATTGCCCTCACACGAGCCTGTATCCTAGCAGCAGGAACGACAGCAAACGTTTATACGGACAGCCAGTATGCCTTCGGGGTAGTTCATCATTTTGGGCTCCTGTGGAAGGAAAGGGGATTCTTGACTTCACATGGCACACCCATCCTACATGGAGATCTAGTCTCCGCTCTGACTGAAGCAGTCCTTCTTCCCAAGCAACTTGCTGTGATCAAATGCCAGGCACACAAAAAGGTGACGGACATAATTGGGCGAGGGAATGCACTAGCTGACATTACTGCCAGGACCACAGAACCTCTGTTTCCTGCCTTCCAGTCTCCAGCGCCTGCCTCTTTGTTTGGTATTCTTAAGGGTTTAAGAGGCGGCTAACGCCGGGCAATACTTAAAGAGTAAACGATCGAAACCTGCCTCACCTTTCTACAAGGCGGCCTGCAAGGCAGCTGTATTGCGTGTTTTGGGAAGCTGTTTGGGGGTGTTCTAGATTTTTGGAGTGGGTTTAGGGGCCTGGGAGCACTGCTGGGGAGGTCTAATTTTGTCTCAAAATAGCAGTTCGGGCGTAGGTTGAGGGGAAAGGGGAATTAGGCCCTGTTTCTGAGGTGCATTTTTGCCATTGGCTTACATTGGCGGCCTGCAAGACAGCTGTATTGCGTGTTTTGGGAAGCTGTTTGGGGGTGTTCTAGATTTTTGGGAGTGGGTTTAGGGGTCTGGGAGCACTGCTGGGAAGGTCTAATTTTGTCTCAAAATAGCAGTTTGGTTGTAGGTTGAGGGGAAAAGGGAATTAGTCCCTGTTTCTGAGGTGCATTTTGGCCATTGGCTTACATTGGCGGCCTGCAAAGTAGCTGTATTGCGTGTTTTTGGGAAGCTATTTGAGGGTGTTCTAGATTTTTGGGAGTGGGTTTAGGGGTGTGAGAGGACTGCTGGGAAGGTCTCATTTTGTGTCAAAATAGCAGTTTGGCCGTAGATTGAGGGGAAAGGGGAATTAGGCCCTGTTTCTGAGGTGCATTTTTGCCATTGGCTTACTTTGGTGGCCCGCAAGGTAAATGTATTGTGTATTTTTGGGAAGCTATTTGGGGGTGTTCTAGATTTTTGGGAGTTGGTTTAGGGGTCTGGGAGCACTGCTGGGAGGGTCTAATTTTGTGTCAAAATAGCAGTTTGGGCGCTGCGCCTCTCACCAGGCCGGGTCACCCCCTTGCTCCTCCTGCCACCTCCTGCTCCTGACAAGCCAGCCTTTTTGCCGCATTTTCCGCCGCCGACGCCCCCCCTGCCCCCCCGAGCGGCCCAGCCACAGCAGAACCGCCCGCTCGCCAGTTTTTCCCGCCGCCCGCTCGCCAGTTTTTCCCGCCGCAGCTCCACACAGACCCCGCCCACCACCGGCCCATTGGCCGAACCGCGACCGACGCCCAGCTGACCCGCCCTCCCGTCCCCCTTTCCTAAGGGGACAGCAAGGAGTGCTCGGGAGTGACCGCTGCGCCTCTCACCAGGCCGGGTCACCCCCTTGCTCCTCCTGCCGCCTCCTGCTCCTGACAAGCCAGCCTTTTGCCGCATTTTCCGCCGCCGACGCCCCCCTGCCCCCCCGAGCGGCCCAGCCACAGCAGAGCCGCCCGCTCGCCAGTTTTTCCCGCCGCAGCTCCACACAGGCCCCGCCCACCACCGGCCCATTGGCCGAACCGCGACCGACGCCCAGCTGACCCGCCCTCCCGTCCCCCTTCTTATGACGCCCCCAGAGCGACCGCACAGCGGGAGCACCGATTGAGCGCCAAAGGTGCGCCAAAGGTAAGCCCGTCTGCGCCCGTCCACGCCTGGACCGCGCCCAGCGCCAGGACCCCTGGCCCCCGCAGAAACCAGCCCACCCGCTGGACCTACGACGCCACCGAACTCTACGCACTCAACGCCGGTAGATTCCCGGGCTGCTATCGAGCCACCCCGAGACGCACCCACGGACCCTTCTGCTGCCACTCCTGCAAGTTCACCTGCATCCGGACCTGCACCTCTCCAGCACCGACCAAGACCAAGACGAGCAACAGCAGCAGCCACCTGAATTGCATCCTGCTCAACACCCGCTCCGTTCACAGACACGCCGTCGAGCTCTGGAACCTGCTCGACACAACTTCACCAGACGTCGCCTTCCTCACGGAAACCTGGATGAACGCCTCTTCAGCGCCCGACATCGCCATCGCCATCCCAGACGGCTACAAGATCATCCGTAGGGACCGTATCAACCAAACCAGAGGAGGCATCGCCATCATCCACAAGAACACGATCCGCATCACGACCAACACCGACGACTCCCTCGCACCCGCCGAGCACCTGCACTTCCAGGTCCACATCAACCCCAAGATCACCCTCAGAGGCACCCTCATCTACAGACCCCCGGGACCACGCACACAATTCAGCGAGGACATCGCCGACTTCATCAGCCCACACGCCCTCCTCTCCGCTGACTACATCCTCCTCGGGGACCTCAACATCCACCTGGAGAACAACAACGACCGCAACACCACCACGCTGCTGGACAACCTCGCCAACCTGGGACTCAAGCAACTGGTGACCACCCCCACCCACTACGCCGGACACACACTCGACCCCGTCTTCTCATCCAACAAGGACATCACCTTCAGCCACGCCACCGGACTCCACTGGACGGACCACAGCTGCGTCCACTTCAGCTTCAGAAGGACCACGATCCACCACCACCAGCAACAGGTTACACGCAGAAACTGGAACAGGATCTCAGCCGACCAGCTTGCGACTTCCCTGAGCAAGAACCCACCCACCAGCGCAACGAACCCCAGCCAAGCGGCCAACAACCTTACGCAGTGGATCAGCGACTGCGCAGACGACCTCGCCCCCCTGAGGACCCCGCCCAGCAGACCCGGCAGCAAGAAAGCCCCATGGTTCACCGACGAACTCAAGAGCTCCAAGAAGAACTGCCGAGCTCTCGAGAGAACCTGGCGCAGAGACCCAACACCAGACAACATGACTGCCCTCAAGCTCGCCACCCGAAAACACCACCAACTCATCCGTGCCACCAAGAAAACTGCTTTCAAGGAACGACTGGACTACAACGCACACAACAGCAAGGAACTCTTCAACATTGTTAAAGAGCTCCCCAACCCCAACGCCGGAAACAACGACATCACCCCTTCGCAAGACCTCTGCAACTCCCTTGCCTCCTACTTCCACAACAAGATCGCGGACATACACAACAGCTTCAGCACTCAACTGACGCAACCCACGTCCGAACCACTGCCCCCCACCACCACCCTCCGCGCCTGGACCCCGATCAGCACCGAAGACACCTTCCGCACGATGAACTCCATCCACTCCGGATCTCCGACCGACCCCTGCCCCCACCACGTCTTCATCAAGGCCGACGCTGTCATCGCACCCCACCTGCGGGACATCATCAACACCTCCTTCGACACCGCTACCTTTCCGGAGAGCTGGAAGCATGCCCAACTCAGCGCTCTTCTCAAGAAGCCATCAGCCGACCCCACCGACCTCAAGAACTACCGCCCTATCTCGCTGCTCCCGTTCCCTGCAAAAGTCATCGAGAAGACCGTCAACAAGCAGCTGGCCGCCTTCCTCGAGACGAACGGATCCCTCGACCTCTCGCAGTCTGGATTCCGGGCCAACCATAGCACCAATCGCAGCCACCGATGACATCCGAGCACTGCTTGACAACGGAGAAACAGCAGCCCTCATCCTCCTAGACCTCTCCGCGGCCTTCGACACTGTCTGCCACCATACACTAGTACAGCGACTCAGCAACGTCGGAATCCAGGAGAAGGCACTGGAGTGGATCACCTCCTTCCTCGCCGGAAGGACACAGAGAGTCCGCCTCCCCCCGTTCAGATCTGAAGCCACCGAAGTCATCTGCGGCGTTCCCCAAGGCTCCTCGCTCAGCCCAACCCTCTTCAACGTCTACATGAGCCCCCTCGCAGCCATCGCACGCCAGCACACCCTCAACATCATCACCTACGCCGATGACACCCAGCTGATCCTCTCCCTCACCAACGACCCCGCCACTGCCAGAGCCAACCTTCACGAAGGGATGAAAGAGGTAGCCGAATGGATGAAGAACAGCCGCCTGAAACTGAACTCGGACAAGACGGAAGTCCTCATCCTGGGATCCTCACCCTCCGCCTGGGACGACTCCTGGTGGCCCCCCGCCCTAGGCAGCGCACCCAAACCAACAGACCACGCACGCAACCTGGGATTCATCCTGGACTCCTCCCTCTCCATGACCAGACAAGTCAACGCCGTCTCCTCGTCGTGCTTCAACATCCTGCGCATGCTACGTAAGATCTTCCGGTGGATCCCCACCGAGACCAGGAAGACGGTCACCCAGGTCCTCGTCACCAGCCGCCTGGACTACGGCAACTCCCTCTATGCCGGAACCACCGCCAAACTCCAGAAGAGACTCCAGCGGATCCAGAACGCCTCAGCACGACTCATCCTGGACATCCCCTGTCGCAGCCACATCTCCGAACACCTGAGAGACCTGCACTGGCTCCCGGTCAACAAGAGAATCACCTTCCGTCTCCTCACCCACGCACACAAAGCCCTACACAACCAAGGCCCAGGTTACCTCAACAGTCGCCTCAACTTCTACGCTCCCAAACGCCAGCTCCGATCGACCGGCCACGCCCTCGCCGCCGTCCCCCGCATCCGAAGAGCCACCACAGGGGGACGGTCCTTCTCCTACCTCGCCGCCAAGACATGGAACTCCCTCCCGACCCACCTTCGCCTGACCCAGGACCACCTCGCCTTCAGGAAGCAACTCAAGACCTGGCTGTTCGAGCAGTAGCGGACCCCCCTCCCCTAGCGCCTTGAGACCCTCTGGATGAGTAGTGCGCTATATAAATGCTTTGATTGATTGATTGATTGATAGGTTGAGGGGAAAGGTGAATTAGGCCTTGTTTCTGAGGTGCATTGTTGCCATTGGCTTACATAGGCGGCCTGCAAGGTAGCAGTATTGCGTGTTTTTGGTGGGCAATTTGGGGGTGTTCTAGATATTTGGGAGTGGGTTTAGGGGCCTGGAAGCACTGCTTGGAAGGTCTAATTTTGTGTCAAAATAGCAGTTTGGGCGTAGGTTGAGGGGAAAGGGGAATTAGGCCTTGTTTCTGAGGTGCATTGTTGCCATTGGCTTACATTGGCGGCCTGCAAGGTAGCAGTATTGCGTGTTTTTGGTGAGCAATTTGGGGGTGTTCTAGATTGTTGGGAGTGGGTTTATGGGTATGGGAGCACTGCTGGGAAGGTCTAATTTTATGTCAAAATAGCAGTTTGGGCGTAGGTTGAGGGGAAAGGTGAATTAGGCCTTGTTTCTGAGGTGCATTGTTGCCATTGGCTTACATTGGCGGCCTGCAAGGTAGCAGTATTGCGTGTTTTTGGTGGGCAATTTGGGGGTGTTCTAGATTGTCGGGAGTGGGTTAAGGAGCCTGGGAGCACTGCTTGGAAGGTCTAATTTTGTGTCAAAATAGCAGTTTGGCCGTAGGTTGAGGGGAAAGGGGAATTAGGCCTTGTTTCTGAGGTGCATTGTTTCCATTGGCTTACATTGGCGGCCTGCAAGGTAGCAGTATTGCGTGTTTTTGGTGAACAATTTGGGGGTGTTCTAGATTGTTGGGAGTGGGTTTAGGGGTCTGGGAGCACTGCTGGGAAGGTCTAATTTTGTGTCAAAATAGCAGTTTGGTCGTAGGTTGAGGAGAAAAGGGAATTAGTCCCTGTTTCTGAGGTGATTTTTGACCATTGGCTTACATTGGCGGCCTGAAAAGTAGCTGTATTGCGTGTTTTTGGGAAGCTATTTAGGGGTGTTCTAGATTTCTGGTAGTGGGTTTAGGGGCCTGGGGGCACTGCTGGGAAGGTCTAATTTTGTGTCAAAATAGCAATTTGGGCGTAAGTTGAGGGGAAAGGGGAATTAGGCCCTGTTTCTGAGGTGCATTTTTGCCATTGGCTTACATTGGCGGCCTGCAAGGTACCTGTATTGCGTGTTTTTGAGAAGCTATTTGGGGGTGTTCTAGATTGTTGGGAGTGGGTTTAGGGGCCTTGGAGCACTGCTGGGAATGTCTAATTTTGTCTCAAAATATCAGTTTGGGCGTAGGTTGAGGGGAAAGGTGAATTAGGCCCTGTTTCTGAGGTGCATTTTTGCCATTGGCTTACATTGGCGGCCTGCAAGGTAGCTTGTGAGAAGTTGGCCTGGTATATAATGCTCACCAATTCTTAGTGATCACTTTGTACCATGCCAAGCAACCCTTATGATGATGGTTGTAATTCAACCTTGTAGACCAGTTATCCTAGTGGTAACGTGGACAAAGCAGTCTTAGGCTAAACTCTGAAAGGCATGTGAAGCCAGCTGTTATACCATACACAACCCCCTTGAATACCAAATGAAAGGGACACCACACAGATATATATTGAAAATATATATTGATTTATTAACTATTAAAATCCCCTGGACTCTTTATGAGCACAGAAGCACAAGCGTTAAATCACAAGACAGTTTAAAATACACAAAAGTTGCACAATATGGATGAGCCCTAGGGGCCACCTAAACCATATACTAAGAAAGTGGTATAAGAGATACCAAGAGGAAAGTGAAGAGGCCTAGGGCCTTGGGAATCGCTGGAGCTATTCGAGACTGGCAATGACTAAGTCGGGAAAGGCCCACGGGACTCGGGTGCAGTGTTCAAAGTGCACGCACTTTTCAATACAAAGTCTATGGTGCGTAAAAAGCACAAAGTTAGAAAGTTAGGAACCTTCCGAGTGACCTACGGAGCTGAAACTTAAAACACAGGCCCTTGGGATGTGTACCAGTGCAGGAGCACCGGCGGAGCTGAGTTACCTCACCCACAGGAAGCGGGTGCACAGGGTCGAAGTTGTGTCGGGTTTCGTCACGCTGGTCGATGGTGCTTGGAGCTGAAGATGCTGCAGGCGGCTCGATGAGAAGAGTTCCGGTGGATCCAAGGGTGGATCTGAAGATGAGAAGACCTGAAAGCAGAGGGGACAATGTTCAAAGTCACTAGCCAGTGACTACCGTGGAACCAGATTGGAACCAGGCGATGTCGGGTGCAAACAGGCGTTGTCGGGTAGCTTCTTTCTGCAGCCACGTGGATACCCGGGGTCAAGGTCGTCCAGGAGTCGGTCACGAGCTGTCCCACGTAGGCTTCTCGCTGTTGGCGGTGTCGGCGACCTGATTGGAGCAAACAGGCCTTGGCAAATGCAAGCCACGCAGAAGTTGAAAGATGCTGTTCACTCGGACCAGCAAGGTCAGAGCGGGTGCTCCTTTTCACAGGAGCTTGGGTAGGTCTGGAGCAACCAGACCTGCTGTTTAAATCTTCGGGTTCGTCGCCAAGATGGCCGCTGACCACGTGGCTAGTGGCCGGGATGGCGCGTCGAGTGGCACAATGCAAAAGGGCCCCACGCAGATCGTGGAGATGCTGGAGGGCTGATCTTCGGTGCAAGGGCTGCTCGGTGGTGGGGGTTCTCAATCCCCAAAGCACAACGTCGAGGATGCCTCAGAAGCTGCGCAGTCAGCTTTTCGGGTGTCTTTCAAGAGGTCCGGTCCCACGTCACTCGGTGCCTCCACGGGTCCCTTCTTCGCAGGGACTGTGGATCGGGCTCTGAGAGGTCTGGGAGTCTGGTTCTTGTCGGGCTCTGGGCTCGGTCTCCGGCGGGAGGCGGCGGCAAAGCAGACGTCGAGTTGCTGGTTGGTACCTGTGTTCACAGGGTGGTCACTCCTTGGCCACAAGGGAGATTCTCTTCAGTCTTCTGTGCAGCAGAATGTCGAAGTCCAGTCTTCTTCTTGTTTAAAGTTGATTTCGGGATGATCTGCTGTGCAATGGCACTGCTCCCCCTCTTATTCCCAATCTAGGGGGTGGATCACCTACTAGGTCCCTCCTCTGGGAGGAACCAGGAAGGGGGGCGGTTACACCCCCTTTCCTTTGTCCAGCTCCGCGCCAGGACTGGGGCTGGAAGGCCCCAGAACCGGTTTGGACTGGCCTATGCACGGGGACACCTTGTGTGCCCCGGGCATGTCTGATTCTATTCAGCCCTGTCCTACCCAATACACAAAATCCTGTCTGGGGTGGTGCTCGCACCTCCCAAGGCAGGAAACCCTTTGTCCAGGCCACCATCTGCCGAGTTTCGGTCAGCAGCAGGAGGCCAGACTTGTGTCTGTGGTGGCAGCGTCCATTTTGTGAAGCTGAGGCTCTGTTTACCTTTAACCGGGGTTGAGGTTACACACATGTCGTATCCCTCTAGAAGGGTGGAATGCTATCCCCGTCGCCAGAATTGGCGAGGGGATAGTATTCCAATTCGTATGACACCTTACTCGACATGTTTTGATAAAGCCAAACCAAAGATAGCATTTAACCGCGAGGATTATAAGGCACTTAAGAGTATATGGTATGGCAATATCCCGGAACAGCTTAGGGAGTTGTTCCCGACAGCTGCAGACAGGCTCAGCTCATGCCAGAGCACCATCTCACATATTTCCAAGCACTCTGCCTCCAGGATTGATGAGGCCTTCCATAGGAGTGGCTGATAGGAACATATGTGTCCAGTTTAGGGTTAGGCACAGACATACTGCGCCTAAGTAAGAGGTGGTTACACCGACTTACCCCAGCTGAGTGATCAGCCAGTTGTGTCAAATATGGAGGCCAGGCCAGGGGTGGCACAATACGTGCTGCAGCCCCTGGTAGGCCTTGGATACACCTATGCCCTGGGCACCTAGGGTGCACTATTACAGGGGCTCATAAGGTGAACCAGTTCCAATTCGTAATGCACCTAGAGGGCATTGGCAGTAATTTAGAGAGAGAACAGCAGGCTGTGGGTCTGATTAGCAGGCCCACAGCCACATTAAGTCAGAAACCAGTGAAGCAAAAAGCAAAAATTTGGGGTGACCATAGGATAGCAGACCCTACTCTCCTACATAACCCCCCCCCAAACGCAGGGACATTAGACTAACCTTGACCAGTTGTGTCTTCATGTTCTAAGTGGAAGTACCTGGAGAGACCATCTGCGTTGCCATGGTCAGTCCCTGGGCGGTGCTCCACTGTAAAGTCCATCCCCTGTAGGGAAATGGACCACCTGAGTAGTTTGGGGTTTTCACCCTTCATCTGATTAAGCCATAGGAGGGGCTTATGGTCGGTCTGAATCTTGAAGTGAGTGCCAAATAAGTATGGTCTCAACTTCTTCAGGGCCCACACCACAGCAAAGGCCTCCCTCTCTATAGCTGACCAACGTTTCTCTCTGGGGGTCAGCCTTCTGCTAATGAAAGCAATGGGCTGGTCCTGGCCATCTACATTAAGCTGTGAAAGCACTGCTCCCACTCCCAACTCAGAAGCATCTGTTTGGACAATGAACTCTCTTGAGTAGTCAGGACTCTTCAGGATAGGTGCAGAGCACATGGCCTTCCTCAGGTCATCAAATGCCTTTTGACAGATTTCTGTCCACTGAACCTTTTTGGGCATCTTCTTGGATGTCAGATCATTAAGAGGAGTCACAATGGACCCATAGTTCTTAACAAACTTCCTGTAGTACCCAGTCAGGCCCAAGAAAGCTCTGACCTGAGTCTGGGTAGTTGGAGGGGACCAGTCCTTGATGGTCTGGATCTTACTCTCCAGTGGTTGAACTTGGCCTCCACCTACAAGGTGGCCCAGGTATACAACCTTGCTCTGCCCTATCTGGCACTTTGTTGCCTTGATAGTGAGGCCTGCCTTCTGCAGAGCCTCAAGCACTTCCTTCAGGTGGATCAGGTGATCCTCCCAGGTGGAGCTAAAGACAGCAATATCGTCCAGATAAGCTGCACAAAAGTCATCCAACCCAGTGAGGACTTGGTTCACCAACCTTTGGAAGGTGGCAGGTGCATTTTTCAAACCAAAGGGCATCACCACAAACTGATAATGCCCACTAGGGGTAGAAAATGCTGTTTTGGCTTTAGACTCCTCAGCTAACCTGATTTGCCAGTAGCCAGCTGTCAAGTCAAATGTGCTCAAATATTTGGCAGAAGCCAACTTGTCAATGAGCTCATCTGCCCTTGGAATAGGGTGTGCATCTGTCCTGGTGACAGCATTGAGTCCTCTGTAATCCACACAGAACCTCATCTCTCTCTTGCCATCTTTGGTGTGAGGTTTGGGGACCAGAACCACTGGGCTAGCCCAGGGGCTCTCTGAAGGCTCAATGACACCTAATTCCAGCATCTTTTGCACCTCAGTCTTTATACAGTCCCTGACGTGGTCAGGTTGCCTGTAAATTTTGCTTTTTACAGGAAGACTGTCACCAGTGTCCACCACATGTGTACACCAGTTAGTCTGACTGGGTGTCAATGAGAACATATGCCTGTATGCCTGTAGAACTTGTCTGCAGTCATGTTGCTGATGTTCAGTGAGGCTGCCACCTAAGGCCACACCATCAACTGAGCCATCCTCAGGGTTCTGAGTGAGCAGGTCTGGGAGAGGGTCACTCTCTTCCTCCTGTCCCTCATCTGTAGCCATGAGCAAGCCCATGTCTGCCCTGCTGACATATGCCTTCAATCTGTTCACATGGAGCACCCTGTGGGGGCTCCTGGGAGTTCCTAGGTCCACCAAGTAGGTAACCTCTCCCTTCTTTTCCAGAATTGTATGGGGTCCAGACCACTTGTCTTGGAGTGCTGCTGGGGCCACTGGCTCCAACACCCATACCTTCTGTCCAGGCTGAAATTCAACAAGGACAGCCTTTTGGTCATGCCAAGCTTTTTGTAATTCTTGGCTAGCCTCAAGGTTTTTAGATGCCTTTTCCATGTACTCTGCCATCCTGGAGCGGAGACCAAGTACATAGTCCACTATGTCCTGTTTAGGCTTTTTGAGAGGTAACTCCCATCCTTCCTTCACTAGACACAGGGGTCCTCTTACAGGGTGCCCAAACAACAATTCAAAGGGGCTGAAGCCAACCCCCTTTTGAGGGACCTCTCTGTAAGCGAACAAAAGGCAGGGCAGAAGGATGTCCCATCTTCGCCTGAGCTTTTCAGGTAATCCTTTAATCATGCCCTTTAGGGTCTTGTTAAATCTTTCAACAAGCCCATTGCATTGTGGGTGATAAGGAGTGGTGAACTTGTAGTTGACACCACATTCCTTCCACATAGCTGTCAAATATCCAGACATGAAGTTGGTACCTCTATCTGATATTACCTCCTTAGGAAACCCCACTCTGGAGAAAACTCCAAGTAAGGCCCTGGCCACAACAGGAGCTGTTGTGGTCCTAAGGGGAATTGCCTCTGGGTACCTGGTGGCATGATCCACTACCACCAGTATGAATCTGTGCCCAGATGCTGTAGGGGGATCCATTGGTCCAACAATATCAATCCCCACTCTTTCAAAGGGAACCCCCACCACAGGTAGTGGTATCAGGGGGGCCTTTGTTGTTCCACCTGCTTTACCACTGGCTTGGCAGGTTTCACAGGAGCGACAAAACTCCTTGGTGTCTTCAGACATGTGGGGCCAGTGAAAGTGAGGGACAAGCCTGTCCCAAGTCTTGTTCTGGCCTAGGTGTCCTGCTAAAGGAATATCATGGGCCAAGGTGAGTAGGAAGCCCCTAAATTGCAGAGGTATAACCAACCTCCTGGTAGCACCAGGCTTGGGGTCTCTAGCCTCTGAATAAAGGAGTCCATCGTCCCAATATACTTTATGGGCACCTTGAGCATTCCCAGCAGCCTCAGCAGCAGCCTGCTGTCTGAGGGGTTCAAGAGAAGGACAGGTTAACTGAGCCTGCCCCAAGTCTGCCCTAGAAGGTCCCCCTGTCCCCAGAAACTCAACCTGATCAGGTTCAAGTTCTTCAGGGACAGTTCCTTCAGGGGTCTCAAGATCAGTTTCCTGTGAAGCCTGATCCTCACTTGTAGGCAGTTGGGAAGGCGCAGCCTTTACCCTCCTGTTCTTCTTCTTGGGAGGTACTTGGTCCATTGTTCCAGGATCCAAGACCTGAGGTTCAGAGAGGCACTTTTTGGCCTGTGACCTGGTCACAGCAAGGACATGTGATGATATCCCTAACATCTCTGCATGAGTCCTGTACTCAACTTCTGACCATAGAGAGTTCTCCAGGTCATTGCCCAACAAACATTCTACTGGGAGATCAGCACTAACCACAACTTTCTTTAGGCCAGTTACCCCTCCCCAGGAAAAGTTAACAAGTGCCACACTATGTGTAGTAGTGACATTGCTGGCATTGGTCACCAGGTAATCATCGCCTGGCATGTATTGTCCAGGGTCCACAAAGTTAGGTGTCACCATGGTGACACTGGCACATGTGTCCCTGTAAGCTTGAGCCACTTTGTTGTTAATCAAAGGTGTCTGTCTGTATTTGCCCAGGTTACTGGGACTTATGTCAGGGGTCAAATCTATGTCCCCTTCACAAACCAGAACAGCCTGTGTAAGAGTTCTGACTAGGTCAGAATCTCCTTCAGTTCCCAAAGTGATTCCCACTAAACCCTTGGCCTGAGGACCAGCACTGCTGACTGTACTAGTGGGTGCAGGTGCCTTAGGGGCTGCAGTGCTGGGGGCTCCACCCTTTTTACACTCACTTGTCCAGTGAGAGGTGTTCTTACAAGTTTTACACCAGGGTTTCTTCTGACCTTCTTTCTTCTTCTTCTTGGAAGTTTGGGACCCACCCTCTGTCTCAGTTTGGGGCCCTGTTGAAGACTTCTGGTCTTTAGCTTTCTGCTCCCCACCCTTCTGGTCTGTTTTCTTCTGGTCACCACCCTGGTTCTGGTTCTGGTTCTTTTGCTTAACTCTGGTTCTTACCCATTTATCTGCCCTCTTTCCCAATTCTTGGGGAGAGGTCAAATCTGAGTCAACCAAATGTTGATGCAACTGCTGGTTCTGACAATTATTTAAAATTTGTTCTCTCATCAGCAAATTATACAATCCTTCATAGTCTGTAACCTTGCTTCCCAGCAACCATCCCTCCAGAGCCTTAGTGGCACACTCAACAAATTCAGACCAGTCCTGAGTCTGTGTCTTCTGGGTATCTCTGAACATTAACCTGTACTGTTCAGTGGTTAAGCCCAACCCATCAATCAGAGCACTCTTCAGGACCAGGTAGTTTCTAGAATCCCCATCACTAACTGTGAGGAGTCTGTCTCGGCCTCTACCTTCAAAGGAGAGCCACAAGATTGCTGCCCACTGCTCCTGAGGGATCTGCTGTACTCTGCAGGCTCTCTCCATTGCAGTAATCCATTTATGGATGTCATCCCCAGCTTTGTAGGGGGGCACAATCTTACTCAGGTTTCTATTATCAAAAGACCTGTCTTTATCCTTGTGGATATTGCTGCCACCAGTGGGTTCTATTACCCCACTCTCTCTAGGCTGTCTTGCTCTAGCAAGTTTCTCTTGGGCCAGGGCAATTTCTAACTCTTGTCTCTGGACTCTCAATTCAGCCTCTCTAATTTGAGATTCTCTCAATTTGGTCTCATGTTCCCTTCTCTGAGGGCTAGTCATCCTCCTTCTGGAGTGACCATGAGAACCTCTAGAAGCATAGGAGTTGTCAGAGTCACCTGAGTGAACCCTTCTCCTCCTAGGCTCCTGGTTAAGTCCACCTGGGGGTCTGAATGGGTTGTTACCTGATTCATTCCCAAGTTGACTTAAGTTAGCCTGGTTCAGTCTACTGACCAGCACCTGACTATTTCTGTCATCATCTGACTCACTGCTTTCCACCTCCTCCTCCTCTTCTTCTTCTTCCTCTACATCTATCTGAGGGGCTCCAGTGGTGGAGGCATCCTCATCTACCAGGATGATAGGGGCAGGGGTGTCTACAGTATCATCCTCTGAAGGATGGCCTCCTTCAGCATCCCCTGTGGGGTTTGCTTTAGAGGTCTTTAGAGCCTCAGACTGATCCAAGAGCTCTCTTAGGTGGTCTGTAGTAGGGGAAGGCCCTGTCTTCAGACCCCTTAAGACACAAAGCTGTCTTAATTCCTTAAAGGGAAAAATAGCAAACTGGGATGGTGCCCTTGGAGGGTCACTCTCAACAGGAGTAAGTCCACTGGACCCCTCTGTTCCAGACATTGCTCTAGTGTGGGTGGATGTGTTGCAATCTACCTACACTGGTGTTTACCTACTAAACCTATCTAGTAGTTGTAGCTAGGGTGTGCTACTCCCTTTGCTCTACAACAACTAAGTTCAGTAGAACTTAAGTATACTAGTCTTGTTTTATATGTACCTAGCAGGTACCTGTGTGATCTTTCAGATGATAATCTCAAAGATTGTAATGGTAAAACAACAGCAAGCTCAGATCCCAATCCGCTGCTCACCAATGTGAGAAGTTGGCCTGGTATATAATGCTCACCAATTCTTAGTGATCACTTTGTACCATGCCAAGCAACCCTTATGATGATGGTTGTAATTCAACCTTGTAGACCAGTTATCCTAGTGGTAACGTGGACAAAGCAGTCTTAGGCTAAACTCTGAAAGGCATGTGAAGCCAGCTGTTATACCATACACAACCCCCTTGAATACCAAATGAAAGGGACACCACACAGATATATATTGAAAATATATATTGATTTATTAACTATTAAAATCCCCTGGACTCTTTATGAGCACAGAAGCACAAGCGTTAAATCACAAGACAGTTTAAAATACACAAAAGTTGCACAATATGGATGAGCCCTAGGGGCCACCTAAACCATATACTAAGAAAGTGGTATAAGAGATACCAAGAGGAAAGTGAAGAGGCCTAGGGCCTTGGGAATCGCTGGAGCTATTCGAGACTGGCAATGACTAAGTCGGGAAAGGCCCACGGGACTCGGGTGCAGTGTTCAAAGTGCACGCACTTTTCAATACAAAGTCTATGGTGCGTAAAAAGCACAAAGTTAGAAAGTTAGGAACCTTCCGAGTGACCTACGGAGCTGAAACTTAAAACACAGGCCCTTGGGATGTGTACCAGTGCAGGAGCACCGGCGGAGCTGAGTTACCTCACCCACAGGAAGCGGGTGCACAGGGTCGAAGTTGTGTCGGGTTTCGTCACGCTGGTCGATGGTGCTTGGAGCTGAAGATGCTGCAGGCGGCTCGATGAGAAGAGTTCCGGTGGATCCAAGGGTGGATCTGAAGATGAGAAGACCTGAAAGCAGAGGGGACAATGTTCAAAGTCACTAGCCAGTGACTACCGTGGAACCAGATTGGAACCAGGCGATGTCGGGTGCAAACAGGCGTTGTCGGGTAGCTTCTTTCTGCAGCCACGTGGATACCCGGGGTCGAGGTCGTCCAGGAGTCGGTCACGAGCTGTCCCACGTAGGCTTCTCGCTGTTGGCGGTGTCGGCGACCTGATTGGAGCAAACAGGCCTTGGCAAATGCAAGCCACGCAGAAGTTGAAAGATGCTGTTCACTCGGACCAGCAAGGTCAGAGCGGGTGCTCCTTTTCACAGGAGCTTGGGTAGGTCTGGAGCAACCAGACCTGCTGTTTAAATCTTCGGGTTCGTCGCCAAGATGGCCGCTGACCACGTGGCTAGTGGCCGGGATGGCGCGTCGAGTGGCACAATGCAAAAGGGCCCCACGCAGATCGTGGAGATGCTGGAGGGCTGATCTTCGGTGCAAGGGCTGCTCTGTGGTGGGGGTTCTCAATCCCCAAAGCACAACGTCGAGGATGCCTCAGAAGCTGCGCAGTCAGCTTTTCGGGTGTCTTTCAAGAGGTCCGGTCCCACGTCACTCGGTGCCTCCACGGGTCCCTTCTTCGCAGGGACTGTGGATCGGGCTCTGAGAGGTCTGGGAGTCTGGTTCTTGTCGGGCTCTGGGCTCGGTCTCCGGCGGGAGGCGGCGGCAAAGCAGACGTCGAGTTGCTGGTTGGTACCTGTGTTCACAGGGTGGTCACTCCTTGGCCACAAGGGAGATTTTCTTCAGTCTTCTGTGCAGCAGAATGTCGAAGTCCAGTCTTCTTCTTGTTTAAAGTTGATTTCGGGATGATCTGCTGTGCAATGGCACTGCTCCCCCTCTTATTCCCAATCTAGGGGGTGGATCACCTACTAGGTCCCTCCTCTGGGAGGAACCAGGAAGGGGGGCGGTTACACCCCCTTTCCTTTGTCCAGCTCCGCGCCAGGACTGGGGCTGGAAGGCCCCAGAACCGGTTTGGACTGGCCTATGCACAGGGACACCTTGTGTGCCCCGGGCATGTCTGATTCTATTCAGCCCTGTCCTACCCAATACACAAAATCCTGTCTGGGGTGGTGCTCGCACCTCCCAAGGCAGGAAACCCTTTGTCCAGGCCACCATCTGCCGAGTTTCGGTCAGCAGCAGGAGGCCAGACTTGTGTCTGTGGTGGCAGCGTCCATTTTGTGAAGCTGAGGCTCTGTTTAACTTTAACCGGGGTTGAGGTTACACACATGTCGTATCCCTCTAGAAGGGTGGAATGCTATCCCCGTCGCCAGAATTGGCGAGGGGATAGTATTCCAATTCGTATGACACCTTACTCGACATGTTTTGATAAAGCCAAACCAAAGATAGCATTTAACCGCGAGGATTATAAGGCACTTAAGAGTATATGGTATGGCAATATCCCGGAACAGCTTAGGGAGTTGTTCCCGACAGCTGCAGACAGGCTCAGCTCATGCCAGAGCACCATCTCACATATTTCCAAGCACTCTGCCTCCAGGATTGATGAGGCCTTCCATAGGAGTGGCTGATAGGAACATATGTGTCCAGTTTAGGGTTAGGCACAGACATACTGCGCCTAAGTAAGAGGTGGTTACACCGACTTACCCCAGCTGAGTGATCAGCCAGTTGTGTCAAATATGGAGGCCAGGCCAGGGGTGGCACAATACGTGCTGCAGCCCCTGGTAGGCCTTGGATACACCTATGCCCTGGGCACCTAGGGTGCACTATTACAGGGGCTCATAAGGTGAACCAGTTCCAATTCGTAATGCACCTAGAGGGCATTGGCAGTAATTTAGAGAAAGAACAGCAGGCTGTGGGTCTGATTAGCAGGCCCACAGCCACATTAAGTCAGAAACCAGTGAAGCAAAAAGCAAAAATTTGGGGTGACCATAGGATAGCAGACCCTACTCTCCTACATAGCTGCATTGCATGTTTTTGGGAAGCTATTTGTGGGTGTTCTAGATTTCTGGGAGAGGGCTTAGGGGTCTGGGAGCACTGCTGGGAAGGTCTAATTTTGTGTCAAAATAGCAGTTTGGGCGTAGGTTGAGGGGAAAGGGGAATTAGGCCTTGTTTCTGAGGTGCATTTTTGCCATTGGCTTACATTGGCGGCTTGCAAGGTAGCAGTATTGCATGTTTTTGGTGGGCAATTTGGGGGTGTTCTAGATTGTTGGGAGTGGGTTTAGGGGCCTGGGAGCACTGCTGGCACGGTCTAATTTTGTCTCAAAATAGCAGTTCGGGCGTAGGTTGAGGGGAAAGAGGAATTAGGCCCTGTTTCTGAGGTGCATTTTTGCCATTGGCTTATATTGGCGGCCTGCAGGGTAGCTGTATTGCGTGTTTTTGGAAGCTATTTGGGGTTGTTCTAGATTTTTGGGAGTGGGTTTAGGGGTCTGGAAGAACTGCTGGGAAGGTCTAATGTTGTACCTAAATATCAGTTTGGTCATAAGTTGAGGGGAAAGGGGAATTAGTCCCTGTTTCTGAGGTGCATTTTTGCCATTGGCTTATATTGGCGGCCTGCAGGGTAGCTGTATTGCGTGTTTTTGGAAGCTATTTGGGGTTGTTCTAGATTTTTGGGAGTGGGTTTAGGGGTCTGGGAGCACTGCTGGGAAGGTCTAATTCTGTCTCAAAATAGCAGTTTGGTTGTAGGTTGAGGGGAAAAGGGAATTAGTCCCTGTTTCTGAGGTGCATTTTGGCCATTGGCTTACATTGGCGGCCTGCAAAGTAGCTGTATTGCGTGTTTTTGGGAAGCTATTTGGGGGTGTTCTAGATTTTTGGGAGTGGGTTTAGGGGTGTGAGGGCACTGCTGGGAAGGTCTCATTTTGTGTCAAAATAGCAGTTTGGCCGTAGATTGAGGGGAAAGGGGAATTAGGCCCTGTTTCTGAGGTGCATTTTTGCCATTGGCTTACTTTGGTTGCCCGCAAGGTAGCTGTATTGCGTGTTTTTAGGGGGATATTTGGGGATGATCTAGATATTTGGGAGTGGGTTTAGGGGTCTGGGAGCACAGCTGGGAAGGTCTAATTTTGTGTCAAAATAACAGTTTGGGCGTAGGTTGAGGGGAAAGGTGAATTAGGCCTTGTTTCTGAGGTGCATTGTTGCCATTGGCTTACATTGGCGGCCTGCAAGGTAGCAGTATTGCGTGTTTTTGGTGGGCAATTTGGGGGTGTTCTAGATTGTTGGGAGTGGGTTTAGGGGCCTGGGAGCACTGCTTGGAAGGTCTAATTTTGTGTCAAAATAGCAGTTTGGGCGTAGGTTGAGGGGAAAGGGGAATTAGGCCTTGTTTCTGAGGTGCATTGTTGCCATTGGCTTACATTGGCGGCCTGCAAGGTAGCAGTATTGTGTGTTTTTGGTGAACAATTTGTGGTTGTTCTAGATTGTTGGGAGTGGGTTTAGGGGTCTGGGAGCACTGCTGGGAAGGTATAATTTTGTGTCAAAATAGCAGTTTGGTCGTAGGTTGAGAGGAAAGGGGAATTAGGCCCTGTTTCTGAGGTGTTTTTTTGCCATTGGATACATTGGCGGCCTGCAAGGTAGCTGTATTGCGTGTTTTTGGGAAGCTATTTGGGGGGGTGTTCTAGATTTTTGGGAGTGGGTTTAGGGGTGTGGGAGCACTGCTGGGAAGGTCTCATTTTGTGTCAAAATAGCAGTTTGGGCGTAGGTTGAGGGAAAAGGGGAATTAGGCCCTGTTTCTGAGGTGCATTTTTGCCTTTGGCTAACATTGGCGGCCTGCAAGGTAGCTGTATTGCGTGTTTTTGGGAAGCTATTTGGGGGTGTTCTAGATTTTTGGGAGTGGGTTTAGGGGTCTGGGAGCACTGCTGGGAAGGTCTAATTTTGTGTCAAAATAGCAGTTTGGGCGTAGGTTGCCGGGAAAGGGGAATTAGGCCCTGTTTCTGAGGTGCATTTTTGCCATTGGCTTACATTGGCAGCCTGCAAGGTAAATGTATTGTGTGTTTTTGGGAAGCTATTTGGGGGTGTTCTCGATTTCTGGGAGTGGGTTTAGGGGTCTGGGAGCACTGCTGGGAAGGTCTAATTTTGTGTCAAAATAGCAGTTTGGGCGTAGGTTGAGGGGAAAGGGGAATTAGGCCCTGTTTCTGAGGTGCATTTTTGCCATTGGCTTACATAGGCGGCCTGCAAGGCAGCTGTATTGCGTGTTTTGGGAAGCTGTTTGGGGGTGTTCTAGATTTTTGGAGTGGGTTTAGGGGTCTGGGAGTACTGCTGGGAAGGTCTAATCTTGTCTCAAAATAGCAGTTTGATTGAAGGTTGAGGGGAAAAGGGAATTAGTCCCTGTTTCTGAGGTGCATTTTGACCATTGGCTTACATTGGCGGCCTGCAAAGTAGCTACATTGTATGTTTTTGGGAAGCTATTTGTGGGTGTTCTAGATTTCTGGGAGAGGGATAGGGGTCTGGGAGCACTGCTGGGAAGGTCTAATTTTGTGTCAAAATAGCAGTTTGGGCGTAGGTTGAGGGGAAAGGGGAATTAGGCCTTGTTTCTGAGGTGCATTGTTGCCATTGGCTTACATTGGCGGCCTGCAAGGTAGCAGTATTGCGTGTTTTTGGTGGGCAATTTGGGGGTGTTCTAGATTGTTGGGAGTGGGTTTAGGGGCCTGGGAGCACTGCTTGGAAGGTCTAATTTTATGTCAAAATAGCAGTTTGGGCGTAGGTTGAGGGGAAAGGGGAATTAGGCCTTGTTTCTGAGGTGCATTGTTGCCATTGGCTTACATTGGCGGCCTGCAAGGTAGCAGTATTGCGTGTTTTTGGTGAACAATTTGTGGGTGTTCTAGATTGTTGGGAGTGGGTTTAGGGGTCTGGGAGCACTGCTGGGAAGGTATAATTTTGTGTCAAAATAGCAGTTTGGTCGTAGGTTGAGAGGAAAGGGGAATTAGGCCCTGTTTCTGAGGTGCATTTTTGCCATTGGCTTACTTTGGTTGCCCGCAAGGTAGCTGTATTGCGTGTTTTTAGGGGGATATTTGGGGGTGATCTAGATATTTGGGAGTGGGTTTAGGGGTGTGGGAGCACTGCTGGGAAGGTCTAATTTTGTGTCAAAATAGCAGTTTGGGCGTAGGTTGAGGGGAAAGGTGAATTAGGCCTTGTTTCTGAGGTGCATTGTTGCCATTGGCTTACATTGGCGGCCTGCAAGGTAGCAGTATTGCGTGTTTTTGGTGGGCAATTTGGGGGTGTTCTAGATTGTTGGGAGTGGGTTTAGGGGCCTGGGAGCACTGCTTGGAAGGTCTAATTTTGTGTCAAAATAGCAGTTTGGGCGTAGGTTGAGGGGAAAGGGGAATTAGGCCTTGTTTCTGAGGTGCATTGTTGCCATTGGCTTACATTGGCGGCCTGCAAGGTACCAGTATTGCGTGTTTTTGGTGAACAATTTGTGGGTGTTCTAGATTGTTGGGAGTGGGTTTAGGGGTCTGGGAGCACTGCTGGGAAGGTATAATTTTGTGTCAAAATAGCAGTTTGGTCGTAGGTTGAGAGGAAAGGGGAATTAGGCCCTGTTTCTGAGGTGTTTTTTTGCCATTGGATACATTGGCGGCCTGCAAGGTAGCTGTATTGCGTGTTTTTGGGAAGCTATTTGGGGGTGTTCTAGATTTTTGGGAGTGGGTTTAGGGGTGTGGGAGCACTGCTGGGAAGGTCTCATTTTGTGTCAAAATAGCAGTTTGGGCGTAGGTTGAGGGAAAAGGGGAATTAGGCCCTGTTTCTGAGGTGCATTTTGGCCTTTGGCTTACATTGGCGGCCTGCAAGGTAGCTGTATTGCGTGTTTTTGGGAAGCTATTTGGGGGTGTTCTAGATTTTTGGGAGTGGGTTTAGGGGTCTGGGAGCACTGCTCGGAAGGTCTAATTTTGTGTTAAAATAGCAGTTTGGGCGTAGGTTGCCGGGAAAGGGGAATTAGGCCCTGTTTCTGAGGTGCATTTTTGCCATTGGCTTACATTGGCAGCCTGCAAGGTAAATGTATTGTGTGTTTTTGGGAAGCTATTTGGGGGTGTTCTAGATTTTTGGGAGTGGGTTTAGGGGTCTGGGAGCACTGCTGGGAAGGTCTAATTTTGTGTCAAAATAGCAGTTTGGGCGTAGGTTGAGGGGAAAGGGGAATTAGGCCCTGTTTCTGAGGTGCATTTTTTCCATTGGCTTACATTGGCGGCTTGCAAGGTAGCAGGATTGCGTGTTTTTGGTGGGCAATTTGGGGGTGTTCTAGATTGTTGGGAGTGGGTTTAGGGGCCTGGGAGCACTGCTGGGAAGGTCTAATTTTGTCTCAAAATAGCAGTTCTGGAGTAGGTTGAGGGGAAAGGGGAATTAGGCCCTGTTTCTGAGGTGCATTTTTGCCATTGGCTTATATTGGCGGCCTGCAAGGTAGCTGTATTGCTTGTTTTTGGAAGCTATTTGGGGTTGTTCTAGATTTTTGGGAGTGGGTTTAGGGGTCTGGAAGAACTGCTGGGAAGGTCTAATGTTGTGCCTAAATATCAGTTTGGTCATAGGTTGAGGGGAAAGGGGAATTAGTCCCTGTTTCTGAGGTGCATTTTTGCCATTGGCTTACATTGGCGGCCTGCAAGACAGCTGTATTGCGTGTTTTGGGAAGCTGTTTGGGGGTGTTCTAGATTTTTGGGAGTGGGTTTAGGGGTCTGGGAGCACTGCTGAGAAGGTCTCATTTTGTGTCAAAATAGCAGTTTGGGCGTAGGTTGAGGGAAAAGGGGAATTAGGCCCTGTTTCTGAGGTGCATTTTTGCCATTGGCTTACTTTGGTGGCCTGCAAGGTAGCTGTATTGCGTGTTTTGGGTGGCTATTTGGGGGTGATCTAGATTTTTGGGAGTGGGTTTAGGGGTCTGGGAGCACTGCTGGGAAGTTCTAATTTTGTGTCAAAATAGCAGTTTGGGCGTAGGTTGAGGGGAAAGGGGAACTAGGCCCTGTTTCTGAGGTGCATTTTTGCCTTTGGCTTACATAGGCGGCCTGCAGGGTAGCTGTATTGCGTGTTTTTGGGAAGCTATTTGGGGGTGTTCTAGATTTTTGGGTGTAGGTTTAGGGGTCTGGGAGCACTGCTGGGAAGGTCTAATTTTGTGTCAAAATAGCAGTTTGGGCGTAGGTTGCCGGGAAAGGGGAATTAGGCCCTGTTTCTGAGGTGCATTTTTGCCATTGGCTTACATTGGCAGCCTGCAAGGTAAATGTATTGTGTGTTTTTGGGAAGCTATTTGGGGGTGTTCTAGATTTTTGGGAGTGGGTTTAGGGGTCTGGGAGTACTGCTGGGAAGGTCTAATCTTGTCTCAAAATAGCAGTTTGATTGAAGGTTGAGGGGAAAAGGGAATTAGTCCCTGTTTCTGAGGTGCATTTTGACCATTGGCTTACATTGGCGGCCTGCAAAGTAGCTGCATTGTATGTTTTTGGGAAGCTATTTGTGGGTGTTCTAGATTTCTGGGAGAGGGTTTAGGGGTCTGGGAGCACTGCTGGGAAGGTCTAATTTTGTGTCAAAATAGCAGTTTGGGCGTAGGTTGAGGGGAAAGGGGAATTAGGCCTTTTTTTCTGAGGTGCATTTTTGCCATTGGCTTACATTGGCGGCTTGCAAGGTAGCAGTATTGCGTGTTTTTGGTGGGCAATTTGGGGGTGTTCTAGATTGTTGGGAGCGGGTTTAGGGGCCTGGGAGCACTGCTGGGAAGGTCTAATTTTGTCTCAAAATAGCAGTTCGGGCGTAGGCTGAGGGGAAAGGGGAATCAGGCCCTGTTTCTGAGGTGCATTTTTGCCATTGGCTTATATTGGCGGCCTGCACGGTAGCTGTATTGCGTGTTTTTGGAAGCTATTTGGGGTTGTTCTAGATTTTTGGGAGTGGGTTTAGGGGTCTGGAAGAACTGCTGGGAAGGTCTAATGTTGTGCCTAAATATCAGTTTGGTCATAGGTTGAGGGGAAAGGGGAATTAGTCCCTGTTTCTGAGGTGCATTTTTGCCATTGGTTTACATTGGCGGCCTGCAAGACAGCTGTATTGCGTGTTTTGGGAAGCTGTTTGGGGGTGTTCTAGATTTTTGGGAGTGGGTTTAGGGGTCTGGGAGCACTGCTGGGAAGGTCTAATTTTGTCTCAAAATAGCAGTTTGGTTGTAGGTTGAGGGGAAAAGGGAATTAGTCCCTGTTTCTGAGGTGCATTTTGGCCATTGGCTTACATTGGCGGCCTGCAAAGTAGCTGTATTGCGTGTTTTTGGGAAGCTATTTGGGGGTGTTCTAGATTTTTGGGAGTGGGTTTAGGGGTGTGAGAGCACTGATGGGAAGGTCTCATTTTGTGTCAAAATAGCAGTTTGGCCGTAGATTGAGGGGAAAGGGGAATTAGGCCCTGTTTCTGAGGTGCATTTTTGCCATTGGCTTACTTTGGTGGCCCGCAAGGTAAATGTATTGTGTGTTTTTAGGAAGCTATTTGGGGGTGTTCTAGATATTTGGGAGTTGGTTTAGGGGTCTGGGAGCACTGCTGGGAAGGTCTAATTTTGTGTCAAAATAGCAGTTTGGGCGTAGGTTGAGGGGAAAGGTGAATTAGGCCTTGTTTCTGAGGTGCATTGTTGCCATTGGCTTACATTGGCGGCCTGCAAGGTAGCAGTATTGCGTGTTTTTGGTGGGCAATTTGGGGGTGTTCTAGATTGTTGGGAGTGGGTTTAGGGGCCTAGGAGCACTGCTTGGAAGGTCTAATTTTATGTCAAAATAGCAGTTTGGGCGTAGGTTGAGGGGAAAGGGGAATTAGGCCTTGTTTCTGAGGTGCATTGTTGCCATTGGCTTACATTGGCGGCCTGCAAGGTAGCAGTATTGCGTGTTTTTGGTGAACAATTTGTGGGTGTTCTAGATTGTTGGGAGTGGGTTTAGGGGTCTGGGAGCACTGCTGGGAAGGTATAATTTTGTGTCAAAATAGCAGTTTGGTCGTAGGTTGAGAGGAAAGGGGAATTAGGCCCTGTTTCTGAGGTGCATTTTTGCCATTGGCTTACTTTGGTTGCCCGCAAGGTAGCTGTATTGCGTGTTTTTAGGGGGATATTTGGGGGTGATCTAGATATTTGGGAGTGGGTTTAGGGGTCTGGGAGCACTGCTGGGAAGGTCTAATTTTGTGTCAAAATAGCAGTTTGGGCGTAGGTTGAGGGGAAAGGTGAATTAGGCCTTGTTTCTGAGGTGCATTGTTGCCATTGGCTTACATTGGCGGCCTGCAAGGTAGCAGTATTGCGTGTTTTTTGGTGGGCAATTTGGGGGTGTTCTAGATTGTTGGGAGTAGGTTTAGGGGCCTGGGAGCACTGCTTGGAAGGTCTAATTTTGTGTCAAAATAGCAGTTTGGGCGTAGGTTGAGGGGAAAGGGGAATTAGGCCTTGTTTCTGAGGTGCATTGTTGCCATTGGCTTACATTGGCGGCCTGCAAGGTACCAGTATTGCGTGTTTTTGGTGAACAATTTGTGGGTGTTCTAGATTGTTGGGAGTGGGTTTAGGGGTCTGGGAGCACTGCTGGGAAGGTATAATGTTGTGTCAAAATAGCAGTTTGGTCGTAGGTTGAGAGGAAAGGGGAATTAGGCCCTGTTTCTGAGGTGTTTTTTTGCCATTGGATACATTGGCGGCCTGCAAGGTAGCTGTATTGCGTGTTTTTGGGAAGCTATTTGGGGGTGTTCTAGATTTTTGGGAGTGGGTTTAGGGGTGTGGGAGCACTGCTGGGAAGGTCTCATTTTGTGTCAAAATAGCAGTTTGGGCGTAGGTTGAGGGAAAAGGGGAATTAGGCCCTGTTTCTGAGGTGCATTTTTGCCTTTGGCTTACATTGGCGGCCTGCAAGGTAGCTGTATTGCGTGTTTTTGGGAAGCTATTTGGGGGTGTTCTAGATTTTTGGGAGTGGGTTTAGGGGTCTGGGAGCACTGCTGGGAAGGTCTAATTTTGTGTCAAAATAGCAGTTTGGGCGTAGGTTGCCGGGAAAGGGGAATTAGGCCCTGTTTCTGAGGTGCATTTTTGCCATTGGCTTACATTGGCAGCCTGCAAGGTAAATGTATTGTGTGTTTTTGGGAAGCTGTTTGGGGGTGTTCTAGATTTTTGGGAGTGGGTTTAGGGGTCTGGGAGCACTGCTGGGAAGGTCTAATTTTGTGTCAAAATAGCAGTTTGGGCGTAGGTTGAGGGGAAAGGGGAATTAGGCCCTGTTTCTGAGGTGCATTTTTGCCATTGGCTTACATAGGCGGCCTGCAAGGCAGCTGTATTGCGTGTTTTGGGAAGCTGTTTGGGGGTGTTCTAGATTTTTGGAGTGGGTTTAGGGGTCTGGGAGTACTGCTGGGAAGGTCTAATCTTGTCTCAAAATAGCAGTTTGAATGAAGGTTGAGGGGAAAAGGGAATTAGTCCCTGTTTCTGAGGTGCATTTTGACCATTGGCTTACATTGGCGGCATGCAAAGTAGCTGCATTGTATGTTTTTGGGAAGCTATTTTTGGGTGTTCTAGATTTCTGGGAGCGGGTTTAGGGGTCTTGGAGCACTGCTGGGAAGGTCTCATTTTGTGTCAAAATAGCAGTTTGGGCGTAGGTTGAGGGGAAAGGGGAATTAGGCCTTGTTTCTGAGGTGCATTTTTTCCATTGGCTTACATTGGCGGCTTGCAAGGTAGCAGGATTGCGTGTTTTTGGTGGGCAATTTGGGGGTGTTCTAGATTGTTGGGAGTGGGTTTAGGGGCCTGGGAGCACTGCTGGGAAGGTCTAATTTTGTGTCAAAATAGCAGTTTGGGCGTAGGTTGAGGGGAAAGGGGAATTAGGCCTTGTTTCTGAGGTGCATTGTTGCCATTGGCTTACATTGGCGGCCTGCAAGGTACCAGTATTGCGTGTTTTTGGTGAACAATTTGTGGGTGTTCTAGATTGTTGGGAGTGGGTTTAGGGGTCTGGGAGCACTGCTGGGAAGGTATAATTTTGTGTCAAAATAGCAGTTTGGTCGTAGGTTGAGAGGAAAGGGGAATTAGGCCCTGTTTCTGAGGTGTTTTTTTGCCATTGGATACATTGGCGGCCTACAAGGTAGCTGTATTGCGTGTTTTTGGGAAGCTATTTGGGGGTGTTCTAGATTTTTGGGAGTGGGTTTAGGGGTGTGGGAGCACTGCTGGGAAGGTCTCATTTTGTGTCAAAATAGCAGTTTGGGCGTAGGTTGAGGGAAAAGGGGAATTAGGCCCTGTTTCTGAGGTGCATTTTTGCCTTTGGCTTACATTGGCGGCCTGCAAGGTAGCTGTATTGCGTGTTTTTGGGAAGCTATTTGGGGGTGTTCTAGATTTTTGGGAGTGGGTTTAGGGGTCTGGGAGCATTGCTGGGAAGGTCTAATTATGTGTCAAAATAGCAGTTTGGGCGTAGGTTGAGGGGAAAGGGGAATTAGGCCCTGTTTCTGAGGTGCATTTTTGCCATTGGCTTACATTGGTGGCCTGCAAGGCAGCTGTATTGCGTGTTTTGGGAAGCTGTTTGGGGGTGTTCTAGATTTTTGGAGTGGGTTTAGGGGTCTGGGAGTACTGCTGGGAAGGTCTAATCTTGTCTCAAAATAGCAGTTTGATTGAAGGTTGAGGGGAAAAGGGAATTAGTCCCTGTTTCTGAGGTGCATTTTGACCATTGGCTTACATTGGCGGCCTGCAAGACAGCTGTATTGCGTGTTTTGGGAAGCTGTTTGGGGGTGTTCTAGATTTTTGGGAGTGGGTTTAGGGGTCTGGGAGCACTGCTGAGAAGGTCTCATTTTGTGTCAAAATAGCAGTTTGGGCGTAGGTTGAGGGAAAAGGGGAATTAGGCCCTGTTTCTGAGGTGCATTTTTGCCATTGGCTTACTTTGGTGGCCTGCAAGGTAGCTGTATTGCGTGTTTTGGGTGGCTATTTGGGGGTGATCTAGATTTTTGGGAGTGGGTTTAGGGGTCTGGGAGCACTGCTGGGAAGTTCTAATTTTGTGTCAAAATAGCAGTTTGGGCGTAGGTTGAGGGGAAAGGGGAACTAGGCCCTGTTTCTGAGGTGCATTTTTGCCTTTGGCTTACATAGGCGGCCTGCAGGGTAGCTGTATTGCGTGTTTTTGGGAAGCTATTTGGGGGTGTTCTAGATTTTTGGGTGTAGGTTTAGGGGTCTGGGAGCACTGCTGGGAAGGTCTAATTTTGTGTCAAAATAGCAGTTTGGGCGTAGGTTGCCGGGAAAGGGGAATTAGGCCCTGTTTCTGAGGTGCATTTTTGCCATTGGCTTACATTGGCAGCCTGCAAGGTAAATGTATTGTGTGTTTTTGGGAAGCTATTTGGGGGTGTTCTAGATTTTTGGGAGTGGGTTTAGGGGTCTGGGAGTACTGCTGGGAAGGTCTAATCTTGTCTCAAAATAGCAGTTTGATTGAAGGTTGAGGGGAAAAGGGAATTAGTCCCTGTTTCTGAGGTGCATTTTGACCATTGGCTTACATTGGCGGCCTGCAAAGTAGCTGCATTGTATGTTTTTGGGAAGCTATTTGTGGGTGTTCTAGATTTCTGGGAGAGGGTTTAGGGGTCTGGGAGCACTGCTGGGAAGGTCTAATTTTGTGTCAAAATAGCAGTTTGGGCGTAGGTTGAGGGGAAAGGGGAATTAGGCCTTTTTTTCTGAGGTGCATTTTTGCCATTGGCTTACATTGGCGGCTTGCAAGGTAGCAGTATTGCGTGTTTTTGGTGGGCAATTTGGGGGTGTTCTAGATTGTTGGGAGCGGGTTTAGGGGCCTGGGAGCACTGCTGGGAAGGTCTAATTTTGTCTCAAAATAGCAGTTCGGGCGTAGGCTGAGGGGAAAGGGGAATCAGGCCCTGTTTCTGAGGTGCATTTTTGCCATTGGCTTATATTGGCGGCCTGCACGGTAGCTGTATTGCGTGTTTTTGGAAGCTATTTGGGGTTGTTCTAGATTTTTGGGAGTGGGTTTAGGGGTCTGGAAGAACTGCTGGGAAGGTCTAATGTTGTGCCTAAATATCAGTTTGGTCATAGGTTGAGGGGAAAGGGGAATTAGTCCCTGTTTCTGAGGTGCATTTTTGCCATTGGTTTACATTGGCGGCCTGCAAGACAGCTGTATTGCGTGTTTTGGGAAGCTGTTTGGGGGTGTTCTAGATTTTTGGGAGTGGGTTTAGGGGTCTGGGAGCACTGCTGGGAAGGTCTAATTTTGTCTCAAAATAGCAGTTTGGTTGTAGGTTGAGGGGAAAAGGGAATTAGTCCCTGTTTCTGAGGTGCATTTTGGCCATTGGCTTACATTGGCGGCCTGCAAAGTAGCTGTATTGCGTGTTTTTGGGAAGCTATTTGGGGGTGTTCTAGATTTTTGGGAGTGGGTTTAGGGGTGTGAGAGCACTGATGGGAAGGTCTCATTTTGTGTCAAAATAGCAGTTTGGCCGTAGATTGAGGGGAAAGGGGAATTAGGCCCTGTTTCTGAGGTGCATTTTTGCCATTGGCTTACTTTGGTGGCCCGCAAGGTAAATGTATTGTGTGTTTTTAGGAAGCTATTTGGGGGTGTTCTAGATATTTGGGAGTTGGTTTAGGGGTCTGGGAGCACTGCTGGGAAGGTCTAATTTTGTGTCAAAATAGCAGTTTGGGCGTAGGTTGAGGGGAAAGGTGAATTAGGCCTTGTTTCTGAGGTGCATTGTTGCCATTGGCTTACATTGGCGGCCTGCAAGGTAGCAGTATTGCGTGTTTTTGGTGGGCAATTTGGGGGTGTTCTAGATTGTTGGGAGTGGGTTTAGGGGCCTAGGAGCACTGCTTGGAAGGTCTAATTTTATGTCAAAATAGCAGTTTGGGCGTAGGTTGAGGGGAAAGGGGAATTAGGCCTTGTTTCTGAGGTGCATTGTTGCCATTGGCTTACATTGGCGGCCTGCAAGGTAGCAGTATTGCGTGTTTTTGGTGAACAATTTGTGGGTGTTCTAGATTGTTGGGAGTGGGTTTAGGGGTCTGGGAGCACTGCTGGGAAGGTATAATTTTGTGTCAAAATAGCAGTTTGGTCGTAGGTTGAGAGGAAAGGGGAATTAGGCCCTGTTTCTGAGGTGCATTTTTGCCATTGGCTTACTTTGGTTGCCCGCAAGGTAGCTGTATTGCGTGTTTTTAGGGGGATATTTGGGGGTGATCTAGATATTTGGGAGTGGGTTTAGGGGTCTGGGAGCACTGCTGGGAAGGTCTAATTTTGTGTCAAAATAGCAGTTTGGGCGTAGGTTGAGGGGAAAGGTGAATTAGGCCTTGTTTCTGAGGTGCATTGTTGCCATTGGCTTACATTGGCGGCCTGCAAGGTAGCAGTATTGCGTGTTTTTTGGTGGGCAATTTGGGGGTGTTCTAGATTGTTGGGAGTAGGTTTAGGGGCCTGGGAGCACTGCTTGGAAGGTCTAATTTTGTGTCAAAATAGCAGTTTGGGCGTAGGTTGAGGGGAAAGGGGAATTAGGCCTTGTTTCTGAGGTGCATTGTTGCCATTGGCTTACATTGGCGGCCTGCAAGGTACCAGTATTGCGTGTTTTTGGTGAACAATTTGTGGGTGTTCTAGATTGTTGGGAGTGGGTTTAGGGGTCTGGGAGCACTGCTGGGAAGGTATAATGTTGTGTCAAAATAGCAGTTTGGTCGTAGGTTGAGAGGAAAGGGGAATTAGGCCCTGTTTCTGAGGTGTTTTTTTGCCATTGGATACATTGGCGGCCTGCAAGGTAGCTGTATTGCGTGTTTTTGGGAAGCTATTTGGGGGTGTTCTAGATTTTTGGGAGTGGGTTTAGGGGTGTGGGAGCACTGCTGGGAAGGTCTCATTTTGTGTCAAAATAGCAGTTTGGGCGTAGGTTGAGGGAAAAGGGGAATTAGGCCCTGTTTCTGAGGTGCATTTTTGCCTTTGGCTTACATTGGCGGCCTGCAAGGTAGCTGTATTGCGTGTTTTTGGGAAGCTATTTGGGGGTGTTCTAGATTTTTGGGAGTGGGTTTAGGGGTCTGGGAGCACTGCTGGGAAGGTCTAATTTTGTGTCAAAATAGCAGTTTGGGCGTAGGTTGCCGGGAAAGGGGAATTAGGCCCTGTTTCTGAGGTGCATTTTTGCCATTGGCTTACATTGGCAGCCTGCAAGGTAAATGTATTGTGTGTTTTTGGGAAGCTGTTTGGGGGTGTTCTAGATTTTTGGGAGTGGGTTTAGGGGTCTGGGAGCACTGCTGGGAAGGTCTAATTTTGTGTCAAAATAGCAGTTTGGGCGTAGGTTGAGGGGAAAGGGGAATTAGGCCCTGTTTCTGAGGTGCATTTTTGCCATTGGCTTACATAGGCGGCCTGCAAGGCAGCTGTATTGCGTGTTTTGGGAAGCTGTTTGGGGGTGTTCTAGATTTTTGGAGTGGGTTTAGGGGTCTGGGAGTACTGCTGGGAAGGTCTAATCTTGTCTCAAAATAGCAGTTTGAATGAAGGTTGAGGGGAAAAGGGAATTAGTCCCTGTTTCTGAGGTGCATTTTGACCATTGGCTTACATTGGCGGCATGCAAAGTAGCTGCATTGTATGTTTTTGGGAAGCTATTTTTGGGTGTTCTAGATTTCTGGGAGCGGGTTTAGGGGTCTTGGAGCACTGCTGGGAAGGTCTCATTTTGTGTCAAAATAGCAGTTTGGGCGTAGGTTGAGGGGAAAGGGGAATTAGGCCTTGTTTCTGAGGTGCATTTTTTCCATTGGCTTACATTGGCGGCTTGCAAGGTAGCAGGATTGCGTGTTTTTGGTGGGCAATTTGGGGGTGTTCTAGATTGTTGGGAGTGGGTTTAGGGGCCTGGGAGCACTGCTGGGAAGGTCTAATTTTGTGTCAAAATAGCAGTTTGGGCGTAGGTTGAGGGGAAAGGGGAATTAGGCCTTGTTTCTGAGGTGCATTGTTGCCATTGGCTTACATTGGCGGCCTGCAAGGTACCAGTATTGCGTGTTTTTGGTGAACAATTTGTGGGTGTTCTAGATTGTTGGGAGTGGGTTTAGGGGTCTGGGAGCACTGCTGGGAAGGTATAATTTTGTGTCAAAATAGCAGTTTGGTCGTAGGTTGAGAGGAAAGGGGAATTAGGCCCTGTTTCTGAGGTGTTTTTTTGCCATTGGATACATTGGCGGCCTACAAGGTAGCTGTATTGCGTGTTTTTGGGAAGCTATTTGGGGGTGTTCTAGATTTTTGGGAGTGGGTTTAGGGGTGTGGGAGCACTGCTGGGAAGGTCTCATTTTGTGTCAAAATAGCAGTTTGGGCGTAGGTTGAGGGAAAAGGGGAATTAGGCCCTGTTTCTGAGGTGCATTTTGACCATTGGCTTACATTGGCGGCCTGCAAAGTAGCTGCATTGTATGTTTTTGGGAAGCTATTTGGGGGTGTTCTAGATTTTTGGGAGTGGGTTTAGGGGTCTGGGAGCATTGCTGGGAAGGTCTAATTTTGTGTCAAAATAGCAGTTTGGGCGTAGGTTGAGGGGAAAGGGGAATTAGGCCTTTTTTTCTGAGGTGCATTTTTGCCATTGGCTTACATTGGCGGCTTGCAAGGTAGCAGTATTGCGTGTTTTTGGTGGGCAATTTGGGGGTGTTCTAGATTGTTGGGAGCGGGTTTAGGGGCCTGGGAGCACTGCTGGGAAGGTCTAATTTTGTCTCAAAATAGCAGTTCGGGCGTAGGCTGAGGGGAAAGGGGAATCAGGCCCTGTTTCTGAGGTGCATTTTTGCCATTGGCTTATATTGGCGGCCTGCACGGTAGCTGTATTGCGTGTTTTTGGAAGCTATTTGGGGTTGTTCTAGATTTTTGGGAGTGGGTTTAGGGGTCTGGAAGAACTGCTGGGAAGGTCTAATGTTGTGCCTAAATATCAGTTTGGTCATAGGTTGAGGGGAAAGGGGAATTAGTCCCTGTTTCTGAGGTGCATTTTTGCCATTGGTTTACATTGGCGGCCTGCAAGACAGCTGTATTGCGTGTTTTGGGAAGCTGTTTGGGGGTGTTCTAGATTTTTGGGAGTGGGTTTAGGGGTCTGGGAGCACTGCTGGGAAGGTCTAATTTTGTCTCAAAATAGCAGTTTGGTTGTAGGTTGAGGGGAAAAGGGAATTAGTCCCTGTTTCTGAGGTGCATTTTGGCCATTGGCTTACATTGGCGGCCTGCAAAGTAGCTGTATTGCGTGTTTTTGGGAAGCTATTTGGGGGTGTTCTAGATTTTTGGGAGTGGGTTTAGGGGTGTGAGAGCACTGATGGGAAGGTCTCATTTTGTGTCAAAATAGCAGTTTGGCCGTAGATTGAGGGGAAAGGGGAATTAGGCCCTGTTTCTGAGGTGCATTTTTGCCATTGGCTTACTTTGGTGGCCCGCAAGGTAAATGTATTGTGTGTTTTTAGGAAGCTATTTGGGGGTGTTCTAGATATTTGGGAGTTGGTTTAGGGGTCTGGGAGCACTGCTGGGAAGGTCTAATTTTGTGTCAAAATAGCAGTTTGGGCGTAGGTTGAGGGGAAAGGTGAATTAGGCCTTGTTTCTGAGGTGCATTGTTGCCATTGGCTTACATTGGCGGCCTGCAAGGTAGCAGTATTGCGTGTTTTTGGTGGGCAATTTGGGGGTGTTCTAGATTGTTGGGAGTGGGTTTAGGGGCCTAGGAGCACTGCTTGGAAGGTCTAATTTTATGTCAAAATAGCAGTTTGGGCGTAGGTTGAGGGGAAAGGGGAATTAGGCCTTGTTTCTGAGGTGCATTGTTGCCATTGGCTTACATTGGCGGCCTGCAAGGTAGCAGTATTGCGTGTTTTTGGTGAACAATTTGTGGGTGTTCTAGATTGTTGGGAGTGGGTTTAGGGGTCTGGGAGCACTGCTGGGAAGGTATAATTTTGTGTCAAAATAGCAGTTTGGTCGTAGGTTGAGAGGAAAGGGGAATTAGGCCCTGTTTCTGAGGTGCATTTTTGCCATTGGCTTACTTTGGTTGCCCGCAAGGTAGCTGTATTGCGTGTTTTTAGGGGGATATTTGGGGGTGATCTAGATATTTGGGAGTGGGTTTAGGGGTCTGGGAGCACTGCTGGGAAGGTCTAATTTTGTGTCAAAATAGCAGTTTGGGCGTAGGTTGAGGGGAAAGGTGAATTAGGCCTTGTTTCTGAGGTGCATTGTTGCCATTGGCTTACATTGGCGGCCTGCAAGGTAGCAGTATTGCGTGTTTTTTGGTGGGCAATTTGGGGGTGTTCTAGATTGTTGGGAGTAGGTTTAGGGGCCTGGGAGCACTGCTTGGAAGGTCTAATTTTGTGTCAAAATAGCAGTTTGGGCGTAGGTTGAGGGGAAAGGGGAATTAGGCCTTGTTTCTGAGGTGCATTGTTGCCATTGGCTTACATTGGCGGCCTGCAAGGTACCAGTATTGCGTGTTTTTGGTGAACAATTTGTGGGTGTTCTAGATTGTTGGGAGTGGGTTTAGGGGTCTGGGAGCACTGCTGGGAAGGTATAATGTTGTGTCAAAATAGCAGTTTGGTCGTAGGTTGAGAGGAAAGGGGAATTAGGCCCTGTTTCTGAGGTGTTTTTTTGCCATTGGATACATTGGCGGCCTGCAAGGTAGCTGTATTGCGTGTTTTTGGGAAGCTATTTGGGGGTGTTCTAGATTTTTGGGAGTGGGTTTAGGGGTGTGGGAGCACTGCTGGGAAGGTCTCATTTTGTGTCAAAATAGCAGTTTGGGCGTAGGTTGAGGGAAAAGGGGAATTAGGCCCTGTTTCTGAGGTGCATTTTTGCCTTTGGCTTACATTGGCGGCCTGCAAGGTAGCTGTATTGCGTGTTTTTGGGAAGCTATTTGGGGGTGTTCTAGATTTTTGGGAGTGGGTTTAGGGGTCTGGGAGCACTGCTGGGAAGGTCTAATTTTGTTTCAAAATAGCAGTTTGGGCGTAGGTTGCCGGGAAAGGGGAATTAGGCCCTGTTTCTGAGGTGCATTTTTGCCATTGGCTTACATTGGCAGCCTGCAAGGTAAATGTATTGTGTGTTTTTGGGAAGCTGTTTGGGGGTGTTCTAGATTTTTGGGAGTGGGTTTAGGGGTCTGGGAGCACTGCTGGGAAGGTCTAATTTTGTGTCAAAATAGCAGTTTGGGCGTAGGTTGAGGGGAAAGGGGAATTAGGCCCTGTTTCTGAGGTGCATTTTTGCCATTGGCTTACATAGGCGGCCTGCAAGGCAGCTGTATTGCGTGTTTTGGGAAGCTGTTTGGGGGTGTTCTAGATTTTTGGAGTGGGTTTAGGGGTCTGGGAGTACTGCTGGGAAGGTCTAATCTTGTCTCAAAATAGCAGTTTGAATGAAGGTTGAGGGGAAAAGGGAATTAGTCCCTGTTTCTGAGGTGCATTTTGACCATTGGCTTACATTGGCGGCATGCAAAGTAGCTGCATTGTATGTTTTTGGGAAGCTATTTTTGGGTGTTCTAGATTTCTGGGAGCGGGTTTAGGGGTCTTGGAGCACTGCTGGGAAGGTCTCATTTTGTGTCAAAATAGCAGTTTGGGCGTAGGTTGAGGGGAAAGGGGAATTAGGCCTTGTTTCTGAGGTGCATTTTTTCCATTGGCTTACATTGGCGGCTTGCAAGGTAGCAGGATTGCGTGTTTTTGGTGGGCAATTTGGGGGTGTTCTAGATTGTTGGGAGTGGGTTTAGGGGCCTGGGAGCACTGCTGGGAAGGTCTAATTTTGTGTCAAAATAGCAGTTTGGGCGTAGGTTGAGGGGAAAGGGGAATTAGGCCTTGTTTCTGAGGTGCATTGTTGCCATTGGCTTACATTGGCGGCCTGCAAGGTACCAGTATTGCGTGTTTTTGGTGAACAATTTGTGGGTGTTCTAGATTGTTGGGAGTGGGTTTAGGGGTCTGGGAGCACTGCTGGGAAGGTATAATTTTGTGTCAAAATAGCAGTTTGGTCGTAGGTTGAGAGGAAAGGGGAATTAGGCCCTGTTTCTGAGGTGTTTTTTTGCCATTGGATACATTGGCGGCCTACAAGGTAGCTGTATTGCGTGTTTTTGGGAAGCTATTTGGGGGTGTTCTAGATTTTTGGGAGTGGGTTTAGGGGTGTGGGAGCACTGCTGGGAAGGTCTCATTTTGTGTCAAAATAGCAGTTTGGGCGTAGGTTGAGGGAAAAGGGGAATTAGGCCCTGTTTCTGAGGTGCATTTTTGCCTTTGGCTTACATTGGCGGCCTGCAAGGTAGCTGTATTGCGTGTTTTTGGGAAGCTATTTGGGGGTGTTCTAGATTTTTGGGAGTGGGTTTAGGGGTCTGGGAGCATTGCTGGGAAGGTCTAATTTTGTGTCAAAATAGCAGTTTGGGCGTAGGTTGAGGGGAAAGGGGAATTAGGCCCTGTTTCTGAGGTGCATTTTTGCCATTGGCTTACATTGGTGGCCTGCAAGGCAGCTGTATTGCGTGTTTTGGGAAGCTGTTTGGGGGTGTTCTAGATTTTTGGAGTGGGTTTAGGGGTCTGGGAGTACTGCTGGGAAGGTCTAATCTTGTCTCAAAATAGCAGTTTGATTGAAGGTTGAGGGGAAAAGGGAATTAGTCCCTGTTTCTGAGGTGCATTTTGACCATTGGCTTACATTGGCGGCCTGCAAAGTAGCTGCATAGTATATTTTTGGGAAGCTATTTGTGGGTGTTCTAGATTTCTGGGAGAGGGTTTAGGGGTCTGGGAGCACTGCTGGGAAGGTCTAATTTTGTGTCAAAATAGCAGTTTGGGCGTAGGTTGAGGGGAAAGGGGAATTAGGCCTTGTTTCTGAGGTGCATTTTTGCCATTGGCTTACATTGGCGGCTTGCAAGGTAGCAGTATTGCGTGTTTTTGGTGGGCAATTTGGGGGTGTTCTAGATTGTTGGGAGTGGGTTTAGGGGCCTGGGAGCACTGCTGGGAAGGTCTAATTTTGTCTCAAAATAGCAGTTCGGGCGTAGGTTGAGGGGAAAGGGGAATTAGGCCCTGTTTCTGAGGTGCATTTTTGCCATTGGCTTATATTGGCGGCCTGCAAGGTAGCTGTATTGCGTGTTTTTGGAAGCTATTTGGGGTTGTTCTAGATTTTTGGGAGTGGGTTTAGGGGTCTGGAGGAACTGCTGGGAAGGTCTAATGTTGTTCCTAAATATCAGTTTGGTCATAGGTTGAGGGGAAAGGGGAATTAGTCCCTGTTTCTGAGGTGCATTTTTGCCATCGGTTTACATTGGCGGCCTGCAAGACAGCTGCATTGCGTGTTTTGGGAAGCTGTTTGGGGGTGTTCTAGATTTTTGGAAGTGGGTTTAGGGGTCTGGGAGCACTGCTGGGAAGGTCTAATATTGTGTCAAAATAGCAGTTTGATTGAAGGTTGAGGGGAAAAGGGAATTAGTCCCTGTTTCTGAGGTGCATTTTGGCCATTGGCTTACATTGGTGGCCTGCAAAGTAGCTGTATTGCGTGTTTTTGGGAAGCTATTTGGGGGTGTTCTAGATTTTTGGGAGTGGGTTTAGGGGTGTGAGAGCACTGATGGGAAGGTCTCATTTTGTGTCAAAATAGCAGTTTGGCCGTAGATTGAGGGGAAAGGGGAATTAGGCCCTGTTTCTGAGGTGCATTTTTGCCATTGGCTTACTTTGGTGGCCCGCAAGGTAAATGTATTGTGTGTTTTTTGGAAGCTATTTGGGGGTGTTCTAGATATTTGGGAGTTGGTTTAGGGGTCTGGGAGCACTGCTGGGAAGGTCTAATTTTGTGTCAAAATAGCAGTTTGGGCGTAGGTTGAGGGGAAAGGGGAATTAGGCCTTGTTTCTGAGGTGCATTGTTGCCATTGGCTTACATTGGCGGCCTGCAAGGTAGCAGTATTGCGTGTTTTTGGTGAGCAATTTGGGGGTTTTCTAGATTGTTTGGAGTGGGTTTCGGGGTCTGGGAGCACTGCTGGGAAGGTCTAATTTTGTGTCAAAATAGCAGTTTGGGCGTAGGTTGAGGGGAAAGGTGAATTAGGCCTTGTTTCTGAGGTGCATTGTTGCCATTGGCTTACATTGGCGGCCTGCAAGGTAGCAGTATTGTGTGTTTTTGGTGGGCAATTTGGGGGTGTTCTAGATTGTTGGGAGTGGGTTTAGGGGTCTGGGAGCACTGCTGGGAAGGTCTAATTTTGTGTCAAAATAGCAGTTTGGTCGTAGGTTGAGAGGAAAGGGGAATTAGGCCCTGTTTCTGAGGTGTTTTTTTGCCATTGGATACATTGGCGGCCTGCAAGGTAAATGTATTGTGTGTTTTTGGGAAGCTATTTGGGGGTGTTCTAGATTTTTGGGAGTGGGTTTAGGGGTCTGGGAGCACTGCTGGGAAGGTCTAATTTTGTGTCAAAATAGCAGTTTGGGTGTAGGTTGAGGGGAAAGGGGAATTAGGCCCTGTTTCTGAGGTGCATTTTTGCCATTGGCTTACTTTGGTGGCCTGCAAGGTAGCTGTATTGCGTGTTTTTGGGAAGCTATTTGGGGGTGTTCTAGATTTTTGGGAGTGGGTTTAGGGGTCTGGGAGCACTGCTGGGAAGGTCTAATTTTGTGTCAAAATAGCAGTTTGGGCGTAGGTTGCCGGGAAAGGGGAATTAGGCCGTTTCTGAGGTGCATTTTTGCCATTGGCTTACATTGGCAGCCTGCAAGGTAAATGTATTGCGTGTTTTTGGGAAGCTATTTGGGGGTGTTCTAGATTTTTGGGAGTGGGTTTAGGGGTCTGGGAGCACTGCTGGGAAGGTCTAATTTTGTGTCAAAATAGCAGTTTGGGTGTAGGTTGAGGGGAAAGGGGAATTAGGCCCTGTTTCTGAGGTGCATTTTTGCCATTGGCTTACATAGGCGGCTTGCAAGGCAGCTGTATTGCATGTTTTGGGAAGCTGTTTGGGGGTGTTCTAGATTTTTGGAGTGGGTTTAGGGGCCTTGGAGCACTGCTGGGAATGTCTAATTTTGTCTCAAAATATCAGTTTGGGCGTAGGTTGAGGGGAAAGGTGAATTAGGCCCTGTTTCTGAGGTGCATTTTTGACATTGTCTTACATTGGCGGCCTGCAAGGTAGCTGCATTGCATGTTTTTGGGAAGCTATTTGTGGGTGTTCTAGATTTCTGGGAGAGGGTTTAGGGGTCTGGGAGCACTGCTGGGAAGGTCTAATTTTGTGTCAAAATAGCAGTTTGGGCGTAGGTTGAGGGGAAAGGGGAATTAGGCCTTGTTTCTGAGGTGCATTTTTGCCATTGGCTTACATTGCATTGGCGGCTTGCAAGGTAGCAGTATTGCGTGTTTTTGGTGGGCAATTTGGGGGTGTTCTAGATTGTTGGGAGTGGGTATAGGGGCCTGGGAGCACTGCTTGGAAGGTCTAATTTTGTGTCAAAATAGCAGTTTGGGCGTAGTTTGAGGGGAAAGGGGAATTAGGCTTTGTTTCTGAGGTGCATTGTTGCCATTGGCTTACATTGGCGGCCTGCAAGGTAGCAGTATTGCGTGTTTTTGGTGAGCAATTTAGGGGTGTTCTAGATTGTTGGGAGTGGGTTTAGGGGTCTGGGAGCACTGCTGGGAAGGTCTAATGTTGTGCCTAAATATCAGTTTGGTCATAGGTTGAGGGGAAAGGGGAATTAGTCCCTGTTTCTGAGGTGCATTTTTGCCATTGGCTTACATTGGCGACCTGCAAGACAGCTGTATTGCGTGTTTTGGAAAGCTGTTTGGGGGTGTTCTAGATTTTTGGGAGTGGGTTTAGGGGTCTGGGAGCACTGCTGAGAAGGTCTCATTTTGTGTCAAAATAGCAGTTTGGGCGTAGGTTGAGGGAAAAGGGGAATTAGGCCCTGTTTCTGAGGTGCATTTTTGCCATTGGCTTACTTTGGTGGCCTGCAAGGCAGCTGTATTGCGTGTTTTTGGTGAGCAATTTAGGGGTGTTCTAGATTGTTGGGAGTGGGTTTAGGGGTCTGGGAGCACTGCTGGGAAGGTCTAATTTTGTGTCAAAATAGCAGTTTGGGCGTAGGTTGAGGGGAAAGGTGAATTAGGCCTTGTTTCTGAGGTGCATTGTTGCCATTGGCTTACATTGGCGGCCTGCAAGGTAGCAGTATTGCGTGTTTTTGGTGGGCAATTTGGGGGTGTTCTAGATTGTTGGGAGTGGGTTTAGGGGCCTGGGAGCACTGCTTGGAAGGTCTAATTTTGTGTAAAAATAGCAGTTTGGGCGTAGGTTGAGGGGAAAGGGGAATTAGGCCTTGTATCTGAGGTGCATTGTTGCCCTTGGCTTACATTGGCAGCCTGCAAGGTAGCAGTATTGCGTGTTTTTGGTGAACAATTTGGGGGTGTTCTAGATTGTTGGGAGTGGGTTTAGGGGTCTGGGAGCACTGCTGGGAAGGTCTAATTTTCTGTCAAAATAGCAGTTTGGTCGTAGGTTGAGAGGAAAGGGGAATTATGCCCTGTTTCTGAGGTATTTTTTTGCCATTGGATACATTGGCGGCCTGCAAGGTAGCTTTATTGCGTGTTTTTGGGAAGCTATTTGGGGGTGTTCTAGATTTTTGCGAGTGGGTTTAGGGGTGTGGGAGCACTGCTGGGAAGGTCTCATTTTGTGTCAAAATAGCAGTTTGGGCGTAGGTTGAGGGAAAAGGGGAATTAGGCCCTGTTTCTGAGGTGCATTTTTGCCATTGGCTTACTTTGGTGGCCTGCAAGGTAGCTGTATTGTGTGTTTTTGGGTGGCTATTTGGGGGTGATCTAGATTTTTGGGAGTGGGTTTAGGGGTCTGGGTGCACTGCTGGGTAGTTCTAATTGTGTGTCAAAAAAGCAGTTTGGGCGTAGGTTGAGGGGAAAGGGGAATTAGGCCCTATTTCTGAGGTGCATTTTTGCCTTTAGCGGAATTGTAATCTTTTTGCCATCGTTTTGGCGCGTGGCCGCCATCTTGGGGGTGGCTAGTGGCGACTGTGCCACTTGTAGAGCGCTCTAGCGCTTATTCCAACTACAGGTGTGCCCTACTTAATGCTCGCTCTACCCGCGCAGCGGTGACGCGCAGCGGTAGCGCCTGGTCGGCGCCTGAGTCAAGCCAGAGTCCTGCCCGTCTGCGCCCGTCAGCGACCCGAAGGCGCGCGGGGCGGGCTCGGCCTTTCAATATGTGCCGAACAGGACCTCCTGCATTGCGCTACACTGCGGGGGAGCTTCGTGCTCTCCTCACTGCTTCCAGTGGCTGCTGTACTGTCTTCCCTGGGCGTCACCGTGGTAAGTCCATCTGCCCCGGTTGCGGTTGGCGTCCCTCACCTGCTCTGCCATGGCCCCCTGGCAATACCAGCGCCAGTGTGCGATATCACTGCATGCTACTAAACACTAGATCGGCATGCAGACATGCACAAGATATCTTTGAACTTCTGGTGTGGAAAATTAGTACAATTTGGTAAACATTATCTGCGCCATCTTGCCTTTTCCCCTGATGCCACACTTTTTGTCGTGCGCACCCGCCATTTTAGGTGCCTCGATCAGAACCACCCTCTGCACGCCACTGGCCCCCCAGCACAGCCCTTCGCCCTCACAAACCCCCCCACTCTCACATGCCTTGGGTCATAAACCCCTCTTCAGCGGAGCTCTGCCTCAGAACCCCATCCTGTTCCCAGCGCGACACCTCCCTTCATTCCTTTCATGATCCCAGGCCCTTTGATACAAACCCCTTTTCCTGTGTGCCCGTTTGTCTTCCTCGTTCCCAGGCCGCCACCTAGCTCTGCGGATACTGTTTATTGCCCCCCCCCATACAGTAGGAAGCTTCCCCCATTAAAGGACCCTCGAGTTGATCAAAGCCCCCACCCTATGAGATCCGATCAACCCCCCACCTTCCGTGAATCGGCGGAATGTCCAGCTGCGCGATGATCATCACCTGTTGTGACCGGGGTGGGGACTTCAACTGTAAATGTGTGTGGGAACGGGCCTGAAGGGGAGATTCCTAGGATGTCCTTTCATACTTCAAAGCATTGCAAGAATGTGTTACCTGCAATAAAATTCGTAAACTGTGTATAAGAGGCCAGGCCTCAGAGATGCGGTTAGAGCACCTCGTGACGATACTGGCTGTCCGAACTGATGTGTTCTCCTCCGGAGAGAATAAACCTTGTTTCCTGCCTTCCAGTCCCCAGCGCCTGCCTCTTCATTGATTAATATTTTGTGGGTTAAAGAGGCGATACCGCCGGGCAAATATTGATTGTCCCTGACCTGTTTTTACACTGGACACGGCTAAGCCACTGTGTCTCATGCTCACCGAGACATGGTGGGGAGAATTTTCGAATCCAGACGTCGCCATGGCAATCCCGCCTGATTACAATGTTTTCAGGAGGGACAGAGCTATGGGAAGGGGCGGTGGAGTGGCACTGGTGGTGAGGAAAGACACGGCTTGTACTATCTTGCCAGTGGAGGATATTCGTGGTTCGGAGGCCCTTGCTTTTTCCATCGCTCTGGCTCCGCATCAATCAGTTAAGGGGCTATTGGTCTACAGACCGCCTGGCCCAACCGGAATGTTTTTTGAAGATCTTGACTCCGTCTTATTGAGACTGGCCCTGAAAGCAGAACACTGCATCGTGGCCGGGGATTTTAACTTCCGGATGGATGATCCTTCGGACGCGGTCGCAATTAAAATCTTAGAGGCTACGGCACCATTGGGATTGCTTCCCTATTTACATGGGCCGACGCATGACAGGGGGCACACTCTGGACCAGGTTTTCTCGACTTCCCCTTTAGAGGTGGTAGAGATTATCCCGGTACTATGGTCAGACCATTTGCTGGTTAACTTCTCGATCAAAGGCACAGTTAAACTGACTGTTGCCGCCCCACAGCAGCATGGTCGAACCCATAGGGCGTACCATCGAGCGACCCCTGAGATGCTGGCTCAGGCTGCTCTGGATCCTCCCTGCCCTCTCTCTGGAGACCTGACGAAGGATTTGGAGTCCCTGCAGGTGTGGCTGGCTGACAGGCTTAACGATCTCGCCCCAGAACTAGCCCCCCGTCTCACTCCTAAACGAGTTTCCGCCCCTTGGTTTACCGTAGCATTGTCGGCTAAGCGGCAGCAGTGCAAGGTAGCTGAAAGAGCTTGGCGGGTAAAATATGATGTGGAGGCTAAGGTGACTTTTAAGAGCGTGGTTAAGGAGTATCATCGGACATTCGCCTAGGTAAGAAAGTCTACCTGGCAGGGAGGATAGAAGCTGCCTCCAACTCCTGCAAGGAGATTTTCTCTATAGTCAGGGAATTTACATCTCCACGGATAAACATCGCTGAGGAGAGGCCCTCTGACTCTTGGGCCGCGGATCTTGCGGGTTTTTTCACTAGCAAGATCCAACTTATACAGGCTTCCTTTCCGCCGGTTACACCCGCGGAGCGGACTATCACTGAGGCCAATCGATCGCCCCCGGCTTCGCCAGGCCTGACACTGGGCGCATTTCCACCTATATCGGCGCCCGCCTCTTTAGCACTTATGGGCAACTTGAAATCAGGCTCGCCCTTGGACCCTTGCCCTGCTAAAATTCTGGCGAAATTGGCTGAGGTGATTAATCCATTGGCTAATCCGTTGCTGAATCTCTCGCTGAGCCAGGGAGTAGTCCCGCAGGCTTGGAAGCAGGCAATGGTCATCCCGCTGCTCAAGAAGCCTGGTCTGGACCCTAAGGCCCCTGTTAACTATCGGCCTATCTCTCTGCTGCCGGCTCTTACAAAAATTGTTGAAAAGCACGTGCAGACGGTGCTCTCCAATTTTCTAGAGTCGAATGAGATTCTGCACGCCACCCAGTCAGGTTTCCGCCCTAATCTCAGCACGGAGACTGCGCTCCTCGAGGTCTCCGAAACAATCAAGGGGATCTTGGATTCAGGGGGCAAAGCCATGCTGGTGATGCTGGATTTGTCGGCGGCTTTCGACACCGTCCCCCATGATGGTCTTCTCACAAGACTCTATGAGATAGGACTTCGGGGGACGGTGTTCAGCTGGTTTTCTTCCTTTCTAGCTGGCCGCCGGCAAACGGTCTGGGCCACGCCAGATTCCGCCGCGATGCCGCCTCTGGGTGTCGAGGTCCCTCAGGGCTCTATCTTGAGCCCGACCCTCTTTAATATCTTCATGACCCCTTTGGCGGCGTTGGCGGAGTCGTTTGGGGCCCGGATCGTATCTTATGCCGACGACACCCAGCTCCTCTTCTCGTGTAAGAGAGGAGGAGATTTTGAGGGGGAGAGTATCCGGGATTGCCTTGGGGCTGTGTTTCAATGGTTCCAACTGCACAGCCTCAAGTGCAATTCCGATAAGTCCGAGGTACTCTTCTTTGGGTGCGACATGGAGCCAGACTGGCAGGCTTGGTGGCCTATTGACATGTTCCCCCCAACGTGTTCATCCCAAATGGCTAAGAACTTGGGTGTTAAGATGGACACGGGGCTGACAATGAAGGCCCAGATTCTGGGGGTGTCGGGCATGTGTTTCGGTCTCCTCAGGATGCTACGGAGGTTTCTTCCCCTATTATCGGAGGAGCACAGGAAGTTGACTGTACAGGCCCTGATAGGCTCCAGGTTGGATTATTCAAACGTTCTATACCTGGGCCTGCCAGAGTACCTGTTACAGCGGCTACAAGTTGTGCAGAATGCTGCGGCGAGAGCGATCTACGGACTGAACAGACGTGCCAGTGCCGCGGGCTTGCTCCAGACCTTGCACTGGCTCCCAATCCGTAAGCGGATTGCCTTTAAAGCTCTGACCCTGACATACAAGGCCCTCCATGGGACGGGAGCCAAGTATCTCCAAAGGAGACTTGCCTTTTACCAACCGGCTCGCTCTCTGAGGTCAGAATCCCTATTTTTGGCGACTGTCCCACGAGTGAAGAGAGCGCGCCTGGGAGGTCGCTCCTTTGGATTACTGGCGCCCCAATTATGGAACTCTCTGCCTCTTTCCTTTCGGGGAGCCACTTGCTTACTAGCTTTTAGAAAGGACCTTAAAACCTGGTTGTTCACCCAGTAGGCCTCCTTTTTTTTTCCTTGTTGTTTTCTTTTTGTCTGTAATTCTTATCTTTTAATGTGTTATGTTAGTTTACTGCAGCCTCTTCAATTAAAAGCGCCGGGACACTCTTTTTGAGTAGCCGCGCGCTCTACACAAACCATTTTAACATAACATAACATAACATTGGCGGCCTGCAAGGTAGCTGTATTGCGTGTTTTTGGGAAGCTATTCGGGGGTGTTCTAGATTTTTGGGAGTGGGTTTAGGGGTCTGGGAGCACTGCTGGGAAGGTCTAATTTTGTGTCAAAATAGCAGTTTGGGCGTAGGTTGCCGGGAAAGGTGAATTAGGCCGTTTCTGAGGTGCATTTTTGCCATTGGCTTACAATGGCAGCCTGCAAGGTAAATGTATTGTGTGTTTTTGGGAAGCTATTTGGGGGTGTTCTAGATTTTTGGGAGTGGGTTTGGCGGTCTGGGAGCACTGCTGGGAAGGTCTAATTTTGTGTCAAAATAGCAGTTTGGGCGCAGGTTGAGGGGAAAGGTGTGGATTTTTAGTTCGTGAACTGAACATCATCTGCGCCATCTTGCCCCTTCCTCAGACTCACGTATGAACATACACGACAGCCATTTTAGGTACCATGGTCTCCCCGTTCACGATCGCTCATCAGTGCACTTCCCTGACCCTGCAAGCATCCCCCGTGCACCCTGGCTGCCCCCGCTCTCACATGCGCAAGTCATGAACTCTCCCCTTCCACATGACTCTGTCTCTGAGAATCACACCCCGCGCCTGACCAACACCTCCTTTCCTTCCATGAATACCCCTCTTTTGATAAACCCTTCCTCTACGCTCGATTGTCCACACCAATCCTTCCTTTCATGAATATCTCTCCTTTGATGACCCCTATCTCTGAGCCTAATTGTCTGCACGGACCGCTGGTCATCCCTTAGCCTGAGGATACAGTTTATTGCTCACTACTGTATGCACTCGCCCCTCTTCAAAGGAGCTACTATTGATCACGACCTCCCCACCCCCTGAGATTCGATCAGGCGCACACATTCCAAAGGAATCGGCAGAACACTCAGCTGCCAGATAGCCCCCTCCTATTGTATGAGGGGTAAGGGCCTCTACTGTAGCCATGTGTTGAAATGGGCCGGAACTGGAGGGGGGTACCGGGGATGTCATCTTCATACTTCACAATGTCTTTATTGTAATAAAGAGCGTTCACATGTCTTAAACCAGTGTTTAAAAGACCAGGCCTCAGAGAGGCTAAAGAGAGCACCTCGAGACGATGCCTTGTTGTCCGATCTGACATGTTCTGCTCCGTCGGAATAAAACTTGTTTCCTGTCTTCCTGTCTCCAGCGCCTGCCTCTTTATTTGATAACTCGTAATGGTATCAGAGGCGTTTAACGCCGGGCAAAATTAACTTAAAAGCATCGACTGAATCGCCTGACCATTTTTGTATTTGATTTTCATCAATTGGCGTCCCAAACGCGGGGCCCATCAGCGACACGTGGATCCAGTGGGAGAGGTCCCGACGACAGAGTGAATGACTGCAACGATCGGGAGAGCTCCTGTCCGATAGACCCTCGTCTGACAGCCGATCATCTGAACTTCACTGATTCTGAGCAGACCTCTCCCAAGTGATCTACGGTCCTGACTGGGAACCACCAGGAGTGCCACGGTAGCAACAGAGAGTAGAGGACGATCGGGCGCTGGAAGCGGAAGACGAGAAACTGTCCATGCGGTCCGGGTAAGATCGTGACACACGACGAATTGCGAATTGATTGATTGTTTTTTGATTGAAATACTAGTATTTGCTTTGTCGCTCTTTGAGATATTCGCTGCCTGCAAACGGGGAGGAATAGGAATATTCTATCTCCCTTTGCGGATAGTGAAGGGTAGGTAACGCGGACTTTTGTCCCCCATTGTAATCTGCCGTACCTATTTTTCTCCCCATTGATTGATTGTTTGATCGAGCATTGAATTGTTCGAAGTTGGTTCTCTTAAAGGATCTTCTCTGCCTACAAACGGGGAAGAATAGGAATATTCTCTCTCCCTTTGCAGAAAGTGAAGGGTAGGTAACGCAGGCTTTTGCCCCCATTGTAACCCGTCGTGCCTATTTCATTCCTCATTGATTGATTGTTTGTCCGAACATTGACTGTTTGGAATTGGTTCTTTTTGGAGGTATTCTCTGTTTGCAAATAACGTAGAATAAAAATATTCTGTCTAGTCTTTGCAAGTAGTGAAAAGATAGGTAGTGCAGACCTTTGTCTCCCGTTGTAATCCGTCATGCCTATCTTCTCCCCATTGGTTAGTAGTTGGGTCAACCCGGACCGCTTATTAGAGATGAACCATCCAGCTCCATTGGAAGGCACCCCTAATGAGGACATGTTCACTAAGCAAGGACTAGTCGCTATAGCTTATAGTAAGTTATGGCATAAATATACAAAAAAGGATCCCGAAAGTCAGTGGCCACTGATAGGTTCCTTTGATGATCATAAAATAAAAACATTAGAAGCAGCTGTAAAAAAAATAAGGCAACGCCCACCATGCTCGATAGTATCGGCATGTGGCGCAAAGAAGCAGAGCAACGAAGGAAAAGAGAAGACGCAAAAATAGGGAAAGAATTACGAAAGGCAGCCCACCTGGCCGCTAAAGAACTAAATGAAGAAATAAGAAAGAGAGAGGAAGTTAAACAAACGCAAGAATCAGGGTTGGCAGGCCAATGCCCTGTTAGTACCCCCTCTACGCTCTACCCGGAGATGCCCTCCAAACAGCGGGCAAATGACGAGTTACTGCTCGGTCCTCCGATTATCTACATGCCCCCTCCTTATGCTCCCTGCCAGCCTCTAGCACAGCACTTACCAGTTCTGAGTGCGGGCGAGGGTGACCCTAGTGCTAGTGCCCCGGCTCTTGCGGCCTTCGCACCGGCCACATTGGTAACAACATCAGATGAACTCGAGACTGGCAAGCAGCCAACAGCCAGACCAAATAGGTTGAGCAAAGACGAGCGGGATGGAATTGACAAGATAGCAAAGACACTGGTAGAACGGAAGGAGAGTGAAGAATATACAATGGATACGCACAATTCACACGCCGGTAGTCACAGACGGCATTTCATTTTACGGTTCAGCTACCACACCCTGAACGCATATGAGGATTGGTATCAAAATAAGGGTCCTGCTAAGCTGACGGCTCTATATAGAAGGGTCGATGTTGGAGATGGGACTGAGAGCGATGTGACGGACCTCTTCATACAAACGCTTGAAGTCTTCCGCCACCTCACGGAACAGAAACCAGAGGTCAAGATCACAGTCCCTGAGACGGTTGAGCCCCCATTAGAAGCAGCCAACACTATGATGCCTATCAGAGAAGCCTCCCCCTACTGGGTTCCCCCAAGAGGTCAGGGAACAAACGACGATATCAACCACGCAGATGCAAAAGGGAGGGTTGTGTACAATTGGGTTTACCAACCATGGGATCGGCAAGATATTTTAACTTTTAGGCAAACCCTGCCCGATTTGAGAAAGAACCCAACAGCATTTTATACCGAACTAGGTACAGCCTTGGGCTCAACCATAATGACTCTAGCGGATATTGATTTGTTTTTCGGGTTATGTCTGCCGGCCGATGTGTGGAAGCATATCCGGAAAGCCGACCACACAGATCTGTTCGGACATACCTGGAATCAACTCAGTGAACTAGATAGGCAGCGAGAGCCCGGAAAGAAACCTGTAAAAGACATTCTGGAACTCCCGGACAAAATAGTGCAGAAGCTAAAGACGTTGATCCCAGAGAAGAAGGTAGACTGGTCGGTAGTCACGGCTTGCCGTCAGAAACCCCAGGAGGACGTATCAGAATACTTCTCCCGATTTGAGACGGTGTTCTCCGACTACAGTGGCCAAGACATGACCACCGCAACCGGACAACACCTATTCGTGCAAAACTACGTAAAGGGGCTATCGCAAGAGGTCTCCCAAAAGTTACAAACGAGCGAGAGTAGTTGGGGGGCCTCCAAACCTGCAGCTATCCTTCAGATGGCTCAGTATTACGAACACCAAAAGAACGAGAACGAGAGGGCGACTGAGAGAAAGAAAAAGGACTTAAAGGAACGAGTGATGATTGCTCAATTGCAGGGAGTAACTACAGGAAGGGAACGGTATAGGGGAAACTACCAGTCGAATGCCCCTAGGAATCCACCCTCTAGAGACCGCACACCCACACCCGGCGCTCCACGAACAGACCGCGATGAGAACCAGTGTGCATTTTGTAAAGAATTTGGCCATTGGAAGTCTCAATGCCCGGCCCTCCGGGAAATGATTAAAAATAAAGAGACAAGGGACATGGCAAATGGCCCCAGGACTAGAGGGCAGGGACGAGGGCACACCCACGACACCAACAATGACAGACCTGGCAGACCGAACACATTTGACCGCCCCCGACAGAATCAGTGCCAACAGTCTGACTGCAGCAATGCTCACGACTCTGCATAGGACTGCCAGGGGCAAGGGAGGGATCCAGTCGAGCTCTGTGTTGACCAGCAAGGTACTTATGTCACCGCTAAGGTCCTGGGTACAAAGTCTCCATTCTTGGTAGACACTGGAGCGACACGTAGTGTATTATCAAAGCAACTGATTCCAAGGGCACCCTTGTCTGGCTCACACATTACATCGATAGGTTTCGATGGAACGCCCTCCACTAATCCCCTGTCTGTACCTATCTCCTTTGACCTAGGAAACAACCCCACTGACACAACATTTCTGCTCTCCTCCAACTCCCCTGACGCCATTATGGGTATTGATTTACTAAAACATTTCCGAGCTACTATTAGGTGTTCCCCAGATGGAGTCCGAGTCATCCTGTACGACAACCCGAGCATGTCCAGATCCCGCCCCGCACGACATATGTATCCTATAACAGATGCTGACCTATCCTTGCTCGACACCCTACCCCTGTACCTATGGGCCAGAAACGACTCGGATGTAGGACGAATGATGATCGACCCTGTACACATAACTGTTCGACCAGATGCAATACTCCCGAAACTCCCACAGTACCGGATATCGCCCGAAGGCGAGAAGGCATTGGTAGCGATTATTCAGTCCCTGGTAGATGCAGGAGTGGTAGAGGAAGTGGTTAGTAATGTCTGCAACAGCCCTATCCTACCCATTGTTAAGAAGCAAGGTGAGGGAGATGAGAAAGCGTACCGCTTCATCATCGACCTGCGGGAAGTCAACAAAGTAGTGGTGCCACAGTACCCTGTAGTCTCAGACATCACCACCATTCTGACCCTCATCCCGTCCACTGTCACCACCTTCACCGTTATTGATCTCAAGAATGCATTTTTCTCTATCCCCATCCATCCAGACAGCCGTTATCTCTTCGGCTTCACTTTAAAAAACCGTTCATACCGATTTTGTAGAGCTCCCCAGGGCTACACTGAAAGTCCCAGCATTTACAGCCAGGCCCTCAAAAGACAGCTGTGTAGAAAAGTTAGCCCATATCGCACCCGATGCCCAGGCTGCTGGTGCAGGGCGACTCTTCGTTTCCATCTTGAATAATTACCAAATAAAGAGACGGGCACTGGAAGCAGGAAGACAAGGAAAAAGGTTTATTACTCATGAGGAGAGCCTGTCATTTGGGACACTCGCATAGTGTCTTCGGGAGGTGCTCTAACAAGTTTCTCTGAGGCTTCGTCTTTTATACACAGGTTTATGGCACACACACATCCTTCATTACAATCAAGACATTGTAAAGTACGAAGATATTCCAACACGTGGCTACAGTAGGGGCCCTTATCCTCCATACAATAGGAAGGGGCTGTCATGCAGCTGGGCTCCTGCTGATATGGAAGGTCCCGGGCCCCTGCTGATATGGAAGGTCCTGGGCTCTTGATGGTACGGAAGGTCCTGGGCTCCTGATGGTATGGCAGGTTCTGGGCTCCTGCTGGTATGGAAGGTTCTGGGCTCCTTCTAGTATGAAAGGTCCCGGGCTCCTGCTGGTATGGTAGGTCCCGGGCTCCTGCTAGTAAGGTAAGTCCCAGGCTCCTACTGGTATAGAAGGTGCTGGTCTCCTGCTGGTATGGAAGGTTCTGGGCTCCTGCTGGTATGGAAGGTCCTGGTCTCCTGCTGGTATGGAAGGTTCTGGGCTCCTTCTAGTATGACAGGTCCCGGGCTCCTGCTGGTAAGGTAGGTCCGGGGCTCCTGCTGGTATAGAAGGTCCTGGTCTCCTGCTGGTATGGAAGGTTCTGGGCTCCTGCTGGTATGGAAGGTTCTGGGCTCCTGCTGATATGGAAGGTCCTGGGCTCCTGCTGGTATGACAGGTCCTGGGCTCCTGCTGGTATGGAAGGTCCCGGGCTCCTGCTGGTAAGGTAGGTCCCGGGCTCCTGCTGGTATAGAAGGTCCTGGTCTCCTGCTGGTATGGAAGGTCCTGGGCTCCTGCTGGTATGGAAGGTCCTGGGCTCCTGCTGATATGGAAGGTCCTGGGCTCCTGCTGGTATGACAGGTCCTGGGCTCCTGCTGGTATGACAGGTCCTGGGCTCCTGCTGGTATGGAAGGTCCCGGGCTCCTGCTGGTAAGGTAGGTCCCGGGCTCCTGCTGGTATAGAAGGTCCTGGTCTCCTGCTGGTATGGAAGGTCCTGGGCTCCTGCTGGTATGGAAGGTCCCGGGCTCCTGCTGGTAAAACAGGTCCTGGGCTCCTGCTGCTATGGAAGGTCCTGGACTCCTGCTGATATGGAAGGTCCTAGGCTCCTGCTGGTATGGAAGGTCCTGGGCTCCTGCTGCTATGGAAGGTCCTGGGCTCCTGCTGGTATGGAAGGCCCTGGGCTCCTGCTGGTATGGTGGGTCAAAGGATCCTGCTGGTATGGCAGGTCCTTTCTCCTGGTGGTATAGCAGGTAACAGGCTCCTGGTGGTGCGGTGTCCCCTGGGCTCCTGCTGGTATGGAAGGTCCTGGGTCCTGCTGGTATGGCAGGTCTTGGGCTCCTGCTGGTATGGCAGGTCTTGGGCTCCTGCGGGTATGGTAGGTCCCGGGCTCCTGCTGATATGGAAGGTCCTGGGCTCCTGCTCCTATGGTATGTCCCAAGCTCCTGCTGGAATGACACATCCTGGGCTCCTGCTGCTATGGAATGTTCTGGGCTCCTGCTGGTATGGCGGGTCCTAGGGTCCTGCTAGTATGACATGTCCTGGGCTCCTGCTGGTATGGCAGGTTCTGGGCTCCTTCTAGGATGAAAGGTCCTGGGCTCCTGCTGGTATGGTAGGTCCCGGGCTCCTGCTAGTAAGGTAAGTCCCAGGCTCCTACTGGTATAGAAGGTCCTGGTCTCCTGCTGGTATGGAAGGTTCTGGGCTCCTGCTGGTATGGAAGGTCCTGGTCTCCTGCTGGTATGGAAGGTCCTGGGCTCCTGCTGATATGGAAGGTCCTGGGCTCCTGCTGGTATGACAGGTCCCGGGCCCCTGCTGATATGGAAGGTCCCGGGCCCCTGCTGATATGGAAGGTCCTGGGCTCTTGATGGTACGGAAGGTCCTGGGCTCCTGATGGTATGGCAGGTTCTGGGCTCCTGCTGGTATGGAAGGTTCTGGGCTCCTTCTAGTATGAAAGGTCCCGGGCTCCTGCTGGTATGGTAGGCCCCGGGCTCCTGCTAGTAAGGTAAGTCCCAGGCTCCTACTGGTATAGAAGGTGCTGGTCTCCTGCTGGTATGGAAGGTTCTGGGCTCCTGCTGGTATGGAAGGTCCTGGTCTCCTGCTGGTATGGAAGGTTCTGGGCTCCTTCTAGTATGACAGGTCCCGGGCTCCTGCTGGTAAGGTAGGTCCGGGGCTCCTGCTGGTATAGAAGGTCCTGGTCTCCTGCTGGTATGGAAGGTTCTGGGCTCCTGCTGGTATGGAAGGTTCTGGGCTCCTGCTGGTATGGAAGGTCCTGGGCTCTTGATGCTATGGAAGGTCCTGGTCTCCTGCTGGTATGGAAGCTCCTGGGCTCCTGCTGGTATGGAAGGTCCTAGGCTCCTGCTGGTATGACAGGTCCTGGTCTCCTGCTGGTATGAAAGGTCTGGGCTCCTGCTGGTATGGAAGGTTCTAGGCTACTGGTGGTATAGCAGGTCCCAGGCACCTGCTGGTATTGATGGTCCTGGGCTCCTGCTGGTAAGGCAGGTCCTGGGCTCCTGCTGCTATGGCATTTCTTGGACTCCTGCTGCTATGGCAGTTCCTGGGCTCCTGCTGCTATGGCAGATTCTAGGCTCCTGCTGGTATAGTAGAGTCTGGGCTCCTTCTAGTATGAAAGATCCTGTGCTCCTGCTGGTATGGCAGGTCCTGGGCTCCTGCTCCTATGGTGGGTTCTGGGCTCCTGCTGGTATGGCAGGTCTTGGGCTACTGGTGTTATAGCAGGTCCCAGGCTCCTGGTTGTACGGTGTGTCCTGGACTCTTGCTGCTATGGTAGGTCCCAGGCTCCTGCTGACATGGAAGGTCCCGGGCTCCTGCTGGTATGGAAGGTCCTGGGCTCCTGCTGGTATGGCAGGTCCTGGGCTCCTGCTGGTATGGTAGGTCCCAGGCTCCTGCTGGTATGGAAGGTCCTTGCCTCCTGCTGGTATGACAGGTCCTGGGCTCCTGCTGATATGGAAGGTCCCGGGCTCCTGCTGGTATGGAAGGTCCTGGGCTCCTGCTGGTATGGAAGGTCCTGGGCTCCTGCTGGTATGACAGGTCCTGGGCTCCTGCTGATATGGAAGGTCCCGGGCTCCTGCTGGTATGGAAGGTCCTGGGCTCCTGCTGGTATGGAAGGTTCTGGGCTCTTGATGGTATGGAAGGACCTGGGCTCCTCATGGTATGACAGGTCTTGGGCTCCTGCTGGTATGGCAGGTTCTGGGCTCCTGCTGGTATGGAAGGTTCTGGGCTCCTTCTAGTATGAAAGGTCCCGGGCTCCTGCTGGTATGGTAGGTCCCGGGCTCCTGCTAGTAAGGTAAGTCCCAGGCTCCTACTGGTATAGAAGGTCCTGGTCTCCTGCTGGTATGGAAGGTTCTGGGCTCCTGCTGGTATGGAAGGTCCTGGTCTCCTGCTGGTATGGAAGGTTCTGGGCTCCTGCTGGTATGGTAGGTCCCAGGCTCCTGCTGGTATGAAAGGTCCTTGCCTCCTGCTGGTATGACAGGTCCTGGGCTCCTGCTGATATGGAAGGTCCCGGGCTCCTGCTGGTATGGAAGGTCCTGGGCTCCTGCTGGTATGGAAGGTCCTGGGCTCCTGCTGGTATGACAGGTCCTGGGCTCCTGCTGATATGGAAGGTCCCGGGCTCCTGCTGGTATGGAAGGTCCTGGGCTCCTGCTGGTATGGAAGGTCCTGGGCTCTTGATGGTATGGAAGGACCTGGGCTCCTCATGGTATGACAGGTCTTGGGCTCCTGCTGGTATGGCAGGTTCTGGGCTCCTGCTGGTATGGAAGGTTCTGGGCTCCTTCTAGTATGAAAGGTCCCGGGCTCCTGCTGGTATGGTAGGTCCCGGGCTCCTGCTAGTAAGGTAAGTCCCAGGCTCCTACTGGTATAGAAGGTCCTGGTCTCCTGCTGGTATGGAAGGTTCTGGGCTCCTGCTGGTATGGAAGGTCCTGGTCTCCTGCTGGTATGGAAGGTCCTGGTCTCCTGCTGGTATGGAAGGTTCTGGGCTCCTTCTAGTATGACAGGTCCCGGGCTCCTGCTGGTAAGGTAGGTCCGGGGCTCCTGCTGGTAAGGTAGGTCCGGGGCTCCTGCTGGTATAGAAGGTCCTGGTCTCCTGCTGGTATGGAAGGTTCTGGGCTCCTGCTGGTATGGAAGGTTCTGGGCTCCTGCTGGTATGGAAGGTCCTGGGCTCTTGATGCTATGGAAGGTCCTGGTCTCCTGCTGGTATGGAAGCTCCTGGGCTCCTGCTGGTATGGAAGGTCCTAAGCTCCTGCTGGTATGACAGGTCCTGGGCTCATGCTGGTATAACAGGTCTTGGGCTCCTGCTGGTATGACAGGTCCTGGGCTCCTGCTAGTATGACACGTCCTGGGCCCCTGCTGCTATGGAAGGTCCTGGGCTCCTGCTGGTATGACAGGTCCTGGGCTCCTGCTGGTATGACAGGTCCTGGGCTCCTGCTGGTATGGAAGGTCCCGGGCTCCTGCTGGTAAGGTGGGTCCCGGGCTCCTGCTGGTATAGAAGGTCCTGGTCTCCTGCTGGTATGGAAGGTCCTGGGCTCCTGCTGGTAAGGTAGGTCCCGGGCTCCTGCTGGTATAGAAGGTCCTGGTCTCCTGCTGGTATGGAAGGTCCTGGACTCCTGCTGGTATGGAAGGTCCTATGACAGGTCCTGGGCTCCTGCTGGTATGGAAGGTCCCGGGCTCCTGCTGGTAAGGTAGGTCCCGGGCTCCTGCTGGTATAGAAGGTCCTGGTCTCCTGCTGGTATGGAAGGTCCTGGGCTCCTGCTGGTATGGAAGGTCCCGGGCTCCTGCTGGTAAGGTAGGTCCCGGGCTCCTGCTGGTATAGAAGGTCCTGGTCTCCTGCTGGTATGGAAGGTCCTGGACTCCTGCTGGTATGGAAGGTCCTGGGCTCCTGCTGGTATGACAGGTCCTGGGCTCCTGCTGGTATGGAAGGTCCCGGGCTCCTGCTGGTATAGAAGGTCCTGGTCTCCTGCTGGTATGGAAGGTTCTGGGCTCCTGCTGGTATGGAAGGTTCTGGGGTCCTGCTGGTATGGTAGGTCCTTGCCTCCTGCTGGTATAGAAGGTCCTGGTCTCCTGCTGGTATGGAAGGTCCTGGTCTCCTGCTGGTATGGAAGGTTCTGGGCTCCTGCTGCGATGGAAGGTCCTGGGCTCCTGCTGCTATAGGAGAGCCCGGGCTCCTGCTGCAATGGAAGGTCCCAGGCTCCTGCTGCTATGGCAGGTCCTGGGCTCCTGCTGCTAGGGCAGGTCCTGGGCTCCTGCTAGTATGGAAGGTCCTGGACTCCTGCTGTTATGGCAGGTCCTGGACTCCTGCTGGTATGGCAGGTCCTGGGCTCCTGCTAGTATGGAAGGTCCTGGACTCCTGCTGCTATGGCAGGTCCTGGACTCCTGCTGGTATGGAAGGTTCTGGGCTCCTGCTGGTATGATAGATCCCGGGTTCCTGCTGCGATGGAAGGTCCTGGGCTCCTGCTGGTATGGAAGGTCCTGGGCTCCTGCTGGTATGACAGGTCCTGGGCTCCTGCTGGTATGGAAGGTCCCGGGCTCCTGCTGGTATAGAAGGTCCTGGTCTCCTGCTGGTATGGAAGGTTCTGGGCTCCTGCTGGTATGGAAGGTTCTGGGCTCCTGCTGGTATGGTAGGTCCTTGCCTCCTGCTGGTATAGAAAGTCCTGGTCTCCTGCTGGTATGGAAGGTCCTGGTCTCCTGCTGGTATGGAAGGTTCTGGGCTCCTGCTGGTATGGAAGGTTCTGGGCTCCTGCTGGTATGGTAGGTCCTTGCCTCCTGCTGGTATAGAAGGTCCTGGTCTCCTGCTGGTATGGAAGGTCCTGGTCTCCTGCTGGTATGGAAGGTTCTGGGCTCCTGCTGGTATGGATGGTCCCGGGCTCCTGCTGGTATAGAAGGTCCTGGTCTCCTGCTGGTATGGAAGGTTCTGGGCTCCTGCTGGTATGGAAGGTTCTGGGCTCCTGCTGGTATGGTAGGTCCTTGCCTCCTGCTGGTATAGAAGGTCCTGGTCTCCTGCTGGTATGGAAGGTCCTGGTCTCCTGCTGGTATGATAGATCCCGGGCTCCTGCTGCTATAGGAGAGCCCGGGCTCCTGCTGCTATGGAAGGTCCCAGGCTCCTGCTGCTATGGCAGGTCCTGGGCTCCTGCTAGTATGGAAGGTCCTGGACTCCTGCTGTTATGGCAGGTCCTGGACTCCTGCTGGTATGGCAGGTCCTGGGCTCCTGCTAGTATGGAAGGTCCTGGACTCCTGCTGCTATGGCAGGTCCTGGACTCCTGCTGGTATGGCAGGTCCTGGGCTCCTGCTGCGATGGAAGGTCCCGGGCTCCTGCTGGTATGGAAGGTCCTGGGCTCCTGCTGATATGGAAGGTCCCGGGCTCCTGCTGGTATGACAGGTCTTGGGCTCCTGCTAGTATGGAAGGTCCTGGACTCCTGCTGCTATGGCAGGTCCTGGACTCCTGCTGGTATGGCAGGTCCTGGGCTCCTGCTAGTATGGAAGGCCCTGGACTCCTGCTGCTATGGCAGGTCCTGGACTCCTGCTGGTATGGCATGTCCTGGGCTCCTGCTGGTATGATAGGTCCCGGGCTCCTGCTGGTATAGAAGGTCCTGGTCTCCTGCTGGTATGGAATGTTCTGGGCTCCTGTTGGTATGGAAGGTTCTGGGCTCCTGCTGGTATGGAAGGTCCCGGGCTCCTGCTAGTATGGAAGGTCCTGGACTCCTGCTGCTATGGCAGGTCCTGGACTCCTGCTGGTATGGCAGGTCCTGGGCTCCTGCTGCGATGGAAGGTCCCGGGCTCCTGCTGGTATGGAAGGTCCTGGGCTCCTGCTGATATGGAAGGTCCCGGGCTCCTGCTGGTATGACAGGTCTTGGGCTCCTGCTAGTATGGAAGGTCCTGGACTCCTGCTGCTATGGCAGGTCCTGGACTCCTGCTGGTATGGCAGGTCCTGGGCTCCTGCTAGTATGGAAGGTCCTGGACTCCTGCTGCTATGGCAGGTCCTGGACTCCTGCTGGTATGGCAGGTCCTGGGCTCCTGCTGGTATGACAGGTCCCGGGCTCCTGCTGGTATAGAAGGTCCTGGTCTCATGCTGGTATGGAATGTTCTGGGCTCCTGTTGGTATGGAAGGTTCTGGGCTCCTGCTAGTGTGGTAGGTCCTTGGCTCCTGCTGGTAAGGATGGTCCCGGTCTCTTGCTGCCATTGCAGGTCCGGGATTCCTGCTGCTATGGCAGGTCCTGGGCTCCTGCTAGTATGGCAGGTCCCGGGCTCCTGCTGGTATGGTAGACCCTGGGCTCCTGCTGGAAAGACAGGTCCTAGGCTCCTGCTGCTATGGCAGGTCCTGGGTTCCTGCTGCTATGGTAGCTGCCTATAAAAGTGGTGCCTCTTGAAGGCTTCACGCCTTTACCGTAAGGATATCTACTGCTTTAGTTTGTTATACTGCTCTACAATCACCTTAAGATAGCAGCACACACATCTAGCCATAATCCCTTGCTTTGGCAGAGTCCATTGGGCGAGTCTGCCGTCTCTGTCTTGACAGCCAAGGCTTGAATTCTCTCTCTCGGGAGCCTCGCGCCACCACGAATCTCTTCTGGATTCACAGGTTCATCTTTTAGTAGCTCGCTATGATCCTTTCCAGCATCACATAGATTATTATATTCTAAATCTAAGCAGATTACCCTCTGCTACCTCTAACATGGAGCGCCCTAAGAGATGCAGACTGGAGGGGTGGGAGAGCTGGCAGAGCTGGAGGGCTGGAGATTTCTGAAGGATTAAGGGCACTGCTGTAAACAAAATGATGATGGATGCAAAGACCATGTGAGCATGGCCTTGGGAGGCAGTGGGAGCGCTGAGAGGCTGAGAGGCTTCCAGTCTAGGCGCCTCGTGGCCTGGAGACACACAGCTGTGCAGCTTCTATCTCCCACTCTTGCCTTCTCCCCATCAGTAAGACAGTGTGACCTGGGGGTGGGGGGTGAGGGGGGATGGGGGCAGCACATGATCTCCCCTGCCCCGTCTCAGGCTCCTGTGTAGCTGGAAGGAGACTCTTGAGAAGGGAAAAGCAACTGCCGAGAGACCTCAGAACCTTAGAAATATTTTCACACTGCACTGCAAATCCTGGATGAGAGGTTAAAGTGGGTCAGAAAAGAGAGGACGTCATGCCTACTTTGGGCTTTTCACAATTATATTCACTCAAATTAAAGCACATTCAGGTTATTAAGAAGCTAGTATACTGGAGGTGGTGTCACCTGTCCTGGGCGATCCTGCTGAGCAGTGGATCCAGCCAGCCCGGGTGGCATCGGCAGGCAGAGTCCATGAAGACGAGGACCTGGCCCGTTGACCTTGCTGCTCCCAGCATGCGTCCCCCAAGGACCCCAAGTCTCCTGTTGCTTCTGATGAGTCTCACACCTTCTACTCCGGAGACATACCTGCTCAGGGCCAGCTTCAGAGGACCTACAGGAGGACAGGAGAAGGACATCCAACTTCAGAACCAAAAGCATGAACCAAACCTGGTCAAAGCTAGTCAAAGCTTGATGGAGGTTTGATTGTTGATGAACTAAATAACTATGGTTTATCCATCACCATAAAAACATGAATGTGTCTCAAAGAGCAACAAGTGGAAGGCTGCTTTATACCGAATGAAGCTGAATTGAATTGAATTGGATTGGAAGGCTGGACCAGTCCGCTTCAGCCCGGGACTTTGGAGACATAGACATGTTGGATTTCATGGCCAATGGACGCCCTGATTATGCTGGGTTGATTGGCGGCTGTTGATACAGTCCCTCATTCTTGACTTTTAGTTTGACTCCAATCAATAGGGATTGGCGGGACAGCTCTGAATTGTCTCACTTCTTCTGTGGAACAAAGAACTAAGAAAGTCCGGATGCCCCTTTCTCCTCCAAAGTACAAGAGTTGTAGTTGGAGCGCCCCAAGGCTGGGCTCTGAGCCCTACATATTCAATGTCTATCTTACGGCGTTAGCCCTGTTAGCAGAGACATTTGAGGCTAAAGTAATGTCTTATGCTCACGACACTCCGCTCCTGTTTATCTTTAGAGAGGGTGAGGAGATTGCTGGAGAGGCTTCTAGAAATTGTCTTTCCCATGTGTTCCATTGGATGTCCACCAAGCACTTGAAATGTAACCAGGACGAGACTGAGATTCTATTCTTTGGTCCCATCTCACCAGCCTCCTGGAGGTCCTTCTGGCCGAAAGATGGCCCCCGTCCTGGCCGTCAACAGCGTACTGTTAAGAATTTAGGCATCAAATTTGATGGCGTCCTTACTTTCCAACCTCAAGTTCAGGCAGTGAATGGTATGTGTTTTGGGTTGCTCTGAATTCTGAAAAAAAGTCTCCCCTTCCTCTCCGTGGAAGCTAGGAAAACAGTGGCCTTAATTACACCCATATTAGATTATGGCAACACCCTATGTTTGGGTTTATCAGATTATCTTCTGATAGCAGGGGGTGCGTCTCATACAGGACCTGGGGGCAGGGAGTGTGTCTCATACAGGACCTGGGGGCAGGGGATGTGTCTCATACGGGACCTGGGAGCAGGGAGTGTGTCTCATACAGGACCTGGGGGCAGACGTCTGTCTCATACAGGATCTGGGGGCAAGGAGTGTGTCTCATACAGGACCTGGGGGCAGGGAGTGTGTCTCATACAGGACCTGGGGGCAGGGAGTGTGTCTCATACAGGACCTGGGGGCAGGGAGTGTGTCTCATACAGGACCTGGGGGCAGACGTCTGTCCCATACAGGACCTGGGGGCAGGGAGTGTGTCTCATACAGGACCTGGGGGCATGGGGTCTGTCTCATACAGGACCTGGGGGCAGACGTCTGTCTCATACAGGACCTGGGGGCAGGGAGTGTGTCTCATACAGGACCTGGGGGCAGGGAGGGTGTCTCATACAGCACCTGAGGGCAGACGTCTGTCTCATACAGGACCTGGGGGCAGGGAGTGGTTCTCATACAGGACCTGGGGGCAGGGAGTGTGTTTCATACAGGACATGGGGGCAGGGAGTGTGTCTCATGCAGGACCTGGGGGCAGACGACTGTCTCATACAGGACCTGGGGGCAGGGAGTGTGTCTCATACAGGACCTGGGGGCAGGGAGTGTGTCTCATACAGGACCTGGGGGCAGGGGGTGTGTCTCATACAGGAACTGGGGGCAGGGAGTGTGTCTCATACAGGACCTGGGGGCAGACGTCTGTCTCATACAGGACCTGGGGGCAGACGTCTGTCTCATACAGGACCTGGGGGCAGGGAGTGTGTCTCATACAGGACCTGGGGGCAGGAAGGGTGTCTCATACAGTACCTGGGGGCAGGGAGTGTGTCTCATACAGGACCTGGGGGAAAAGAGTGTGTCTCATGCAGGACCTGGGGGCAGGGAGTGTGTCTCATACAGGGCCTGGGGGCAGACGTCTGTCTCATACAGGACCTGGGGGCAGGGGGTGTGTCTCATACAGGAACTGGGGGCAGGGAGTGTGTCTCATACAGGATCTGGGGGCAGGGGGTGTGTCTCATACAAGAACTGGGGGCAGGGAGTTTGTCTCATACAGTACCTGGGGGCAGGGAGTGTGTCTCATACATGACCTGGGGGCAGGGAGTGTGTCTCATACAGGACCTGGGGGCAGGGAGTGTGTCTCATACAGGACATGGGGGCAGGGAGTGTGTCTCATACAGGACACAGGGGCAGGGAGTGTGTCTCATACAGGACCTGGGGATAGGGAGTGTGTCTCATACAGGACCTGGGGGCAGGGAGTGTGTCTCATACAGGACACGGGGCAGGCAGTGTGTCTCATACAGGACCTGGGGGCAGGGAGTGTGTCTCATACAGGACACGGGGGCAGGGAGTGTGTCTCATACAGGACCTTGGGCAGGGAGTGTGTCTCATACAGGACCTGGGCGCAGGGAGTGTGTCTCATACAGGACACGGGGGCAGGGAGTGTGTCTCATACAGGACCTAGGGGCAGGGAGTGTGTCTCATACAGGACACGGGGGCAGGGAGTGTGTCTCATACAGGACCTGGGGGCAGGGATTGTGTCTCATACAGGACACGGGGGCAGGGAGTGTGTCTCATACAGGACCTGGGGGCAGGGAGTGTGTCTCATACAGGACCTGGGGGCAGGGAGTGTGTCTCATAGAGGACACGGGGGCAGGGAGTGTGTCTCATACAGGACCTGGGGGGAGGGAGTGTGTCTCATACAGGACCTGGGGGCAGGGAGTGTGTCTCATACAGGACACGGGGGCAGGGAGTGTGTCTCATACAGGACCTAGGGGCAGGGAGTGTGTCTCATACAGGACACGGGGGCAGGGAGTGTGTCTCATGCAGGACCTGGGGGCAGGGATTGTGTCTCATACAGGACACGGGGGCAGGGAGTGTGTCTCATACAGGACCTGGGGGCAGGGATTGTGTCTCATACAGGACACGGGGGCAGGGAGTGTGTCTCATACAGGACCTGGGGGCAGGGAGTGTGTCTCATACAGGACCTGGGGGCAGGGAGTGTGTCTCATACAGGACCTGGGGGCAGGGAGTGTGTCTCATACAGGACACGGGGGCAGGGAGTGTGTCTCATACAGGACCTTGGGCAGGGAGTGTGTCTCATACAGGACCTGGGGGCAGGGAGTGTGTCTCATACAGGACACGGGGGCAGGGAGTGTGTCTCATACAGGACCTAGGGGCAGGGAGTGTGTCTCATACAGGACACGGGGGCAGGGAGTGTGTCTCATACAGGACCTGGGGGCAGGGATTGTGTCTCATACAGGACACGGGGGCAGGGAGTGTGTCTCATACAGGACCTGGGGGCAGGGAGTGTGTCTCATACAGGACCTGGGGGCAGGGAGTGTGTCTCATAGAGGACACGGGGGCAGGGAGTGTGTCTCATACAGGACCTGGGGGGAGGGAGTGTGTCTCATACAGGACCTGGGGGCAGGGAGTGTGTCTCATAGAGGACACGGGGGCAGGGAGTGTGTCTCATACAGGACCTGGGGGCAGGGAGTGTGTCTCATACAGGACACGGGGGCAGGTAGTGTGTCTCATACAGGACCTGGGGGCAGGGGCCTGTCTCATACAGGACCCGAGGCAGGGACTATGTCTCATACAGGACCTGGGGGCAGGGAGTTTGTCTCATACAGGACCTGGGGGCAGGGAGTGTGTCTCATACAGGGCCTGGGGGCAGGGAGTGTGTCTCATACAGGAACTGGGGGCAGGGAGTGTGTCTCATACAGGACCTGGGAGCAGACGTCTGTCTCATACAGGACACGGGGGCAGGGAGTGTGTCTCATACAGGACCTGGGGGCAGGGAGTGTGTCTCATACAGGACACGGGGGCAGGTAGTGTGTCTCATACAGGACCAGGGGGCAGGGGCCTGTCTCATACAGGACCCGAGGCAGGGACTATGTCTCATACAGGACCTGGGGGCAGGGAGTGTGTCTCATACAGGACCTGGGGGCAGGGAGTGTGTCTCATACTAGGCTAGACAGTCAAAGGATTCCTGATGTGACATGGGGTAATGCTAGTCTGAGTCCTGGTGGGATTGGATACTGTGTATTCCTGATCTTTAAAAAGTGGCTATAAACACGTTTCGTTGAGAATAGTGAATTAAAAAAGCGTATGACACTGTTACTTATGACACTTTTTGGTTACAATTCGGGAAATAGAAAAAAAACGTTAAAGCAACAAAACAAAACATTTTGAATTGTCAGCATCATAACAAAAGGGAAAAGTATGGGTTGCGTCCCGCAGTCACGGGGAGACTATACACTCGTGGGGGAGGCCCCGCAGTCACGGGGAGACTATACACTCGTGGGGGAGGCCCCGCAGTCACGGGGAGACTATACACTCGTGGGGGAGGCCCCGCAGTCACGGGGAGACTATACACTCGTGGGGGAGGCCCCGCAGTCACGGGGAGACTATACACTCGTGGGGGAGGCCCCGCAGTCACGGGGGAGACTATACAGTTGTGGGGAGGCCCCGCAGTCACGGGGAGACTATACACTCGTGGGGGAGGCCCCGCAGTCACGGGGAGACTATACACTCGTGGGGGAGGCCCCGCAGTCACGGGGAGACTATACACTCGTGGGGAAGGCCCCGCAGTCACGGGGAGACTATACACTCGTGGGGGAGGCCCCGCAGTCACGGGGGAGACTATACACTCGTGGGGGAGGCCCCGCAGTCACGGGGAAGTCTCTACACTCGTGGGGGAGGCCCCGCAGTCACGGGGAGACTATACACTCGTGGGGGAGGCCCGCAGTCACGGGAGACTATACACTCGTGGGGGAGGCCCCGCAGTCACGGGGAGACTATACACTCGTGGGGGAGGCCCCGCAGTCACGGGGGAGACTATACACTCGTGGGGGAGGCCCCGCAGGCCCCGCAGTCACGGGGAGACTATACACTCGTGGGGGAGGCCCTGCAGTCACGGGGAGACTATACACTCGTGGGGGAGGCCCCGCAGTTACAGGGAGACTATACACTCGTGGGGGAGGCCCCGCAGTCACGGGGGAGACTATACACTCGTGGGGGAGGCCCCGCAGTCACGGGGAGACTATACACTCGTGGGGGAGGCCCCGCAGTCACGGGGAGACTATACACTCGTGGGGGAGGCCCCGCAGTCACGGGGAGACTATACACTCGTAGGGGAGGCCCCGCAGTCACGGGGAGACTATACACTCGTGGTGGAGGCCCCGCAGTCACGGGGAAGTCTCTACACTCGTGGGGGAGGCCCCGCAGTCACGGGGAGACTATACACTCGTGGGGGAGGCCCCGCAGTCACGGGGAAGTCTCTACACTCGTGGGGGAGGCCCCGCAGTCACGGGGAGACTATACACTCGTGGGGGATGCCCCGCAGTTACGGGGAGACTATACACTCGTGGGGGAGGCCCCGCAGTCACGGGGGAGACTATACACTCGTGGGGGAGGCCCCGCAGTCACGGGGAGACTATACACTCGTGGGGGAGGCCCCGCAGTCACGGGGAGACTATACACTCGTGGGGGAGGCCCCGCAGTCACGGGGGAGACTATACACTCGTGGGGGAGGCCCCGCAGTCACGGGGAAGTCTCTACACTCGTGGGGGAGGCCCCGCAGTCACGGGGAGACTATACACTCGTGGGGGAGGCCCCGCAGTCACGGGGAAGTCTCTACACTCGTGGGGGAGGCCCCGCAGTCACGGGGAGACTATACACTCGTGGGGGAGGCCCCGCAGTCACAGGGAGACTATACACTCGTGGGGGAGGCCCCGCAGTCACGGGGAGACTATACACTCGTGGGGGAGGCCCCGCAGTCGTGGGGGAGTCTCCGCACTCGTGGGGGAGGTCCCGCAGTCATGGGGAGACTATACACTCGTGGGGGAGGCCCCGCAGTTACGGGGAGACTATACACTCGTGGGGGAGGCCCCGCAGTCACGGGGGAGACTATACACTCGTGGGGGAGGCCCCGCAGTCACGGGGAGACTATACACTCGTGGGGGAGGCCCCGCAGTCACGGGGCGACAATACACTCGTGGGGGAGGCCCCGCAGTCGTGGGGGAGTCTCCGCACTCGTGGGGGAGGTCCTGCAGTCACAGGGGTATCTTCACAGTTGTGGTGGAGGCCCCGCAGTCGTGGGGGAGTCTTCACAGTTGGGGTGGAGGCCCGCAGTCATGGGGGAGTCTTCGCACTCATGGGGGAGGCCCCAAAGTCATGGGGGTGTCTTCACAGTTGTAGCCGAGGCCCCGCAGTCATGGGGAAGATAATACACTCGTGGGGTAGGCCCTGCAGTTGTGGGGAAGTCTCTACACTCGTGCGGAGCCCCGCAGTCGTGGGGGAGTTTCCACACTCGTGGGGAGGCCCTGAAGTCATGGGGGAGACTATACACTCGTGGGGGAGGCCCCGCAGTCGTGGGGGAGTCTCCGCACTCATGGGGGAGGTCCCGCAGTCATGGGGGAGACTATATACTCGTTGTGGAGGCCCGCAGTCGTGGGGGAGTCTCCTCACTCGTGGGGGAGGTCCCACAGTCACGGGGGAGACTATACACTTGTGGGGGAGGCCCTGCAGTCGTAGGGGAGTCTTCACAGTTGTAGCCGAGGCACCGCAGTCGTGGGGGAGTCTCCGCACTCGTGGGGGAGGCCCCGCAGTCGTGGGGGAGTCTCAGCACTCATGGGGAAAGTCCCACAGTCATGGGGAAGGCTTCACAGTTGTGGCGGAGGCCCCACAGTCGTGGGGGAGTCTCCGCACTCATGGGGGAGGTCCGCAGTCATGGAGGAGTCTCTGCACTTGGAGTGAAATCACTGCAGGGAGAATTTTTATTGCGGAGATTCTGCCCCAAGCTGGAGACTCCCCCACGTCTGTGGGGCCTCCGCCACGAGTGTGGGGGCCATCTGTGAATCAGGCCCTGTGTTTCAAGCACTCTTCAGAATTACACAAAAAGTGCTCCATTCTTCCTTTTCCTAAGTGCTGAAGGAATACAGTTCATTTACAAGCACCTACATTTTGTTGTGTGTCACAAAAACACATCGCACTTTCCTGCACTCCAGCAAGATTGTCACATAATTCACTTTAAAAACTCCTCTCATTTTGCAGTCAGAGAAAGAAAGGTAAACACCAGTCCCACAGGCAGGGATCTGTCAGTGGACACAGCCCGTCATTCGACCTCTATCTTTAAAGCACCAAATATGAAAGATAAACACAGAATGGAAGGCATCTTTATTTATTGCTGACTTTAGCGATCCCCCAAATATCGGCTGTCGACCCACCGGTGGTGGCAACCCACAGTCCGGGAAACGCTATTCGGGCCTTCACTGAGCTGCATCACACATGTCTCAGATGAGGGGCATGTCTGCTGCCCTGGGGCACTGAAATACATGCTCCTCTGATCTCATCTCCCTGTGCCCCCTGGCACGCGTGGGGGGTGACCACCTCAGGGTCATTTAGGGCTCTGTGTCCAGTCCTGAACCTCTCACCTACAAACTCGTATTTTCAGGTGTGTCTGTGTGACGAGGTCAATGGAAGGAAAAGAACCTCTCATCACCATCCGCAGTGCATTAGGTTATCACATGAAAGTCCAGGACTGAAAGCAGTGTCGGTGATGGCCTGGACGCAGGTGACCGCCCTGGCCACACGCCATCCTGTGCCTCTTCATCTAAGCCACGTGTTTGCCTCAATGCACGTCATTCTGTCCTCTGCTTTATGCATGACTTGATCTGTGCGCAGTAATGCTGGCTTGTGTGCATTGGTGCATGTATGACAGATGGGCCATGTTTAAATGGAGCTCTGAGAGTGTGTTAGTATGCATGCACGCTCTACATGTACATGTAAACACACTTCTAAGCATGCCTGTTAGTCACATGTGTACCTGGTTGGCTGAGGTCATCGACCAGCACGAGCTCCTGCAGTAGGTGTCGCGGCGCGGTGTCCAGCACGCTGCGGACGGTCCTTCGAAGCACCGGCCACGCCTCGTCGCGGAAAGAGATGACCACGCTGGCGGTGGGCAGGAGGGTCCCATGCCACTGCTTGAGGCACCTGTGGGGGCAGAGACCAGATGTTGGCATCCTGGACATATATCACTTACAATATGGGCTACAGGAATAGTGCTCGCCACAAACTGAAGGGCCTCTTGGCGCTTGCAAACCAGTCTTAAAACCCAACTCCCACCACCATAGAGTGAAATGTAGAGTAAGGAAGGATTGCAAGACCTGTAGGAAACATCTGTTCTCATCTGGAGCATCGGGTGTTTGGTCCCCATTGAGCTTAGAAGCCTGTGTTTTATCTCAATGTTGATGTATTTCTGCTCCAGTGGGGGTGCAGCCCCCTTTAATGCGAATGAGGCTCTCAGGGCTCTGCTATAGACTGCACATGTCGCTTTATTTTTATACTTCACATAAGAGCTTTAAAGTTGGCCACAGACACAGAACGTAACAACATTGTAAACATATCTACTGTGAACTATATTGTAAGTTGTGTGATTCTTTTTTGTTTCTCTGTTCATCCATCACACAGAGCCTCTCTGGAGACCCCCTCTCACTGCCCCCACTTCGATGCATGTGCCCTCTGTATCTGCCTATCACCCCCTCCCCCTGGGGGCCTGTCCCCAGGGGGCAGCCAGGGGGCAGGGTGGGCAGTCTGTGCTCCCCCAAGCCCACCCCAGGGTCTGAACCCCAGCAGGGCCAGGGGATGTAAAGACATCAGATGAAACTTTCACTGTCAGACATGCAACTATCAATAAAAAGTTATTACAATAAAGAAATATTGTAACAGACAGGATAAAACAGACATCTTTACCAGCACAATGCGAGCACCCAGGGAAGAAAGCCAATCAGGTGCCCCGAGGCTCCCTCGACAGTGCTGGTTCTGCACCCCCTGTCTTGGCAAAGGTCAGTACAATGACCCATGTCCAGGGTGTCAGAGGGTCAGCTGACCATGGATGGAGGCCGGCCTTCGTGCTTTCCAGGGCAGGGGTAGTTCGCAGCCCTTATCGGGAAGCGCTTTAAGTAGATTGGATGCTGCTGTGTGCGAAGGATGCATTTAATCCCTGTTCAAACTCCTGTTCGCACCGGAATCTGAAATGTACCCTGAACCTGTAACCAGGGCCGCAGTCTGACCCCCGCCCCCACACCAGTCTGGGACAGCTCGCTGAGCCATCCGCGTGGACACAGACATTTTACAGCCTAGGCTTGGGATAAACGGTCCCACTTTAGCAAATTAAAGTTTATTAAAGCCGATGGATTCTTATACAGTGTATCTTTTTTAAATTATTGCTAGGTCTAATTGAGTTCTGATTGCTCCTATTTCCAGTCCTGACCTTTTGGCAGCTTCTAGTTAATTAATGTGAGATGCTAATATATCTATTGACTCTAGAGCTGTTATCCAAAGTGGTTTACAAAACTTAAATGCAAGATGACTTGAACCTGAAAAAAACCCAGAATAAAATGGACCAATACAGAACCAAGGAACAAACGCCACCGGTCCACATCAACTTGAACACATATACATGCAGCAGGTAATGTAAACTCAAATGTAAGATGATATGAAACCGAAAAAAGCCTGAATAATAATGGACCAGAACAGAAGCAAGGAGTCCAAACCAACTGGAACGAATGTACCTTCAGCAGATGGAATGCTATGGATCCCGCCTGAACGTCGAGATGAAGACTGATCTGCTAAAATAGTGCACCTTAGATTTGAGGACCAACATGTCGTGTAAGTATCCACAAGAAAGGATGGATTTACTACACTTCACTCTTCTTAAATGTTGGTTGGCAGTTTATATATCTTCAAAGTACCTGGATGTGAAGTTAAGAATATTCCATGTATTCTCGTCTATGCGGTCACCCTCACGATGCCTTGGGAGGCGGTGATATTTATGCACATCCATGTTTTACCCACAATAGTGTGACATACAAACACATGTAAAATGAATTCAATAGAAGTTCTAGATTCAAGTCCCACGTGACTCCCCCTACGGAGGCAGGCACAGCTGGCATGACCCCTGGGCCGCAAGGGCATCCTGTAAGGTCTAGGACAGACAATTGTGAATGTCCCACTGAAGCAATGTGAGGGCAACACACGTGCAAGGCCAAAACTGAGGGAATGCCAGGAAGAACCCTCAGATCTGTGAGATCAGAGGAAACTGAGCCCCTCTCCCCCTACCACGGGTGCTCATATATCAGCAAATATGGACCCACACCACAACTTACCCCATAAACACAAGAACGAGGCATGCCTACAGCGGGGAGAGGGGCAGCAGCAGCTCTCTGACCGGTGCTTGAGGACACGTGAAGGCAGGGACATGGAGATCATGCAGAGACCCCCAAACCAGCTCCGCAACCCCCGAGCATCAGGGACGGCCTTAGTGCATGTGCAAGCTGTGCACCTGCACAGGGCCACCAAACCCCAGGGGCCACCACACCAATATATATCCTTAATATAATAATCCTCTGAGGATGGATACATATTTGCGTGGCGGCACCTGCAGGGATTTGGCAGCCTCCGGCTCTGTTCCACTTCCAAACACCCTGACCCCCCTGCCCCTCTTCACTGGCCTCCGCGTTCCGCCCCGCACGGACCCCCTCTTCCGGGGCCCCCTACCTACGCTCCCTGCCCAGGGCCGCCATGAGCCTAGAGCCCACCATACTCAGGGCAGGCACTGTTCACTATCGCCAACATTCACACCAACCAGTGACCCCGCCACCACTAAGGAGCAGAGGCTCAGGCCAGGGAGGAGTGTGCCTACTGTCACTGAAGGACTGCACTGCATTTACCATGATGCAGTGGGGCCAGCTGAGTGATGGATGTGAGTCTGTGTGCTCCCACCCTCCTCCTGTACAAGTGTTCCTACTTTCACTGAAGTAAGTGTTATCATGCACTGCATTTACCATAATGCACTGGGGCCAGCTAAATGCTGGGATGTGAGGCAGTGCCCCCACCCTCCTCCTGTAGCAGTGTTCCTACTGTCACTGAAGTAAGTGTTATCATGCACTGCATTTACCATGATGCACTGAGGTGAGCCGTGGGTGCATCTAGATGTCTATTGGGTTGCCTCAATGTGTCAACTACTGGATTGAGATGTTGTGGGATCCCAGCAAATCCACGTCAAGCCTTTCCCCCTCCCCCTTGACCCCCACCCCCACCACTGTTCTGGCTGCCAGAGCCTCAGAATCTGCTGCGGCACAAGAGAGGCATGAAACCACCACAGGGGAAGCTGAGAATGAAACCCTCCAAGGAAGTAGGATGTAAGAAGGAGACGAATGAAAGGAGGAGACGGATGAGAGGAGGAGACGGATGGAAGAAGGAGACGGATGGAAGAAGGAGATGGATGAAATCGGCACAAGGAACAGGGAGGATGAGCCCACCTTGGAGGAAGAGGAGGACTGGACTGCTGAGGGGAAGGAGGAGGATGAGACTCCCAAAGGAAGACCCATCTGGCACCATGAGAAGGGAGTTGGAGGGAGGAAGGCTCTCTAGGTGGACCCAGGGCTCTAGTTCAGCTGTCGCTCATGTACTTACAGAGGATGTCTCGACTCCGGCACCTCTCCCGGGACTGAGGTTTCAACACTCAATGCTGGTGCCTCCTTCCACGGGGTCAATGGCACGTTTTCCTGTTGGACCGATGGTGCTGTTGGACCTCCTTGTCTCTGGCGTGGCTTCACCACCCTGTAGTGGCCCCTCCTGGTTCTCTTACGTTGACCAAGACCCATCCTGGGCAAGAAATGGCTAACAGGCCATCCTCGCTGAGCGGAAGGGCACTGCCAGGCAGCAGTGGGTCCAACCGGTCCTGCTGGGCCTCAAACGTTCTGGCCCAGATGGTGAGAGTCCTGGGCGCAAACAAGCCCATGGCACCCTCCTCTGGGTGGGTACCCGCATGGTGGCCCTCCTCCGTTGAGGGAAGTTGTTCGGGTATCACCACAGTGTACAGGAGGAACCCCAGCGCCACCAGAGGGGGGGTGAGAAGCAGCCCCCTGATCCTCACCCACGGGCACCTACACCTGCGTCTCAGCAACATGCTGTTTGTGGACCAGTCTTCAGGGATGCCACAGCCAAGCCCATCAAAAGAAGCTCCTGGGCACAAGACACCCCCTGTACCACCTCGATCGTCCCTTTCTCATGACTGCCTGCAGGTCAGCAGAGAGAGAACCCCGGAGCTCAGCTAGACCTAACAACCTGCATATTAGACATTGTTCAAAAAACATTGTTGTGCCCAAATTTCCAGATCAAAATCAATATACATCTGAAACCATCCGTCATCCTGGAGACAGTGCAAAGCCATCCTCGAGAAATTAAGGTTCATCGAACTATCCTACTTGGGCATATAAGCAGGTCAGATGCAAAAACCCTCATACAGAATGTGAAGCGGACACAACATCCCACTTATCCAAGAAAAGGCGGTCCATCGAATGATCCATCATCAAGCATCCAAAGAAGTCAACCAGACCGAAACACCCTCATGCTGGATCCGAAGACGCAAGGATACGCTACCCACCTAATGATCCATGTTCTATTATCCTAAGACGTCAACCAGACCTGAGGACCCTCACGCTGGATCTAAAGAAATATTAGTCCATCATTCAAGTATTTAAAGTCCATCGAAAGATCCATGTTCAAGTGTCCGACGATGTAAAACAGACCTGAGGAACCACATTCTGGATCCGAAGACGCAAAGATACGATGTCCACCTCATGATCCATGTTCTATTATCTTAAGAAGTCAACCAGACCTGAAGACCCTCACGCTGGATCTAAACACACAATAGCCCTGTCATCCAAGTATAAACTGTCCATCGAATGATCCATGTCTAAGTGTCCGAAGAATTAAACCAGACCGATGACCCTCATCCTGGATCCGAAGACGCAAAGATTCGCTGTCCACCTAATGATCCATGTTCTATTATCTTAAGACGTCAACCAGACCTGAGGTCCATTATGCTGGATCTGACGACACAAGAGTCCTGTCATCCCAGAATATACTGTCCATCAAAAAATCCAAGTTCAAGTGTACGAAGAAGCAAATCGGATCTGAGGCCCCCACGCTGGATCCGAAGACGCAATTTCCTGTTACCCAAGAATATGGCGTCCATCGAAGGTTTCAAGCAACCATAGAGGTCACAGGCAGATCTTTCATCCATTAACATGCTGCCCATTGAGTTATCCAGGTGCAAACATCTGGAGAAGACACAACTGTGCTGTCTTACAAGAAAGCTGTGTCCATCAAATGACCCTTATCCGATTGGGTGTACGGGCAGGCCAGACCTGACGCGCCTCATACTTGATCAGAAGGAGATACAACGGCCCCATCGTCCAATGGAATGCGGTCTATCGAACGATCCATGTCCAAGCGGCAGCACGGGTCAACCAGACTCAACAGCGTTCACACTGGATCCAAAGAAGGCACAACAGCGCTGTCAGCCAATCATACACGGTCCGCTGAACTAGCCATGTTCAAATAGCAGCAAGGAGCAGCCAAACCTGATAACCCTCAGACTGGATCCGAAGACCCGAGAGCGCAGTCGTCCAATCAGACGCTCCCCTCGAAGTGTCCACGCTCCATCAGGCAGTGGGGCTCAGGTGTGTCCTACATGCAGCGCTCAGCAGAGTCTAAGCCAGATTTCTTGCATTGAATGATGGGCTATCGAGCGCCCACTCTGCGCACACGGACCTTCCAAGCACTACCCTGGACTCAACGTAGACCCCAGAGTGCAACTGTTGCAGAGAGAGTGCTTGGGTTGTATTCTATCCATGAGCAGCTGGCTTGATGTCTGTCCAGGAGCCCTGGGTCCCTGCCCCTCTGGAGGGTGGAGAGAGCACGCCCTGGAGATGCCCCCGCCTCAAAGATCGGATCCCAGAGGAGGGAGGCCCCGCTCCAGACGGATAGGGGGGATGCTATCTGTCCCAGACCGCAGGCGCTGTCACTGGGCCGGGGCAGAGATGCTGGTACCCTCAGGGCGGTGGGAGCCAGCAGGCTGCGGGGACAGGCGGCCAGGACCAGAGGAAACTAGCAAACAAACCAGTGCTTCAGACAAGCCGGCAGGGCTGGGCCCTGGGGATGAGCTAGTCACAAAGAGGGGACAGTAGGGCCAGAGTCAGGTATATCCCAAGCTCCTTCGTGAGTGTCCAGGCACTTAACAAGGATGAAAGGCGGAGTCTGCCAGGCCTGGGGTCCCTCCACTGACCTGGAGGCTGAGCTCTCTCTCGTCTCATCACTCAGCAGCGGCGGTGCCCTACAGGCAGGGCTCAGGGGTGATGAGACAGGGGACTTAACAAGGATGAAAGGCGGAGTCCGCCAGGCCTGGGGTCCCTCCACTGACCTGGAGGCTGAGCTCTCTCTCGTCTCATCACTCAGCAGCGGCGGTGCCCTACAGGCAGGGCTCAGGGGTGATGAGACAGGGGACTTAACAAGGATGAAAGGCGGAGTCCGACAGGCCTGGGGTCCCTCCACTGATCTGGAGGCTGAGATCTCTCTCGTCTCATCACTCAGCAGCGGCGGTGCCCTACAGGCAGGGCTCAGGGGTGGTGAGACAGGGGACGCTCCTGGTCCAGTGGCCGTGTAAGAGGGACGGTCTTCAGGCATTCAAACATGTTGCAGGGAGGGTCTGATGGGGGACCGCCTGCGAGGAAAGGGAGCAAGCCTGAGGCCTACTGCCCGATCACTCCTCAGTGTCTTCATAGCAATGCTCGGATGGAGCCTGGGGCTCAGGTGTCACGGCCCAGGCTCAAGTGCACAAGTGACCTGGTGTCACAGCCTCATCTTCTGCACACATGCGCTGGTGTCACAGCCTCATCTTCTGCACACGTGCCCTGGTGTCCCAGTCTCATCTTCTGCACAAGTGCCCTGGTGTCACAGCCTCATCTTCTGCACAAGTGCTCCGGTGTCACAGCCTCATCTTCTGCACAAGTGCCCTGGTGTCACAGCCTCATCTTCTGCACAAGTGCCCTGGTGTCACAGCCTCATCTTCTGCACAAGTGCTCAGGTGTCACAGCCTCATCTTCTGCACAAGTGCCCTGGTGTCACAGCCTCATCTTCTGCACAAGGGCTCAGGTGTCACAGCCTCATCTTCTGCACAAGTGCCCTGGTGTCACAGCCTCATCTTCTGCACAAGTGCTCAGGTGTCACAGCCTCATCTTCTGCACAAGTGCCAGGTGTCACAGCCTCATCTTCTGCACAAGTGCCCTGGTGTCACAGCCTCATCTTCTGCACAAGTGCTCTGGTGTCACAGCCTCATCTTCTGCACAAGTGCCCTGGTGTCACAGCCTCATCTTCTGCACAAGGGCTCAGGTGTCACAGCCTCATCTTCTGCACAAGTGCCCTGGTGTCGCAGCTTCATCTTCTGCACAAGGGCTCAGGTGTCACAGCCTCATCTTCTGCACAAGTGCCCTGGTGTCGCAGCTTCATCTTCTGCACAAGGGCTCAGGTGTCACAGCCTCATCTTCTGCACAAGTGCCCTGGTGTCGCAGCTTCATCTTCTGCACAAGGGCTCAGGTGTCACAGCCTCATCTTCTGCACAAGTGCCCTGGTGTCACAGCCTCATCTTCTGCACAAGTGCTCAGGTGTCACAGCCTCATCTTCTGCACAAGGGCTCAGGTGTCACAGCCTCATCTTCTGCACAAGTGCCCTGGTGTCACAGCCTCATCTTCTGCACAAGTGCTCAGGTGTCACAGCCTCATCTTCTGCACAAGGGCTCAGGTGTCACAGCCTCATCTTCTGCACAAGTGCTCAGGTGTCACAGCCTCATCTTCTGCACAAGTTCTCAGGTGTCACAGCCTCATCTTCTGCACAAGTGCCAGGTGTCACAGCCTCATCTTCTGCACAAGTGCCCTGGTGTCACAGCCTCATCTTCTGCACAAGTGCTCAGGTGTCACAGCCTCATCTTCTGCACAAGTGCCCTGGTGTCACAGCCTCATCTTCTGCACAAGGGCTCAGGTGTCACAGCCTCATCTTCTGCACAAGTGCTCAGGTGTCACAGCCTCATCTTCTGCACAAGTGCCAGGTGTCACAGCCTCATCTTCTGCACAAGTGCCCTGGTGTCACAGCCTCATCTTCTGCACAAGTGCTCAGGTGTCACAGCCTCATCTTCTGCACAAGTGCCCTGGTGTCACAGCCTCATCTTCTGCACAAGGGCTCAGGTGTCACAGCCTCATCTTCTGCACAAGGGCTCAGGTGTCACAGCCTCATCTTCTGCACAAGTGCCCTGGTGTCACAGCTTCATCTCCTGCACAAGTGCCTGGTGTCACAGCTTCATCTCCTGCACAAGTGCCCTGGTGTCCCAGCCTCATCTTCTGCACAAGTGCCCTGGTGTCACAGCCTCATCTTCTGCACAAGTGCTCAGGTGTCACAGCCTCATCTTCTGCACAAGTGCCCTGGTATCCCAGCCTCATCTTCTGCACAAGTGCCCTGGTGTCACAGCCTCATCTTCTGCACAAGTGCTCAGGTGTCACAGCCTCATCTTCTGCACAAGTGCCCTGGTGTCACAGCTTCATCTTCTGCACAAGTGCTCAGGAGTCACAGCCTCATCTTCTGCACAAGTGCCCTGGTGTCACAGCCTCATATTCTGCACAAGTGCCCTGGTGTCACAGCCTTATCTTCTGTACAAGTGCTCAGGTGTCACAGCTTCATCTCCTGCACAAGTGCCTGGTGTCACAGCTTCATCTCCTGCACAAGTGCCCTGGTGTCCCAGCCTCATCTTCTGCACAAGTGCCCTGGTGTCACAGCCTCATCTTCTGCACAAGTGCTCAGGTGTCACAGCCTCATCTTCTGCACAAGTGCCCTGGTGTCACAGCTTCATCTTCTGCACAAGTGCTCAGGAGTCACAGCCTCATCTTCTGCACAAGTGCCCCGGTGTCACAGCCTCATCTTCTGCACAAGTGCCCTGGTGTCACAGCCTCATCTTCTGTACAAGTGCTCAGGTGTCACAGCTTCATCTCCTGCACAAGTGCCCTGGAGTCACAGCCTCATCTCCTGCACAAGTGCCCTGGTGTCACAGCTTCATCTCCTGCACAAGTGCCCTGGAGTCACAGCCTCATCTCCTGCACAAGTGCCCTGGTGTCACAGCTTCATCTTCTGCACAAGTGCTCAGGTGTCACAGCCTCATCTTCTGCACAAGTGCCCTGGTGTCACAGCCTCATCTTCTGCACAAGTGCCCTGGTGTCACAGCTTCATCTTCTGCACAAGTGCCCTGGATGTGAGAAGGTGGCCTGATATGCAGTGCTCACTATTCTAGTGAACACTATGTATCAGTCCAGCAACCCTTATTGATGATTGGTTGTAAGTCAACCTTATAGACCAGCTATCCTAGTAGCGTGGATACGAGCAGTCTAAGGCTAAAGACTCGAGAGGGCGTGTTAAGCCAGCTGTTTACCACACATATACCCCTTGAACACCAAGTGAAAGGACACCACACAAGTGTTATGAAAATAAACAGTTATTTATTAAGAATCACAACAGCCCTGTACTCTTTATGAGGACAGGGTACTAAGCACAAACCAAAACTCTTGCAAAAATACTTAAGTTAGCACAGTATATACAAATGCCCGAGGGGCACGGAAAACCATATACTTGAAAAGTGGAATGTGAAATTACTAGCAGGTAAGTACAGTACTAATAGCTTTTGGAATCGCTAGGACTTGACTAGGGAATCGTTAGATTACTTCTAGGAGACCCAGGGGACTCGGGTGCAGTGTGTGCACTCTCACGCGAGATGCGGACAAAAGTCTATGGTAGCTAGAAATTGCAAAGTTAGTGTTCTCGGGCGAACCCGACCTGGTAGGGAGAAAACGACAGTGGATCCTGACCCTTGGATAGTGAGGCTATGCTGGGGCACCGAAATGCCGAAGTTACCTAGCCCAGGGGCTGCAGCTGCATAGGTCTGAAAAGACGTCGGGAATCCTCGTAGACGGACCAGGAGCCGGAAGAAAAGATGCTGGCCGGTGACCAGTGAAGAGAGTTCAGTTGGATCCAAGCCTGGATCTTGAAGATAGATGACACCTGAAAGCAGAGGGGACCAAGTTCGAGACTACTAGCCAGTAGTCAGTGGGCACCAGGAGGGCACCGGATGGTAGCCACCTCGACAAGGTGAGTGGGTGACGCTGTGCTCGGAGATCTCACGGACCAGGAGGCGTTGTCGGCGACCAGGATGGAGGATCGAGCTGTCCCACGAAGATAGAAGCTGTCGGCGTCGCTGGACCCAGGATTGGGCAACAAAGCCTTGGCAAATTCAAGCCCACGCGGTGGACCTAAAATGGCGTCTGGAGTGGACCAGGAGGGTCCGGGGTGCCTCTCTTGAAGAAGGAAGCAAGGGCCAGTCTGGAGCAACCAGACCAGCAGCAGTGATGTCGTCGGGCGTCGTTCAGAAGGCCACAAGCCAGCCGGCTAGTAGCCAAACAACGCGGTGCACAGCAAACAGCAGAAGGGCCCCACGCAGATCGTGGAGATGCAGGGAGGCTGATCTTGGATGCTGGAGCTGCGCAGGGTTGGGGCTTCTCGGACCCCAAAGCACTCACCAGTGGAGGACACGGTGGGCTTGCAGTAAAGATGTCGTGCAGTCTTGGCGATCGTCGGTCCCTCGAGGTCTCGTCGCACTCACGGTTCTCAGCTTTGCTGTAGAGGTGAGTAGAGGTCAGAGGTGCCAGGGAAGCCGGGTCTCGTCGAGCTGGGTCGTCGGATTCGTGATGAAGGACTTGCAGCAGACCGCAGTGTTTCTTTAGGATGGTGCCTGCGGATGCAGGGTGACTACTCCTTAGCCACAAGGGAGAATCTTGATGAAGAAATCTTGATGTCCTTTCGAAGAAAGTCGTGTCTTGATTCCAAAGATGATCTAATTTGAACAGGGGGCCCGCTCCTATCTTTATACTAAAAAAAGGGGCTGACCCGGTGACTAGGTCCTGCCTATGGGTGGGACTAGGAGGGGGGTGGTTACACCCCTCTCCCATGCCGGACTTCCCCAGGCCAGGGGCTGGTGTGCCCCTGGAACTGGTTCAGACTGGCCTATGCGTAGTGAGCACCAGGGTGCCACTCAGCAGTCACCTTCCTGAAAAGCCCTGCCTACCCAGGATACACAAAACCATGTCTGGGACGGTGCTAGCACCGCCCCTGACAGGAAACCCTTTGTCCAGGCTCCCCTCGCTGGAAGGACTCCCAGCTGCAGGGGGTCAGACTTGTGTCTGTGGTGGCAGCATCCATTTTGTGGAGCTGAGGCTTTGCTTAACTTTAACCGGGGTTCACAGTTACATACATGTCGTGTCCCTCTAGAAGGGTGGAATGCTAACCCCGTCGCCAGAATTGGCGAGGGGTTAGTATTCCAATTCGTATGACACCTTACTCGACATGTTTTGATAAAGCAATACCAAAGTTAGCATTTAACCGCGAGGATTATAATGCACTTAAGAGTATATGGTATGCGATATCATGGAACAGCTATTAGGACTTGGTTCCGCAAGCTGCAGACAGGCTCAGCTCATGCCAGAGCACCATCTCACATGATTCCAAGCACTCTGCCTTCAGGATTGTCAAGGCCTGCCATAGGAGTGACTGATAGGAATCTGAGTGTCCATTTTAGGGTTAGATATAGGTATACTATATCTATAGCAAAGGGTGATTACACGACTTTGCCCCAGCTGTCATGCAGCCAGTTGTGTCAAATTTAGGAGGCCAGCCAGGGGTGGCATAATACATGCTGCAGCCCCTGGCAGCCCTGGGTACACCTATGCCCTGAGTTACAGGGTCTGATAAGGTGGCCCAGTACCAACTGGAAATGCACCTAAGGTACATGGAATCCATTTTACAGAGAGAGCAGTAGGCCTGGGGTCCTGATTGGCAGGGTCCCAGGTCGACTATGTCAAAAACCAGCTAAAACACAGGGCAAAAAGTTGGGGGCAACCATAGTCAGGAGGTACCTTCCTACACTGGAGTCACCGCCTCATCTCCTGCACAAGTGCCTGGTGTCACAGCTTCATGTCCTGCACAAGTGCCAGGTGTCACAGCCTCATCTCCTGCACAAGTGCCTGGTGTCACAGCTTCATCTCCTGCACAAGTGCTCAGGTGTCACAGCTTCATGTCCTGCACAAGTGCCCTGGAGTCACAGCCTCATCTCCTGCACAAGTGCCCTGGTGTCACAGCTTCATCTCCTGCACAAGTGCCCTGGAGTCACAGCCTCATCTCCTGCACAAGTGCCCTGGTGTCACAGCTTCATCTCCTGCACAAGTGCCCTGGTGTCACAGCTTCATCTCCTGCACAAGTTCCCTGGAGTCACAGCCTCATCTCCTGCACAAGTGCCCTGGAGTCACAGCCTCATCTCCTGCACAAGTGCCCTGGTGTCACAGCTTCATCTCCTGCACAAGTGCCCTGGTGTCACAGCTTCATCTCCTGCACAAGTGCCTGGTGTCACAGCCTCATCTCCTGCACAAGTGCCCTGGAGTCACAGCCTCATCTCCTGCACAAGTGCCCTGGTGTCACAGCTTCATCTCCTGCACAAGTGCCCTGGTGTCACAGCTTCATCTCATGCACAAGTGCCCTGGTGTCCCAGCCTCATCTTCTGCACAAGTGCCCTGGTGTCACAGCCTCATCTTCTGCACAAGTGCTCAGGTGTCACAGCCTCATCTTCTGCACAAGTGCCCTGGTGTCACAGCTTCATCTTCTGCACAAGTGCTCAGGAGTCACAGCCTCATCTTCTGCACAAGTGCCCTGGTGTCACAGCCTCATCTTCTGCACAAGTGCCCTGGTGTCACAGCCTCATCTTCTGTACAAGTGCTCAGGTGTCACAGCTTCATCTCCTGCACAAGTGCCCTGGAGTCACAGCCTCATCTCCTGCACAAGTGCCCTGGTGTCACAGCTTCATCTCCTGCACAAGTGCCCTGGAGTCACAGCCTCATCTCCTGCACAAGTGCCCTGGTGTCACAGCTTCATCTTCTGCACAAGTGCTCAGGTGTCACAGCCTCATCTTCTGCACAAGTGCCCTGGTGTCACAGCCTCATCTTCTGCACAAGTGCCCTGGTGTCACAGCTTCATCTTCTGCACAAGTGCCCTGGATGTGAGAAGGTGGCCTGATATGCAGTGCTCACTATTCTAGTGAACACTATGTATCAGTCCAGCAACCCTTATTGATGATTGGTTGTAAGTCAACCTTATAGACCAGCTATCCTAGTAGCGTGGATACGAGCAGTCTAAGGCTAAAGACTCGAGAGGGCGTGTTAAGCCAGCTGTTTACCACACATATACCCCTTGAACACCAAGTGAAAGGACACCACACAAGTGTTATGAAAATAAACAGTTATTTATTAAGAATCACAACAGCCCTGTACTCTTTATGAGGACAGGGTACTAAGCACAAACCAAAACTCTTGCAAAAATACTTAAGTTAGAACAGTATATACAAATGCCCGAGGGGCACGGAAAACCATATACTTGAAAAGTGGAATGTGAAATTACTAGCAGGTAAGTACAGTACTAATAGCTTTTGGAATCGCTAGGACTTGACTAGGGAATCGTTAGATTACTTCTAGGAGACCCAGGGGACTCGGGTGCAGTGTGTGCACTCTCACGCGAGATGCGGACAAAAGTCTATGGTAGCTAGAAATTGCAAAGTTAGTGTTCTCGGGCGAACCCGACCTGGTAGGGAGAAAACGACAGTGGATCCTGACCCTTGGATAGTGAGGCTATGCTGGGGCACCGAAATGCCGAAGTTACCTAGCCCAGGGGCTGCAGCTGCATAGGTCTGAAAAGACGTCGGGAATCCTCGTAGACGGACCAGGAGCCGGAAGAAAAGATGCTGGCCGGTGACCAGTGAAGAGAGTTCAGTTGGATCCAAGCCTGGATCTTGAAGATAGATGACACCTGAAAGCAGAGGGGACCAAGTTCGAGACTACTAGCCAGTAGTCAGTGGGCACCAGGAGGGCACCGGATGGTAGCCACCTCGACAAGGTGAGTGGGTGACGCTGTGCTCGGAGATCTCACGGACCAGGAGGCGTTGTCGGCGACCAGGATGGAGGATCGAGCTGTCCCACGAAGATAGAAGCTGTCGGCGTCGCTGGACCCAGGATTGGGCAACAAAGCCTTGGCAAATTCAAGCCCACGCGGTGGACCTAAAATGGCGTCTGGAGTGGACCAGGAGGGTCCGGGGTGCCTCTCTTGAAGAAGGAAGCAAGGGCCAGTCTGGAGCAACCAGACCAGCAGCAGTGATGTCGTCGGGCGTTGTTCAGAAGGCCACAAGCCAGCCGGCTAGTAGCCAAACAACGCGGTGCACAGCAAACAGCAGAAGGGCCCCACGCAGATCGTGGAGATGCAGGGAGGCTGATCTTGGATGCTGGAGCTGCGCAGGGTTGGGGCTTCTCGGACCCCAAAGCACTCACCAGTGGAGGACACGGTGGGCTTGCAGTAAAGATGTCGTGCAGTCTTGGCGATCGTCGGTCCCTCGAGGTCTCGTCGCACTCACGGTTCTCAGCTTTGCTGTAGAGGTGAGTAGAGGTCAGAGGTGCCAGGGAAGCCGGGTCTCGTCGAGCTGGGTCGTCGGATTCGTGATGAAGGACTTGCAGCAGACCGCAGTGTTTCTTTAGGATGGTGCCTGCGGATGCAGGGTGACTACTCCTTAGCCACAAGGGAGAATCTTGATGAAGAAATCTTGATGTCCTTTCGAAGAAAGTCGTGTCTTGATTCCAAAGATGATCTAATTTGAACAGGGGGCCCGCTCCTATCTTTATACTAAAAAAAGGGGCTGACCCGGTGACTAGGTCCTGCCTATGGGTGGGACTAGGAGGGGGGTGGTTACACCCCTCTCCCATGCCGGACTTCCCCAGGCCAGGGGCTGGTGTGCCCCTGGAACTGGTTCAGACTGGCCTATGCGTAGTGAGCACCAGGGTGCCACTCAGCAGTCACCTTCCTGAAAAGCCCTGCCTACCCAGGATACACAAAACCATGTCTGGGACGGTAGTAGCACCGCCCCTGACAGGAAACCCTTTGTCCAGGCTCCCCTCGCTGGAAGGACTCCCAGCTGCAGGGGGTCAGACTTGTGTCTGTGGTGGCAGCATCCATTTTGTGGAGCTGAGGCTTTGCTTAACTTTAACCGGGGTTCACAGTTACATACATGTCGTGTCCCTCTAGAAGGGTGGAATGCTAACCCCGTCGCCAGAATTGGCGAGGGGTTAGTATTCCAATTCGTATGACACCTTACTCGACATGTTTTGATAAAGCAATACCAAAGTTAGCATTTAACCGCGAGGATTATAATGCACTTAAGAGTATATGGTATGCGATATCATGGAACAGCTATTAGGACTTGGTTCCGCAAGCTGCAGACAGGCTCAGCTCATGCCAGAGCACCATCTCACACGATTCCAAGCACTCTGCCTTCAGGATTGTCAAGGCCTGCCATAGGAGTGACTGATAGGAATCTGAGTGTCCATTTTAGGGTTAGATATAGGTATACTATATCTATAGCAAAGGGTGATTACACGACTTTGCCCCAGCTGTCATGCAGCCAGTTGTGTCAAATTTAGGAGGCCAGCCAGGGGTGGCATAATACATGCTGCAGCCCCTGGCAGCCCTGGGTACACCTATGCCCTGAGTTACAGGGTCTGATAAGGTGGCCCAGTACCAATTGGAAATGCACCTAAGGTACATGGAATCCATTTTACAGAGAGAGCAGTAGGCCTGGGGTCCTGATTGGCAGGGTCCCAGGTCGACTATGTCAAAAACCAGCTAAAACACAGGGCAAAAAGTTGGGGGCAACCATAGTCAGGAGGTACCTTCCTACACTGGAGTCACAGCCTCATCTCCTGCACAAGTGCCTGGTGTCACAGCTTCATGTCCTGCACAAGTGCCAGGTGTCACAGCCTCATCTCCTGCACAAGTGCCTGGTGTCACAGCTTCATCTCCTGCACAAGTGCTCAGGTGTCACAGCTTCATGTCCTGCACAAGTGCCCTGGAGTCACAGCCTCATCTCCTGCACAAGTGCCCTGGTGTCACAGCTTCATCTCCTGCACAAGTGCCCTGGAGTCACAGCCTCATCTTCTGCACAAGTGCCCTGGTGTCACAGCTTCATCTCCTGCACAAGTGCCCTGGTGTCACAGCTTCATCTCCTGCACAAGTGCCCTGGAGTCACAGCCTCATCTCCTGCACAAGTGCCCTGGAGTCACAGCCTCATCTCCTGCACAAGTGCCCTGGTGTCACAGCTTCATCTCCTGCACAAGTGCCCTGGTGTCACAGCTTCATCTCCTGCACAAGTGCCTGGTGTCACAGCCTCATCTCCTGCCCAAGTGCCCTGGTGTCATAGCTTCATCTTCTGTACAAGTGCCCAGATAACACAGCCTTATCGTCTGCACAAGTGCTCAGATGTCACAGTCTTATCTTCTGCATAAGTGCCCAGTTGTTAGAAGCCTTGCCTTTTCAGGGGGGCTCGAGGGGAGAGTAGCCTTCACTCTGCAGGAGTTCCGGTCGCGGAGAGTCTTACCCTGTGAGTGAGTACCCCGGGAAGAGACCACTGTCTGCAGAGCCGCGCCCCTTAAGGGGCTGCATGGATGGACCGGCGGAGCCTTCTCTGATCATGGGGGGCCTGATGGGGCTGGAGAACGAGGGGGCATCTAAGTTCTAGAGGAGGGTTCAACCTCGGAAGCAGAGCCTGGGGGGTGGGGGTGAATGACCCTTCCCTCTGGTGGGAGGCCCAGGTGAGAGAGATGCGAGGCCAGGACTGCAGGTCTCTCCCACCTCTGCCAACCTGGAGGAGGGAAAACAAATACTGTATCAATAATTTCCTCCGGTTTGGGTCACTTTTTGCAACTTTGCTTCTGTGCCGAGGTTGATAAACCTGCCCCCTTGTATCAGGCCGCAGAGATGTGGAGAGAAAGCTCAGAGGGGAACAGATCTGAGGGAGGGAGGTGCATGAATGCCCCATCGGGCGAGTACCTGAGGTCTGATCACATCATGAACGGAATGATAACATTTCTGCACAGACTTGCACTCTCTCGAAACTCTTCAAAGCACACAGCAGAGAAGACAAATGTTCCAAAGCCACAAAGATCAAACATCTCAAGTTCTCCCAAGCAGGAATGCTATGCTATGTTATGTTAGGGGGGGTCTTGTAGAGCGCTCAGCTACTCGGGCAGAGTGTCCCGGGGCTATCAGACCTAGCGGGCTGCGAAGTCTGGAAATCGCAGAAAACTACTGATCAAACAGCCAAGTTTTGAGCTCCTTTCTAAATGAGAGCAGGTTGTCTGACTTCCTGAGAGACAGAGGCAGCTTGTTCCACCATTGGGGTGCCAGAAGTTTAAAAGAGTGTCCCCCAATGCGCGCTGGTCTGATTGCCGGGACAGTAGCCAACGCTGAGGAGGCGGAGCGTAGGGATCTGGCAGGCTGGTAAAAGCAGATTCTTTTCCTTGAATAAAAAGCACCGGTGCCATGAAGAGCTTTAAATGTCATGGTCAGAGTCTTAAAAAGGATGCGATTGCGCACTGGCAGCCAATGTAGTGAGATTAAAAGCACCAACGTTTTGGACCTACGACTGAGGCTAAAGATTGCCCACGCGGCAGCACTTTGGACAGTCAGGTGAGGAAATACTCGGGGAAGCCCAAATATAAAACATTGGCGTAGTCCAGCCGTGATCCAATCAAGGCCTGAACTGTGATCCTCCTATGGGCAAATGACAGCAAGGGAAGGAATTTCCTAAGAATTTGTAGCAGGCCAAAACATTGTCCCACTAATCCCAAGATATGGGGTTTAAGAGTGAGCCCATTGTCCAATTTCACACCCAGGTTTTTTGCCATAGAGGTGGCAGCTGAAGGAGGAAACATATCAGCAGGCCACCAGAATTTCCAGTGGGCGTCCGGGGGGGGGCAGCCAAAAAAGAGAACCTCTGATTTATCAGAGTTACATTTTAGTTGGTTCAATTGGAACCAAGCAAAGACGGCCTCTAGGCAGCTCTGATGTTATCACCGTTAAAAGCAGTATTTTTATTACAAGTGAAGAGAAGCTGCGTGTCATCAGCATATGACACAATCATAGCTCCAAAGGATTCGACTAGTGCTGCCAAGTGGGACATATATATATTAAAAAGAGTAGGACTCAGAATTGACCCCTGAGGGAGTCCCACTTCCAGCGGTGGAACCGGGACTGAGAATGGAGGGGCCCAAATTGCTTGTTGGCGGTCAGAAAGAAAAGACTCAAACCAACTGAATACCGTCCCTCTCAGACCAATCTCCTGGAGTCTTCAAAGAAGACCGCTGTGAGGGACGGTATCGAAAGCCGCCGACAGGTCAAGCAGGACCAGACTCGCCTTTCCTCCATTGTCCAGAGCCTCTTTAATAGACTAAGATACCTTTTTCCAAGAACTAGGGACAGTGCCCGTGATGAGAGACTGATTGAGGACCGGATTAATTATGGGATTGATGACATGCGCTATCTTGGCAATGAACTTAGCCGGGCAAGTGTCAGTCGGCGACCCAGACTTTAATTTGGATAAGAGTTCCAGAGATGCTTGAGGGGAAAGGGAGGGAAAAGTAGTGAGTAAGTTTCGTTCAGAAAGAGAGGAAGGAGCGTGGAAAAAGGGACCAGGATCAACCGTTGGGCATATCGTCTTGAATGAAGCCTGGATATTCTTAATTTTACTGGCAAAGTAATTAGCCAATTGTGTAACCCAGAGTTCCGAAGGAGAAAATTTGGATATTAAGGATTAAGGGGAGGTAAATTCCTTAACTATTGCAAAAATTTCCTTGCTGGTGTTAGCAGCTGCTTCAATTCTTTTAGCATGGTAAGATTTTTTCTCAAGGAGGATATCCTTGTGATAGATTTTAATGCAATCCCTGTAAGCCTCCTTTAGTTTGCACATCATAGTTTCTGTGCCACGCTCTCTCAGCTTTCTTACAAAGTCTTCTGCTTTCGTGCAATGCTATAAAAAAACTGAAAAACGTTTTGGCTACCTGCCTCTATCTATTATCGGAGCTAGCTACAACATAACATTTATCTACACTTATGCAATATGCGTACAACCATCGTTTGCTTGCAAAACTTGCCCATTTGACTGGCGAATGGATGTATGCCTTGCCAACATCCCAACAATCGCTCCCGATATCCAGCAGGTAATGCATTATCTTCAAAACCATGAACATGATTGTTTTGGCAGTGGAGCAATGGCGAATGCAATGCAAAAAGGAATCGCAGCAGACTGGGATTTCTGCGCAGCCGCGAAAGAGCTCCTGCAACGTGCGACCTTTCACAACATCGCAGATTGCCTGCCAATTCAAATTGCCACGCCAACATTCGAGGAACATTACGGTCCCTTTGAGGATGTGAATTGGATCGCTTCGCTCTTCTCACACAATGGCAACAATAGCCTCTTGGAACACTACGCATCTCAAGCAGCTGAAGAACTCCTGGACTGCAATCTCCAAGACTAGTAAGAAACTCATGTTATTCTTGAATGGATTTTTTTCCATCTATTTTGACTTTTTCCTTTAAATGTTTTATAATACATGTAGGAGAGTAGGGTCTGCAATCCTATGGTCACCCCAGATTTTTGCTTTTTGCTTCACTGGTTTACGACTTTCCATGGCTGTGGGCCTGCTAATCAGACCCACAGCCCAGCTGTTCTCTCTCTAAATTGACATCCATGTACCTTAGGTGCATTTACCAATTGGTATTGGGTCACTCTTGTAAGTCCTTGTACAGTGTACCATAGGTACCCAGGGCATAAGTGAACCCTAGGCCTACCAGGGGCTGCAGCATGTATTATGCCACCCCTGGCTGGCCATCCAAATCTGACGCAACTGGCTGATCAATCAGCTGGGGCAAGGTGGTGTAATCACCCTTTGCTTTAGATATAGTATACCTATATCTAAACCTAAAATGGACACATATACTCCTATAAGTCACTCCTATGGCAGGCCTTAACAATCCTGGAGGCCGAGTGCTTGGAATTATGTGAGATAGTGCTCTGGCATGAGCTGAGCCTGTCTACAGCTTTTGGAACCAAGTCCTTTAGCTGTTTCCATGATAACGCTATACCATATACTCTTAAGTGCATTACTATCCTCGTGATTATTGCTAACTTTGGCATAGCATTATCAAAACATGTCGAGTAAGGTGTCATACGAATTGGAATACTACCCCCTCGCCAGTTCTGGCAACGGCGGTAGCATTCCACCCTTTTAGAGGGACACAACATGTACCTAACTGTGAACCCCGGTTAAAGTTAACCCGAGCCTCAGCATCACAAAATGGATGCTGCCACCACAGACACAAGTCTGACCTCCTGCTGCTGGGAGTCCTTCCAGCGAGGGAGGCTTGGACAAAGGGTTTCCTGCCTTGGGAGGTGCTAGCACCACCCCAGACAGGATTTTGTGTATTGGGTAGGGGAGGGCTGAAAGAAATGAGACATGCCTGGGGCACACAAGGTGTCCCTGTGCATACACCGGTCCAAACCAGTTCCTGTGGCTCTCCAGCCCCAGCTCTGGTGCAAGACCAGACAAAGGATAGGGGGTGTAACCACCCCCCTTCCTGGTCCCACCCATAGGAGGGACCTAGTCGTAGTACAGCCCCCTTTAGCAGGATTAAGGTAGGAGCTGGTCCCATTCCAAGTTAGATTAATCCTGAACTGAAACTCTACAAGAAGAAACTCTGGACTTCGACTTTCTACACAGAAGACTGAAGAAATTTCCCTTGTGGGCAAGGAGTGTCCACCCTGCACAAGCAGGCACCATCAGCGTCCAGCGGCTTCCCTTTGTCATCTTCCCTCGAGGATCCAGACTTTAGAGCCCGATGAGACCCAGATTCCCAGACCTCTCTGACCTCTACCTACATCTGCAGCACAGCTGAGATCCGTGGGTGCGACGAGAGACGTGGGACCGGCCATCTTGGAAGAAGCAGCACTTCGCTCCAGCGCGACTTCTGAGGTAACGTCGACCAAGTGCTTTGGGGACTGAGAAGCCCGACCCCGAGCAGCTCCTGCACCGAAGACCAGCCCTCCAGCATCCACGAGATCTGCGTGGGGCCCTTCTTCCTGTTTGCTGCTCGACACATTGTCTGGTCACTTGCCGGCTGGCTAGTGACCTCCTAGACGACGAACCTTGAAATCCAATCTGCTGGTCTGGTTGCTCCAGACTGACCCTTGCTTCCCTGCAAAGGAGAAGCACTCCGGACCCTCCTGGTCCGCTCCAGACGCCGTTTCCACTCACCACGTGGGTTGCCTTTGCCAAGGCCTGTTGACTCCAAATCCGGATCCGACACCGCCGACAGCGAGAGCCTACGTGGGACAGCTCGTGCCTCCATCCTGATTCTCAAAGGCACCTCCTGGTCTAAATGGCTGCAGAGACAAGCGTCCACTCTTCACCTGATCGCGACAACGACATCTGGTTCCACTCCTGGTTCCACTCCAGTCACTGGCTAGTGACTTTGAACATTGTCCCCTCTGCTTTCAGGTTCTCCTCTTCACTGATCCATCCTTGGATCACACCGGACATCTTCCTCCTGGTCGCCTGCAGCATCTTTTCTTTCAGGCTCCATAGACTTCAACGCCGGAACCCGACACCACTTCGCAGCTATGCACCCGCAGCCTGTGGGTGAGGTAACAAGAGCATTTTGGTGCTCAAGGGTAGATTGACTCTCCTAGTGTCCAGTTCAGCAGTCGTTTTAGTCCTAACTAGTCAGGATTGTCCGTACTCATCTTTTACTTGAACTGTACTGTCAATAGACGTTGTTACACATCTCGCGTGTGAGTTCACACTCTGCACACGCGTTCCGTGGACCTCCTATTACTTACCTAAAGTTAGGATAGTGTAGTCCCAGCGATCCTACAACCTCTGGACAGCTCCATTCCTTCTATCGACTTTCACATTCCACTTACTTAGTATATGGTTTGTTGTGCCCCTAGGGCAACATTGTAATTGTGCAGCTTAAACGTATTTTTCCTAAGAGTCTTGTCATGTGCTTAGCCCTCTGATCTCATAAAGAGTTCAGAGGTGTTTGTTAGTTAATAAATATCTTGTTTATTTTCATAACTACCTGTGTGGTGTCCTTTCATTTGGTATTCAAGGGGTTATATGCGGTAAAACAGCTGGCTGCACATGCCAAAAGAGTTTAGCCTAAGACTGCTTTGTCCATGCTACCATTAGGATAGCTGGTCTATAAGGTTGACTTACAACCAATCACCATAAGGGTTGTTTGGACTGATACAAGGTGATCACTAGAACTAGTGAGCATCATATATCAGGCCAACTTCTCACAATACACTTCAAACCTACTACTTTGATATAATAACTTTATGAGTATACTCAGACATTTGAACTCTATCTTCATTATTGCCCCTTATTTCTCCACTCTAACCAGGGATCGGTGATGTATGGCCAATGCAAATACCCTATGTACTTCCTAAATTAGCCTAAACCCGACACCCATTTAGAAACCACGTCTATTCTTTGTACATACGCTGTTGCAGGGATTCTGCTCAGACACAGAACTGTGCACAGAGACCCAGAACCTCAGTGAATTAGGGTGTGCCAAAAACTCGCCTTAGTACCTAGAATCCCCTACCAGACTAGCATCAGTGTCTCATCAGCGCTTCGTCCTATAGCAAAGTTGCCAATGATTAGACAACCCGGAACATGCGACTTAGGTTACCTCAGGTAAGGTGGGAAACAAGAGCACTCTTTTGGTATACTCTCATACCAGTCCAAAACCTGGAGTAAAGGGGGACACGAGCAAGTTTAAAATATTTATTTTAACGCCGTGATCTCAGGTGCAGCATCGTAGATAATACAAGCAGACATATGATTAGAAATAAGATTGTCAGCATAGTTATGATTCCATAAAATACAAAGGGAGAAAGCATGTTATAATGCTAAATAGAAACAGGTTCAAAATATACCTATATTTCACCCTCCCTTGCGAGTAGTGTATTTTATAACAAAAGAAGGTCTCTTAGGCTTGCATAGGCAACCCCATACCTCAAAGATTAGCAGGAGTGAATCACATCAAGTTCTGCACAAGCTCTCAGCATACGAATGTTCTCCAAGTGTGTTCAATCATGCTTACACAGTGCATTATTAAAGGAGCCGGAATCTGAGCTGCCCACAGCTGTATATATGTTATGGGTAAAAAGTGCCCTGATCAGTTCGAACAGCTACAGTGTTTAGATACCTTGAAAGCCTCGGCACTCACTGTACAGACTAAGCTCACGAAGCAAGTGTAGCAATGTAGAAAAACAAGTTATTCTCATGTGAAACAAAACACTCAGCCTAACTCTAAACAATAGCTAAAGTGTGTGCCGTGTGCAAAAGACAGCAAAAGGTAAAATGGCGTTTAAACTTCTAATATGCTCATGCTAACTTAACACTGTGTGAATGTAAGGCTCAGCCCCACTACAACGCCTCTCGGCCTGCCTCTTATTCACAAAGCCCTTTCACACAAATTTACTCAAAGTCCGCCTCTGCTCAGAACTGCATGATAAAAATGAAAAAAGATGACTTTGTTTAGGAACTGGTTGGCACAGTGTGGTAATCGTAAACGACCTTTATTTTCATTATACAATTTATTCATTGATGTCTAATAGCTATTGTGTATGTCACAGAGAACTGTAACATATAATGTGCAATTCACTGATGCATGAGCTTCGATTTGACTACAGCAGAAGCGGTTGGAGTTTGTCTCAGCTCAATGCCTTAGCTCTCTACACAAGAATATTTTTCTGAAACAGCTGAAGACAATAATGTATGATTTGACTACAAAGGTACTGCATGTGCTTCTCAGAAGCACAATGTTTGTCTTCATCCTCAAAGTTCCAATGTGGGTAGAACTAGTACCAATTCTGACCCGCAACACATTGAATCTACTGTACAACAGATTGCTGACTGTTCTACTGTTGATAATTTTGTATTACAAAAAAGCACTGCCAGGGTACCTAAAAAGTTTGATGATTACATTTTCCATTTTTTTTTCTTTTTCTTTCTTTTCTTAAAGGATACATGTGGTAATCGTATCCTACCTTTATTTTCCTTATAGAATGTAGAGTCATTGAAGTGTAATACCTATTGTTTATGTTACATGGAACTGTAACATGTAACATGCAATTCACCGATACAGGAGCTTACGTTTGAATACAGCAGAAGTGGTTCAACTCTGCATCACCTGGATGCCCTAGCTCTTGCACCAGTGGGTCCAATTATGTCACTTAAATAAAGACACTTTCTATATATTTTTCAAACTCCATCCCTTTATTACACACAGCCACTTTCTTAGACACACCTCATTACACCATTTTTCTTCTGTGGCATTGCAACATTCTGCATTAGATTCTTCACGATTATTTCTTTATTCCTGATTCCTAAAACACTTCATTCAAGTCTTAAGACCGGTAGGGGTGAGTAGTTCGCTTCCCACTCCCTGTATAGTATAAAAGCACACTAACCCTACTTACACAGGTATGCTACAGTGGCCAGTATCCTACAACGCCCATAGCACATCAACTTACAGCAATCAGCTCACGACTTAGGCTCACAGTTTCATCCCCGAGTCTTCAGACCGGTACCAGTGAGTACTTTGCTTCCCACTCCCGCTATACTCTAAATGCATACTACCACCTCCTGCACACATATGCCACAACAGCCAGTATGCTACACCATCCAGAGCACATCAATTTACAGCACTCAGCTCACGGTTTAGGTGCACGGTTTCATCCCTGAGTTTAGAGGTACCTCACCTCTGCACCATCTCACTATAGACAAAACAGCACTTTCACACCGGTATGGGTAAATACTTCACTTCTGCCAGGATGCTACAGAGCACTAGGCTCACAGTTTAGGCACACACTTTTATCGCCGAGTTCACCGGCCCCTCACCTCTACACCATCTCACAGTGGGCAAAACAGCACTTTCACACCGGTAGGGGTAAATACTTTGCCTCGGCCAGTATGCTACAGCGCCCAGAGCACATCAGTTTACAGCACTCTGCTCACGGTTTACACACACGCTTTCATCCCGGACTGTACTCGCACCTCACCTCAGCACCATCTCACAATGCGCAAAACAGCACTTTCACACCGGTAGTGGTGAATACTTTGCTTCGCACTCCCTCCATAGCACACCCTAATCACCCTACAAACCTCACAGCCCTGCTACCCTCCTCTTTCCCACTTTTTCTCCTTTTTCCCCTTATTCGCTTCAACGGAATCACAAAATGGCGAGCAACACTTCCTAGTTGCAACCGCTTGCACCGCTCGCAGCCAATCAGCAGCAAGCTCCTGCTCGTAATGCCTCAGCCAATCAGATGGCAGAATTCCCAAATATCGATATCTGTAAATTTCGATATTTCTCAAAAATGACTGAACTGATTTACACCAAATAAACAAAAGCGTGCTTTCTAGACCAAGACCCTTCTCCCTGCCAAATTTGGGGTAATTCCGTTCACCCGTTCGACCTGTAGCCTTGTCTAAAGTTTCCTATGGAAATGAACATGAAGAAAACAAGTTTTGGGACCCTCCTTTTTTCTCGGCCCCCACTTGACGAATCACCCCCAAACTTTCAACATAGGAGCTGATATCAACAAAGAATTAGTTTATATATATATAAGTACTCGCAGCTCTGCTTTTCGTGCAGTTGAAGGCTATGGTCGAAACGCATCAACCGTCCTTTCATGTTTTGCACTGATGGTGTTTAAAGAATTAAAGTACCCCAAAGGAAATAATTGTGGACTCCCTGTGTGCCGTGGATTCTCTGGTGGGGATCGTGCAGAGTTTGTTGAAAAAAAATATATATAAAGTTATTGGGAAAACAAAAAATGCTTTTCCTATGAAAGCTAGGTCCTAACTATAACTACCTACTTCAAAATACCTTCTCCGCTATGGCAGAAAAATTCTCGAACATTCTTGCATGCTGCAAATAAAGTTTGAATGGCTCCAAACTACGCAGTTTAGCTTTTGCCTTGCTCACACTCATGAGCTCAGTGAGTTACTCCTTTTGCTGCAGAGATCCTTGTGTTACCTCCTGTTCACAGGTTACAGTGCTTGAAATGTAAAGAGTTATCAACAGATGTAGGAAGGTGGATACCTGACTATGGTTACCCCAGATTTTTTGCCTAGTGTTTAGCTGGTTTTCGACTTAGTTGGCCTGGGATCCTGCTAATCAGGACCCAAGACTATCTGCTCTCTCTGTAAAATGGACTCCATGTACCTTAGGTACATCTCCAATTGGATACTGGGTCACCTTATGAGCCCCATGTACAATGTACTATAGGTGCCCAGGGCATAGGTGCATCCAAGGCCTACCAGGGGCTGCAGCTTGTATTATGCCACCCCTGGCTGGCCATCCAAACTGACACAACTGGCTGATCACTCAGCTGGGGCAAGGTCGTGTAAACACCCCTTGCTTAGATATAGTATACCTATGTCTAAACCTATATCTGGACACATATACACCTTTAAGTCACTCCTATGGCAGGCCTTAACAATCCTGGAGGCAGAGTGCTTGGTTTTATGTGAGATGGTGCTCTAGCATGAGCTGAGCCTGTCTGCAGCTTTCGAAACCATGTCCTTATAGCTGTTCTAGGATATTGCCATACCATATACTCTTAAGTGCATTATGAACCTCCCGGTTAAATGCTAACTATGGTTTGGCTTTATCAAAACATGTCGTGTAAGGTGTCATACGCTTTGGAATACTACCCCCTCGCCAGTCCTGGCGACGGGGGTAGCATTCCACCCTTCTAGAGGGAGAAGACATGTTACTTTCCTTAAACGCGGTTAAATCTAACCAGAGCCTCAGCATCACAAAATGGATGCTGCTGCCACAGACACAAGTCTGGCCTCCTGCTGCTGACCAAAACTCCGACAGGGGAGGCCTGGAAAAAAGGTTTCCTGTCACAGGGAGGTGCTAGCACCACCCCAGACAGGAAATAGTGGATTGGGGCAGGGAGGGCTGAATGAAACTAGACACTGCCTGGGGCACACAAGGTGTCCCATGCATAGCCCAGTTCAAACCGGTGCTGGGGCACTCCAGCCCCAGCTCTGGCACAAAACTGGACAAAGAGAAAGGGGTGTAACCACCCCCTTCCTGGGTCCCACCCATAGGAGGGACCTAGCAGGTGATCCAGCCCCTTAATTTGGAATAAAGGTAGGAGCTGTGCCCTTAGACTTTAGATCATCCTGACTGAAACTTTGATACAAAACTCTGGACCCTTCGACATCCTACTCGACGTAGAAGACTGAAGAATCTCCCTTGTGGTCAAGGAGTGAGTGCACAAGCAGACACCATCAGAGCTCAAAGGTTTTCTTTGTTGTTGCTCCTGCTGGAGCTCGAACAACAGAAACCAACATGAACTGGACTCCCAGACATCCAACAGCCCGATCCACAGTCCCAGCAAAGCTCAGACCCGTAGAGGCGACGTGGGACGTGGGACCAGCCATCTTGGAAAGCCAGCGAAGTGCTTCCTGTGCAGCTCCCAAGGCACCCTTGAAGTTGTGCATTGAGGATTGAGAAGCCTCAGCCCCAAGCAGCCTTTGCACCAAAGATCACCTCTCCACACTCACCGAGTGCTGCGTGGGGCCCTTTTGCATTTTCCTGCTTGACACGTTATCCGGTCACTTGCCCGTTGGCTAGTGGCCTCTGTGACGACGAACCTACAAATTTTCAATGCTGATCTGGTTGCTCAAGACTGGCCCTCGCTCCCCTGAAAAGGAGCACCCGATCAGACCTTGCTGGTCTGATCCAGAAGCCATCAGGTCTGATCAGAAGCCATGCGTGGGTTGCATTTGCCAAGGCCTGTTGACTCCGATTCGAGAACCGACACCGCCGACAGCTAGAACCTTCGTGGGACGGTCCGTGTCCAACTCCTGGTCATCGTCGATACTTCCTGGTCCACGTGGCAGCGGAGACAAGCTTCACAACAGCACCTGATAGCAACCCGACATCGCCTGGTTCCTTCCTGGTTTTTTCCTGGTCACTGGCTAGTGACCCAGACTCTGTCCCCTCTGCTTTCAGGTACTCTACATCTTCGATCCACCCTTGGATCCAACCGGACTCTTTTATCCTGGTCGCCTGCAGCATCTTTTCACCAAGGCTCCATAGAACTCCACGACGAAACCCGACGCACTTTGACACCTATGCACCCGCTTCCTGTGGGTGAGGTAACGAGGGTACTATGGTGCTCCTGTAGAGATTTACATCCCTAGTGTCCTAGTTTTAAGTGGTTAAGTTCTAGGCCAGTCGGAAGACTTCCAAATCTGTAACTTTCTAACTTTTACGCACCATTGACTTCTATTGGTGCACACGTGTGCCTATAGACGCTGCACCCGCATCCTGTGGGCCTCCCCCGACCTAACTTCGGTTAGTCCAGTGTAGCCCCAGCGATTCCCAAGGCCCTAGGCCTTTCCATTGTTCGTGACGTGGTTCTTATACCACTATTTTAGTATATGGTTTGAGTGGCCACCAGGGCCTATCCATATTTGTGCAACTTTTGTATGTTATATGAAGTTCTTTGTTTAATGCTTGTGCTTCTGCCCACATAAAGAGTACAGAGGATTATTCTAGTAATAAATACATATATTTTATAATATATAACTTGTGTGGTGTCCTTTCATTTGGTATTAAAGGGATTGCATATGGTAAAACAGCTGGCTTCACATGCCCTCTTGAGTTTAGCCTAAGACTGCTTTTGTCCATGCTACCAATAGGATAGCTGGTCTATAAGGTTGCCTTACAACCAATCACCATAGGGGTCGTTTGGACTGGTGCAAGGTGCTCACTAGAATAGTGAACATCATATACCAGGCCAACTTCTCACATTGGTGTCCAGCGGTTGGGATTTGAGCTTGCTGTTGTTTTACCAATTGTAATCTTTGACAATATCATTTGAAAGATCAAATCAAGTACCATAGGTACATATAAACAAAGCTTTAAATACGTAAGTTCTACTGAACTTAGTGGTTGAAGACCAAAGGGCTTAGCACACCCTGACTACAACTCCTAAAGAGGTTCCAGTAGGTAAACACTTAGGGGGTCATTAGGATCGCGGACGGACTTGAGTCCGTCCGCGACCCCAGAGTATGAGGGAACGTCCGCATGGGCAGCGGCGTTCCCTCTGTGCTGATTAGGATGTGACCGCCAGGGTGGCGGTCACATCCTATATCTTTAACATTGCGGCGGGTGCAGCTTCAAGCTGCACCCGCCGCAATGTTAAAAATGCATACAATGCATTTGTTTGCAGAAAGCGGCAGGCACCTCGCAGTGCCTGCCGATTTCTGTATACAAATGCAGGGGGGTACCATAGGTACCCCCCATGTGCACCCCCCAACCCGCCTTCACCTAGGGGGCCCGCAACGGGCCCCCGCAGTGAAGATACACATGCTTTTCCTCGGCGGAAAACCCGCCGCGGAAAAGCATCTTTAGAAGCCCATCCTAATATGGTGGACGGTGTCTGAGAGACACCGCCACCATATTAGAGCTTTTCCGCCGCGGTTGTAAGCCAACCGCGGCGGAAAAGCTGCGGAAGGAAACCAGGACCCACCAGCCATCCTAATGTGGCGGTGAGTCTTTGGTGGGTCCGCTGCGGTTTTTCCGCATCCTCTGGGCCGGCGGTGGCTTCCGCCGGCCCAGAGGATGCGGAAATTCCGCAATCATAATCGGCCCCTATGTGTAGGTAGGTGCACACACCCACACCTCACTAGTCATGGCTGGCACAGGTGAACCACTCGGTTCTCTACTTGTGGAAAGTGACCCTCCCAAGGCACCCTCCAGTTATGAAAAACTCAGCTTCAGAGAATTGAGTGCCTTGTGCACCTCAAGGAGGCTGAAAAAGGGTCACAACCCTACCATCCCAATCCTGATACATGTCCTAGAGACAGCTGACCTTGAGAAGGCTTCTGGAGCAGGCCCCTCAGGTAATACAAGAGAAGGAGTACCCCCCATAGATGATGATTCCCTCACCCCAGAAGTTGAGACTGGAGGTAGGTGATAATTCAGATGATCAGGGGGATGGCCAGGTTCAGGTCAGAAGACTTAGCAAGGCTAACCTAAGCTTACATGGGAATGGAGAAGGGTTTCACCCCTCCAGACCTAATAGCAGGCTTCTCCCTGGCAATAGAAGGGACAGGTCTCCTTCCAGGGAGTCTATCCTCTCTAATGCCTCAAGGGGTTCTCGAAGGGGAATGACTTCCCCTCAGAGAAGAGAGCATGAGGCTAGGATGAGAGCTGTCCAACTTCAGATAGAGAAAGAGGAAACAGCCCTGGCCAAAGCTAAACTTGCTTTAGCAAGGGAACAAAGATTAAGTGGATTAGATTCCACTGCTGGCAGCAATATCCCTAAGGATAAAGACAGGTCCTATGATCATAGAAACTGAGTAAGATTGTGTCCCCCTACAAAGATGGGGATGACATCCATAAATGGATGACTGCTCTGGAGAGAGCCTGCATGGTAGAGCAGGTTCACCAAAATCAGTGGGCAGCAATCTTGTGGCTCTCCTTCTCAGAGAAAGGAAGAGACAAACTCCTCACTGTTAGCCCTGAGGATGCTAAAAGCTACACTGTCCTGAAGAGTGCTCTGATTGATGGGTTTGGCCTAACCACTGAGCAATACAGGTTGTTGTTCAGAGATACCCAAAAAGCTCAGACTCAGGACTGGGCTGATTTTGTAGATAGTGCTACTAAGGCTCTGGAAGGTTGGTTACTGGGCAGCAAAGTACATGACTATACAGGATTGTATAATTTGATTATGAGGGAGCAGATCCTTAGTAATTGTCAAAACCAGCTTTTACACCAGCACCTGGTGGACTCAGATCTGACCTCTCCACAAGAATTGGGTAAGAGGGCAGACAAATGGGTCAGAACCAGGATTAGGCCTAAAAATCAGGGTAATGGCCAGAAGAAAGATTCTACCAAGCCTCAAGAGAAAAGTGGGGATAAATCTAAAGACAAGACTTCTCCAGGGCCCCAAAATTCCAATGATGGGGTGGGTCCCAAAATCCTTCCTCTACAGTTAAGAAACCTTATTGCCATGCTTGTAAAAAGCCTGGCCACTGGAAGGCTGACAGCAGTTGCCCCAAAGCCAGCAAAAAGGAGAATATTCCCCCAAGTAATACTCCAACACCTCCTGTTACTACAAGTAGTAATCCCCCAGGTGGTGGGAGTGCCCCCAAGAATTTGGCTGGGTTTACTTGGGAAACTCAGATGGACTCTGGCCTAACCAGGTCCCCTACCACAGCTACTCTTATGGCATGGGGTTTGCCAACTTCACTGCTTGTCCCAACACTTTGGGAAAGTACAGACAGGAGCCCCACATCAATGGCCAGAAAGTTGAAGTCTACAGAGACACAGGGGCTAGCATCACTATTGTGACGGACAGTCTAGTTCCCTCAGGACAACTTTTACCTGGGTTCACCTATCAGGTGCTTAACATTGATGGAGTGCAGAAATATCATCCCATGGCAGTAGTAAATCTCAGCTGGGGAGGTGTCACTGGCAGTGTCATCAAACTTGCCTGTAGATTGTCTACTGGGGAATGATCTAGAGATCTCACCCAACTTTTACCTGGGTTCACCTATCAGGTGCTTAACATTGATGGAGTGCAGAAATATCATCCCATGGCAGTAGTAAATCTCAGCTGGGGAGGTGTCACTGGCAGTGTCATCAAACTTGCCTGTAGATTGTCTACTGGGGAATGATCTAGAGATCTCAGCCTGGGCTGAGGCTGAACAAGACACCCATTCTAGAATGGTAGGCCTTCCAGAAAAGGTTAGTGCGGCTGTGATAGCCACAGCCCCAGCCCAAGCATAATTCCTTCCTAAAGAGGTTAGAAGGGCTGTGATGGTCACAGCCCAAGCTCAAGCAGACTTCCCTGAAAAGTCAGGCAGGGCTGTTATGGTCACAGCCCACACACAAACAGAGTTCCTTCCTGAAAAGGTTGGTAGGGCTGTGATGGTCACAGCCCAAACTCAAACAGATTTTAGTGTTGTGAAGCCTGAAACTATGGATCACTCCACTCAAACAGAGAGCATTGGGGAGGAAAAAAAGTCTCCCTCCCACCAGACATTAGGTGAAAGTCAGCCTCCTCAGGGAACTAACCCTACCCCTTGTGAAGGAACTGCCCCAGAGGTAGTCAGGCCTAGCCTGGCAGAGCCTCTGATGTCAGTGGACCCTTCCAAGGTGGGGCCCAGTCTGGAGCTGGTTGTCAGGACACTCAAACACTCTTACCTGATAGGTGCTTGAAGGTGTTTCGCAGAGACACTATAAATCAACATCCAAGTTCTCTACTAAATAACCTATGTTGTAATTACACTAGGCTACACAATAGAACCCAGGGAGGAGGGCCGGAATACTGGACGCTGGCGATGCCCTGTTGTCGACCTGCGAGGCAACAAGACATATGTATAAGAATACTCCCCTGTGTTGTTTCTTTTTTACATTCAGTTTTTAAACTCCCTGTCCCTCTTTGTTCTATGGTTCAAAGTTGAGAAAGGAAGTCTTCCTACCTGCGATCTTTAGGAAATGGGAGTGACGTCCAGTAGTCTTGTGATGGTGAAGATACAATTCTGTAGTCGTGTCAGCAGTAGGTGTAGTCAGGATTATAACAGTCTTTTTCTAGAACATGAAAAACATATGAATACATTACTGGTTTCTCTACTTGCAGACTACAAGTACAAGAACCTCACTAACACCCTTACTTACTTTCATCTGACTCCCCTATGTCTTTGTACCATCACGTAATTCTAAAAGAAAAAAATTATCATGTAACACATTGAACATGCAAAGTTCTAAAATCACGAAGAAATGTCTGAGTCCTTAAGTTATCCTTGTTTTATTCAAAGCCTTGTTGAAACCAAAATGTTCCAAAAATTGTTCCTTTCAATTATTGAAAGATTGTCTTTTAATTCTTGGCTTTCTTGCGGTGGGCGCCAGAGAATAGAAACTTTTACTTAGCTTTCTTTCTGCGTCTTTTCCTCAGGTTTTTCCGCTATGCAACGCTGCCATCTATTGGATTCTAGAAGGAAGAAGAATTGCTGCAGAGAATGAAAAATTGTCTAGCATTTGTGACAAAGAATTTTCAATTCTATTAAGGACACGGAGGCGAGAATAATGCTTCTCTAACTTTACTGAAAAATACAGCCGAAAAAGAGTTAACTTTAAACAAGCATAACCCGGAAGAACAGCCCCCTCCAGGTATGCACCAATAGCATGACAGTAATCAATATATAATTGTTGTAAATAAAACAGCGATAATGTTAAGCATTCGCTGAAGACATGCTATCCTGTCTTCATTTTAGTTTTCCCTCTCATACTCGAAAATACGGCCGGACTCCATTTTGTTTTCTGTCGTCCATCTTGTATGCTACACTTCGCCATGTGCTCGCCACGAGGCAAGTCCTACTTCACTGACTGTCACCCCTGGAGTTTGCGCAGCAACAGGCTATAAATAGTTCCAGCTTGCCTAGCGCGTGCTCAATACGTGTAACATCTGTTTCTGCTTAGACATAGCTGCCAAGGTTTCAAATAGCTTATGTGTGACATTTTCATATTTTCAGTGAAATTATGAGTGACATTTCAACGATATGAGTGACACTATGTCGCAAACAAAATCAAGCAATGAAGAGGAGGAAAACATGTAAATATCAGAAATTGCACCCATTTGAGCAATAAGAAACTGCGGTTAGTTGTAGACCACAAGCTTCTCAGGGAGGTGTGGCTCCTCCTTCACCACCCCTTGAGCCAACACTTTACAAATGTTGTACATATGAGGGAAAATATATGCTTTCTCAGTCACACTGCTCCCATAGTAACGTCTTGGACCAAATATTTCACGAGACTAGCTCCCTAGATTCCAGAACGTAGCACTGCAATGAATAGTGTATCCACATTTCTCTTGCATCAGCAATGGCAAATTTGCTGCCTGTCGATTTCTCCTGCCTCTGCAGTGGGAGGTGTGCAGGTCAGGCTTCCACAGATCCACTGAATGATATCTTTTAATAAAGTTCCTGTTTTGGCTAAGAATTATGTTTTTCATGTAATTATTATGATTTTGAAAAATGTGTGCTTATGTAGTAAATCCACGTTGGATGTTATCGGAATTAGCTGGTGCGATAACATCACATGCGTCTGCAGAATTAGGTGAAAACATTAGGATTATGTTTTTTTCAAGCGCGCAGTGATGCCCCCCGTCCGACTAACAACTCACTGCCTGTCTGTGTGCCCACCTTAAATCGGTAGTCTATATCATGTCGGGCGTACGTTTTCTTCTTTGGGGTTTATGTGGGCTGACAACTTAAAGTTCCCCAATTAATAGGCGGCAGGCCAGCCCTAACAAGGTTACCTGCTCTGACAACACACTAAAATGCTTAATGTGATCCACATTATTTTTTGTTACAAAAAATAAAACACTGTGACAAGTAGCTGAAGCACCTCTCCGACTCCTACACTTGTCCGGGCTGCGGGGGCCCTCTGCCATAATTGACCTCCCCACTGCATGGACGGCCCGACCGGGCTTTAGGTGCAAGCTGCACAGTCAGAGGTGCTGGAAGAGTACCATGACCTCTGAGCGGAGCACTTTGCAGCACCATCGCCGCCACGGCATGAACAGGCAAGTCACAGTGAGCAGCCACTGTGCGCCCGGCCACTCCAGCAGCATTTTGTCACTCACCTCCGCTTCCTACATCACTCCCATCACGTGAGCTTGGTAATAATGAATAATTAAGACAGCACACAATGGCGACCGGACCCTGGCAGGTGTGAACACTCACAGTAGGCAGCGCTTCAAACTCCATAATTGCAGTGGCAAATTCCACCCGAACCGGGGCACGCTTCCTTTGAAAAAGAAACTCCCCGCCTTTAGAGGCAGGACGTAATGCCACCCCCGCGCCAGACGTCGAATTACACTGGGCACAACCGTGACGTCAGGCTGTAAGAACCGCGCCACGGAAATACTGACAATGAAACATCGTTGCACATCAAAGAGTGACCCAGCAGCCTTAACTGCAAGACTCAAGCCTGCATGGAAACGGCGTGTCTGCCACCGGCGTCTCGCTGCCCTCTGCCCAAGTCACTCTGTAATATAGTTTAAGTAGCACTTCAGTGAGGCTGCTGAAACACTATTCATATGCGTGACAATGCATTTCAGTGCGGTGATGCGGATCACCACACTGAAATGCGTTAGTGTCACGTCTGATGCGTGATACTTGGCAGCACTGCTTAGAGGGGATTGGAATGTGCATTCGGTGGGCTTCATGAACCGTTAATTCCACCCATGTATCGATCATGTTTGAGAAATGTCCATATATGGTTGTAAATCATGCTTTTGAGCTGTAACCGCCCACTTAGGAGCCCCTTCTTTGTGTATAAAAGGGGACCACATGTTCGAGTTCTTTGTGCTACCTTGTACAATACTGTAGAGTGTTGTGTGGGCTGTAGTACCACCTTTAAAGGTTTATTAAACTATGTTTTTGTATTTCCAGTTTCAGTGCCAATTTCTTATGTAGTCTGAGGACTTTACGTACAGAAGGGCGAACCCTTTCGCATTCGCAGGCCTTGCTGAGGCCTGTATTCATCATAATGTCCCAATGACGTAAGCACTTCCTTGCAAAGGCCATAAGTAAAAGAATTCAAATCCAAAGGAACTAGAATGGAACACATCAGGAAACCTCCAGGAACGCAGAGGACTGGTAAAGCCCATCAGGATAGCTGAATCTTCAGGATTGGGTGTTTTGATTACCTGAAAAAGAAACATAGCCATAATACCCATGTCGGACTGAAAGTAAAAACAGTCACAAAGAGAATTGGGTGGGGAAAAACAAGAGTTTAAGCATAACATCAAACAATGCATTCAATATAAAACAGTTGTAAACAATAATACATTAGATATCGGAGGCTCAAATAATGCAAGTTTAAAGTTGCTCCACTACCACTGACGCAATATCCACAATAGGTTTGTGGTAAAAGGTCTTGAAAGTGGACTCAGATGACCAATCTGCCGCAGTCATGATGTCTTGTAACGTAGACCCAGTGAGAAGGGCCTTAGAAGCCATAGAACTTCTTACAGAATGTGCACCAAAAACAGAGGAATCAATGCCAGCCAAGTTCAAAAGCCAAGTAACCCACCTGGCTAGAGTAGCTGAAGAGACTGGGCGGAAAGGTCTCTGAAGAGAAATTAGAAGTTGACCTGCCACATCCTTTCGAAATTCTCTAGTACAGTCTTCATAGACCTTCAAACATTGCACAACACAAAGTTTGCTATGATGTGGAAAAGCAGGGTAAGAAACACATTTTGAATTTGTCTTTGTACGACGAGAAATGGTAAAAGAAACTCCAGAAGGAGTAAATACTCTACCTGCTAAGTCCAGTGCACGCACATCAGATACATGTCTACAAGATATAAGACAAAGTAACAGAGTCAATTTGTCCGATAATTGTTTGCGCGACAAACCATCATTAGCCAGCCAAGACTGCAAGAACCTGAGAACAATGGAAACATCCCAGAAGGTGTGATATTTGGGTTGAGGAGGATTTACCAACCTGATACCTCGAAGAATCTTACAAACCAAAGGGTGTTCACCTACTGGCTTACTGTCAATATGAGGATGACCCGCTGAAAGGGCGGATCGAAAATTATTGACTGTCCTGAAAGCCATACCAGACTTGGCTAATTCGGACAAAAAATTTACAATTACAGAGATACGGGATCCCAAAGGATCACTCTGTTGTTGACCACACCAACGCACCCATCGCCGCCAAGCGGACTCATAACGTTTGTGAGTGGAAGGTGCCCAAGATTGAGAGAGGAAAAAGAGAGCGTCTTGCGAAACTCCCGGCACTTGCCAACGTCGCTGGAAAGTCTCCACGCCATGAGAGACAATTGGCCCTGCATGATCAACGGATGAAGAAGACCGACAGGGTTGGTCAACAATTCTGGAAAGGACTTGATACGAACTGGAGGAGCACATGACAGCGTCATTGCTCCTGGGAACCACACTTGAGCTTTCCAGCAAGGTGATACAAGGATTATTTCTGCCCTCTGTCGACGAGTGTGGGCCAACAATCTCGGGATCATTACGAACGGTGGAAATGCATATAGAATGCCCGTCATCCATGATTGAAGGAAGGCGTCCGAACTGATCGCTAACGGATCCTGACTCCAACTGTAAAACAGGGGAAGTTGCCTGTTGAGTCAAGAGGCAAAGAGATCTAGAACACACGGGCCCCATTTGGAGTTCAACGCTTGGAACACACCGGGATGCAGTTTCCAATCGCTTGAGTCCCATAGGAATCTGGAATTCCAGTCTGCTACCACATTCAAGGAACCCGGAATGTACTCTGCCGTCACTGAGATGTGATGGTCTAGACAATAATGCCAAAAATCCTTGGCGATTTCCAGCAGAAGACGGGATCTGGTACCCCCCCAGACGATTGATGTAGCGTACCGCGGACACATTGTCCATGCGCAGAAGTATACAACAACTTGCCTTCTGAGGAGAAAGAGTCCGAATAGCAAAAGAGCCCGCTAACAGCTCCAGGCAGTTGATGTGAAGACGTAATTCCTCCTGGAACCAACGACCACCGGTCTCCACAGTCCCGCAACGAGCCTCCCAGCCCCAATGACTGGCGTCGGACTCGATGATGGCATCCGGGATTGCCGCAAAAATGGCCTTGCCATTCCAAGCATCCATGTGTTGAAACCACCAATTCATCTCCAGTCGCGCCTCCTGAGAGAGTGCAATCTGTTCTGCATAATGCAGACCCTTGCGAAGATGTAAGATCTTCAACATCTGTAAAACCCTGTAATAAAGGGGACCGGGAAATATCGCTTGAATGGACGCTGCCAACAACCCTACGAGGCGGGCTAAGGTCCTCAATGATATTGTCGGAGAGGCAAGCGCTCTCCTCAATTCCTTCTTGATAGCTGACCTCTTTTTGAGAGGCAAGAGAAGTTGAGACATCACCGAATCGACCTGAAAACCCAAGAATTCGATCACCTGAGATGGAATCAGGAGAGACTTGGGAACATTGAGGGGGAAACCCAACTCCTGAAGGAGGTTTATAGTCCAAGAAAGATGCAACTGAACTATCTCGACAGACTGACCCATTATCAGAATGTCGTCCAGATAAATAATGAGTCTCACACCTCTCTCCCTTAACCACTGAACCACCGGCCGCATGAGTTTCGTGAAACACCATGGAGCAGACGACAGACCGAAGGGCATTGCCGTAAACTCAAACCATTGATTGCGCCACTAAAACTGGAAAAAGCGACGATGAGGAGGAAAAATGGCAACCGTCAGGTAAGCATCCTTAAGGTCTAACCAAACCATCCAATCGTGGCTCAACAACATGTCTCGTAAGAGATGAATGCCCTCAATTTTGAAATGGCGATACACCACGCCCACGTTGAAGTCTTTCAGATTGAGAACAAGACGGAAACCCAGATCTTTCTTGGGCACAAGGAAAACTGTGCTTGCAAATCCGTGTGGATGCAGCGTTGTCTGCACAATAGCCCCTTTGAGCAACAAAGACTGAATCTCTTCGTCGATGAAACTCATCTCTACGGGGGAAAAACTTAGAGGTCTCGGAAACATCGCCTGAGTAGGAGTGGAATAAAACTCTATCTGAAAACTCTGAACAGTTTGAAGGATCCAAGTATCCGAAGACAGGGCCTCCCACCTGGGAAGGAGCTGAGACAGACGACCTCCCACCATGTGATCCCCGTAATGCAAAATGGGTACCTGAATATGAGGAATCTCCAGACTGTTATTGCTGACCTCGATAATTGCCTCGCTGACCACGGCCTCTGTCGCCTCTATTCTTGGAGGGGTAGAATTTGGACCTTTGGGCAGCTCCTCTGCCCCTCTGCTCAGAACCTCTAGAGGTCTGTTGTCCTCCACGGCCGGAACCGCGACCTCTAAAGCGGCCGGCCCTGTTAAAAACACCAGTATGGAATACTTTTTTTTTGTTTGTTTGTTTTTTGAAAACCTTTATTATATCTTTCAGCAAAAATTACAGAAGTAGCCCTACAACCACAGGGGCCGGTCACCACATGTAGGCGATACATGTCAGAAGTTCCAAAAACACAGCTCTTCAGCCGGCAACCCTGGGGTCCAGCAGCGGTAAAGGATATACGGTGCATTGAAAATAGTACAGATCGAAGGATATTCATAAGGTTTCATTTTACATTCAACCCCCCCCCCCAGAGACAAGATAAAGAAGAAGATACAGGATATCCGGAGCCACACATTCGAAGGTATAAGAAAGGCAGGTAGGTGTAAGAAGGTAGTCGCGGACCAAGTTAAAGAAACAGTAAAGACGCAAGCGCTAGCAAGCTCAATGAGGGTGAAGAACAAAACAACCGATCTCTCATCGTAGCCCCCCACCCCAGACCCCGCCCACTCGTATACTTCAGGATGAAACCGAAAGTACTGCTACCGGACACTGCAAGAAGAAAAAAGGGGGCCATAGAACAAAACAAAGGCAAAATACCAAAACCCCCACTCACCCCCCACCCTGCACCCCTGCAATGGCTACGGCCTACCCCATTAGCAGCGTGCCTGTCGCCCAGATGAATACCCTAAACAGAGAGAGAAAGAAAGAAAAAGGGGCCATAGAACAAAACAAAGGCAAAATAACAAACCCCCCTCCCAACCAGCACCCCTGCAATGGCTACGGCCTAACCCACTAGCAGCGTGCCTGTCGCCCAGAAACATCCCTAAAAGAGAGGAGAAGCGGAGGAGGAGAGATAAAAACACACTCCCGGACTCCCTTACCCCCCACCAGATGCGACCACCCCGAAACACGGTCAAAATAGAATGCTGCGAAATATACAATCAATCCGGGAAAGTATGATACACACCACCCGACTCCCGCACATTACAGGTCACAATCCCAGCAGCAAATTAAATTATTTTGCCGAACCCTAAAAAACACAAGTTAACCCTGGCCGGTACAATTTTTCACTAGAGCACTTATAACCCAGATCACAACAACAGTGAGAGAAGCAGAGCTTTCACAAAAGTTCAAGTCAGTACGAGCGAATCGAAGAAAGGATAAAAGTTCACGATATCCACAGAACAAGCGAGGAAAAGCGTGGAAGGATAATGAAACTCTCCGATAGTCACTGGTGACCTTGTTGAGGCACTCAAGGTTGTCCATAGCGACGTTTAGGGGATATGGCTCAAGCAGGGGAAGCTAACAATGTTCACAGGCGTGCGATCTGTCCTGTAGGGATCAGCAGCGCACACGGAATCCGGCTTCTGCACAGGGTCCTCAAAGTTGAGCATACAATGTTCCATGGGTAGTACAGCTGGCTGAGATGATGCCAAAAAGTCGCCGTCCTGTCTCCGGCAAAGATTGTCCACTGTTGCCGACAGTGCCTGGCAGTTGGCGATGATCTGTGAGTGGAGCGCTCCAATGGCCACCATTACGGCATACAGCAGTGGTGTGCCTTCTGTCCCCTCCATCTCCTCTCGCGAAGCGACAGAGCAGGATATGAACCCCGGAGGTCGACTACTCCGGGGTAGCAGGCACAACCGGAGCAGACAACAACAATGGGCGCCCTCACCTCACGATTTCTACACCTTCGCCGCTGGTCAGGGCTCCCGTCCGTCACCCCCGGGAGGCTTACGGTGTCTCCGGGCGAGAGTCACATTGCAGCATCTGCGGTGTAGGCAGGATACTAGTAAAGTGTGTCTCCGTTTGGGAGACCGGACGAAGCCCAAAGTCCACAGCCGATGTTGTTCAACTCCAGCCCCGATGGGTTGGAAATCGAGGCCCCGGCTTCCACGCTGAGTTAGGCCGAGAATGAAACACGGAGTATCTTCGTCACCCGATGAGTTAAAAAGTTCGGGATTGCACCTTCAGAGTCAGTCACTCCTCATGTATTCGGGAGTCCGGTGTGAAAACAGGATAACTTGCAGGATATACGAGCTGCTGGCGGAGGTCGGCGGAGCCGGGAGCTTATGCGGCCATCTTGCTTGCTAGCGTAGCTCCTCCCCTCCCTGGAATACTTTTTTAATGTTAGCTTGCTCTTTATCCAAAGCAGAGAAAGTCGCTACGTATTTCCCCATCTTTTTAACAAAGTCCTCTCCAAAAAGCATTCCATTGGCCAGGGAACCTGGCTCTGTGGTAGCCATCTCTGCTAATTGTGGATCTATCCGCATCAAAAATGAACGTCTCCTGTCGGTAGACAAAGCAACATTTGCATTCCCCAAAAAACACATGGCGCGTTGTGCCCATTCCATGATGTCCAAAGGGTCCAGAGGGGTACCTTTATCTTTAGCCACCACTGCGGCATCCAAAATCTTTGTCAAAGGGCCAGAAATATCCAAAAGATTATCCTGGCAACCTTTCCAGGCTCTATCTAAACCTTTTTTAGGGGTCCAAATTCACGCATAAACGTTGCCATATTTGGGTCCAAATCTGGCGTATCAGTGACCTTGCCAAGTAAAGAGGGTCGACGGCCTGACCTGGTTTTCAAAACCCTGCCGGATATTATTTTGGACATAATGCGCAACTTCCACACAAGGTTGCCATTCTGTGGACCGTGGATGCATCAAATTTTGTGGATTGAATAATAAATTCTTAGGTTGAATCTCAGCCTGAGCATCATAGAAGGTGTGTTTGGTCTTCTTGACCTTCTTTTTAGGTTTACCGGATTCATCCGAATCAGAAGAATTAGTAGAGGTAGTAGGCGTAGAATCCTGTTTTGCCTGTGTATCAGCCAAGGAACCATGGTCTAACAACACACTCTTAGCAACATTTAACAAGGCTTCAGCCGAAGCACGAGAAGAAGATGAAGAGGTGCCTTTAGATATAGACTTTCTTTTCTTTGAAGTCAGAGACTTCGCCAAAGGCTTCAGCGCCTTAAGAAGCGCCTTATTCATAGAACTCCGGTCGTGGGTATCCCGGGTTTCAATAAAATGCTCCTCCATTGTGTCAGTGTATGGTTCCACATACTCTTCATACTCATTGAATTCCATCCACTTATCTTACTCCTCAGCGTAGTACGCCATCACTATAAAAGGAGGGTTTGAAGGAGTTCAAATGGGGGGGGAGAACCCAAGGGCTAATAGACCACAGACAGTAAAAAGTAAAAAGACTAGGTCAAAAACAAACAATTTCGAAGTGGCAGGAGCAAGCCCTGAAACAATTCCCCTAATGCCAAGCACTATGTCTGGAAAAACGCTCCAGTCAGTGTTAAATTGGAGCCAGGGATTTATCAGGCAATGCGTGTGTTAATGTGTGAAGAGCCGGGCTAGAAATCCTGTCACCGGCTGTTCGCGCATGCGCAGACACGCGAAGGCGGGGCTAAAACGAAGCCTGCTCCCTAAACACACCGAAGTGCGCAACTCCGCTCCCTCGCCACAGCCCACAACCAAAAAGGAGCCGAAGGGGCACTGAAGCCTCAACCTCAAGTAAGGGACAAAAAATTTCAAAAGCGCAAGATAGCGCGACACGCTCCCCTGCAAATGCGCATTCTGCAAATAAAACACACTTTGAAACATGCGGTCCGTCAAAGACTTCCCCGCAAGCAAACAGAAACGCAAAGGTCGTGTTAGATATGAAAAACGCAGCGCGTCTAATATTTTACAGAAACAAACAATTAATACTAAATAAAGAATGAAAAAACACTTATCTCGCTGCTGCAGCAGCAAAGAAAGAGGAAGTGCTTACGGCACTGGGACATTATATATTGATTACTGTCATGCTATTGGTGCATACCTGGAGGGGGCTGTTCTTCCGGGTTATGCTTGTTTAAAGTTAACTCTTTTGCTGCTGTATTTGTCAGTAAAGTTAGAGAAGCATTATTTGAGCCTCCGTGGACTGACATAGAATCAGGTGAGTCCTCGATAGAAACTGGAAGGCTAAGCAACGTGTTGTTTTGGGTGTGGCATTTTATACTCATGCCACACCCAGGATGACTGTTACGTTGCTCACGCTACGTGATACGTGAGAAGCTTCCTGATTCCTGATCTCGGTAAGAACCGGGTCGTGTCTTTACCTTGTTAACACTGAAAGCAGCCTTTCAAAGTACTCAGCATGAATGTCTGAAAACAAGCCTTTAGATCCTGATGGAAATATGCTAATAATTGCACTATAAAACAAACACACATTGTCACCACAAGTTATGTAAGAGCAGAGAGGCGCACACAGTGAAGTCAATAGTGTAAGAGAGTCCAAAAAGAATTGTAGATCTTCGGTTCTTATTTGTAAAAGTATTCTTTATTTTCACGTACAGCGGCACAGCCAACGCGTTTCATTCCCATTCGTGCCTTGGGAATTTCATCAGGGCATGTATTGGACAATCTAGTCTGTGCGGTGTCTCTCGAGGTCGTACTTCTTCGAGAACAGTTTAAAGGACAGTCACGGTAGGTCACAATGTGTACCTGCAAAATGCTTTGTGTTAGGTTCCAAGTGGAATGAAGATCCAAGTCCCCCCGAAATGTCAGGTCACTGTCACTATGGCAAATCAATAAAGGTAGAAATTCCGGACCCCTCGGGGGAACTCCGGAGGGGAAGGGGAGTCTGAACGCTCGGAAAAGTGTCCGGCTTCAATGGGGTCTGCAGAAGCGCAGTGATGCAACGGTGCCTTAGGTATGGCCCCCGTTCTCCGCTGCTCCTCCTCCTGGAATATTGGATGCATACAATATTTCCGAGCGTTCAGACTCCCCTTCCCCTCCGGAGTTTGCTATGATGTGGAAAAGCAGGGTAAGAAACACATTTTGAATTTGTCTTTGTACGACGAGAAATGGTAAAAGAAACTCCAGAAGGAGTAAATACTCTACCTGCTAAGTCCAGTGCACGCACATCAGATACATGTCTACAAGATATAAGACAAAGTAACAGAGTCAATTTGTCCGATAATTGTTTGCGCGACAAACCATCATTAGCCAGCCAAGACTGCAAGAACCTGAGAACAATGGAAACATCCCAGAAGGTGTGATATTTGGGTTGAGGAGGATTTACCAACCTGATACCTCGAAGAATCTTACAAACCAAAGGGTGTTCACCTACTGGCTTACTGTCAATATGAGGATGACCCGCTGAAAGGGCGGATCGAAAATTATTGACTGTCCTGAAAGCCATACCAGACTTGGCTAATTCGGACAAAAAATTTACAATTACAGAGATACGGGATCCCAAAGGATCACTCTGTTGTTGACCACACCAACGCACCCATCGCCGCCAAGCGGACTCATAACGTTTGTGAGTGGAAGGTGCCCAAGATTGAGAGAGGAAAAAGAGAGCGTCTTGCGAAACTCCCGGCACTTGCCAACGTCGCTGGAAAGTCTCCACGCCATGAGAGACAATTGGCCCTGCATGATCAACGGATGAAGAAGACCGACAGGGTTGGTCAACAATTCTGGAAAGGACTTGATACGAACTGGAGGAGCACATGACAGCGTCATTGCTCCTGGGAACCACACTTGAGCTTTCCAGCAAGGTGATACAAGGATTATTTCTGCCCTCTGTCGACGAGTGTGGGCCAACAATCTCGGGATCATTACGAACGGTGGAAATGCATATAGAATGCCCGTCATCCATGATTGAAGGAAGGCGTCCGAACTGATCGCTAACGGATCCTGACTCCAACTGTAAAACAGGGGAAGTTGCCTGTTGAGTCAAGAGGCAAAGAGATCTAGAACACACGGGCCCCATTTGGAGTTCAACGCTTGGAACACACCGGGATGCAGTTTCCAATCGCTTGAGTCCCATAGGAATCTGGAATTCCAGTCTGCTACCACATTCAAGGAACCCGGAATGTACTCTGCCGTCACTGAGATGTGATGGTCTAGACAATAATGCCAAAAATCCTTGGCGATTTCCAGCAGAAGACGGGATCTGGTACCCCCCCAGACGATTGATGTAGCGTACCGCGGACACATTGTCCATGCGCAGAAGTATACAACAACTTGCCTTCTGAGGAGAAAGAGTCCGAATAGCAAAAGAGCCCGCTAACAGCTCCAGGCAGTTGATGTGAAGACGTAATTCCTCCTGGAACCAACGACCACCGGTCTCCACAGTCCCGCAACGAGCCTCCCAGCCCCAATGACTGGCGTCGGACTCGATGATGGCATCCGGGATTGCCGCAAAAATGGCCTTGCCATTCCAAGCATCCATGTGTTGAAACCACCAATTCATCTCCAGTCGCGCCTCCTGAGAGAGTGCAATCTGTTCTGCATAATGCAGACCCTTGCGAAGATGTAAGATCTTCAACATCTGTAAAACCCTGTAATAAAGGGGACCGGGAAATATCGCTTGAATGGACGCTGCCAACAACCCTACGAGGCGGGCTAAGGTCCTCAATGATATTGTCGGAGAGGCAAGCGCTCTCCTCAATTCCTTCTTGATAGCTGACCTCTTTTTGAGAGGCAAGAGAAGTTGAGACATCACCGAATCGACCTGAAAACCCAAGAATTCGATCACCTGAGATGGAATCAGGAGAGACTTGGGAACATTGAGGGGGAAACCCAACTCCTGAAGGAGGTTTATAGTCCAAGAAAGATGCAACTGAACTATCTCGACAGACTGACCCATTATCAGAATGTCGTCCAGATAAATAATGAGTCTCACACCTCTCTCCCTTAACCACTGAACCACCGGCCGCATGAGTTTCGTGAAACACCATGGAGCAGACGACAGACCGAAGGGCATTGCCGTAAACTCAAACCATTGATTGCGCCACTAAAACTGGAAAAAGCGACGATGAGGAGGAAAAATGGCAACCGTCAGGTAAGCATCCTTAAGGTCTAACCAAACCATCCAATCGTGGCTCAACAACATGTCTCGTAAGAGATGAATGCCCTCAATTTTGAAATGGCGATACACCACGCCCACGTTGAAGTCTTTCAGATTGAGAACAAGACGGAAACCCAGATCTTTCTTGGGCACAAGGAAAACTGTGCTTGCAAATCCGTGTGGATGCAGCGTTGTCTGCACAATAGCCCCTTTGAGCAACAAAGACTGAATCTCTTCGTCGATGAAACTCATCTCTACGGGGGAAAAACTTAGAGGTCTCGGAAACATCGCCTGAGTAGGAGTGGAATAAAACTCTATCTGAAAACTCTGAACAGTTTGAAGGATCCAAGTATCCGAAGACAGGGCCTCCCACCTGGGAAGGAGCTGAGACAGACGACCTCCCACCATGTGATCCCCGTAATGCAAAATGGGTACCTGAATATGAGGAATCTCCAGACTGTTATTGCTGACCTCGATAATTGCCTCGCTGACCACGGCCTCTGTCGCCTCTATTCTTGGAGGGGTAGAATTTGGACCTTTGGGCAGCTCCTCTGCCCCTCTGCTCAGAACCTCTAGAGGTCTGTTGTCCTCCACGGCCGGAACCGCGACCTCTAAAGCCGCCGGCCCTGTTAAAAACACCAGTATGGAATACTTTTTTTTTGTTTGTTTGTTTTTTGAAAACCTTTATTATATCTTTCAGCAAAAATTACAGAAGTAGCCCTACAACCACAGGGGCCGGTCACCACATGTAGGCGATACGTGTCAGAAGTTCCAAAAACACAGCTCTTCAGCCGGCAACCCTGGGGTCCAGCAGCGGTAAAGGATATACGGTGCATTGAAAATAGTACAGATCGAAGGATATTCATAAGGTTTCATTTTACATTCAACCCCCCCCCCCAGAGACAAGATAAAGAAGAAGATACAGGATATCCGGAGCCACACATTCGAAGGTATAAGAAAGGCAGGTAGGTGTAAGAAGGTAGTCGCGGACCAAGTTAAAGAAACAGTAAAGACGCAAGCGCTAGCAAGCTCAATGAGGGTGAAGAACAAAACAACCGATCTCTCATCGTAGCCCCCCACCCCAGACCCCGCCCACTCGTATACTTCAGGATGAAACCGAAAGTACTGCTACCGGACACTGCAAGAAGAAAAAAGGGGGCCATAGAACAAAACAAAGGCAAAATACCAAAACCCCCACTCACCCCCCACCCTGCACCCCTGCAATGGCTACGGCCTACCCCATTAGCAGCGTGCCTGTCGCCCAGATGAATACCCTAAACAGAGAGAGAAAGAAAGAAAAAGGGGCCATAGAACAAAACAAAGGCAAAATAACAAACCCCCCTCCCAACCAGCACCCCTGCAATGGCTACGGCCTAACCCACTAGCAGCGTGCCTGTCGCCCAGAAACATCCCTAAAAGAGAGGAGAAGCGGAGGAGGAGAGATAAAAACACACTCCCGGACTCCCTTACCCCCCACCAGATGCGACCACCCCGAAACACGGTCAAAATAGAATGCTGCGAAATATACAATCAATCCGGGAAAGTATGATACACACCACCCGACTCCCGCACATTACAGGTCACAATCCCAGCAGCAAATTAAATTATTTTGCCGAACCCTAAAAAACACAAGTTAACCCTGGCCGGTACAATTTTTCACTAGAGCACTTATAACCCAGATCACAACAACAGTGAGAGAAGCAGAGCTTTCACAAAAGTTCAAGTCAGTACGAGCGAATCGAAGAAAGGATAAAAGTTCACGATATCCACAGAACAAGCGAGGAAAAGCGTGGAAGGATAATGAAACTCTCCGATAGTCACTGGTGACCTTGTTGAGGCACTCAAGGTTGTCCATAGCGACGTTTAGGGGATATGGCTCAAGCAGGGGAAGCTAACAATGTTCACAGGCGTGCGATCTGTCCTGTAGGGATCAGCAGCGCACACGGAATCCGGCTTCTGCACAGGGTCCTCAAAGTTGAGCATACAATGTTCCATGGGTAGTACAGCTGGCTGAGATGATGCCAAAAAGTCGCCGTCCTGTCTCCGGCAAAGATTGTCCACTGTTGCCGACAGTGCCTGGCAGTTGGCGATGATCTGTGAGTGGAGCGCTCCAATGGCCACCATTACGGCATACAGCAGTGGTGTGCCTTCTGTCCCCTCCATCTCCTCTCGCGAAGCGACAGAGCAGGATATGAACCCCGGAGGTCGACTACTCCGGGGTAGCAGGCACAACCGGAGCAGACAACAACAATGGGCGCCCTCACCTCACGATTTCTACACCTTCGCCGCTGGTCAGGGCTCCCGTCCGTCACCCCCGGGAGGCTTACGGTGTCTCCGGGCGAGAGTCACATTGCAGCATCTGCGGTGTAGGCAGGATACTAGTAAAGTGTGTCTCCGTTTGGGAGACCGGACGAAGCCCAAAGTCCACAGCCGATGTTGTTCAACTCCAGCCCCGATGGGTTGGAAATCGAGGCCCCGGCTTCCACGCTGAGTTAGGCCGAGAATGAAACACGGAGTATCTTCGTCACCCGATGAGTTAAAAAGTTCGGGATTGCACCTTCAGAGTCAGTCACTCCTCATGTATTCGGGAGTCCGGTGTGAAAACAGGATAACTTGCAGGATATACGAGCTGCTGGCGGAGGTCGGCGGAGCCGGGAGCTTATGCGGCCATCTTGCTTGCTAGCGTAGCTCCTCCCCTCCCTGGAATACTTTTTTAATGTTAGCTTGCTCTTTATCCAAAGCAGAGAAAGTCGCTACGTATTTCCCCATCTTTTTAACAAAGTCCTCTCCAAAAAGCATTCCATTGGCCAGGGAACCTGGCTCTGTGGTAGCCATCTCTGCTAATTGTGGATCTATCCGCATCAAAAATGAACGTCTCCTGTCGGTAGACAAAGCAACATTTGCATTCCCCAAAAAACACATGGCGCGTTGTGCCCATTCCATGATGTCCAAAGGGTCCAGAGGGGTACCTTTATCTTTAGCCACCACTGCGGCATCCAAAATCTTTGTCAAAGGGCCAGAAATATCCAAAAGATTATCCTGGCAACCTTTCCAGGCTCTATCTAAACCTTTTTTAGGGGTCCAAATTCACGCATAAACGTTGCCATATTTGGGTCCAAATCTGGCGTATCAGTGACCTTGCCAAGTAAAGAGGGTCGACGGCCTGACCTGGTTTTCAAAACCCTGCCGGATATTATTTTGGACATAATGCGCAACTTCCACACAAGGTTGCCATTCTGTGGACCGTGGATGCATCAAATTTTGTGGATTGAATAATAAATTCTTAGGTTGAATCTCAGCCTGAGCATCATAGAAGGTGTGTTTGGTCTTCTTGACCTTCTTTTTAGGTTTACCGGATTCATCCGAATCAGAAGAATTAGTAGAGGTAGTAGGCGTAGAATCCTGTTTTGCCTGTGTATCAGCCAAGGAACCATGGTCTAACAACACACTCTTAGCAACATTTAACAAGGCTTCAGCCGAAGCACGAGAAGAAGATGAAGAGGTGCCTTTAGATATAGACTTTCTTTTCTTTGAAGTCAGAGACTTCGCCAAAGGCTTCAGCGCCTTAAGAAGCGCCTTATTCATAGAACTCCGGTCGTGGGTATCCCGGGTTTCAATAAAATGCTCCTCCATTGTGTCAGTGTATGGTTCCACATACTCTTCATACTCATTGAATTCCATCCACTTATCTTACTCCTCAGCGTAGTACGCCATCACTATAAAAGGAGGGTTTGAAGGAGTTCAAATGGGGGGGGAGAACCCAAGGGCTAATAGACCACAGACAGTAAAAAGTAAAAAGACTAGGTCAAAAACAAACAATTTCGAAGTGGCAGGAGCAAGCCCTGAAACAATTCCCCTAATGCCAAGCACTATGTCTGGAAAAACGCTCCAGTCAGTGTTAAATTGGAGCCAGGGATTTATCAGGCAATGCGTGTGTTAATGTGTGAAGAGCCGGGCTAGAAATCCTGTCACCGGCTGTTCGCGCATGCGCAGACACGCGAAGGCGGGGCTAAAACGAAGCCTGCTCCCTAAACACACCGAAGTGCGCAACTCCGCTCCCTCGCCACAGCCCACAACCAAAAAGGAGCCGAAGGGGCACTGAAGCCTCAACCTCAAGTAAGGGACAAAAAATTTCAAAAGCGCAAGATAGCGCGACACGCTCCCCTGCAAATGCGCATTCTGCAAATAAAACACACTTTGAAACATGCGGTCCGTCAAAGACTTCCCCGCAAGCAAACAGAAACGCAAAGGTCGTGTTAGATATGAAAAACGCAGCGCGTCTAATATTTTACAGAAACAAACAATTAATACTAAATAAAGAATGAAAAAACACTTATCTCGCTGCTGCAGCAGCAAAGAAAGAGGAAGTGCTTACGGCACTGGGACATTATATATTGATTACTGTCATGCTATTGGTGCATACCTGGAGGGGGCTGTTCTTCCGGGTTATGCTTGTTTAAAGTTAACTCTTTTGCTGCTGTATTTGTCAGTAAAGTTAGAGAAGCATTATTTGAGCCTCCGTGGACTGACATAGAATCAGGTGAGTCCTCGATAGAAACTGGAAGGCTAAGCAACGTGTTGTTTTGGGTGTGGCATTTTATACTCATGCCACACCCAGGATGACTGTTACGTTGCTCACGCTACGTGATACGTGAGAAGCTTCCTGATTCCTGATCTCGGTAAGAACCGGGTCGTGTCTTTACCTTGTTAACACTGAAAGCAGCCTTTCAAAGTACTCAGCATGAATGTCTGAAAACAAGCCTTTAGATCCTGATGGAAATATGCTAATAATTGCACTATAAAACAAACACACATTGTCACCACAAGTTATGTAAGAGCAGAGAGGCGCACACAGTGAAGTCAATAGTGTAAGAGAGTCCAAAAAGAATTGTAGATCTTCGGTTCTTATTTGTAAAAGTATTCTTTATTTTCACGTACAGCGGCACAGCCAACGCGTTTCATTCCCATTCGTGCCTTGGGAATTTCATCAGGGCATGTATTGGACAATCTAGTCTGTGCGGTGTCTCTCGAGGTCGTACTTCTTCGAGAACAGTTTAAAGGACAGTCACGGTAGGTCACAATGTGTACCTGCAAAATGCTTTGTGTTAGGTTCCAAGTGGAATGAAGATCCAAGTCCCCCCGAAATGTCAGGTCACTGTCACTATGGCAAATCAATAAAGGTAGAAATTCCGGACCCCTCGGGGGAACTCCGGAGGGGAAGGGGAGTCTGAACGCTCGGAAAAGTGTCCGGCTTCAATGGGGTCTGCAGAAGCGCAGTGATGCAACGGTGCCTTAGGTATGGCCCCCGTTCTCCGCTGCTCCTCCTCCTGGAATATTGGATGCATACAATATTTCCGAGCGTTCAGACTCCCCTTCCCCTCCGGAGTTCCCCCGAGGGGTCCGGAATTTCTACCTTTATTGATTTGCCATAGTGACAGTGACCTGACATTTCGGGGGGACTTGGATCTTCATTCCACTTGGAACCTAACACAAAGCATTTTGCAGGTACACATTGTGACCTACCGTGACTGTCCTTTAAACTGTTCTCGAAGAAGTACGACCTCGAGAGACACCGCACAGACTAGATTGTCCAATACATGCCCTGATGAAATTCCCAAGGCACAAATGGGAATGAAACGCGTTGGCTGTGCCGCTGTACGTGAAAATAAAGAATACTTTTACAAATAAGAACCGAAGATCTACAATTCTTTTTGGACTCTCTTACACTATTGACTTCACTGTGTGCGCCTCTCTGCTCTTACATAACTATTGGTCTGATATACATCCTTGGCAGCAGATGGTGAGAGTAGCCGCACCGCCTAATAATTCTGAAACAGACAAAGTGGATGTGCGAAACCTTGGTCAGCTGCTGGATGCTTCTGTTCATTGTTCACATTGTCACCACGAAGGTCAGAAACCAAACAAGCATTGCCAAGTTCAAGGGACACAATCATGTTCACAAACAGATTGACAAATACAAGCACTGTTATACACCAAGCATATACTCAAATAGAGTGCTGGTTAGCACGGGACAGGGGAGGGTTTTAACGGGGAACAAATCTGTTGTGTTCATAAATGACATACAGTTCCTATAAAAGCACAAGAGTTTAGAGGGGTGTATGATAAGACTGGGAGTCATGACAGTACCCCCCTCTTAAAAGCCCCCCTAAGACCACTGGAATTGGTTTTGGTTTGTCAGGGTGTCTACTATGAAATAGTTTTACAAGTCATGGAGCATGCTTGAGATTAGCGAGAGGCTCCCATGATCTTTCATCTGGACCATAACCCTTCCAATCCACTAAGTAATGTAATTTACCCTTGATTCTTTTTTAATCTAGAATTGATTGAACTTCAAATTTGGGTTGACCATCAATTTCAACAGAGGGAGGAGGAGCATTTACACAAGTTTGTGGATCAAATGGTTTAATCAGAGAAACATGGAAGACAGGATGAAATCGGTACTTGGATGGTAGTGTTAGTCGTACACATACTGGATGTAAAACTTTTTCTATAGGAAATGGTCCAATGAAGCGAGGACAAAGTTTCCTACTGCTTTGAATTTTAAAATTTTTGGTGGATAACCACACCTTGTCTCCTACGGCATAGGAAGGCTGTAAGGAACGATGTGTATCAGACTTTTTTTTTAGCCTCTTTAGCAACTGCTAAATGATGTTGTGCCAATTGTTGAATGAACACCAACTCTTGTATATAAGCAGAGACTGAAGGAATTAGTTCAGACTGTGTTTTTAGACCTGGAACGCTTTGCGGATGAAAACCAGGAGCACAAAAGAATGGGGACATATCAATAGATGCATGGTCAGAATTATTGTATGCAAACTCCAAGGCCCATAATATGTCTGACCATTCTTGTTCACAATCAGTTAACATGCATCGTAAGTATTGCTCTATGGTTTGGTTTGTACGTTCTGTTAGACCATCCGTTTGTGGGTGGTAACTAGATGACGTACGGATTTCCATGTGTAAATTCTTTCCCAATTGTTGCCAAAAATGAGAGATGAACTGAGGGCCCCTGTCAGAAATGACAACTGAGGTAATTCCATGCAGTCTAACGATTTCTTTTATAAATACCAGAGTAAATTCTTTAGCTGTAGGTAATTTCTGTAAAGAAACAAAATGGGTCAAACGTGTAAAATGATATATGACAGTTAAAATGGTAGTAAAGCCTGTTGAAGTACGGGGCCATTCTACAATAAAATCAAGAGATACCATATGCCATGGTTGTGGAGGTAAGGGTAATGGGTGTAGTAAACCATTTGGAGGTTGATGGGTTGCCTTGTTTTGAATACAAATAGCACATATTTTTACAAACTTTTGTACATCATCAAACATTGAGGGCCACCAAAACGTTTGTTTTATTAACTGATACGTTTTAGTGACTCTTTGATGTGCAGTTAGAATTGTATCATGATGTAAGTGAACAATCTGGTTTCATAAAGACGAAGATGGTACAAACATCTGAGCATTCATATACAAAAGATCATCTCTCCATTGTAGTAATGAATGTTCTTTTTTCCAATCCTGAATTTCTTTTGTCTTTAGTTCTTTTTTTATTTCATATATGATATCATTATCAATTTCACGAACAAGGAAGCACTGATCAGGCAAAATAGTCTGTGGTTGTTCTTGTTTTACATTACAATCATCATTAATTCCTATGCGTGACAAAGCGTCTGCCTTATTATTTTCTTTTCCTGGCCGGTATGTGATCACGAAATTGTAATCATTAAAAAATAATGTCCATCTTAATTGACGAGCAGAGAGAGCTTTGGCAGATCGTAATGATTGTAAATTACGATGGTCTGTATAGATTGTGACCGGATGACGAGCACCCAACAAGTAATGGCGCCATTCTTCAAAGACAGCCTTTATTGCCAGTTATTCTCCGTCGGCTATTGCATAATTTTGTTCTGTGGAAGTTAGTTTTCTGGAATAATATGCAATTGGATGCATCTGTCCGGTGCCTTTATGTCTCTGGGACAAAATTCCCCCAATGGCGAATTGAGAAGCATCGGCTTCAACTATGAAAGGTTGGGATGGGTCAGGATGCATCAAAATGGGGTCTGTGGTGAATTTGTTCTTTAGGTCCTGAAAGGCCAGTTCTGCAGTGTGATCCCACTCAAATTTGGTGTTTTTTGTCTTAATAATTTAGTAATCGGGGTGATTAGCTTAGAAAAGTCGTGAATAAACAGTCTATAAAAATTAGTAAATCCTAAGAAACTTTGGATTTGTTTCACAGACGTTGGGCTAGGCCAAGTGAGTATAGATTGGATCGTCTTTGGGTCCATTTCGATTCCAGATGGAGTAATAATATACCCCAAGAATTCAACTTTGTTTACATGAAACATGCTTTTTTCCAATTTTACAAACAGAGAATTCTGTCAAAGCTGCTGAAGAAGGGCTCTTACCTGTTTCACATGGTCTTCTTTATTTTTTGAATAAATTAAAATGTTGTCGATATATACCACACAACAGATGTCCAAAAAATCTCTTAAAACCTCATTTATGAAAAACTGGAATGCAGCTGGGGCATTGCAGAGTCCGAAAGGCATGACTTGGTATTCATAAAGACCGAACTTAGTTCGAAAAGAGGTCTTCCATTCGTCACCCTCTCGGACTCGTACAAGATGATACGCCCCACACAAATTCAGCTTTGTGTAAATGGTGGCGTCCTTTATTTGATCCAACAAGGTTGGTATTAGTGGTAAGGGGTATCTGTTCTTAATAGTCACATTGTTACGGGCGCGGTAGTCTATGCACATGCGTAATTTCCCCCCCTTCTTCGGTATGAAGAAAAGGCTCTTAAATGTTCATTCTCTGACTCGGTAAGTGCATAGATGAGGCTACAAGGTAGAGTAGCCCCAGGTGTCAAGTCAATTCGGCAGTCAAAATCTCTATGAGCTGGTAATGTATTAGCTTTTTTTTTGTCAATCACGTCTAGAAGATCTGTGTATTCAGATGGTACAACACAGTGTATGGCTAACACAGTTTCCGAAGTCTTGGGTAAGTTGTAACCTTGTATTAGAAGTTCAGAACTATGGTGTTGAAAACAAACTGACTGACAATAGTTGGATTTGAATAATAATGTTTTTTGTACCCAGTTTATCTGTGGATTATGTTGTACTAACCATGGAATCCCTAAAATTAGGCGAAACTGGGGAGCGTCAATTACATCAAAAGTAATGTTCTCAAAATGTTGTCCAGAACATATCATGAGTAGATTTTCTGTATTATATTGTATTGGGCCTGAGATTAATTCTTTACCATCTACTGCTCTTACAATTTCTGGGTTCGTTTTTTTAACTTTTTTAAACCCTAATTCTAGTATAAACTTAGTGTCAATAAAATTGCCTGTATCTCCGGAGTCTATTAAGGCATCCACGGACCATGACAAGGCTTTATTGTCAAAAGATTGTAAGGTCACCCTAATGCTAAGATGGTTTGTTGAAATTGTAGGGTCAGTAGAGTCCAAACTAGACTGCTCACTCGACAAAATGGCCCCTGTTTTTGCCAAGCGATCTAGTTTTCCGACTGGTCTAGGGCTGCTACTTCATTGCCTTTTCCTTTTGATTTGTTTGGGCGTGTAGGACACTCTTTTACAAAGTGACCTGATTTCCCACAGTATAAACACTGATTCATTTTCCTTCGCTTCTCCTTTTCCTCTTTAATAAGTGGACCTCTCAAGGTTCCAATTTACATTGGTTCTCCCATGTCTATTTTAGGAGATGTCATTCTTTGGGTTAGATTTTTCTTTAAATACAAACATTTTATGGTCTGTTTTCCCTTTCTCTCCCTTTCTTTCACTTAACCGGTGGTTTAGTTTCACTACTTAATCTATAAATTCCCCACAATTTTCTGGTGGATCCAAGATTTGACAAGAAGTAACCATGTCTTTTAAGTCGTCTCTTAAACCTCTCTAAAACAGAGAGACTCTTTTTTCTTCAGGCCATTCAGCTTCAATGGCTAACCGATTGAACAAGGAGATGTAATGAATTAAATCAGATGATCCCTTCTTCAAGTTAAGGAGTGCATGATCGGCCGACTGAACAAACACATATTTAGCAAACAACTTTTTCATTGTTTCTTTAAACCGTCTGAAGTCATATAATAAAGGATCGTTACGTTCCACAATGGGTACCGACCATAGAGCTGCGTCCCCCCTAAATAAACAAGACAAAGGCTACCTTTGCCGGATCATCAGGAAAAGCAGTTGGTTTTGCTATAAAATGAAGGGGACATTGATTCAGAAAAATAGTGAATTTTGCACTGTCTCCATAAAATCTTACTGGGGGGAGCTAAAGGTACAGGTACTGGAGTTACTACTTGAATTTGCATTGGGGCAGAGGCTGAGGTACTATGAAGAGTTTGCATATTTGGTATGAAACTAGGTGGTTTTAAAAGTGGCTTCTCAGCTGAAGGTGACCCCCAAGGGTTGGAGCTAGAAGTAGGGGTTGCTTGCATGTTAGTTTGCAGAGCTGAGATATCTCTACGCAAAGCTGCATTCTCTGCTTTAATATCGGACAAAATTGCAGCAATATCTTGCAAGGAGATCTGTGGATTTCGATTCATAGTGTCTGGGCGAAACTATATCCGTGGGCTTAGCCTTCTGTCAGGACACTCAAACACTCTTACCTGATAGGTGCTTGAAGGTGTTTCGCAGTGACGCTATAAATCAGCATCCAAGAGCTCTGCTAAATAACATATGTTGTAATTACACTAGGCTACACAATAGAACCCAGGGAGGAGGGCCGGAATACTGGACGCTGGCGACGCCCTGTTGTCGACCTGCGAGGCAACAAGACATATGTATAAGAATACTCCCCTGTGTTGTTTCTTTTTTACATTCAGTTTTTAAACTCCCTGTCCCTCTTTGTTCTATGGTTCAAAGTTGAGAAAGGAAGTCTTCCCACCTGCGATCTTTTGGAAATGGGAGTGACGTCCAGTAGTCTTGTGATGGTGAAGATACAATTCTGTAGTCGTGTCAGCAGTAGGTGTAGTCAGGATTATAACAGTCTTTTTCTAGAACATGAAAAACATATGAATACATTACTGGTTTCTATACTTGCAGACTACAAGTACAAGAACCTCACTAACACCCTTACTTACTTTCATCTGACTCCCCTATGTCTTTGTACCATCACGTAATTCTAAAAGAAAAATAATATCATGCAACACATTGAACATGCAAAGTTCTAAAATCACGAAGAAATGTCTGAGTTATCCTTGTTTTCTTCAAAGCCTTGTTGAAACCAAAATGTTCCAAAAATTGTTCCTTTCAATTATTGAAAGATTGTCTTTTAATTCTTTGCTTTCTTGCAATGGGCGCCAGAGAATAGAAACTTTCACTTAGCTTTCTTTCTGCATCTTTTCCTCAGGTTTTTCCGCAATGCAACGCTGCCATCTAGTGGATTCTAGAAGGAAGACGAATTGCTGCCGAGAATCAGGTGAGTCCTCGATATAAACTGGAAGGCTAAGCAACGTGTTGTTTTGGGTGTCATTTTATACTCATGCCACACCCAGGATGACTGTTACGTTGCTCACGCTGCGTGATACGTGAGAAGCTTCCTGATTCCTGATCTCGGTAAGAACCGGGTCGGGTCTTTACCTTGTTAACACTGAAAGCAGCCTTTCAAAGTACTCAGCACGAATGTCTGAAAACAAGTCTTTAGATCCTGATGGAAGCATGCTAATAATTGCACTATAAAACAAACACACAATGTCACCACGAAGGTCAGAAACCAAACAACATTGCCAAGTTCAAGGGACACAATCATGTTCACAAACAGAATGAGAAATACAAATACTGTTATACACCAAGCATATACTCAAATGGAGTGCTGGTTAGCACGGGACAGGGGAGGGTTTTAACGGGGAACAAATCTGTTGTGTTCATAAATGACATACAGTTCCTATAAAAGCACAAGAGTTTAGAGGGGTGTATGATAAGACTGGGAGTCATGACACAGGTAACCTGCCACTCTCTACCCTGCCTCAGCCAGCCCAGGGCTGCAGAGGTAAGGGAGGCCAGTGGTGGACCCCAAAGGGCCCCCTGTCCACAAAAACCACCCCATCAGCAGATTAGGGGCACCAAAGAAGCAGCCCTAGCTAGGTGAAAATTTCAAAAACTCCTGAGGGATCTCCCTTCCCCTTAGGTAGGAACCTACTCCAGATGGACTCTGTTGGGCACAGCCAAACCTGGGACCCAAAGGCCCCACACCTGACCTGTCCCTCCAGTAAACCAACAAAAGGGACCCAGCCTCCAGCTTTAGGTAGCCAGAGGTTGACCCTGAGAGCACAGTGCAACTCAGTCAAGGAAAGAAAGGCCTATATGGTGGAAAGTGATTAGAGGAAGCTGAACCCTACATTAGAGGAGCCTCACTTCAGTACTCATCTCAACACCAGCCTTTTACTTTGCCAAAACACACCACAGGTAGAGATTCCCTATGGTGGAGACCCTATGATACCCTTAGGGTAAGGGATTGCTTAGTGGACCATGAGACAGGGGTAACCATGCTAGTGCAGGTACTTCCTTATATGCAGTGGTGTAACGAAACTTGAGGGGGCCCCCCTGCAAAGCACATGGAGCCCCCCCCCCCCCTGGCTGCCCAGCCCACCACCTACCACTTTGTTCTACCAATGTATTGGACCTTCCTTTCCGGAAGGGTTACATCGAAGAAAACAACCAGCTGACACGTGTTTCGTCAATCGGGCAGTGAACCTGTGACTCTTTAGGGCTGTATTATGTCAATAGATACAGGTTAGTGTAGCCAGTGATAATAATGGAGCTCCAGCTTTGAGGAAGACACTACCCATCTCTCCTTCTCTGTGTCTACAGATCTCAGGTAGGACAGATGTACCCGCCCGTCCCCCCGTGTTTATACTGGATACTATGGTACTTCACCTTAACCCTTTAACGCCGGGTCGGAATTGTCACAGGCTACATGAACCTGTATCTATTGACATAATACAGCCCTGAAGAGTCACGGGCTCACTGCCCGATTGATGAAACACATGTTGGCTGTTGTTTTCTTTGACAGCAGTTCCATAAAAACTCAACTGACAATATACATGAGAAGAACACAAAATATAACTCGGTATCCTGCGAAAGGCAAGAGAAATAGACTGGTGAATTATCTGCATACCACACACTAGCGACTGTAAAGGGTTGTGCATGATAATAACGTGAACTGAGGAAGCAATTTCAATTTCTACCATCGTGTCTTTATAAGTAAGCATTGCAAAACAGGTTGGCAAACAAGGCTGAGTTAGAAAAATGTTTGGATGCTGCATAACATTGATGCAGCTGTTTTGTCTGTTTTAATTTACCATTTCTGTAGTGTAAACAATTCTAAATACAAGATTTAAGGCACACATATTACAGACAAGTGCAAGCAACACCATAATTAACACTGTATGTAGAATATAAACAAACCATATCAGCAAGTACCTAATGACAATCTATGCAAACTGTAGTTGGTAAAGCAAAAGAAAAAGTGCAAATACTTTCAACGTGCATAAAAAGCAATCACCTGTCCAGTAATATACAAAAATCAAGCATGTCCTGTAAAACATTCCTTTCTTCTTGCATCAAGGTGAAAATACTTTTAAAGTGCATGGTAAAAACAATTCCAGCAGTATGCAAAAATGAAGCCAGGTTAGTCAAACAATTCCCCGTTTGGTGTGTGCATAGAGGAACATATTTCAAAGCAACTGGTAAACAACAACTACAACACCATACAATAATCAAACCCGTTTAAACTAAGAATTCCCTTTTTGAAGGCTCAAATATTTCAAAGTGACTGGCAAAACGGTAACAAGTACAGCAGGCAGCAGCATACAAAATCAAACCACTTTAGTCAACCAATGTCCTTTTGGTTTGTGCACGAAGGTGCAAATATTTCAGATTGACTGGTAAAACAACACCAAGTACAGCAAGCAGCAGCATAAATAAATCAAACCGATTTAGTCAGACTAATTCCCCTTCTGTGCCTGGTAAAGAAATAACAATTTAGCAGCATAAACATCAAACCCCTCCAGTCAAACAATGCCCCTTTCATTTGTGCAAATATTTCAACGTGAATGGTAAAAACGTTAACAAGTTTAGCAGCATGAACGTTCAACCAGTCTCTGCAAAGTATGCCCCTTTAGTTTGTGCGCAAAGGCGCAAATATTTAAGTGACCGGCAAAACAATAACAAGCTCAGCAGCAAAATAAACAAAGCGGTTTACTCAAATGAAGCCCCTTTTGACTGTGCAAAAGAAAGTGTCATGGGGGTGCATATATGTCATGTTAAACTGAATACATTTCTGCTTGCCTCTATAAACGTATGTTCAGAATATCGAGGTAACCTATATATAAGCGAACAATATTTAAAGTATGATATACTGGCAGAATGCTGGGGGCATAGTTGCCACAGTTTCAGATTGCCATGTGTGACATGTTCACAATTTCACTGCAATTATGAGTGACATTTCAACCACTATGAGTGACACTTTCTTGTTAGCAAAATTAAGCAATGAAGACGATCAACACATATAAATATCAGAAATAACACCACAAAGACCATTCCGGTCTAAACACCTCAGTCTTTTGAATAAACTTTTGAATGAACTACTATGGCAACTCTATCTCAGAACGTGAGCTTTCCTCTGAGTGTGACCACGACACAGTGCTGTTTGCATTTTTATAGTGGGACATGCTCCCACTACTGTGCACCAACCCTGACTGGTGGATGCGATCAGGAGAATTTTCGGTCCTTTCATATATCTCTCTCTGTGACTCTTTTTATCCCTCTCGCTCTCTCCCTCTTTTTATCCCTCTCTCTTTATCGCTCTCTCTTTATTCCTCTCCTCTCTCTTTTTATCCCTCTCCCACGCTCTCTCTATCCCTCTACTCTCTAGTATTTTATCCCTCTCCTCTCTGTCTCCTTTTATCCTTCTCCTCTCTGTCTCCTTTTATAACTCTCCTCTCTTCACATGCTCTCTCTATCCCTCTCCTCTCTTTATCCCTCTCCCCCCTCTTGCAGGCTCTCTCCCCCTCCCTTCTCTATCCCTTTATCCCTCTTCCTTCTCTCTTTTTATCTCTATCCTCTCCTCTTTCTGTCTCTTTTTATCCCTCTCCGACTCTTTATATCCCTCCCCCTCACCAGTCCTGCCCCTCACGTGCCCTCTCTCTATCCCTCTACTGTCTTTATCCCTCTCCCCCCTTTTGCTCTCTCCTCCTTTATTCTACCCCCCTCCCTCTGACTGACTGACTGAACCATTTGTAAAGCGCTCTTATGCCGAGGCGTCTTAGCGCTATAGGACACAAGGTAAGACAGAGATAAATTACGGTAACTGGAAGAGCCAGGTCTTCAAGGCCCTTCTGAACCTGGCTAGGTTCTTTTCTGCGCTCAGTGTGGTAGGCAGACTGTTCCATTGCTTGGGGGCCTGGTAGAAAAAGGATCTACCGCCCCAATGGGCTCTTTTTATTCTATGAGTTTGAATAAAGTCAAGGGAACCAGATCTCAAAGTACGTGCCGGCGTGTAGCGGGGAAGAAGACCAGAAAGCTGCTTAGAAGAGTTGCCATAAAGAGATTTGTGAACCAGGCACATGGCCTTAAATTGAATTCTACGCCTGATGGGGAGCCAATGCAGTTCTCGAATAGCTTTTGAGGTGGGATGTCTATTTGGAAGGTCAAGCAGGACTCTAGCCGCAGTGTTCTGGATTGATTAGAGCCTAGCAAGCTGTGTTTCACCTGCTCCTATGTACAGGGCGTTACAATAGTCCACCCTGGACATTACCAACGTCCCCACCACAGTTTTCCTAAGGAAAAGAGGCAGATAGGGCAGAATTTTCCTAAGAATTTTCAAAGTGAAAAAATAGGCCGAGGTGACCTGACTAATTTGGGCTGTACAGGAGAGATCTTTGCACATTATGAAGCCCAGGTTTCTGACTTTGGTAGCCGGCACAGGGCAAGTGCCAGCCTCTGGGGGCCACCATAGGGAGCTCCAAATTGAAGGTTTTTGGCCGAACTCAATCACCTCGGTCTTCTCGGTGTTGAGCTTTAAAAAGTGTAAATGTATCCAATTCATCACATCTGACAGACAGTTTCTAAAACTGGCTGCCATGGTTTCCACCAACTGAGCAAGGGATACAGCCAGTTGTCTATCGTCAGCGTATGAAACCAGATGCAGGCCGTAAGATTTAACCAAAACCGCAAGGGGGGGTCACATAAAGATTGAAAAGCGTAGGTGACAGGGCAGATCCTTGAGGGACCCCACATGGAAGATGGAACTCATCTGATTGAAGGCCCCCCCAGTGGATCTGGTGGGTGCGGGCGTTTAAGAAGGATTCGAGAAGAGCTAGGGCAGTATTCGTAATTCCCAGCATCCGCAGTCTGTTCACAAGGACCCTATGGTTAACGGTGTCAAACGCTGCCGTTAGATCCAATAGGATCAACGCGGCTCTTCCCCCATCTGTTGAAAGTGAGCCCATAATTCTATCAATGCCCAGGCTGCTGGCGCAAACCGCCTCTTAGTTTCCATTCTGAATAATTTACCAAATAAAGAGACGGGCGCTGGGAGCAGGAATCAAGAACAGAGTTTATTTCTCATGAGGAGAGCCAGTCATTTCGGACACGAAACACAGTGTCTTTCGGGAGGTGCTCTAACAAGTGAGCGTGAGACTCCGGCTTTTATACATTTGCAGAACATTTGATGATACAATCAGGTCAGTGTGTCGCAAAAGGAAAACATTCCTATAATCCTCGTGATGATCCTACTCCAAATACGTTCACAATGGGGACCCTTGACCTGCTGATAAGAGGGAAGGGCGATCGTGCAACTGAGTGTGTCGTAGGATGTGTGCGCCTGATCATGGCCCAGGGGGTGGGGTGGCTAGGCATACAATAAGGGCAGTAAATGGTATCTCCTGGCTTAGGCGATGGCCTCGGACATGTGTGGTCAGCCGAACTCGGGGGGAGGGGTCATCAAAGGAGTGGTATTCATGCCTGCGTGGACAATCGAGCGCGGAGGGAGGGCTCGTCAATAGAGGGGCATTCATGGAAGGGAAGGAGGTGCTGGTCAGGCGCGGCCGTGACTCTCAAGGACAGGGCTTTGCGAAAGAAGAGGGTTTATGACTTGCTCATATGAGGAGAAGGAGGGGGGGGGGTCAGGGTGCATGCAGGGCCAGAGTCGCGCAGAGAGAGAGAGAGAGAGATCTTATGACCTGTATATGAGAGAACAGGGGCAGTCAGATACAACTGGGGGGCTATGTCAGCTGAGGCGAAGGATGCCTCTTCAAGAGGGAAATGGGGGGGGGGGGTGCCTGGGTCAAGCAGGAGGGTTGCCTTTCATAGCAGGGTCGCGCAGAGTGTTGGGTTTCATGGTCTATGTATGTGAGAGTGGGAGAGGGGGGGGGTGCTCAGATGCGCGCAGGAGGGAAGCCAGTGATTCTAATGAGTGGGCAAGAGGCCAAGGTGCCTAAAATGGCTGTCATGTACACATGGGTACAGGCCTTTGCGGGCTGAGGGATGCAGTCAATGCTTTACAATATTTCATGGTGCGTGCAGGGAGGGGAGTGGGAACAAGGGAAATGAACGTTGCTTATGTACATCAATACTTCTTATTTTCTACAGTCGCCCCTTTTTACATAGCAAAGTTCATTTTTGCAGTCGATGAAGGTACATATGAACAGGTGCGATCGAAGAATTTGCATTTGTCAATACTAACATATGGCATATAATCATGGACAGTTGATGTGTTTGGCAGAACGCAGCACATAGGGGATGGCATTTGTCGAGTTCCTATCATTTCAAATCACTACATAGCATAAATTTTTCTGACTTAAAAAATGTGACCAATGAACATTTTGACCAAGTAGTCAAGGGAGGAATTCAGTTCAATACGCAAGATCTCTTCGTCACAGTGTCTTTTATCAGTGAGCCATCACTGGTAGGCTCTAGTCCGTGTCCTTTTGTTGGCGCTGTTGAGCACCCGCGGTGGAGCTATAGGTCCAGCTCGGTTCTATCCTTACGCGTTGCAGGGTGCGGTCAGTCCTCTGCTGTTAGACCACAGTCCTGTTCCCTAACCAATCCTTTGAGTGGCGCCTTAAGCTTGGCACCTATATTTCCGTGGTGTAACCCCATTTCCATCTAGATGCTGTTCTTCCTTTCAGCAGAGAGTCGCATGGAAAAGAGGGTGTGCGGTTTCGTTAGTCGATGGGAGTGAGAGGGCGGAGTGGGGGCAGATTTTCCCGGGACACACCAAAGGGACCAAGGGAGCAATGGGTAACAAGCAAGCAGGCCCATCGATCGGACTTGAAAAGAGGGACGGAGGCTCCAGGCACACGTGGGTTGGCGGACAGAGAGCTTCAGGACAGCCCTTCGTTCTTTCTTTTACCGCCTTTGAGAGTGCTGCCTCGTCCCGTTTCTTGTTGTCCTGCGGCTCCACCTTTGGTTGAGGTCGCATGTGTCTCATGATCTGCAGCCACGCTGTGCGTCACGTCCGGCCCTTCTCCTCCGGTGATTGAGTATCTTTAAATGGGTAAAAACAAGTTTTAGAGAACTGGCAGGAGAAGAGATTTTTACATATGAATTCCACTCGCAATCCTAGCACCTGGCGTTATGCTCATTGGTCATGGTCAGAAGTCTATTACCATGAAGTAAGTAGGTGGGTATTTCTACTGTGTTCGCACCAAGTCTAATCGGCGTTCGTTCATGACATATATGGACAGAGGTCGGACTCTTGCGTATTTCAACAAAAACCCCAAGATTGACAACATTCAGGAGAGACTCGTCCTTCTAATTCGAGCCTTAACAGTCTTACATTTCCCTTTAGAGCTGGCTAATTCTTTAAAACAAGCGGGGGTGCAATCATTTGAAAGACAGAGTCAAACATGTTTTTCTCGAGGGGCGGCAGTTACTCATGGTTATCAGATATATATATCGGGGACAGTAGCTGGGGTCGATCAAGTGGGGCGGGGACGCTTCGGGCATTCGTGCTTGGGTGCAAAGGGGTGGGGCAATCTGGGCATTGGGGGTCAATCTGGACCTTGGCGCTCGTCTTTAACAATAAAAATTAGGATGCCATTGACATATAGTTCCCCTATAAAAGGCCAAATCGGGGGACCTTAGCCGTCTTACCTGTCCTTTCCTTCTCAGCCAATTCAAGTTCATTCATTTTGCAGAAAGGAGAGGCATTAACATGGCGAGATACAGTCATTTTAGTTTCGGTCAATTTCGCTGAACACCTTCGTGTTCAATATGTATCAAATCAGACTGGTGCCGGTGGGGCACAATTTTACCAAAAAGAGGGAGAGAAAATAGGGAGACTCTCATAGAGAGTGAGAGTCGTCCGCAATCTAAACGAGCCATTCGGTACACGTATGACATGTAGAGAGAGAGAAAAAAAGGGTGGAGAGAGAGAGAGACGTGTACGAAAATAGGTCATTTAGTGCGCTCACAACACAGAACAGCAAAGGTCGGGTATCATGCAGATATAGACAGAGGGGAGACATATATTCGTACGTTACACACACACAAACTCAGACAGGGAAGACGGCACATGTATTACACATATACAAGATATTCACAACAAGACAGAAAACAATTGTTAGTCTACAACATCTGTTTTTATATATATCCTACGTATCTTTACTATCCTATTTATCTACGTGCTTAGCTCTTTCTGCCCTTCCCCCCTTTTCCTTCTCGTTTGTCACGCCTGCGAGCGTTCCCAATTACCAATACTCACACCTCGGTTGGTTGATAGGAAATTAACCTGGTCGCGCTAGTTACCCATGGTTGGATCTTAAACCATTTTTCTGTTCCCTCCTTTGGTGGGAAGTTCTCCAGGCTGAGGCAACGGCAAGTATTGATCGGGAAAACAGTCGGACAGCTTGGCTATATCTGTAAGAGTGTGAGAAAGGGGGCAGTGCATTTTGAACATCGGCAACATTTCTAACTTCCTAGGCGGGTGGTGCCGTGGCAACCCTTACCCGTACAATTTTTCTTTGTCCTTTCCCTACCTAGTCAAAACGTCCAGTTACATTATTTAACGCGTCGTTTCTAGTCAAAAAATTTTGTCATTCAGTACTTGTCCAGTCTCTATGTCAGTCCATCCTCCCGTTGCTATGTTCTAAGGAGGAACAGTCATGTTTAAGTCTACGTCTTTTCAAAAACTTTTATTTGTCCTAAGGACCATGCTCATATTCCCCTTTTTCCCCTCTCATCGGCGGTTCGGTCGTCGTCCATCCATACATCAGCCAGTGTTCCGACGTGACCTGCAGAAGGGAGGAAAAAGAAGGGGTGGGGGGCAACATTCAAAACCTTATCAACGTGCAGTAATCCGGAAATGCTTTACCTACCACATACTCGACCTATTTTCACGTAGTGCATTTCCCTACCATCACGGCGTTTAAGCCCAGATGGACCAGAAAGGTCAGACAGATAGTCATTGACGATCTGTGCGACATGAGCTACTTGGTCGTAACCCCTTTTGATCGGGTACAAGGGTGGCGGTCAGGTGGCATTTTTGTGGTGTCGTTTTAGGGCTTCTAAAGCACCTTTCCGGCTGCCTGTCACACATAGTGTGGCTGCTAAATATCGGGTCCTTTTTAACCTTTTAGCCTTCATCATACTTTCTCGTTGCTCATAGTAGTAATACATTCAAAACTCATTAATGCAATCCGCTACAACTATGCTTTCGTTTCCAAAATACCTTTAATAAAGAGGGTTGACACATAAATACAGGCCTACAACCCGGTGGGCTAGCCACGGAGCAGATTGGAACTGTACATGGGAAGAACGAAGCTGGTGGCAGTTCATTGCATAAAGTGCGGCAGTGCAATAAAATCATATTAAACTCCCCTACAGAGCAAGCATGATGCATGTCAGTAATTCATCTTTAATACATTCATAAATACATCATCCAATGTTCATTCATTACCTTAAATTACACCAATTCATTTTCCAACTCATAATCAGTACCCACCCTAAGTCAATTCATTGTCCAAGCACATGCTCAATATCCTTCATATCTACTTTCATTATCCAAAACGTTATATATATCTCGGGGCAAAAAGCTTGCGCAATCAGGGTGCAACAAAGTTCATTAAAAACGTCTCATTTTGTGTCGGCGCCATTTTGGGTGGGGTCAGGCAAGTTCCAGCACAGTCAGAGTGTCTCTAGTCTCACATGGTTGGCTCAGACTTTCCGTTGGCAGTTCAAAAAGTCTCGTGCTATGTGGTTAACAGTCTAACAATATGGACCATGAGTCAAAGAGTGGGAAGGGCGGCAACAATTTTCCTACCGGGTCATTCTGGTGTTCCTCCGGAACTGAACAAGCCTGTGCCGTGGCGGCATCTTAGCCATTTCCGATCCGAGTCTGGTGCCGGCAGGAGTAGCACCGATGTCGTGGTTCCCAGTGAAGGGGGCGGGGGCACCCATGCAGAGGGTCGGGGGCCCCCCGGCTCTTATAGAATCTTCAAGGTCGAGGAGAGACGATATGGAGCGTGTGCCCGTCCTGGGCAGAAGACCGCTTTTTGATGTTGACCCTCTTTAAGCAAAGAGTGTTGGGGTGTCGCTGGAAGCCTCCACCTGGAGGGAGGTGGGGGAGGGTCGTTCGCGGCACCTCCCCCTTCCAGCGACCCCGCGCCGCTCCCCGGCTCCATCGTTTTCGACATTGGCCGTGCCAGCCATTGATGATGGGGGGGGTGGTCGGCGGCTGAGGCAAGACAGCCCCCCCCCTTCCCTTGGCGACATGTGGCGGGACTACCTTCAACTCTCCAGGGAGCGTGGAATGTGGCGGGACTGCCTGCACCTATGCAGGCAGGCGGCGAATTTGGCATCTGGCGGGACTATTTGATTTGCCGCCGTTCTTGCCTTGGCTTCGGCTCTGGACCAGCAGGCGATGGCATGCGGCGAATTTGAAATGTGGCGGGACTACTTGATTCGCCGCCGTTCTCGCCTTGGCGTCGGCCTTTGGCAAAAGCCGGATCGGGTGAGAGAGAGGGGTGGTCGGTGGCCAAGGCAAGACAGCCCCCTCTCTCCCCGCGGCCTGCAGGGCGGCAGAAGGGAGAAGACGGAGAGGTCCTTGTCATCCTTTGGACCGCCTGCCCAACGTCATCTCCTCCTGACCGTGGCCAGGCGAGTCCCTCGTGCCTCCAGGCCTCGCCTTCCGGATGGGCGTAACCGCGGACCTGTTGCACTTCGGGAGCTTCCGGAACGGGGGTAGGTGCCTATCGAGTTGTTTCTATTTCATGTGACCGTTATTTGGGCGGGGCGGGCAATGAGGCAGACATGTTGGGAACAGGAACAGACAGTGAAGCCTAGCTACCTCGTGGCTATGTTCTGATATCGAATCTTTTCGCCATTTTACATTTCTTATTACGAATTATTTCTAATGTTTCTTATTTTTGGTGAAGTCAAAAGCTCATCAGGGGGTTACTGACTTAGCCTGATTTCTTTTTATTTTTCTTTCTCTTCCTTAGCGTGTTTCGAGCTAAAGCTTTCTGTTAGTAGGGAACGGTGATCACTTCATATTTTTATGTGTCCTTTTCACTAGGGGGGGTACATCTGGACGGACCAGACGAGTCCCCTCCAATAAATGGTCCGGGGTGGAACGAGATTATCGTTCAAAAGGGGAACATATATTCCTTCATTAGGGTATCATCCTGGACAGACCGAGCGATGTACTTCCACTTACTAGGGTAGCCTCCTGGACGGACCAGTCGGTCTATTTCTATTAAATGGCCCATGAGTAGAGAGCATATGTCCTCCATAAGAGTAGTCTCCTGGGCGGACCATGCGAGCTACCCCACAATAACCAACCAGTGGGGAGTGGGTAGGACTGACGAATTCACAAAGGGGCATAACCTACCCTTTTCTACTTGCAAAGACTAGACAGAGTGTTTCTATTTCACGTTGTTTGCAAATAGAAAATACCTCAAACGAAACAATTCCTGGAACAACAATGTCCAGGCAACCAACCAATCAGTGGGGAGAAAAACAGGCATGACGGATTACAACGGGGACAAATGTCTGCATTACCTGCCCTTCGCTATCCAAAAAGGAAGACAGAATATTTCTACTCGTCTCAGTTTGTAGACAGGGAAGATCTCAAAGAGCAACAATCGATTATTAATCGACTTCAAACAATCAGTGGGGAGAAAAGTAGGCATGACGGATTACAACGGGGACAAAAGTCTGCATTACCTACCCTTCTCTATCTGCAAAGAGGGACGACGTTCCTATTCGCCGCTGTTTGCAAACAGAGAATGTCTCGTTCTCAAAAGAGAACCAATATGTCAAGTAGCCCTCAAAGCTAAATGAACCAATACCAACCAATACAATATCAGTATACAAATACCGATTTCAATACAATCAATCAATCAATCAGGTGGATAGAACCACCCTACCAATCAGGCGTAAAAACACCCTACTTAATCTTACCCGGACCGGACCATACGGACAGTTCTTCGACTCCCTCCTCCAGCGCCCGATCGTTCTCTTACTCCATGTAGCATTCCTGTGGGATTCCAGTCAGGACAATAGGTCACTCAAGAGAGGTCCGTTCAGAATTGGTGAAGTTCTGTCGATCGGCAGCCGGGCTAGGGCCCTCTCAAGGCAGGTATACTCCGATCATTTTAGACGTTCACTTCTTCGTCTGGATCTCTCTTACCGAACCCTATGTCACTGATGGACCCCGCGTTGGGACGCCAATTGTTGAAAGTGAGCCCATAATTCTATCAATGCCCAGGCTGCTGGCGCAAACCGCCTCTTAGTTTCCATTCCGAATAATTTACCAAATAAAGAGACGGGCGCTGGGAGCAGGAATCAAGAACAGAGTTTATTTCTCATGAGGAGAGCCAGTCATTTCGGACACGAAACACAGTGTCTTTCGGGAGGTGCTCTAACAAGTGAGCGTGAGACTCCGGCTTTTATACATTTGCAGAACATTTGATGATACAATCAGGTCAGTGTGTCGCAAAAGGAAAACATTCCTATAATCCTCGTGATGATCCTACTCCAAATACGTTCACAATGGGGACCCTTGACCTGCTGATAAGAGGGAAGGGCGATCGTGCAACTGAGTGTGTCGTAGGATGTGTGCGCCTGATCATGGCCCAGGGGGTGGGGTGGCTAGGCATACAATAAGGGCAGTAAATGGTATCTCCTGGCTTAGGCGATGGCCTCGGACATGTGTGGTCAGCCGAACTCGGGGGGAGGGGTCATCAAAGGAGTGGTATTCATGCCTGCGTGGACAATCGAGCGCGGAGGGAGGGCTCGTCAATAGAGGGGCATTCATGGAAGGGAAGGAGGTGCTGGTCAGGCGCGGCCGTGACTCTCAAGGACAGGGCTTTGCGAAAGAAGAGGGTTTATGACTTGCTCATATGAGGAGAAGGAGGGGGGGGGGTCAGGGTGCATGCAGGGCCAGAGTCGCGCAGAGAGAGAGAGAGAGAGAGAGAGAGAGAGATCTTATGACCTGTATATGAGAGAACAGGGGCAGTCAGATACAACTGGGGGGCTATGTCAGCTGAGGCGAAGGATGCCTCTTCAAGAGGGAAATGGGGGGGGGGTGCCTGGGTCAAGCAGGAGGGTTGCCTTTCATAGCAGGGTCGCGCAGAGTGCTGGGTTTCATGGTCTATGTATGTGAGAGTGGGAGAGGGGGGGGGTGCTCAGATGCGCGCAGGAGGGAAGCCAGTGATTCTAATGAGTGGGCAAGAGGCCAAGGTGCCTAAAATGGCTGTCATGTACACATGGGTACAGGCCTTTGCGGGCTGAGGGATGCAGTCAATGCTTTACAATATTTCATGGTGCGTGCAGGGAGGGGAGTGGGAACAAGGGAAATGAACGTTGCTTATGTACATCAATACTTCTTATTTTCTACACATCATCCATGGTCCTACGGATGTTTTCGGTGGCTATAATCAGGACAGATTCGGTGGAGTGATTGACTCTGAAGCCATGTTGTGTAGGGTCCAGTAGATGGTTAATCTCTAGATGTTTTGTGAGCTCCTGATTCATAGCATTCTCAAGCATTTTAGCTGGAAGGGGCAAGCAGGAGATTGGGCGGTAATGTTTGGTTTCAGTCGGGTCCAATGACTCCTTTTTAAGAATAGGTCTGATGCATGCTTTTCTCCAGCTACTGGGAAAAAGTCCGGAACTTAGAATAAAGTTAAGGAGCGGGGTTAGAGCCGAGCTAATTGGTTCCGGGACTGTATGTAGTACGTAGGGAGGACAGGGATCAATTGGAGATCCAGATTTGGTCTGTAAGAGAAGGGTGGTAACCTGAGTATTATTTAACGGTGAGAATTGGGAGAGTTCAGAAGTAACATGTGGCAGGTCAGTTTTATGGCAGGTTACTTCGCCACTGGATGCCAAGCGGAGATCATTATAAACTGCCTGAACCTTATGTTGGAAAAATTGGTCTAATTTCTCCACAAAATCCTGATCTGGAGTGAAGGTTACATTTCTGGGGCTCTTAGCTAAATACTTGACCGTCTTGAACAGTTCTTTTGGAGAGTTAGAAGATTCAAGAATTTTCTCAGAATAGAAGGTCGCCTTAGCTTGTTCAATCTTAAGCTTGTATTCTTGAAGGGCTGCTGTGTATTCCTTTCTGGTCTGGATATCATAGTCAGCCCGCCATAGTCTTTCATAGCGCCAGCATTTTTGTTTAACCACCTTGACCTCCGAGGTATACCATTGTGCGGTGGCTAAGCGTACCTGCGGCTTTTTTGTTTCTACTGGTGCTAGCTCCTCCATTACGGAGGAGAGCCACGTGTTATATTTAAGGGCTCCACTATTACTATCACAGTTCATGAAGAACGGAGAGTCTCTTGTAAGTGTATTTGAGAGTAGAGTGGCTTTGAGGTTCTTCCATGGGCGAGTTTTATTTGGTAGTACAAAATCTTTTCGCCTAGTATTGGTCAGTATTAGTCTGAGACTGAACTTAATGACCGCATGGTCAGACCAGTGAACTTGGACAATTGACGTGATTTTTAGATGGTTATTGTTAGTGAAGATAGCGTCCAGGGTATGTCCTGTTGAATGAGTGGGTCCGGACACCAGTTGGTGCAGCCCATAACTACAGCAGTTTTCTATGAGAATGGTGAATTCTGGGGAGTTATTCTCTTCTAAGTGGAAATTAAAATCTCCTAGAGCCGTAAATGTTATTTGGTCTGTCGTGGATTCCAGGAAGGTCTGAAAAGCCTTAATGAACGGATCTCTAGGCCCTGGCGGTCTGTAAAGCAGGAGACCAGTAAATATTATTTGGTTACTAACGTGACTTCCCGCGGCTGAAAGTGAATGGGGTGTCAGGTGAGCAATACAATTTTCATTCAATTTGTGCAGAGAAGGCAATTTATATATGCAGGCTACTCTGGTTGCAATGACAAATAATTGTGCTCAATAGCAACAAGCGGTGCAAATTAAAACGTCGTAATCACAAATTAAAATGTACAATTCAAGCAGGCAACAGGGGGTTTAACTCAGTGCTAAGAGAAGCGCTAGCCGCTCTGCTATCTTGCGTCCTAATGCCAAACATCCGTCCGAGTCCTGTCTAGATAGGCTCGTGTCACGGAAGTCAAGGCAACTAGAGCGCATCGCCCCCGACCACCACACCTAAGATGGCGGCTTGTGGCCCAAATGATGTTGAAAGCAGCCCTGTATTCCCTCCGCTACTAACGGGACTTCCCGCAGGGGAAAGGGAATGGGGTGTCAGGTGAGCAATACAATCTTCCTTCAATTTATCCCTCTATCCCTCTCCTGTCTTTATCCCTCTCCCCCCTTTTGCTCTCTCCCTCTTTTTATCCCTCTATCTTTATTCCACTCCTCTCTCTATCCCTCTCCTGTTTTCATCCCTCTCCACCCTTTTGCTCTCTCTCCCTCGTTTTATCCCTCTCTTTATTTTACTCCTCTCTCTCTGTCCCTCTAATCAATCTTTATCCCTCTCCACCATTTTGCTCTCTTCCTCTTTTGATCCCTCTTTCTTTATTCCACTCCTCTCTCTCCTGTCTTTATCCCTCTCCCCTCTTTTGCTCTTGTGGTATACTGCTGTGCATTCTCGTGCTGTTCTCAGCGCGAGAATGCATTTCTCCTTGTTCCCCTTTCAATGGTGTTCTTAGTTCTCTGTTCTGTTCTAGTGCTCTGGGCAACATTTGTCAGTTGCCCGGAGTCCTGGAGCAGAGCAGCTGTGTACCTGTGGGTGTCTCTTGTCTCCTACAATAAAGAAGACTATAAATTCACCTGAAGACTCCTGCATCCTTCTTCATCCCACTTACTTAATTTTGCAACGAGTGGTTGAACCCCAGAAAGACACCCACCAGGAAGATTCTCGGCGCCTCCTCATAACAGCAGCTCTCGACGAACTTCGCGATTTAAAATTGGTCCACTTTGTCTTCATTGTAAGAGGTTTATTTGGAAATACCTCGTGGACTTCATTTGATGATCTTCGGCTTTCTGCGGACCCTTGGTGACGTCATCGGCAAACGGTTCAGGGCTTCGCCTGAGTGTTCCAGTATTGAGCTGCTACACGTCATCATCTGCGAGGTTTGAAGATTCTCTAGCGGCTGACGTGAGGCTGACGTGAGGCGATTCTGCGAGTACGTAGTTCTCACGCAGACCGCAGCGTGGTGACGTCATCACGCTGGCGTTGGCGGCCATTTTGGAGGTCGCTTAGCAACGCTACACGGAACAGCTGTTTCACGAAGCCGACTCCGTTTTGCTTCGAACTTTGTTCTTTCCTCAATTTACTTCGCATTTCGCCCTTCATCGGATGGCTTATGTATAGGGCATTTTGAAGAAAAAGGTATGGTTTCCTTTTCTCGGTGACAGGCACACTATTGCCTGTCTCAGGATATTTTCTCGAGGAAGTAAATACGTTATTTTTAGATTTTAATTAACATTGCCTGTCTCTCATCGGATGTTTTCTCTAGGAAGTAAATACATTATTTTTAAATTGAATTAACAGTTAATTGAAGCTATTTCTCTTCATACTTTGTTTAATATGGCTTCTCCACAGCAGTTTGCACAGCCCCCACCCATTCTTCAACTTCCTGGCAAACCAGCTATTCCATGGCGCCAATGGGTTAGAGCATTTGCTAACCATATTGTTGCAATTGATGCTGTGAAGTTTAGCCCGGAGAGAAAAGTGGCTATTTTATATGGCTGTTTGGGTGTTGCTGCGCAAAATGTTTTTGAAAATCTTCCCAGGTCCCATGTCCCTACAGGTGAAGCAGGTGACCACTGGGATGACTATAAGGAAGCTTTATCTCGCCTGGCAAGGCATTATGGTGAGGAACTTTATGAAATGCTGGAAAGACATAATTCTTTTAAAAGGAAACAACGAGAAGACAAAACTGTGGAGGAATATATTGCACAGTTAAGAATTTTGGCGTCAACTTGTGAATTTGAGTCAAACCCTGAAATTTACATCCAAGATCAGTTTGTTTTTTCTTGCTATTCAAAGAAAATCCATCAACGCTTATTAAGTTGCAAAAAGCCTACACTTCAAGAGACCATTGACATTGCTAAGAGTATTGAGAGGTCCATTACAACGTCAAATGCTCTTCATAACGATCAACCTTGCACTCCTCTTAAGTCTTTCCCACATGATAACTCAAATGTCAATATAGTAAATGTTAACAGGTCTTTTAAGCAGTTGCCTAGGAAACCAAATTCTTTTTGTTTCAGGTGCGGCTCAAGGTCTCATCTTGGTCATAGTCCAGCGTGTCCTGCACTGGGCAGAAGATGTGTTTTGTGTAAATAAATGGGGATTTTCAGAGTTTATGTAGGTCTGTTAAAAAGCCTTTCAGACCATCTGTTAACACAGTTGAATGTTCGGAACTTGATCAATGTGTGGATGAGTTTCAGGATTTAGTTGTTTCTATTCAATGCAATTATATTCAAACTCCGAAGTTGGTCAAAGTTCCGGTGGGCACAGCACTGTTTGGGGAAGTTGAAATCTCCATAATGGCAGATTCAGGTTCCCCAATTACTATATTGTTGGACGTTACATTTCATGAAAAATGGCTCAATTCTATTGCCTTATTGGAGTCTGATGTCAGTCCTAAGGCGTTCGGTGAAGCTGACATTATCATTCTTGGCTTTTTCAACTACAGATTAGAGTGTTTGGGAAGGTCAATTATTACAAAAATGTATGTTGCTGTTAAGGGTCGCAACATAATTGGGTGGCAAGATCTTGCGAAAATGGGTCTGAATATGGTGCCTGGTTCTGATAACCCATTGAGAATAGGTGAACCACCTGAGGGTTATTCTCCTGCTCCACCTTTTGTTTCTGATTGTCTAATTGTCAATGACCAGGAGTCTGATATCAAGCAGGTTTTGGATACGTTTCCAAAGGTATTTAAAAAAAAACAGGTACTGTTAAAGGATTCCAGCATGACATTAGGTTGAAAGCCTGTGCTCAACCTGTTGTCCATAAGGTTCGACCAGTTCCTATTAGTGCGAGGGAGGAACTTAAATCTGTTCTCACTTCACTACAAGATGATGGTATTATTGCATCCTCAGATTCATCTGAATGGGTTTCGCCCATCGTTATCGTGCGGGAAAAAAATGGCGAGGTTAGGTTATGTGCCGACTTGCACACTTTAAACAAAAATATTTTGATTGACTGCCATCCCCTTCCCCAAATTCAGGATCTCCTTGCTAATTTGGGTGGGGCAAAATACTTTTCCATTATTGATTTGCGTTCTGCATACCATCAAGTTCCCCTCACTAAGGCTTCCCAAGAGCTAAACACATTTGTAACTCCATTTGGAGTTTTCAAATACTTAAAACTTCCTTTTGACCTGGCCTCTGCCGCCAGTGTTTTCCAAAAGATCATGGATCGACTTTTTCATGACGTGTCAGGTGTGCAGGCCTATCAGGATGATATTTTAATTTTTTCGGTTGATTGGGAGACACATTTGTCACATCTCACTTCAGTTTTGAGTAAACTTAATGATGCCGGCATGACGGTCAGAGCCGATAAGTGTAAATTTGGAACTCAATCTTTAGAGTATTTAGGGCATACCTTGACTTCAGAAGGAATCAAACCTAAGTCTTCTCTCATTGAGGCTATTACTAACGCCACTCCCCCCAAGGACAAAGATGCTCTTCGTTCTTTCCTTGGATTGGCAGAGTATTATGCTCGTTTTGTGAAAGGTTATGCTCAGATTGTGGAACCTCTTCGTGCTTTGTTACGCAAGGGTTCAAAATTTGAGTGTTCAGAAGATGTTGGTGCATCTTTTACTCAGATTAAAAACATGATTGTTGGAGCACCTGCTTTGCATCCTTTTCAAGATTCTGCTAGATGTTTTTTAATGGTTGATGCAAGTTTGACTGGTTTGGGTGCTGTTTTGGGGCATTGGGTTTCAGGAAGATAGCACACGATTGCTTTTTCTTCAAGAAAACTAAAAGATTCAGAATCGCATTATAGTGCTATAGAGTGTGAATCTTTGGCTTGCGTTTGGGTCATAGAAAAGTTTAAAAACTATATCTGGGGATGTGAGTTTGATTTGTTCACGGACCACAAACCTCTCACTCAGCTTCTCAATGGAGATGGCCTTGGAAGAGCCTCTTCAAGACTTGTCAGACTCTTATCTAAATTACATGAATTTCATTTTTGTATTAAACACATTTCGGGTGGTAAAAACGTTAGGGCTGACTGTTTGTCACGAATGGCTTTTGATGATTCATCTGATTCGGAAGACTTTGGTGATATTGAATGTGTAGTTGCTACTCTTGTTGCTGTCAAGTTGTGTCCGTGCATTTCTGAAGAATCTTGGTCCAAGGCTTATGATAATGATCTATGAGACTAGGAAGCTTTCAAATGAATTAAAAGCTTTTGCTATGATTTCCTCTGAATTGTCATTGATCAACAATTTAGTTATGAGGCATGATGTTTTTGTACCTCCTTCTGGTATTTGGAATGATATCATTAGGTTCGCACATCAAGGTCATCTTGGTATTACTAAAACGTCTCAACTTATCAAATCCCATTACTGGTGGCCTTCTATCGAGTCTCAGGTTAAATTTTTTATAGATTCTTGTAGTGAGTGTCTACTTTCAGATAAAAAGTGGAAAGTGATGAACACTCCCCTTCATCCGGTTCCTTTTCCAGTCAAACCTTGGGAAAAGGTTGGGTTGGATTTTTCTGGCCCTTTTGAGTTACTACCTCATGATATGAAATATATTATTTTGTTGATTGATTATCACTCAAAATGGGTGTATCACATGTTTTGTGACTCTCCTTCTTCAAACAATGCTGTAGGGTTTTTGAAGAATGTCTTTATGATTGAAGGGTGTCCTTCCATTGTAGTTACTGACAATGGTTCTCATTTCACTGCTGAGAAGTTTTCCTCATTTCTGATTGAATATGATGTTGTTCATTATAAAGTAGCTCTATATTCACCTACTTCAAATGGTTTAGTAGAGCGAGCTAATAGATTGTTGAAAGATGCTGTTTAGACTGCAATTTCCTCTCACTGTGATGTAAAAAATGTTCTTGAAAATAAGTTGTGGTCCTATAATATTTCTCCTCATAGTACCACAGGTTTATCGCCATTTTCCTTGTTAAGAAATAGGAATGTTCATACTAAATTGTGTCCTACTTGGTTATGTCAAAAGAGTCTTGAGGCCAATCTTAAAAAGGAAATTTCTACTTCTCATGATTGTAATGTGTCTAGTAGAGTTTTACAAAAACAGAATGTGATGAAAGAAAAACATGATTTTGGAAGACGTTTTACTTCTGTTGATCTGAAGATTGGTGATTGGGTCCTTATTAGGAATCCAAAGAGAGTTGAAAGGTCTCTCCAAATTTTCTACTCCTGTTCAGGTAACCTCTGTTAGTAAAGCCTCTCCTTTGCTTGGTAGTAGAGGATGGTGGAGTAAAAGGGCTTTGGTACATTTAACTAATTCTCAAGCACGTTCGTTGCTCAACTTGACTAAGGAAAAATGTGATCAGTGTGATTGGTCATTTTGGATGAATGCTCCTGTTTCAAGTACCTCCTCTACTTTAGATGGTGCATCCATTCATCCAGATTTAGGTTCTCCTTCAAATCGAACAGTTTATCCTTTCTCCTCTTCTTCAGAGGGTGTTGAGGGTGAAACTTGTCAATCTTCAGATGCGACTGTTAGGTGTAGGAGGTTACCAGTCAGGTTTAATGATTATATTCTGGGTTAAAATTTGTCATTTGGTTTGCAGTAACTGATTTTGTTTTATTTATGTATGTTTTATTTTCTTTCATTGTGAAGAGGGAGAAGTTGTGGTATACTGCTGTGCATTCTCGTGCTGTTCTCAGCGCGAGAATGCATTTCTCCTTGGTCCCCTTTCAATGGTGTTCTTAGTTCTCTGTTCTGTTCTAGTACTCTGGGCAACGTTTGTCAGTTGCCCGGAGTCCTGGAGCAGAGCAGCTGTGTACCTGTGGGTGTCTCTTGTCTCCTTCAATAAAGAAGACTACAAATTCACCTGAAGACTCCTGCCTCCTTCTTCATCTCACTCACTTCGACTCTCTCTCCCTCTTTTTATCCCTCTCTCTTTATTCCACTCCTCTCTCTCTATCCCCCTTCTCTGTCTTTAACCTCTCCATCCTTTTGCTCACTCTTCCTCTTGTTATCCCTCTCTCTTTATTCCACTACTTTCTATCCCTCTCCTCTGTCTTTATCCTTCTCCCCCTTTTGCTTTCTCTCCCTCTTTTTACCCCTCTCTTTATTCTTCTCCTCTCTCTCTGTCTCTCGTTATCCCTCTCCCCCTCTCACATGCGCGCTCTCTCTCTCACTCCATCCCTCCTTTCTCTGTTTATCCATCCATCCACCCCCCCTTTTTGCTCTCTGTACAGCCTTTGAGTCCTTCCTCGCTGCAGCCTCCTCTCTTTCGCACTCTTGTTTGCGTAAATCTTTCAGAGTGGGGGCTTGTCGAGCATTATTTATTCAATTGTCTCCTCCTTCCCATTTCCCGCGCATCATAAAGTTTATGTATAAAAGTAAACTGGGTCCTCCCAACCCCAGCCGCTGTGGGAGACCCATATTTAACCAGGTGTGTGGTATGTAAATCCCAGCAACGCTCTGCACTACCTGCTTCTCTTGGGCCTACCTTCCTTCCCCAGAGGCACCTGCTCGCGTCTTTTTTTTTTTATTAATAAGGAGCTGTGTATTATCCGTGTTACGAGAGTCAGGTCTTTGGAATGGTTGAAGCAGTAAGTAATCCTCTTACAACACTTTTTTCGTGTTTTTTTTCAAGAGTTTTATATAGTGCAAACTAGACCTGAGACATCGGGTATCAGATCGCTTTACATGAGCACCACTTTCGTTACAGATACATTCATTTTTGTTAGGCACAGGGTGATTCAGTGATTTGCCCAGAATCGCAGGATGTTGAGCATCATTGCCGAGACTCGAACACGGTTCCCCAGTTTCAAGGTCGACCGCTCTAACCGCAAGGCTACATCCTCTCCCCATGGCAGATGAGCGCCTGCGGAGCCCCCCTCCCTGCTCGAAATTAAATGCAAAACGTAGAATTTGCCCCTTATAGCAATTGTTGAACGAACAGCATAGTAAACTCCTATGCATCAAAACATTTTGGCATAGATATCAACTAACTTCTATGGAGGACATATACATGAAACGGAACATGTAACTTCAGGCTAGGACAGGGTTCTCTAATGACTTTACTGGAGGGCCTGACCCATGTCACAGGGCCGGCCTTAGGCATGTGCAAGCTGTGCACCTGCACAGGGCCACCAAACCCCAGGGGCCACCACGCCAATATATTACCTTAATATAATAATCCTCTGAGGATGGATACATATTTGCTTGGCGGCCCCTGGCAGGGATTTGGCAGCCTCCGGCTCTGTTCCACTTCCAAAGACCCTGAAACCCCTCCCCCCCCTCTTCACTGGCCTCCGCGCTCCGCCCTGACCGGGCACCGTCTTCCGGGGCCCCCTACCTACGCTCCCTGCCCAGGGCCGCCATGAGCCTAGAGCCGCCCCTGCATGTCAGATCCCGATACCTACATTTATCTAAATGAGGCTATGCTAAAAATATGGCATGGATCCGGTCCTACAAGACAAATACTGTAGAACCCTGGGCTAGAGGTTAGAATTAAAGTTCTGACCTGTTTTTCAACGACCCAGATCACCTAACTGAACAACATTTCCAGTGATTTAAGAATTACTTAGGCACCTTTAAGGTAGTCCACAGAAAAGGGCATTATGAAATTTAAGATGCAGTGATCTGTTCAATTGATGGCAGGCATAAACTGAGTCATACTAAGTTCCTGCACGTCAAAATGGCGAGAGTACAATGCCTTTCGAATTAAAAACAAGCATATCAATCACTTGATTAAACTACATGCATACAAAAACAATAGCGTTCTGCTAAACTTTCGGGTGAGGGGTACTCCATTTACTTGACTAACCTCTACAAACCAATCATCTTTCCTTCCGTTACATGCCATACGTTTTCTTAAAACTGCCATCAGATTTAATATATTTCCCTTGTACACAGGTTCACTTTGTAGCAAAAGCAGGCCCATCACGGAGTAATAAAAATAAAAACAACACACACGATTCTTATTCAGGGGAATACATACTTGACTGTCAACAGGGGGGGGCGAAAATGAAGCGTTTTTATTAACCACTAACAGAGCAATTAAGGCTAACCACTAGAACCGCGTATTATGCCGAGCGTGGGACGGATTTAAAAAACGACTGGGGGCCTCATTTATGAAAAGTGACGCATCGCTGCGTGAAAACAGCGATGCGTCACTTTTCACTGCGCACTCCTTGCGACACCAATGATGCGTCATATTTAATGTATGACGCATCATGTCGCAAGGACTTACAGATACGTCAGTATTTCTGACGCATCTGTAAGCGCAAAAGTGACGCATCCGCAGCGCAAAACTGACGCAAGGCCTCATAAATGAGGCCCTGGGTGCGTAGTCTACACGAGTGCGTGATTATAAACTGCCCTGCAAGCAGTTGGCGTTCTGCATGGGATGGCTTGCTAACATACAATCAAGTGCGAGATTGCAGTTTTTAAACTACAGTTAAAGATGAATTCGAGCCAACTGCAACGCTTATTTAGGGAGGTATAACGGCAATAATATGTAGGAAAAACAACTAAACATGAAAAAGGTGTTTCACTTGAAGGCTCAAGTTGAACTACACAAACATAGATACAGTAACTTAACACTTAAAATAAATATAGGTTCTCGTTACTGACTAGGTCATTTCCGGTCAATACGGCGTACAATGTTACACTCAAATGTCCAATTCTGTATTCACCAACAGCCATTAAAACCCTGGGATGCCGCCAGTCGCCCTCACCCGTCACGACTTACGCGCACTTTTAATTGCGCATGACTGACAATAGTCACCAGCTCCACCCTGGACACCGCGCGGACGCAGAGATATCTCTGCGCCTAGCACCAATTAATCAACGATGACGAGGAGAGACTCAGTGGCCGAACCGGGCGTGCGCAAACTATTTAATTACTGAAGACAAAAATCTTGCTGGCTCTGCTGACTGAGAGGGCCCCTGTGGGGCCCCTGGAGCACAGGAGGCCCCCCGCAACGCGGGGGCTGAGTGGGCTTGTGTTACACCCCTGCTTATATGGCCACTTAGGCAATATAGGCTTACCTGGTCAAGGATAGCCTTGGATTTCGTTTTGGGGGGGGGGGGTTGTGTTGGAATATGGATACCTGACTATGTTTACCCCAGATTTTTTACCTAGTGTTTAGCTGGTTTTCGACTTAGTTGGCCCGGGATCCTGCTAATCAGGGCCCCAGGCTATCTGCTCTCTCCATGTACCTTAGGTACATATCTAATTGGATACTGGGTCACCTTATGAGCCCCTGTCCAGTGTACTATAGGTACCCAGGGCATAGGTGCATCCAAGGCCTACCAGGGGCTGCAGCATGTATTATGCCACCCCTGGCTGGCCATCCAAACTGACACAACTGGCTGATCACTCAGCTGGGGCAAGGTCGTGTAAACACCCCTTGCTTAGATATAGTATACCTATGTCTAAACCTATATCTGAACACATATACACTTATAAGTCACTCCTATGGCAGGCCTTAACAATCCTGGAGGCAGAGTTCTTGGTTTTATGTGATATGGTGCTCTAGCATGAGCTGAGCCTGTCTGCAGCTTTTGGAACCATGTCCTTATAGCTGTTCTAGGATATTGCCATACCATATACTCTTAAGTGCATTATGAACCTCCCGGTTAAATGCTAACTATTGTTTGGCTTTATCAAAACATGTCGTGTAAGGTGTCATATGCTTTGGAATACTCCCCTCTCGCCAGTCCTGGCGACGGGGGTAGCATTCCACCCTTCTAGAGGGAGAGGACATGTTACTTTCCTTAAACGTGGTTAAATCTAACTAGAGCCTCAGCATCACATAATGGATGCTGCTGCCACAGGCACACAAGGTGTCCCATGCATAGCCCAGTTCAAACCGGTGCTGAGGCACTCCAGCCCCAGCTCTGGCGCGAAACTGGACAAAGGGAAAGGGGTGTAACCACCCCCTTCCTGGGTCCCACCCATAGGAGGGACCTAGCAGGTGATCCAGCCCCTTGATTTGGAATAAAGGTAGGAGCTGTGCCCTTAGACTTTAGATCATCCTGACTGAAACTTTGATACAAAACTCTGGACCCTTCGACATCCTACTCGACGTAGAAGACTGAAGAATCTCCCTTGTGGTCAAGGAGTGACCATCCTGCACAAGCAGACACCATCAGCGCTCAAAGGTTTTTTTTGTTGTTGCTCCTGCCAGAGCTCGAATGACAGAGACCGACAAGAACTGGACTCCCAGATATCCAACAGTCCACAGAGCCACAGTTCCAGCAAAGCTGAGACCCGTGGAGGCGACGTGGGACCGGCCATCTTGGAAAGCCAGCAAAGTACTTCCTGTGCAGCTCCTGAGGAACCCTCGAAGCTGGTCATTAGGAGATTAAGAAGCCCCAGCCCCGAGCAGCCTTTGCACGGAAGATCACCTCTCCACACTCACCGAGATCTGTGTGGGGCCCTTTTGCATTTTCCTGCTTGACGCGTTGTCCGGTGACTTGCACTTTGGCTATTGGCCTCTGTGACAATGAACCTACACATTTTCACTGCTGGTCTGGTTGCTCCAGACTGGCCTTCGTTCCCCTGAAAAGGAGCAGCCACTCAGACATTGCTGGTCTGATCCAGAAGCCATCTCCGATTCCTGCGTGGGTTGCATTTGCCAAGGCCTGTTGACTCCGATTCGAGAACCGACACCGCCGACAGCTAGAACTTTTGTGGGACAGTCCGTATCCACCTCCTGGTCATCGTCGATACTTCCTGGTCCACGTGGCAGCGGAGACAAGCTTCACAACAGCACCTGATCGCAACCCGACATCGCCTGGTTCCTTTCTGGTTCCTTCCTGGTCACTGGCTAGTGACCCAGACTCTGTCCCTTCTGCTTTCAGGTACTCTACATCTTCGATCCACCCTTGGATCCAACCGGACTCTTCTCTCCTGGTCGCCTGCAGCATCTTTTCACCAAGGCTCCATAGAACTCCACGACGAAACCCGACGCACTTTGACACCTATGCACCCGCTTCCTGTGGGTGAGGTAACAAGGGTACTACGGTGCTCCTGTAGAGATTTACAGCCCTAGTGTCCTAGTTTTAAGTGGTTAAGTTCTAGGCCAGTCGGAAGACTTCCAAATCTGTAACTTTCTAACTTTTACGCACCATTGACTTCTATTGGTGCATGCGTGTGCCTATAGACACTGCACCCGCATCCTGTGGGCCTCCCCCGACCTAACTTCGGTTAGTCCAGTGTAGCCCCATCGATTCCCAAGGCCCTAGGCCTTTCCATTGTTCGCGACGTGGTTCTTATACCACTATTTTAGTACATGGTTTGAGTGGCCACCAGGGCCTATCCATATTTGTGCAACTTTTGTATGTTATATGAAGTTCTTTGTTTAACGCTTGTGCTTCTGCCCTCATAAAGAGTACAGAGGATTATTCTAGTAATAAATACATATATTTTATAATATATAACTTGTGTGGTGTCCTTTCATTTGGTATTAAAGGGATTGCATATGGTAAAACAGCTGGCTTCACATGCCCTCTTGAGTTTAGCCTAAGACTGCTTTTGTCCATGCTACCAATAGGATATCTGGTCTATAAGGTTGACTTACATCCAATCACATGTTTGGACTGGTGCAAGGTGGTCACTAGAATAGTGAACATCATATACCAGGCCAACTTCTCACAACAGACTTCAAGGAGCTACATGCAAAGTGCAAGGTATAACTGTTTAGAACATTGGTACTCGCAAACATTTGCCCAGGTACCACAAAGTACGGTCTGCGGTATGACCGAGGGCCGCACTGATGCCAGCAGGATGGCGGTAGGGGGTCTTGGTGGGTCAGGAATTGTGTAAGAAGGTCTAAAACATGTTAAATAAACAGGCAAGCATCTATTTGCAGGTTGATAAATGCTTGCCTGTTTATTTAACATTTTTTCCTAAATTTTAGTGCGCAGTAACTGAACAGCCGCTTGTGCTACTGTTCACCGGGGGGGGGGGAGGCGCATGTAACGGTCAAGAGGGCCGCAAGTGGCCCCCGGGCCATACATTGAGTATCACTGGTTTGAATTGAATTGAATTAAATGTGGATTTATATAGCGCAACTATGCCCATGGGCGTCAAGGCGCTAAAGATGGAAATGCTGTATGGAGAGAGGGGAAATGCGCCGGTTATAGATAGGCCTCCCTGAAAAGCCGGGTCTTCAAGGTCTTTCGGAATAGAGAGTGGGAGGGTTGGTCCTTAATCTAAGGCGGAAGGGAGTTCCAGATCCTAGGGGCGAGAGAGAGAAAGGCCCTCCCACCCCACCTTGATTTAATGATTCTTGGCACAGAAAGAAGGCTTTTATTGGCTGAGCGAAGAGCCCTGCCAGGGGCGTAGAAGGACACAAGGGATCTAATGTCTTCCACCCCAGAACCGTGAAGGGCACGGTGGGTGAGGCAGAGAACCTTAAACTCAATCCTAGCCTGCATGGGGAGCCAATGCAGGTTTTTCCTGATGGAGGAGCCAGATGAGAGCCTCGGGGCATCAACAACAAACCTTGCTGCTGCATTATGCACTAATTGGAGATGTTGGACAAGACGTTTATTGATTCCTAAATATAGCGCATTGCAATAGTCTACCCTAGAGGATATAAGGGCCACCGTGACCTGTTTACGAGCTTCGGTGGAGAGATAGTGCACTATTTTCCTCAAGGTTCTAAGGACACCACAGCAGGTTGATGCAGTCCTGCTGACCTGTTTATCAAAGGAGAGCTTAGTGTAGAAGATTACGCCCAAGTTCCGGGCAGAACGGGAGGGCGTGGGACAGGCTCCAAGAGCAGGAGGCCACCAGTCGATCGACCAGATCTCCTGCTTGCCTCCAAAGATGAGCACCTCCGTTTTCTCCCCATTTAATTTGAGGAAATTCCTCACCATCCAGCCTGCAACTGCTTCCATGTAGTTCCTGAAATTTCTGGCCGTGAAGTCCACAGTTTGCGAGAGGGAGACCATGATCTGCGTGTAATCGGCAGGTTAAGAACTTCCTTGTCCGTTTCTCAATCTTGCATAATTTTAAGGTTGCTCAAAGAGGGTCTTTTGGGTAGTAATAAGTAGTTATTAGTAAGTGCTTTGTAGTTTATGTAATTAGTGTTATTACACACATAGATAGACACGTCTGCCACTGTTACACCTGGTGTATATCTCTTAAATTCATGGTTTCGACTACTCAAACACTTGCCTCCAAATAGTTTGTATATGAAGCATATGTGAAAAGAAAAGCTGAAAATCTTTGTTTCCTCAATGGTCTAGGTATGGAGGTGTTAAACTCCAGCTCTCTCCAAGCCAGGAGGATATTGAAATAAAAAAGAGTGCTGATGGCCCTTTAAGTGAGGCACGTGTGCTGGGTCCATCCAGGTCTGAATATGAGACCTCCTTCACCCCCTGCTGCTGCTGCTGCTCTGAAATAAAGCACACACAGTGTTGGTGCCTCTCAATGTGTCCTGTGTCAGCAAATTGCACAAGGACACAGTGACACAGGCAGCACATTTCTGTGGGGCTGGCCCAGATTCCAGATTCAGCTCTCTCATAGCTGCCAGACCCCCCTCTATTCTAGCCCTGGCTTTGTCTATTCACCTTGTCGATCATGGATCGGAAGTCAACAAAACAACAACAAAGTAACTGTGTTTGTTATTCATGGGTGACTAAGTCCCTGTTAAACTAGCACAGTTTACAGCGTTTTTTCTCTGTAGATGTTCAAAAACAGTGGCAGACTGTCAATTTATCAGGGAGAGGGGCAGGGTGGCACACACATACACCTCACTCACACCCATTCAGTCACACGCACTCATTCACAACACTCATGTAGGAAGGTAGGATCCATCTAGCATGGTTGCCCCCACTTTTTGCCTGGTGTCAGTGTGTTTTTGACTTAGGCTGCTAGGGTCCTGCTAATAAGGATCCCAGCACATGTGCTTTCTCCCCTAAATTGGTTATGCTAAGTACTTTTGTACCTCCACAATTGGCTGCTGGTGCATCTTTGTAAGTCCCTAGTATATGGTACTGAGATACACAGGGCATAGGTTCACCAGGGGCCTCTCCTGGGGTCCAGCATGTTTTGTGCCACCCATGGGCGTCCACTTAAACTCAGACTACAGGCCTGCTATTTCAGCCTGTGTGAGGTGGTACTTGCACCTCTCATGAAGATACATGCTTCCTTAAATCTGAGGTCATTGAACTGTCACCCCCTATGGTAGGTCTTCAGTCCTGAGGGCAGGGTGCTTTGTTACCAGCTTGAGGGGGCCCCGGCATGAACAGGACAACCCTACAAACCCCAGAGTCAATTCTACAGGCTTTGTAAGCATGGTCAGCCACTTAATACATATAATGGACATCAGTCATTACGAGATGTCTAACTGTATACTGGCTGAGCCGAACATGGCCATGTTTGGTATCAAGCATGTTAAAATCATACCCCAACACTTATTCTGGTGTTGGAGGTATGATCCCATATAGTGAGAGGCTCCTTAGAGGAGCCGCCAGTGCTCCAGATACCATCCTTTCAGAGTCTGCCAGCAGGCTAGGGCTGCTGCCAACCACAGACGCGATTCTGCCCTCCTGCTGCTGAGTTGAGCTCGAGCAGGGGAAGGTAGAACAATAGGTTCCTGTCACAAAAAGGTGTGACCACCTCCCAGGCAGGTCTTATGGTATTGGACTGGGGTGGGGGCACTTTGTAGCACCACCAGACTGCTTTGGAGGGCCCTTTTGGTGCCCTTCTTGCGTATTCCATTTTAAGCCAGTTCAGGAACACTTCATTCCCTCTCTGATGTGAAACTGGACAAAGGACGTGGGAGTAGCATCCCCTCTGTCCAGCCCCTCCTCTGGCAGGGACCCTCAAGTCTTTCCAACCCTCTCTCTAGGGCACTTAAGGGCTCACCTGTGGGGGGGGGGTCCTTAGTTTCATCAAAACTCACCTATGAAACCAAGTCACTTTTCGACTGTCTGGACACCTGGACTTCATTGGACTTCGACTGCAACAGAGACTGCACCTGCAAGACCCCTGCTGCTCCTGGTCTAGCTGATCTGCAAGTCTTCTGCATCATCTGTGCTTAATCCAGGTTCTCCAGAAGACCTGTGGGCATCAAGGACACCTGAAGTAATCTCACTTGGAGTAAAGGAATCACTCCCTCTATCTTCAGGCACTGCAACAAAGCTGATCGATCTGCTGCTCCTGTCATTGTACGGACTTCCCGAAGCCATGCAATACAAGTGGTGATTCTGCAGTTCCCTCGAGGCCTGGCCTGTGTTCCCTGCAAATTTGAGAACAGTATCCCTTGTTGGACTTGCTGGGACCATACCCCTGTGCACCTCGTTGACTTGTCGTTGCAGAGGCTTGTTAGCTCTGCACTCCAGAGATCTTCAGGTTTCTAGAAGCTCTAGCCTCCAGCACCTCATTCCTCCAAAATCAGCATCCACCCTGCAATCTCCTTGCATCGCGGGCCTTCATCTTTGGTAAACTGCCTGAGGTCCTCTTGCAACTCCTGCGCCTTCGACATGTGGGTCCTCTTGAGGATCTACATTCAATTCAATCGATTCTCCTGCTTGCTTGGGGCCTGCTCTGACTCTCAAGCTCTTGGCGGGTCTCTTGGACCAACAACTGCATGTTTTTGTCCTCCATGCCAGTTGCAACTACCAAGGCTTGTTGGTGCTCCCTCTGGACACCGACCGCCTATACACCAACATCCGATGTGAGAAAGCTTGTGCGTGGCTGCTATTCAGCCTCGTATGTCGCCTGGTCCTCACAGCTGCAGCGTCAAGGTCATCGGTGTCACTCCTGAACCTCTCAACATCAGTGGACATTGTGTCTTCGTGCCTCCTGGTCCCCTTTGAGTGGCTCAGACTATGTTCACTCTGCTTACAGGTTCTTCTCTCTACAAATCCTTCCTTGGATTCCATAGGATTTCTTCTCAAATTCCTCCAGACTCCAGAACTCCTCCAGACTCCAAAATCTTCCATTATCATCTACGGCAGGTTCCGACGTCTCTTCAACCCTATGCACCTGGCTTCCCTGGTGCAGGTAACCTGATTCCTGGGGCATCCATGGGTGGGTGTCTCTCTAACCTTCCATCCTCCGGGGGATTTCTTCAGGGTTCTCTGGGAAGGGTCCTTCTTCTTTAAAACTGCAATCGCGACTTCTCGATTTACTTCTATTGGGCATGTGGCTGTGTTTCCACTCTGTTCACAACCTCCGAGGGCTTCCCGGGTACTTACCTCAGGTGGTTCCTTGTGTCCCCAACTCCTCTGGGTCTTCTGGTCCAAGTCCCGTTGTCTCCTGCAGTTCACACTCCACTTTCTCAATATATGGTTTGGTCTCGCCCTGGAGACCAGAGTATATTTGTGCTACTTACCTGATTATTTTGAAGTATTCTTGTGTATTGTGTTGATATTTCTGGGTAAGAGCTATACCAAAGTGTTAGTGATTGTGGGTATAATAAATAGACTTATTTTTACAAACACTGTGTGGTTTATTTTCATCTAATCTACACTATAGATTAAGGCTGGTAAAACAAGCTGCTTTACACTCCTTCAAGATAAGCCTGAAGGCTGCTCGCCACAGCTACCACTGTGAGAGCCAAAGGTTATCAAAGACCACTAAAATCACAAGAAGGGTTGTCTGAATTAGTGCAAGGTGCAACACTTGAATAAGTGTGCACCATATGCTAAGCCAGGCCAGTACAACTCACTTATAAATACACATAATTAATGCACACTTACACGCACGCACCAAGCAAAACAAAAAACCACATAAAACTTACCTCATCAGCAGCTCTCTGACTGGAAGCCTCAGAGGTCCCAGGTGGATTGGACCGGCTGCCCTTCCCTCATTGGCTGGCCTTAGGTCAGCCATTGAGGGAAGTAGCAGTCCCAAGCCACCGAGGTCCCAGGAGGGTTAGGCCTGCTGCCTTCCTCCATTGGCTAACACAAGGTCAGCCAATGAGGCAAAGCAGCAGTCCCTCACTCGTCACAGAGTGGGATGGGGTCAGTGAGACTGCTGACCACACAGTACTCTGTGATGAGGTGTCACTGATTGATAATTGGCCCTGGGCCCTTCGGGGTTTAAAATTGCAGCACCCGGTCCAAGGCAATCAGTGACTCTCCCCCTCGTCATGAGGGGGAGGGTCGTGTGGCACTTTTTACCAGACTGAGGAGGACACGCCAACGGGGCTGTAAAATCCTCAGCCTAGCAAAGTTCAGCTCAGGCAGCAACGAACCTACGCATTTAATGCATGTCTAGCTCCCGGCTTCCTGACTGGAACAGATGAGTGTCTGTCTGGCTGACCTTTGTTCAGCCTGACAGATACTCTACTTGCCAGGAAAAAGGTGGGGGCGTTGCCCCTCAGCCCATATGGACAGGCTGCTGCTGTTAACCCATTTGCTTTAACTCAATCCAGTGGAAACATATGTAACCAGAGAACTTTCGGGAGTGATAAATGCCACATCTCTGTTTCAAAGCAGTGGGTAGAAACAGTTGCTCCTCTTTGTGGCTGACATTCTCGCTGTCAAGTGAACACGTCACGTGAGGCAATTGGGACGGTTCTGACTTTCCTGCAAACAGAACTCTAACGACTGCTATTTTCTTTTTAGAAGTATAAATCTTTATTCAAAAGTCCCAGCACGGCTCGCACTATTGCTAGACAAGGCTAGCTGTGGTGGAAGTTGTCTCACATGACATGGAGCCACTTGGCTGGTTCATGAAAGTAATATAAGAATGTCCGAGTGGTCGGTACAATGAGTCACTGGTCATGCAGGCATTTGATTGGAGCGTTTTTATTAGGGAACTTTTTTTTCTTTGAGGTTACCGTACAAGTCAGAGGCCTCCGAAGTCATCTGCGGCGTCCCCCAAGGATCATCTCTGAGCCCCACCCTCTTCAACGTCTACATGAGCCCCCTCGCGGCCATCGTACGCAAACACAACCTCAGCATAATCTCCTACGCCGACGACACCCAGCTGATCCTCTCCCTGACCAACGACCCCGCCGCCGCCAGAGCCAACCTGCACGAAGGGATGAAAGAGGTAGCCGAGTGGATGACGACCAGCCGCCTGAAACTGAACTCGGACAAGACGGAGGTCCTCATCCTGGGCTCCTCACCCTCCGCCTGGGACGACTCCTGGTGGCCTCCCGCCCTGGGCACCGCACCCAAACCGACAGACCATGCACGAAACCTGGGCGTCATCCTGGACTCCTCCCTCTCCATGACCAGGCAGGTCAACAACGTCTCCTCGGCGTGCTTCAACATCCTACGCATGCTAAGGAAGATCTTCTGGTGGATCCCCACCGAGACCAGGAAGACCGTCACCCAGGCCCTCGTCACCAGCCGACTGGACTACGGCAACGCCCTCTACGCCGGTACCACCGCCAAGCTCCAGAAGAGACTCCAGCGGATCCAGAACGCCTCAGCCAGACTCATCCTCGACATCCCACGAACCAGTCACATCTCCGAACATCTGAGAGACCTTCACTGGCTCCCCGTCAACAAAAGAATCACCTTCCGCCTCCTCACCCACGCACACAAAGCCCTACACGACCAAGGCCCGAGCTACCTCAACAGCCGAGTCAACTTCTACGCTCCCAAACGCCACCTCCGATCAGCCAACCACGCCCTCGCCGCCGTCCCCCGCATCCGAAGAGCGACTACAGGAGGAAGGTCCTTCTCCTACCTGGCCGCCAAGACCTGGAACTCCCTCCCGACCGACCTGCGCCTGACCCAAGACCACCTCTCCTTCAGGAAGAAGCTGAAGACCTGGCTGTTCGAGCAGTAGCGGCACCCCCCCCCCCCCCAGCGCCTTGAGACCCTACGGGTATGTAGCGCGCTTTATAAGTGTCAATGATTGATTGATTGATTGAAGGATTAAACTCCTTTTTGTGCACAGGTAATGAAAAGAAAAACTATGAACAAGAAGAGGTGAGGTGTCAGACGATTACCGGGGTGGCTGGTCTGCTTCGTGGGGGTACTGTCTTATCCTGGTGATGGTCTGTTCCCGGTTGGCTCTCCCGGAAGTAAAAAGAAATTAAAGGGGTCGGGATTAGTCACACTGGTTTTCTTTAAATGTTACGTGCTACCGTCACCATAGGTAGTGGGGATATTAGGGAAGGGAGGGAATGTGTAGGAAGGAGGCCGGCGTGAATCAACCGCTTATCACCCCCACCACCCCCATTGGAAGGCACCCCTCAATGGTACTTGCTTGGGCCACGGCCCGTCCACAGGGCCGTGGCGTCCGGACCCGGGGCGTGTTCTCCATTCCTGGGACAGCCGGGAGTGAGCACCTTGTACAGCCTTGGGGTGTACTCCCACGGGTTCTGGTCCGCACCTCCTCTGAGACTGCTGGGCTCCTCCGGATGCTGCTCCTCTCCGGGGCTGCTGGGCTCCTCCGGACGCTGCTCCTCTCCGGGACTGCTGGGCTCCTCCGGAAGTTGTTCCTCTCCGGGACTGCTTGGCTCCTCCGGACGTTGTTCCTCTCCGGGACTGCTGGGCTCCTCCGGACGCTGCTCCTCTCCAGGACTGCTGGGCTCCTCCGGACGATGCTCCTCTCCGGGACTGCTGGCCTCTTCCGGACGCTGCTCCTCTCCGGGACTGCTGGGCTCCTCCGGATGTTGTTCCTCACCGGGACTACTGGGCTCCTCCGGACGTTGTTCCTCTCCGGGACTGCTGGGCTCCTCCGGACGCTGCTCCTCTCCGGGACTGCTGGGCTCCTACGGATGTTGTTCCTCTCCGGGACTACTGGGCTCCTCCGGACGTTGTTCCTCTCCGGGACTGCTGGGCTCCTCCGGACGCTGCTCCTCTCCGGGACTGCTGGGCTCCTCCGGATGCTGCTCCTCTCCGGGGCTGCTGGGCTCCTCCGACCGCTGCTCCTCTCCGGGACTGCTGGGCTCCTCCGGATGTTGTTCCTCTCCGGGACTACTGGGCTCCTCCGGACGTTGTTCCTCTCCGGGACTACTGGGCTCCTCCGGACGTTGTTCCTCTCCGGGACTGCTGGGCTCCTACGGACGCTGCTCCTCTCCGGGACTGCTGGGCTCCTCCGGACGCTGCTCCTCTCCTGGTCTGCTGGGCTCCTGGTCTTCCTCCGGGCACCATGGAATTGCTTCCTGATGTCGTCGCCTGGACTCTGTCTGTGCCGTGTATTTATTGTCCTTCCTCGGTTTCCCCGCCTGCATGATCCCTCGAACAACTAGACCGGCAGCTACTTCCGGGCAGTCATGGGTGTCTCCGCCCGACATGCTCCACTTCCGGTCTTCTACTGCGGCGGTCTCCCCGCCCTTACCACAAGTAAATTGTCTCTTTTTAAAAAGGTCAGTGCAGCTTGTCTCTGTGCAAACTCTCATCTTTTTTCCACATCACAAGCATGAAAAAACACTGAAAACAGGACACTCTGCCCGACCTTCACACCTTACCTGGGATGCCCCACATCGCAATGGTGCTCGAAATATGTGGGAGACACAGGATGCACAAGAGCAGAGCTTAATTTGTAAAAGAATAACGGGCAGAGGTATTTACCCATTCTGTGTCTATGGGACCATGTATTTGTACATATTATGGCCCTAAGTGCCAGAGCCCAGGCGTGCTCAGAAGCCCACAGCCTGCGCTAAGAAAGGGTCCAGGTCGCCAAATACCAAGGTAACGTTGTCTTGATTCCACCTCATGCCTCTTTAATCCACCACCAGACACTCCCTGACCCTTGACCTCACTCTTGCAGATATTCTCTCCTTCTTGCCTTCTTTCTTTGTAACAGTTTTTTGTCTCCCACTTCCTCCTTCTCTCCGCTTTTTGTGTTGTTCTCTCTCTACCTTGGTAACAAAGTCTGTTAAGGAAAAATACGTGCGGCCCAGGTAGAACAGGATTACTTTAGAAGCCATCCCAGAGTCATTGGATAATCATCCAACTACCTTGGAAGTCATTTTCACATCACCACACACCATCAACCTCCTGAAGTAATTAGCAAAGCTTTGAAACCTGTGCTTGATGACTTGCAGATGACTCGAAAATGAGTACCTGATTACTTTGTAAAACAAGATTGTTCTTGATGAGTTGAGGATGAGTATCTGATTACGTCACAAGATGAGATTGTTCCTGATGACCTGAGGATGATTTTAAAATGGTTTGTTGATTACTTCATGAGCACTAACATTTTGTTTTTATTTGAAATGTTTCCAAACTTGTAAATAAAAAATCTGATGAGTACTTTACATGCATACCAACCATTTTAGCAAAGCTTATATTAGTAAAATAGAACTTGTGCTGAATGATTTCAGAAAGGCTTGCAACACAATTCACGGTGGGAGTTGTTTCGCATTGTATGCAGAAAGAAAGTGCACTGTTTAAACTGTGTGAACCTGCAGATTACATGTTCCAACCATATGAAATAGCTCACCGTAGAGAAGAGAATTAAGCTTCTTCAGATATCTTTGTGTAGCGTACAGGTTACAAATTCATCCCTGCAAGACAGCTCAGTGAGCATAGTGCCTGTCGCATGCACATCTATGTAACTTGCATTCATATGCTCCAATAATAGAAAGGCTGATCACAGATAAGTATGGGCGGAAAATCCGTTACGCTCGCGGATTTTGCGGATTTTTGGGAAATTCGCAATCCGCGAGATTTGCGAATTTCCCGCAAAATCCGCAAATTCGCACGCAGCGGATTTTTTTTGCGGCTCGCGTCGTTGGTGATACAATTTTTGCGGCGCGCGGCGTTTATCATCGTTTGCCGAGTTGTTTTTCTCGATATTTTGCGAGTGCTGCGCCATTTTGGATCTTGCTGTGTGATCCCGCGGGAATTTGGCGAGCGCGATTACGTCATCGCGGCTTGCCAACTTGCACAGCGAGAGTTTGTCAACGCGAGTACGGCGAGATCACGTCTCGCGGTACTTCGCAATTGCGAGATTTGAGATGCGGCGAGCAGCAACAATCTCGCAGAAGCAAAAATATAAAATTTGCAATTCTGCACAAGAAATCCACCAGCAAGCAGCATAAACCTTCTTGAAATGATGATTTTTATCTGAATAACTCCTTAGGTTGACATTTGCCTGCACTTTTTTAGCGAGGAGTCCATTTTGGGGAGGGGGGGAGGGGGTGGGAGGAAGGAAGTGCCCCACAGTCTTCAACTTCCTGTTCCTGTCCAGCAGGCTCCTCCCAGTGCTTTGTCCATCTCCTGGTCACTTTTCATTTGGATCTGGAGCTGGAAGGATTACTTTTTGTGGATGCTGCTGGATATTTGGATTTGAGGCCTTTTTAACTTTCCTTGGATCACTGTTGTATTAGAAATTTTACAAGTAAGTTTGTTTGGGGCATTACAGTTGCTGCAACTAAAATTTTGGAATTTTCGATTTTTGGGCTGTTTTGGGGCCTTTTGCCCAGGGGTACTCAGTGGTGGGGGGACTGAGTCTTTCTGTGGGTTGTCTTGAACTTAAACATCATGGAGGGCATGGATGGATTGGGATCGTGCTGATTTTTCAGTGATTTTCGTTTTTTGGGGCTGTACTTGTGGCCTTTTCACCAGGGGTATTTGAGTCTAGCATGAGCCTAGTCTTTCTGTGGGTTGTCTTGAATTTAAACATCATGGAGGGCATGGATGGATTGGGATTGTGCTGATTTTTCAGTGATTTTCGTTTTTTGGGGCTGTACTTGTGGCCTTTTCACCAGGGGTATTTGAGTCTAGCATGGGCCTAGTCTTTCTGTGGGTTGTCTTGAATTTAAACATCATGGAGGGCATGGATGGATTGGGATTGTGCTGATTTTTCAGTGATTTTTGTTTTTTGGGGCTGTACTTGTGGCCTTTTCACCAGGGGTATTTAAGTCTAGCATGGGCCTAGTCTTTCTGTGGGCTGTCTTGAACTTAAACATCATTGAGGGCATGGATGGAATGGGATTGTGCTGATTTTGCAGTGTTTTTCGATTTTTGGGGGTGTTCATGGGGAGGGACAGGCCATGTGGCTGGTGGCCATTTTGAGTGCTGCTACAGGCACTGGCCATGTGCTGGGAGGCAAGTGGCCATTTTGAATGCAGGCTTTGTTGTTAGGCCTGCAACCATTTTGCCTACTTTTCAACCTTTATGCCCAGGGGTAGTGAGTCTTGCATGGGCCTAGTCTTTCTGTGGGCTGTCTTGAACGTAAACATCATGGAGGGCATGGATGGAATGGGATTGTTCTGATTTTGCAGTGTTTTTCGATTTTTGGGGGTGTTCATGGGGAGGGACAGGCCATGTGGCTGGTGGCCATTTTGAGTGCTGCTACAGGCAGTGGCCATGTGCTGGGAGGCAAGTGGCCATTTTGAATGCAGGCTTTGTTGTTAGGCCTGCAACCATTTTGCCTACTTTTCAACCTTTATGCCCAGGGGTAGTGAGTCTTGCATGGGCCTAGTCTTTCTGTGGGTTGTCTTGAATTTAAACATCATGGAGGGCATGGATGGATTGGAATTGTGCTGATTTTTCAGTGATTTTCGTTTTTTGGGGCTGTACTTGTGGCCTTTTCACCAGGGGTATTTGAGTCTAGCATGGGCCTAGTCTTTCTGTGGGTTGTCTTGAATTTAAACATCATGGAGGGCATGGATGGATTGGGATTGTGCTGATTTTTCAGTGATTTTCGTTTTTTGGGGCTGTACTTGTGGCCTTTTCACCAGGGGTATTTGAGTCTAGCATGGGCCTAGTCTTTCTGTGGGTTGTCTTGAATTTAAACATCATGGAGGGCATGGATGGATTGGGATTGTGCTGATTTTTCAGTGATTTTCGTTTTTTGGGGCTGTACTTGTGGCCTTTTCACCAGGGGTATTTGAGTCTAGCATGGGCCTAGTCTTTCTGTGGGTTGTCTTGAATTTAAACATCATGGAGAGCATGGATGGATTGGGATTGTGCTGATTTTTCAGTGATTTTCGTTTTTTGGGGCTGTACTTGTGGCCTTTTCACCAGGGGTATTTGAGTCTAGCATGGGCCTAGTCTTTCTGTGGGTTGTCTTGAATTTCAACATCATGGAGGGCATCGATGGATTGGGATTGTGCTGATTTTTCAGTGATTTTCGTTTTCTGGGGTTGTACTTGTAGCCTTTTCACCAGGGGTATTTGAGTCTCGCATGGGCCTAGTCTTTCTGTGGGCTGTCTTGAACTTAAACATCATGGAGGGCATGGATGGAATGGGATTGTGCTGATTTTTCTGTTTTTTTTCCGATTTTTTGTGGTGTATAACTGAACTGATGTTCCTCTGTCTTCCATTGTTTTTAGGTGCACAAGACTCAAGAGAACCACCAGTGCCAGGAAGAAGTCCTGCAGCGGTGTGTGTGTGCAGCATAACGTCACGCACGTCACGTCTGGCCTCAGACAACTCTACAATTCGTGCAGCTGCGGCCTGCTGTCTGACCTGCTCTGAAGAAGATGGCCCCAAAAAAAGTTCTCCGTAGCTCCTCTAGCAAGAAAGTTGCTAGTAAGGAGCAGAAGAAGCAAGTTACCAAGGAGGCTGGTGTGCCAACCGCCACGTTTTTTGGGAGCAAAAAAAAAGTACGCCTGCAGCAGCAGCAGGATCTGCTGGGGACCAAGCTGGGAGCAGCACCCCTGCTCCATTGGGTTCAGTGCCTCCACCACCACGCCAACTTAAGTCAAAGCCCTTGAGTGCTTCAGAGGCAGTCAGTGTACTTCTCCAATCACCATCGACCAGTGATGTTGGCTCCTCGCAAGAAAGTAGCAGCAATGTCCCTGAATCAACACAGGTTGTTGTAACTCATCTGACAAGTGTTGAACAACCAAAGCCGCAACAACAACACCATGTGCAAGTACACGCCCAAGTACATGTGGAAGGAGAGGCAGCAAAAGGAGATGCGCAAGCAGAGGTGCATGGAGGGTCACAAGTGCCCACAATAGTTGTTCCTCCCGAAGTAGGGGCACATCAGGAAATCGACAATGAAGCCGAGGTATCATTGAAAGCCACTCCTCCTGATGATCATTCATTGTCTTCCACATCCCTAGCAAGGAAAATATCAAGGGGGGTGTCTACATCTTCTTCAAGCCCACCTCCTTCTGATGATACGGATCAAGCTTGGGAACCACCACTGCGGTCTAAGAGTGAGGCACACCATGATCTGACAAAGGTACCTAAGCGTAAAAGGAAGGTCGTCGAAAAACTCATAGCTATGGAGTGTGATGAAGCTCAACAAGAAGTGATAGATACTGCTGGTGATGAAGCCTCTCACGATGACGACGAGCCAGTCATCACAAAGGTCACTGCAGCCCCAGCGGGCATGCAGCAAAGAGACATTTTGACCCTATCCCGAGAAGCTGCTGAGCGTGATGATGATGTCGACGAGGAGGCAATGGAAATGGAAACACAACAATCATTAGATTTGGAGTTAACTAGTACACCAACACCTACCGCTTCCATCTTTCTTCCTCGCAAGAAGGTACCCACCTCCACCTCAATTCGTGGTGGTGAAAGTGCAAAACGTACTGAAGTTCGGCAATCCACATCCTCCACTTCATCTGGCATTAGCAGCAGGACCACCACCACCAGTATCGCCGCCTCCTCCGGCCCCAAAGACATTTCAAGTCTCCTTTTTGGGACTTCTTTAGTGTTTGCCCAAAAATGGAAAACGTAGCCATTTGTAGCATTTGTAAGCTTCGAATTAGTCGTGGTAAGCTTGGTTCTAACTATGGTACCGGAGGCCAGAGAGGTCATCTTAGGAGAGCGCACCCTGTCCAATGGTTTCCGCACCTAGAGGCGGTCAAGGAAGCCAGAATTGCACGTAATGAAAACGTTGATTTTTCATCTGATGATGATGAGGAGGAAGAAGACGATTCAAACACTTCACTTACACCCAGTACCCCTGTCAGCAGCACACCCCATGTGAGGCACACTAAGAGTGTGGGAGAGAGTGAGACATCAATGCGGAAAAGTTCATCAGCGAGCGTAACTGGGTCGAAGATATCATCATCATCCCGTAAATCCTTGGTCCAGGGCAACATTAAAAAGATGTTGTTTACAGAAGCGCAATATGAACGCAACCACCCACTGACGCGTCTGTATAACACTAAGCTGGCTAAAATCCTAGCTCTGGACCTTCTCCCTTTTTCTTTTGTAGAAGGGGTTGGTTTTCTAGAATTAGTGGCAGCGCTCTGCCCTAAATGGAAGGTTCCTAGCCGGTTCTATTTTGCCCGAGTTGCGGTTCCAGCACTACATGAAGATGTTCTGAAGGTGATTGGGGCAGCTTTGAAGAAGAGTGCTGTTCACACTATACATATGACAACGGACATGTGGACCAGTGGCGCAGGCGCTGATTACATGTGCATCACTGCACACTGGGTCTCTTTTTCAGGGGCTAAAGCAAAGCTAAACACAGGTGTTGACACGGACATTGTTTTTAAAGCTGCTCGGAAACATGCAAAACTAGCCATGTTTGGTTTGGAGAAACGTCACACAGCAGAAAACATTTTGGATGTCTTTAACACAAAGGTCCTTAACTGGCTGTCCCCACTAAAACGCCAGGTTGGTTATGTTTCCACGGACAATGGCGCCAATATAGTTAAGGCCATGAGGGACGGTAACTATTTCAGAGTGCCGTGTTTGGCGCACTGTATAAACCTGGTTGTCCAAAAATTCTTGGGTAATAAAGGCAGTGCAGCGTACAGCATATTGGACACCTGCCGAAAAATGTGCAAGCATTTCAGCCATTCTTTTAAGGCCCGGAAGCAGCTGAGGAGCCTGCTATATCAACGTAAAATGCCAGTGAAAGCACTCATCCAGGAGGTGGTAACACGTTGGAACTCAACCTTCTACATGCTTGAGCGTCTGTATGAGCAGTATACGGAACTCGATCAATATTTCCTTACAGAGGGTACAGAGGAGCTGAGGATGGGTGCGGCGCAATGGAACATAGTTCAAAGCCTGACGCGCATGCTTCGTCCTTTTGAGTTCTTCACGCGTGCAGTCAGCAAGGAGGACTGTAATATGGGAAAAGCTATCCCATTGTTGTACATGCCGGAGGACCAACTGAAGGAGGTGTGTTCTGTGTTTGAAAAAGATGTAAAAAACCAAGACTCTTTTCTTCTGGCTGCGAAATTATTAGAGCTCCTACAAGGTGATAAACGTCTTCAAAAGATCCACTCAGAAGAGCATTACATTTGTGCTACTATTCTGGATCCACGCTACAAAAAGGCGCTGGCAGGCCAAGCATTCTTTCCTTTTGATGATGAACATGTTCCAAAGTACAAACATTTGCTAGCCTTTTCAGCCAAGAGGTTTGAAAGAGAACGGCTGGAATTTGAAGGAAATGGCAGTACATCAGCAGGCCATCCCCAGTCAAAACAATCCACTTCTGCACCTGTGGCTGTGGCACAAGTGACCTCTCAGCCGTTAAAGACACCGGCAACCGGATCATCTGCACCAGACACAACAGAAACATTAGAGGCTGAAGAGGATTGGCTAGCTCTGCGTGGGTTTGGTTCTCAAAAGGTCAGAGGCACAGCAAGAGCTAAGCAAAGTGGAGGAACCTTGGATGAGGACCTTGAGTCGATGGTGAAGGACTATCTGAATGAATCAACAGAGGTCTATGTTAATTCTGACCCATTGGCGTATTGGCATGGGAAAAAAGAATTGTGGCCACATCTCACCAACCTGGCTTTAAACTAATTGTCTTGCCCACTCGCAAGCGTGTCTTCTGAACGGGTTTTCAGTGCTGCTGGTGGCATTGTAACTCCCAAACGGAGCCGCCTCTAGCCCAAAAATGTGGAGAGGTTAACAATGATCAAGATGAATCAGCACCTCATACCACCAGATTTCAGAGTACGAGAAAGCGCGCCGGATGAAGACGAGGTGGCCAGCAACATAGATGAGGGAATTTCTGCTCTGTCAGGTGACACTGAGCTCACCCTGCCTGAATTCGCAGAGTATGATGACGAAGCCTTATTCTCATTCCTGGACCGTGATACTGAGCCCTGAAAATGAGACAACGAATCAATAACTTTCTTTTTCGTCCTTATTCACTTTTATTCCTGTGTGTCTGTCTTTCTTTGTTGTGCACAGTTAATATATTTCAAACTTTAATCAGATAATCACAAAAACAAGCCCATCAGCAGAACTGTCTTCACTGGTTTGCAAATTGATTTGAAGTTGCCGCAGTCTGCATTCCTCAGGTTCACAAGTTCAGAAGAACATGCTCCTCTATCCTCCTCCTCCAGACTCCTATTTCCATCAAACCAGAGGGCTGGTTTACGCCCAATGAAGAAAGACTCAGCACTTGTGGGGGTGTTGTTCTACCTCTTTGCAGGTGAGTTGACGGCTCTGGGACCATTGTTGGGAAGCTCTAATACCGGATAAAAGTGGTTTGGACCAAATCCCAGGCGCAAATTTTTTTGTGTTTTTGCTGACTTGCTTGCCTTTGAGGTGCTCTTAGGGGGTGTTCCGTCTGTTTGTGGGTGAGTTTCGGGATCTGGGAGCACTGCTGGGACACTCTAATCTTGATTGCATTTGCTTTTCAGGAAATCCGTGGTGGCAACCCCGACTTATAGCCTAGCTACGCAGCGCGTTTGGACCGAAGGCAGAGAAATATTGCAAGTATGAGATTTTGCTTTTGGCCTGTTTGGGGGTGTTATGCTTCTTGGCGGGTGGGTTGGCGGGTCTTGGGGCATTCCTGGGAAGGTCTAATACCGGGTAGAAGTGGTTGGGACAAAATCCAGGCCGATTTTTTTTTGGCTATTTCTGAGATTTTGCTCAATGTAGCGTTTTCGGGTGCCTGTTTGGGGGGCTTCCTGGTGTTTGTGGGTGGGTTTCGGGGTCTGGGCGCACTGCTGGCTATATATACTTTACTTTGCAAGAGGTTTGAAGCAAATCCATGGTGGCAGAGGGGAGTTAGGGCCTAGCTGCAGAGCGCGCGCGGAGTGATTTGGGAAATTTGGGAAAAACTGATAAAGTCCCCATTTTTTTACTTTTGCTCTTTGGCTGTTTGGGGGTCTTCTACTCGTTTTCTCCTGGGTTGACGGCTCTGGGGCCATTGCTGGGAAGCTCTAATACCGGATAAAAGTGGTTTGGACCAAATCCCAGGCGGAATTTTTTTTGTGTTTTTGATGACTTGCTTGCCTTTGAGGTGCTTTTAGGGGGGGTTTCGTCTGTTTGTGGGTGAGTTTCGGGGTCTGGGAGCACTGCTGGGACACTCTAATCTTGATTGCATTTGCTTTTCAGGAAATCCGTGGTGGCAACCCCGACTTATGGCCTAGCTACGCAGCGCGTTTGGACCGAAGGCCGAGAAATATTGCAAGTATGAGATTTTGCTTTTGGCCTGTTTGGGGGTGTTATGCTTCTTGGTGGGTGGGTTGGCGGGTCTTGGGGCATTCCTGGGAAGGTCTAATACCGGGTAGAAGTGGTTGGGACAAAATCCTCGCGGAAAAGCCTTTTGGCACTTTTTGTAACTTAGGGTTCGTTAGGGTTAGCCCTAGCAGCAGGATTGCATGTGTTTCGGGGTGTTCTAGATTTTTGCAACTGAGTTCTGGGGTCTTAGAGCACTCGTGAGAATGTGTAATTTTGGTTGCAAGTCATTTGAAGAAAATCCATGGTGGGAAAGGGGGGATTTGGCATAGTTAAAGAAAGCCTTTGCCACTATTCTTAACTTAGGGTTCGTTAGGGTTAGCAGTATTTCTATTGCATGTGTTTGAGTGGGGGGGATTTCGAGTCTTGGAGCGATGCTGGCTATGGATACTTTTGCTTGGTTGCTTGCAAGTGGTTTGAATGCAATCCACGGTGGGTAAGGGGTAATTCAAAGTCAAAGTCAAAGTCAAAAAGCTTTATTTCGATAAAATTTCATTATCATAAAAGCAAGTTTACAAAAGTTGATAGTCTAAAAGTAGATATCACATATATCCAGTTGGTAACAACAAGCATAACATTTGTTTAAAAGAATTTTTTAAAAAAGATTAAACAGTGTTATTAAGCTTTCTGGCTCGAATAGCCCAGGCCCAGAAAAGGAATTTTGCTAAGGCACAGGGTACATAGCAGTCTGAAACAAGTATCCTGATTGCCACATCATGGCTCCTGGTACCCAGTTGTCGGCACAAGTTCTTCAGCCAGGCCCTTCTTGGCTTGGCATATTCATCACAAACGAACAAGAAATGGGCCAATGTCTCTGGGTATCCTAAACACGAAGGGCATAATTCAGTTCTATGTAAACAGGAGTTCCATTTCTTAGTAAAAGTATTCAAAGGCAAAGTACCCGTTCTGAATTTAAAATATAAAGATCGAGCAAAAGGTTTCCCAATTATATCAAGATAGGGTTCGCGCCTAGGAGTGTCCTTGAACTTCAAGAAGTCCTCGGAAAGCCTTCCAATAGAAACTCCGGAGTGCCTTTGGGAGCAAATCCAGTCTCGAAATAATTTTTTGAGTACTTGTTTTGGGGGAGAGGATTTGCTGAGCCAATAGTCCAGCAGGCCCAAATTCGACAGTGTGGATTTCATATCAGTTAGCCACTTGATTCTTGCCCAATGTGGTGACTCCATTATTTCTTTCAAACCTCTGGCATAAGCGCTCAGTTCTTCTACTCGCCAAATACGAGCCCATAGCAGCAAAGGGCGAAAGTTCGCAATTTCACTAATCTGCGTGCAGCCAAAGTCCAAAAATAAAGGTAAAAGTGGGGTGCTTTGGGGAAGTGACATTAATTGTCTGCAGAAGTTGTTCTCGGATTTTTGGAGAGCTTTTGTAGATGCGAAGCCCCAGAGTTCAGCTCCATAGAGTGCAGAGCTGACCCCCTTGGCGGCATAGATCTCAAGGACTGTTCCTATTGGTTTGAACGAACTGGAACGTTGCTCCCTCAATAGGGCACCTGTGATCCTTTTGTGATTCAACAGCATCTTATCCAAATGAGGAGACCAGTCCATTTTGTCAGAGATGCGTATCCCTAAGTAATCAAATACTTTCACCCTTTCCAGGGGCTCGGTGTTTAAAATAGGTGGACGCACATGCTGTTTGGGGGGGTTGAGAACAAGATATTTAGTTTTGTTGGTATTTATAATCAAACCCCGATCAGTACAAAAGGACTGGAAATTATCCAAGAGTTGCTGCAGACCCATAGGCGTTTTGGAAATTAAAAGCGTGTCATCCGCGAAGAGGAGGGTCGGTACCCGTACCCCCGCCAGCGATGGTTCATCAGATGGTGTTTTAAGTAAGTGCTCAACCACCCCATTAATATACAAAGAAAAAAGGGTGGGAGCCAGCACACACCCCTGGCGGACCCCTCTCTCTACGGGGATGCAAGCCGTTTTCTCCCCACCAGGACCCCACCTGATTTGGGCAAAACTATCCTGGTGCAGCCTGACCAATAAGGAGAGCAAATACAATGGGAGCCCCATATTGGCCAAGACCTTCCACAAAAGGTCCCGAGGGACAAGGTCAAAGGCAGTCTTTAAATCGATGAATGCGAGATAAAGACTGCCCTTGCCTATCACTACCACCTTCCAGTAAATCATCATAAGCCTAAAAGCCTGCTCTATTGTTCCAGTGCCTTCTCTGAAGCCGGCCTGGAAATCGGTAAGTATTTTATTATCGTCCACCCAGTTAAGAATCCTGAGTAGAATAACTTTACCGATAACTTTTTGGGATATGTCTAGCAGGCTAATTGGCCTATAGTTGGACGGATCATCCCTTGGGCCTTTCTTATAGATGGGAACCACCTCTGCCCCCTTCCATGAGGCGGGGATGGGGGCTCCCTTGCAGATGGCAAGAAGAAGGGAGTGGATTATCTTTCCCCATGTAGCCCCATCAGATTTCAGCAGGTCCCCAGGGATGCCGTCTGGTCCTGGAGCTTTTAGTGGTGTGATAGAGTTAATAGCATATTCTACCTCCTTATGAGTAAACTCGGGGTCACTGGATAGAAAAATATAATTAGCGAGCAGAGAGGATTGGACAGGACCTCTCGCATTCAAATCATTATGGCAAGAATAAAGTTTAGCAAAATGGTCCTCCCATACCTGCCCCGGAATGTTGCAGGTTACAAGGTCGCTGTCTGGTTTATTCCGTACCCTTATTGCATCCCAAAAGGATTTAGCGTCTTTCTTCATACTGGCTTCCTTAAGGGTTAGCCAAAAAGTGTCCTCCCACTCCCTCTTAGATACCTGTAGGACCCTTTTGTAGTCTTTTCTAGCAGATTGGATTACCAAGGGGGACTTTCCTTTGACAGCCTCTATCAGGCGAGTTTTGGCCTTCCTACACGTTGCCGAGTACCAATCATGTTTGCCTTTTGTTTTTAGTAGGGATTTTTGTTTACCTACAGGCAATTGAACCCAGAAAAGGTCACCTATGGTTTTAGCGGCAGCTTCGAATATAACAGTAGCCTTATCTGCTGCAATAGATAAATCAATTGAGCCGATTTCAGCTTGCATATTCTTAGTCACTTCATCCATGGCCGCTAGTTTATCAGTATTTAGCATTATCTTACTCCACTTTAGGCGTCTGCCGCAAGTGGCGACAGTGATCCCCTGTTGGCGACTTGGAAAGACTGGGGATTTGTCAGCGGGCCAGGGGTCTTTTAAAGACAAGGAGAGTGGATTGTGGTCGCTCTCTGTAGTGTTTAAGATAACCATGTCAAGGACATGGCTCCAGAGTCCCCTATCCAGCAGAATATAGTCAATTCGTGTGCTTTGACCAACTCTGTTGAATGTGGGAGCACCATGGGAATCCGACCGCGTGCGGCCATTTACAGCTCTTAAGCCGAACTCCAGGGTAAGTGCATTTAGGTGGATTGCACTACGAGTCCAGCGTTTGATGGGTGGAATGGAAAGAGAGGGGATTCCCCATCTATTGTCCTCTTCTGCTAGATCCAAATCTCCTTCTAGGGGGAGAGGTTCATAAGTACAATTAAAATCCCCTGCTACTAGAATATGCCCAGGTCCGTGCCCGTGCCGCTCTCCTAGCTGAGCCTCAAGCTCTTCCGTTGTGGGTGAGATACCCCCATTTTTTGTTCCTCTAATATATACATTAAAGAGGTCAATATTCATACTGCCCTGTAGGCCTAACAGAGAGACACTAAGAATGTCAGGAGTTCTTGACCTCTTAGTGATTATCCTGCAATTAAGGAGTGCACTTATCCATATAATAAGCCCTCCTGATGGACGGCCCTTCCCTGTTTTAGGTTTAGCAGCTGGTGAAAAAAAGGTAATATACCCCACCCGGTGTAGTGGTTCGGTAGCCCAGGTTTCTTGAAATATACAAATTGTATGGTCATCGACCAGGGCATTCCACTCGGGAAGTCCTAATTTCCTTGATATCCCAGCAAGGTTCCAGCTGAGGATTTTAAAGTTGCCAATTGCTAGGATTCCATCTGGAGACACAGGGCATTGGTGATTACAAGCTTCAGCACTGTCCCTAGTCGGAGAGGGTAATACCACCTCTGAAATAATAGGGAGAGATGCACCAAGCTCTGGGTCGTGTGTGCTGTTATTATCACTATGGAGGTCAGTATCTAAACCTCCATTTTGAAGAAGTCAATCGACCTCATCCAAAACACAGTACCTGTTTGGGTGGGCAAACTGTGCGAAGGAGGGGTTGAAAGATAAAGGTAAAGATGGATCCTGCCATGGCTGCTGCCATTGCTGGTTACTGAGTGGAGGCTGAGGTGGTCGTTGCCACTGCTGGGTGGGTTGAAAGAAAGGAGGGGGTAGAGGGGGAAGAGGTTGCTGCCACTGTAGCCCAGCATGAGGCGGGACTAAAGATGGAAAGTTGAACGGTTGCTGCCAGTGGTTAGAGGCATAATGGGAGGAACGTGCAGGCCCTTGGTTACCTGGGCGATGGGAATTGGGTCTGGTTGGAATGGGGAGGAAATAAGATAAAGGAAGTGGATTAATCTGGGTGGCAGGACCGCTGTTGGATGCATTACAAATGAAGTTCGCAGCTCCCACATCTCTGAAGTTAACCGTAATTACATCCCCAGATATATTTTTCTTGCTTCTTCCCACCCAATCCCCTCTTCGGACAGTAAGGATTTCCCCACACATCCCACTAGGTAACGGTCTATGCACTTGAAGCCACTGAGCACATTTATTCCTTAGCTCTACATGGGTTTCTCTGACTCCTTCCTTCAGTGGAGGAACAGCAGTCAGTACCACCACGAAGGGAGAAACTTCTGGCGGCAAGCTGATAGACTTAAAGCGGGTCTGTCTAGGTTTGGAGACTACAGGATTTTTGGTCGAATCAAGGCCTGAAGCGTTCGTGGGATTCCCTTTGGGGTCCGTGACTTGGGGAGTTAAGGATTTCGGGCCAGCCGCTAGCAGCTGAACCGATGGGATATTTTTCCCTGCTTTTGGTGATAAGTGCGGAGGGTTATTCCCTGAGTGAGAGGGATGTGACCCAGTTTGCTCTTTAAGGGGCTGAGGGGTTTTTACCTTGCCAGAAGTGGATTTAGTGGCCTTTGCTAGTGGATGGGGGTTGGATAGTGGTTCACTGTGCCCTTGTTTCTGGGCATGCCCAGACTCATTGGACCTATTGGGCAATTTGGTATTAATGAGGGATATTAATTTGTCTAATTTGGAAATCAAGGGTTTGATTTGTGCCACTATCGTTGTTTCAAGGTCGTGCTTAAGGTCCGTGACCATGTTATCAACCCAACATGGGATGCCAGGCATTGAGTGGGGAATGGGTGCCACCAAGTTATGATTACTAGCTTTATTCTTCGACTTCTCTTTAGGGTTAAGCTCCTTGGCTTTGGGCGTGGCTTCTGCTTTTGTAGGGGTGCAGATAGTCTTTCCCCTAGAGACACTTGACACATAAGGGGTCGACTTGGCAGATAAGCCATCCAGGCCCGTCTCCGTTTCTCCGGTTATTTGGCAAGCTTCTAGATCTGGAGTTGCCTCCAGATCCTCGAAGGACGGGTCGGACTCTGAACAGGTGACTGACAAGTCGACAGCACTTGAAACTGTAACAGTGGCTGTAGAGGAAAGAGGCAAGGGCAAGGAACAGTTGGTCAGAACTTGCTGGGAGGGTGAATTAACATTTGCAAGGGCCCCCAATGAGGAACGTTTGGCATGCATAAGATCCAGAGAGACTCTTTTCTCTAGGAGTACGATACTTTTGTCAATTGTCTCAGTAACTCGTGAGATGAAGAGATCAATGGGACCAGTCACTTGAGCTACCTCTGCGGCCTTTTTGGTATAACTCCTTGTTTTATGCCGCATGGTTCTTTTCACAGTGAACAGCAAACAGGCTTAACCAGGTATTTAAGTATATTGTGCTTCTCACAGAGTTGAGTGTCTTCCTACCTGGTAAATATAATCTGGGCGTTGAAGCAGGGATTCTGGGCCTGGGCCGTCCTTTGCCGTCCTTGAACGGCCTTAAACGGCCCGCTCTTTGCCCGGTCTTCGCCCCGGTGCTCGCCCCGCGCGCGTCCCGCGTGCGCGTTACCCACGTCGACAATAAGGACTAGGCAGGAGGAGTGGGCGGGAAGAGGACCAGCTGCGGCCGATCTCCGCCGCTCGGAACGCTGGTCCTCGCAGTCCCGCCTCTACCCTTTCAGCTGGTAGTCCACAAGTCGCGTTGGTGCACACAGCACAAGCAGGGGCTGCACAGGGATAGTTCCACACAGATGACACTCGCCTACGAGCGGCACCCGCGAAGCGGGGGCCGCGAGGCGTGAAGGACGGAATCAGGAATCAGGCAGCAAGTAAGGACAAAGCTTCTTTCGGCACAAGCTCCCAGGGCACGACTCACTCCCCGAAGGTTTTAAAGAGAGGAGGAGTGGGCGGGAAGAGGACCAGCTGCGGCCGATCTCCGCCGCTCGGAACGCTGGTCCTCGCAGTCCCGCCTCTACCCTTTCAGCTGGTAGTCCACAAGTCGCGTTGGTGCACACAGCACAAGCAGGGGCTGCACAGGGATAGTTCCACACAGATGACACTCGCCTACGAGCGGCACCCGCGAAGCGGGGGCCGCGAGGCGTGAAGGACGGAATCAGGAATCAGGCAGCAAGTAAGGACAAAGCTTCTTTCGGCACAAGCTCCCAGGGCACGACTCACTCCCCGAAGGTTTTAAAGAGAGGAGGAGTGGGCGGGAAGAGGACCAGCTGCGGCCGATCTCCGCCGCTCGGAACGCTGGTCCTCGCAGTCCCGCCTCTACCCTTTCAGCTGGTAGTCCACAAGTCGCGTTGGTGCACACAGCACAAGCAGGGGCTGCACAGGGATAGTTCCACACAGATGACACTCGCCTACGAGCGGCACCCGCGAAGCGGGGGCCGCGAGGCGTGAAGGACGGAATCAGGAATCAGGCAGCAAGTAAGGACAAAGCTTCTTTCGGCACAAGCTCCCAGGGCACGACTCACTCCCCGAAGGTTTTAAAGAGAGGAGGAGTGGGCGGGAAGAGGACCAGCTGCGGCCGATCTCCGCCGCTCGGAACGCTGGTCCTCGCAGTCCCGCCTCTACCCTTTCAGCTGGTAGTCCACAAGTCGCGTTGGTGCACACAGCACAAGCAGGGGCTGCACAGGGATAGTTCCACACAGATGACACTCGCCTACGAGCGGCACCCGCGAAGCGGGGGCCGCGAGGCGTGAAGGACGGAATCAGGAATCAAGCAGCAAGTAAGGACAAAGCTTCTTTCGGCACAAGCTCCCAGGGCACGACTCACTCCCCGAAGGTTTTAAAGAGAGGAGGAGTGGGCGGGAAGAGGACCAGCTGCGGCCGATCTCCGCCGCTCGGAACGCTGGTCCTCGCAGTCCCGCCTCTACCCTTTCAGCTGGTAGTCCACAAGTCGCGTTGGTGCACACAGCACAAGCAGGGGCTGCACAGGGATAGTTCCACACAGATGACACTCGCCTACGAGCGGCACCCGCGAAGCGGGGGCCGCGAGGCGTGAAGGACGGAATCAGGAATCAGGCAGCAAGTAAGGACAAAGCTTCTTTCGGCACAAGGGGTAATTAGTAAGGGGGTACTTCGGCCTACTTTTACTTTCAAAGTAAGTTTTGTCACCAGTTTTCTGCTAGGCCTCGTTTTTTGAGATTTGATTGGGGGTCTTCTACATTTTTGCGACTGGCTTTAGTAAGGGTCTGGGTGGGAGCACTGCTAGGAAGATCTAATTTTGTTCTAAAACACAGTTTACAGTACACCTAGCTTGAGGGGAAAGATCCGCTACATTTATTTGCCCCTACTTATTTATCCTTCAAAAGGTGACTCAGACAGAATACGCACTTTCAAAAATATTGTACTGTCTACTAGGAAAATCAAATTGTGACTTTTTGCACTCCACAGCCTACATACCTTATATTTATTTATCAGTGGTGTTGTAATATTATATCACTTCCTATTTTTCGTTGAATAATTACAGGCCGGGTTTCAGTCTCTGCAATGGGGAAAAAAGGATGGAGTCAGGCTTCACATTAGCGAGCCACAATTCAGCATCAGGCAGGCAGTGGACAGGGTGTCTTCTGGTGACCAACATCGATGGACGAAGCGTCGGCTGCAATGGAGGAGTGCCGCTAATAAGAGGATTTTTTTTCTGCAGGCAACTTACTTACCACTTCCAACAGGACAACTACAACAACATAGATACAGTATCCCTTGCCTTTTTCTCTGACTGTGACTGCATTTCTTGGATCTCTCTCTGCTTCTAAATTGATCCCTTAACACATCACTTAGTCCACTCCACTATCACATCTGCACCACACATAGTCATTTGTAAGTGCTCCTACGTAATTCGCAAGTCGCAGCACGCCCCAGCCCGTAGAGGACTGGGATGGCCCCAATGATGAAGCATGTCACCAAGGGGCAACCCTGGTGAGTGAGGGGACACCTAGAAAAAAAGCAATTTCTCCTTTTCTATCTACTATACCTTCCAGACCAACCCCATTGAGTGTTGTTGTGAATGGATTTATAGTGACCAGCAAGGCTCTCAGGTATCTGGCTACAGAGACCTTATGTTGAATATAGTTATCAATAATTCCACACACGCCCTGTACTGTCACATTCTTTCTTCCACAGTTGTCGAAAGTACTACTTACTTTTCACTGACATGCATGCAGTAGTGCATGCACTTTCAAAGATTGATGGATAGGTTTGTACCCAAAGAATTGTTTATGTTCAATTGTTTGTCTATGCTGTGCTTTTTTTACAGGGTGTCATCTGGTGACCAACATCGATGGACGAAGCGTCGGCTGCAATGGAGGAGTGCCGCTAATAAGAGGATTTTTTTTCTGCAGGCAACTTACTTACCACTTCCAACAGGACAACTACAACAACATAGATACAGTATCCCTTGCCTTTTTCTCTGACTGTGACTGCATTTCTTGGATCTCTCTCTGCTTCTAAATTGATCCCTTAACACATCACTTAGTCCACTCCACTATCACATCTGCACCACACATAGTCATTTGTAAGTGCTCCTACGTAATTCGCAAGTCGCAGCACGCCCCAGCCCGTAGAGGACTGGGATGGCCCCAATGATGAAGCATGTCATCAAGGGGCAACCCTGGTGGGGGGCGTGGCTTGGGCGCCGATGGCGATGGTCGCCTGAGAGCTCGGCTCCGGGACTGAGCCCGGTATTATCCTGTAATTCGGAGGCTGCGGGGCACCCCAGACCCCGCATTCTGCTGAGCGGACCGACGAAGACCTGCCGGGGCCCCTGATGGGGCTCGGACGAGAATTGCTCCGGAGTTAAACCAAAGTTTGCGGAGTTGCGGAGTGCGACCCAACATGGCGCCCGGACTTCTTTGTCCCCCTGGTCGGACCCACTGACTTGGAGGAGCGTCGCGAGCAGCGACTTGCTCCCGACTTTGCCATCCCCGGCTGCTCTGTGCACTGGCTGTCTACTGGATCGGACTTTTCACAACGAGTTTGCACTCGGTTGGGTGACCGGGCGGATGCCCACGTTATAGGGGACCCCGGGAGCGGACGCTCTGTGATCTAGGCGGTGGCCCGATTCACGACTCCGCACCTAGCTACGTCTTCCCGGCCAGTCCACTTCCATGGGAGGCGCGACACTTTGGCGCCACAAATCGTCCGGTGGAGTTGGTGACCCCCACCCCGGGTCTCTAGCGGGTGAGCGGGCCTGCCCAACTCGGCGACGGTTGTCTCCGCCCCCTCATCGGTGCCCTCGGATGCCGTGGCGGTGGCGTGAGCCGAAGCGGAGAAGTCTCCACAGGCCCTGGAGAAGAAGGTCTCCCACACTCGATTTGAGGACCAGTAACCGGGAGGGTCGTGGTCGACATCTGCACCCGGAGACACCTACTCCGGGAACTTCACGGAGTGCCCCCGGCGACATGGGGAAACCTAGAGGAGCCAAGGGGACTACCCCGACCGCCTCGGACTCGGAAGCCCAGGACAAAGAGGAGCATGAGGACCCAAAGAGTTCTGGTGGCGCGTCGATGCAACAACAGTTCGACCGCGTCCTGGAGGCGATAACGACCACGAGATCGGCCCTCCAACAGGACATTGCCCAGGTGGCGACGAGCCTGGGCCTCCTCAGAGCGGACCACGGCAAACTTTCGGACCGGGTCAAGGAAGTGGAGAGCTCGGTGAAAACCTTAGAGCCGGCGCAGCGAACCTTGGCTGCGACGATGAAGGATGCCCTATCCCGAATTGCGGCCCTGGAGCAAAGGGCGGAGGATGCGGAAGGCCGCAACAGGAGAAACAACATTCGTGTAGTGGGCCTCCCGGAAAAGATCGAGGATGGCGACATGGTGGCGTACTTAGAGACCTGGCTCCGTGACACGGTGGCCCCGGAGGGGCTATCCTCCTTCTACACTCTGGAGCGGGCCCACAGAGTCCCGGCACGGCCACCGCAACAGGGACGCACCCCGAGGCCGGTGGTGGCGCGCTTATTGCACTTTCGGGACAGGGACTTGATCCTCAATGCTGCCAGACATAATGGTCCATTCAAAGTAGCGAACAGTCAGGTGAACATCTTTCCGGACTACACCTACGAGACTCAACGCAAGCGTTTCTCCTTCCTGGCGGTCAAGCGCGAGCTCAGGAGCGAGGGCATCCAGTACTCGCTCCTCTACCCTGCAAGGCTCCGCATCATAGTCGATGACAAAACTCAGTTCTTCGACACCCCGGAGGATGTCTGTGCCTGGCTTGAACTTTACAGGACAGGGAAAGATGGCTTCGGCTCCTCGTCCCAACAGGCAGATGAGCCGGAACAGAGACGGCGATCCAGGAGGATCAGGAATCGCCGCGGCCGCACGGGTGGGCCCTCAACTGCAGAGACGTCGTCGGAACGGAGGGGAGTGTTGGAAGTACTGTCGGAGTTGTCGGGTGCACGGGACGAAGCCGTTGAGGAGGAAGGAAACCTGGGTGAAGAGGTGGCACCATCGGACTCGGAGGACTCAGCGACTGATAGTGGCCACACACCGGTGATCACACCGAAATCAGTGGAGGACCTTTTGGATGGACAAGGGTAACGGGGTGTGCTGCCTTACTTTGGGAGGGGGCCCGGCAGGGGGGAGGCGGTTGCCGTCCATTGCTGCTGATAGACGGGGAGGGAGGGGTGGGGTGCCCCTGTTTCTGCCCCGAGAGGGTTTGGCACTGATTGGGGCTTGTTATAGTCCTGGTGGCCTGGGCGTCGAGGGCCCACTGCCTCCGCCCAGCCCGCACCTGGCCCTTAAGGCCTTCCTACGGTGGCGACCGTGGGATTAGTAGGGGTTACTGGGTGGATGGAAGGCGAGGTTTGGATGGGATCTAGATGGTGCAGTTTGGGTCCTGTTCTGGGGTGGGTGGGTGAGGGTTTGGTTCGTTTTTGGGTTGTTTGGTTTTGGTTGGGGAAAATGGCCGCCATCAGTGCTGGGAGGAAGGTTGTCCTTTCTTTGTTGGGACCCGGATGGGGAGACTGTGCAAGAACAATATGGGACAATGGCTGATGTCGCTAACTTGAAATGTGTCACTTGGAACGTAAGGGGGCTTCATACTATGTCCAGGCGCCACAAGGTCCACGCTTATTTGGTGCGTAGGGGAGTGCAAATGGCGCTGCTGCAGGAAACTCATTTGAACAAGGCGGAAGGGGCGGCGCTACAGCGTAGATGGCGGGGGCAGGTCTTTTCCACGTCGTACTCCGCTTATGCCAGAGGGGCGCTAATATGGATCAGGGCAGGGGTCCCCTTTCAAGTCACGAGAACAGTGATAGATCCAGAGGGGCGTTACGTGGCCATCTCGGGCACTCTTGGAGGGAGGGACTTGAACGTTTGTTGTGTGTATGCTCCTAATATGGACCAGACTGCCTTCCTTTCCAGGCTATCGGGCTCGTTGGCCCACTTTTTCTCCGGGCCCCTTCTGCTTGGAGGAGACTTCAATTCTGTAGTGGATGTGGATATGGATCGCTCGCATCCACCGCTTCCAGATTCTCCGGTTCGTCGCACGGCTAAAGGTCGTCAGGATTGGCAGACCCGCTGGGGTTTGACGGACATCTGGAGGGCGCATCACCCCGCATCTAGGGATTATTCATATTTCTCGAGCCTTCATGAGTTGCATGTCAGACTAGATGGCTTTCTTGGGTCGCCCGAACTGGTGTCGGCAGCGGTCCGGTCTGAGTATTTGTCCAGGACCATTTTGGACCATAACCCCCTCCTGCTGGACCTTCGTTGGTTCCCCGGGACGCCGGCGGTGCCCACCTGGAAGCTGCAACCCGAGATCCTTGAGGACAGTGTCTTCAGGGCTGACCTGGGGGACAGGATACTGGAATATTTTGCATCCAACGGCGGCACCGCGAGTACTAGAGTGTTAGAGTGGGACGCTTTTAAGGTAGTGGTGAGGGGTTACTGTATTTCTAAGAAGGTGGGCATGAGGCGCGTTATCTTAGCTGATTTAGATGCAGCGGATCGGAGACTCCGCGAGCTTGAACTTCGCCGCCCGGGACACCCGGAATTGCAATTACGAACGGCGGAGGCGAGGGAGAAGGTGGCGGCAGAGGTCGAACGGCTCCGCAGTTTTGACTATAAGGCCTATACGGTCCGATCCATCGCAGAGGGAGACAGATCGAGCGCGTTATTGGCGTGGTTGGCCAACCCTACGCGCCAGTCCCAATTGACGACAGGTATGCGTGAGGCAGACGGAACCGAGGTACACACCCAACCGGAGATTCTTAGCTGCTTCCGGCATTATTACGAATGTTTGTACCGTAGTCGCTCCGCACGAGACCCTGACCGACTTGATGATTATCTACGTCCGCTGGAGCTCCACACAGTGGAGCAGGAAGTGGCGAAAGCCCTGGGATCTGACATTGAATTGGGGGAGATCCGCGGGGCCATTAAACGGATGGCGAGAAACAAGACCCCGGGCCTGGATGGCCTGCCTGTGGAGTTTTATGCAGCTTACGCTGACCTCCTAGCCCCTCGATTATTGGTGGTCTACAGGGAGGCGAAGAGGCTGGGGCGACTCCCAAGCTCGATGTGTGAGGCGTTGGTGGTTCCTCTCCTCAAGCCGGGCCGAGACTCGTCCGACCCGGGGTCTTACCGTCCCCTATCGATGTTGACGGTGGACTATAAAATACTGAGCAGCATCTTGGCCTCGAGGCTGCTGGGACACATGAGTTCCCTGGTGCATACAGACCAAGCTGGTTTCATCCCACGGCGGAACACGACTATGAATATTCGCAGGTTATTCCGTTTGTTAGGGGAACCATTCGTGGATGCCCCGTCCCCGGTCGTCCTGTCGGTGGACCTAGAGAAGGCTTTTGATAGCCTGGAGTGGGACTACCTCTGCACGGTGCTGCGGAGATTCGGCCTTGGGGAGGGCTTTGACAGGTGGACCGCGGTTCTCTATGCCTCCGCTTCGGCCAGGGTCCGGGCGGGGCCACTGATTTCCTCGCGGTATCCGGTAGAACGAGGCACGCGGCAAGGGTGTTCACTGTCCCCACTTCTCTTTGCGCTGGCGGTGGAGCCACTCGCGCTGCACCTTCGGTCAGGAGCCCACTACACGGGCTTGTGGACGCCTGCGGGCCCGCATTATGTGTCGCTGTATGCGGACGACCTGTTGCTCTTTCTGGAGGACCCGCTCGACGCTTTACGTGGGGCGGCGGTGGCGCTCACAGAGTTCGAGAAGGTCTCGGGCCTCCGAGTGAATTGGTCCAAGACCTGTCTTTTTCCGGTGCGCAGGGGTACTCCCGCCCCTGCCCTCAGTGGGGAGATTAGGTGGGAACCCGACTGCTTTAAGTACCTTGGGGTGTTTGTTTACCACGACCAACCCGACCTCCTAGATGGGAACATTGCCCGTGGCATTCGAGCACTCCGAGGCTGCATGGCCTTTTGGGCTACGCTGCCGCTTTCGGTGGCGGGACGGATCGCCCTGCTTAAAATGGTGGCGCTTCCCCGGCTATTATATTACTTCCGGACTCTACCGATCTGGATCCCACCGGCCACGTTTCGACTGTTACGCTCCATGGTGGTCGGATTCCTCTGGGGGACGGGCCGCCGGCGGGTGGCCCTCAAAACCCTGATGAGGCCGAAAGACGAGGGGGGGCTCGCGGTGCCGGACTTTGAAAAGTATTATCTGGCGGCGCAGCTCCAGACCTTCACCCAGGAGATCGCCAGGGAATTCCGGGGCCCGGAAGACGGGAGGGGGACGGGCATGGCCAGGCATGTTCTCTCCTTTATAGCGCTGCGACAACGTTTGGCCCTGCGGGACTTGTCGATGGAGGAGCGGACGGTCCGCCTGTGTTGGAATCGGGCCCACGCCCGAGGCCAACTGAGGATACCATATGCGCCTGAAATACCGTTGGGGATGCTGACGGCCCTCCCCCATGGAGGGGATTGGTCACGCCTGGCGGCCTGGGAGGATGCCGGCTTACAGCTGGTTGGGGATCTGTACGAGGACGGAGCGCTCTTGTCCTTCCAGGATCTTATTGACCGCTTCGAGATCCCCCGTGGCGACTTCCTGCTACACTCGGCCATTCTGCGAGCGATCCAGGCACATTGGAAGAACGGGCAGGAGGAACCCCCCTTATCTCAGGTGTGCCAGTACGTGATGATGTCGGCGGGCACGGTGAAGGCGGTCACTTGCCTCTACGGCAGGTTGATTAACAAAGGGTTGGCTCCTCTCACCACTCTAAGAAACCGCTGGGAGGAGGACATTGGTAGGGAGATCCCGGAGACGACTTGGTCCCAGTTGGTGAGACGAGCCTGGAAGGGCACACGCAACGCCCGTTTTCAGTTGGTCCACTATTACGTTCTCCATAGAGCGTACCTGACCCCGGTGAAAATCAGGCGATATTTTGCCACGAACTCGTCGGCATGCCCTAGGTGCCCAGCTCAGGAAGCGGACCTCCTACATATGTTATGGGCCTGTCCAGGTCTGTCATCTTACTGGCAGGACGTAGAAACGACCCTGGAGGAGGTGACGGGGAGATCCTTATCATTTGATGCGGCGGTGGGGCTCCTACACTGGTTCCCCCATACCCCCAGGAATAAAATTTCTAGTAAATTTGTCGACCTAGGGCTCCTCCTTGCTAAACGAGAGGTAACCAGGAACTGGAAGGCACGAGTTGGTCCGACAGGCAGCAGATGGCGCAGTGAGCTTTTGAAGTGGGCGGCGGGGGAGAGCGCGCTGAGATATCAACTAGCTTGGAGGCAGCGTAATGAGAAGGCGCAGGAGGCCGCGTCGGAATGGGAAATGTTAGTGCAGGCCCTCAGGGATTATTGTGCCCCCAGCGACTCTGAAGGTGAAGAAGCGACTCGCCCCGAGTCCCGGTAAACGTTTGTACTGATGGTCCTATTGCTTTCCCCGTGGGTCCCATGGCAGATCCTGTGTCGGTAGCTCCCTGGCGCTGGTGGTGGGGTTGGGTGGGTTTCTTTTAGTTAGTAGTCCTTTGCGGGTGGGGGTTTTCCTTTGGGTTTATAGGCTTGTTTAGAAAAGCAGATGACGGGCAGTGAATCATCCGGACCAGCTCAAGCATCCTGCTGATCCCCCATTGCATTTCGCCGCCCGACCCCAGGGTTGTGGGCCGGATGGCTGTGTACGGAACTTACGGGGGGGGCCAGAGGGTCTTATTCTGTTGATACCGCTTATGATACAATGCTGGTCGATATTGTAACGATTTACTAATTCCTGCAATAAAAATATATTTAAAAAAAAAAAAAATCAAGGGGCAACCCTGGTGAGTGAGGGGACACCTAGAAAAAAAGCAATTTCTCCTTTTCTATCTACTATACCTTCCAGACCAACCCCATTGAGGGTTGTGAATGGATTTAGAGTGACCAGCAAGGCTCTCAGGTATCTGGCTACAGAGACCTTATGTTGAATATAGTTATCAATATTTGCACCCACGCCCTGTACTGTCGCATTCTTTCTTCCACAGTTGTCGAAAGTACTACTTACTTTTCACTGACATGCATGCAGTAGTGCATGCACTTTCAAAGGTTGATGGATAGGTTTGTACCCAAAGATTTGTTTATGTTCACAATTGTTTGTCCATGCTGTGCTATTTTTTCTTGTCTCCCAAAACCTTTCCCAAAAACCCCCGTACCCATCCATTTTTCAAACCCTAACCCTCTTCCCCCGGGCTGTGTGGTTTTGATTGATGTGTGACTAAATTACAGCAATAAATCCACACACTTGCTGGGGAGGATAAGGTGATAGCAACAGGCTGGTGAAGAAATCCGAGGATATATTCTTACTCTGCTTGACAAAGACCCATGGCTAATGTCAAAGAACTTCAACCAAATTAGTTATACTTTAACATTTGTTAGGCTACAATGTGGCACTATTCTAGTGTACTTCTGTCACCTGCTATATTCTCTATTGTACCGTTGTATTGCTCAGGAGGACAAACCAGATTTCATTTTCTTTTTTTTTCATAGGCATGCAACTGCCACTGTGTCACACCACTAGTACCACCGCTATGAGGAAATTTTATCCGCCCAGGATTGCCAACCTTATTTGCTGTTTCCCGTGGAGCCAGCCCTGGGCCTAGCCCTACTTGCAAACAGAAATTACAGGTAAGATATGCGTTTGGTTGGAGGTAGTATAATGGAGTATTAGGAGAGACGAGAGATTGGATTGACGGTAGTACTACTAAAGTCCTAGGACTATTCAGTGGCATCCAGCCTCCGTTGCCGGGCCATTCGAGCCAGCTCCTTCCTCCTTGATGGTGTCTTGGATTTGGAAGGAGCAACTACATGAAAAAAGAAAGACATAGTCTGTAACCAATGCTCCTTAAGATTAACACAAAATGATTGAGCAGAAAGTTGTCACAGTACAAGTAGCAAATTGAAAGCACAGTACATAACTATTGAGGACAGTATCTATGTAACCTCCGACTTCTTCATCCTTGCTCTAACATTAGTTGGAGTTTCAGGAACAAATTCTACGAGCACTATGGACTTCCATTACAGTCGACTATGACAGTACACCACTCTTATTCTTCTTCTTCTCTCTTGTTTAGGAAAATTGGTACGTTATCTTATGCAAGCCGGCATAATGCCAGCGCAGTGAACTTGCACCCGAGAAAAACAGGCGCACACCATGGTGAGTAAGACAGACTTGCGTTACTGTACCGGTCCAGTACATGCAGGTGGTGAAGCTCTTACTTTTCTATTACGGGTGGCACTGAGAATACTCTGTTAAAAGGGCTACTGCCTAATTAATTTAGCTTTCACCCTACAGTGCAAATGAGTATTAGAAAAGGAAAATGAAGAAGCTAAATTATCTTATTATCTATCACTTCACATGGGATGTATTTGATGACATATGGGATGACTTTAGGTGCTTTGCTTATTATTGAGTGAACAGTGATACCCCCACACATGAATGACGTACTACTACTAAACTAAAGTTATTAAGGGAGGTAGGAAGTGTCCACCGTAATAACCGGATATATGCTGTGCTTGCAGTTGCAATACAAACTACGGCTACTATTCATGGTAGTATTTGGACAACGTTACAACTTCTTTTCCTTGCCTTTCCTACACTGGAACCGACGTGCGGGTGCGGTGTTACATGCTCTTCAAAGTAACACTTAGTTCATCCAGTGACTGTCTACTCTCTCTAGATACACATATGCTATCTAAGAGTCAGATAGTACCATGAATGATCCAGGCATCCATCCATTCAAAGTATATTGCACACATACAGTTTCTGTCTCACCCACCCAGGCTGTTCTCCTTCCACCCATCCTTGCTTCATCATTCACCCAGCCATGCACCATACCATTTTCTTACCTTCCCAGCCACCTCGGGGACCAAGCAAACACATATGATTCTTCTTTGCCAGTCATCATTACATTTCTCGTGCTTCCACACTTACTTACACCCTTCTTTCGCTTTTCGTTCATCCCATCCATCAAGTTCACCTCAGATCTGATTGGGATTCTTCTCGCCAAAAATTTCACAGCTAAGTCGAAGTACATTTAGAGGAGGCTACTACCTGCTTTTTTTTATAATACACCCGTGCAGAAAGCACACTCTGCAGTCTTCAATCTCAATGACTAAGGAATGTATAGCTTACCTCTGCCCGCCACCACCGTGTGAACCCTCACAGGCATGTCCTTGTCCGGCACTTGCACCACCTCCTCCCCAGAGTTGTCCTCCCCGTCCAATGCCACCATCACCTCCGCGCTGGCCCCGTCTCCAGATGTTCCACCTACAAAGTACATTTAATAATGTTAGAATACACCACTCACTACTATATAATATTTGGTCTAGGAGGAAGAAATAATTGTGAAAAAAACAGTATACAATTTCATAATTTATGACTGTGTACTCTAGAGTAAAAATGTCCCTTTTTCCAGGGAAGGCTGTTGTCTTGCTGCACTTGTTGGCACAACTGATGAATGTTTGCTTTTTACTTTTTAACACGCACCACTTTTTCTCCTAACAGACAGAACCTTGACTTCTAAGAACACGAGCAGGATCAAGTTCAAACCAGGTGAGAGCTCGGCTCGACCACAAGAAATGTGTCCAATTAATCGTCAGCACTAAGCACTTTTCCATTTTCAGTTACACGTTCACTTTTATGACAAACTTGAATTTAATAAATGTGTTTACTTTTAATAAAGCTTTTAAACTTAACTAGACTCTGTGGTTTTTGGTCCTCCAGACTAGAGTGGATGAGCTAAAGGTTTTCGAATTTTTGCAAGCATGAGTCCGTGCCTCTGCCATCGGTGACTTTGGGAGCTAAATGACTCTGCCACACTATCTAGTCAGTAAGGAGATTGGGGGTTCAACTACAAAGTCTGTTATCACTGAGGTATGTGGAAAGTCTAACAGTTACAGCACCTATTATAATTGATAAGCTAAGCGATGCGTTATTTAGTGTCCATAGTTCTGTTTGTGCAGATTTGTCTCTGCAACAGTAGTAGAATGGGTTGTCCTCCTATCCAAACCAAAAGTAAAGTAGTATCTTATTCTTTCTTGGTGGTCATTCACCTTTTTATTGTTGGCAATGGTCAAAGCATAAACGTTTAGAATTCTTGAAAAGACATTATGGACAATCCCAGAGGAGTGCATAGAGCTATTGCTGACTAGAATGGGAGTCCAATGGAAATGCCAAATGTGCAATCTTAGTTAGCTACACAGACAGACTAATGAGAATAATCTAGTAATACCACACGGAGTCATAGTCGAGGCAGGATAAGAATTTAGATCCTGTCTACAAGAGATCAAAGACGATTTAGAAAAAATCAAATGAGGAACGCTAGGAAAAAATAAGTACTCTATATTAAAATTAAAACTTACTGGGGCCAGCAAAGGAGCCCTCGCCTGCCCGGTCCTGGCCTGCATCGTCAACAGCACCCTCCTCCTCCTGTGTCCTCCTCTTGCCCCTGGGGGAAGCTGATGTACAACATGAAAGAAAGAAAAACAGAAAACATGGATGATATTTCTCAACAAAATCAAACATTTCAAAAGAACTAACAAAGTAACAAAATATTTTTGCGAAATAGCAAATAGGGAACGACTCCACGGGATATATTATTGACCAATCTCATGTTGTCGACTACGTCATTACTTTAGTATTGCTTGATTTGCGGACCGTCGAATTGGAAACTACCCTATGTAACTCACTAAACAAAGTACTAAAAAGGTTTGCCTAGGATTGGCAGGCAGCAGTCCGCAGCACGCAAAGTGACAGCCAAAGTCCATCGTGATTGAAGATCAGCGACAACACTAAAGTTTCCTACTACATTAACCAGTCATTAAAATACTCAAACTATTAATCCACCACCACTATTTCTTCTTATCGCCATGTGTACAAAGGAAGGACTGGACTTGAGTCTGTAGGGGCTGATTTAGAAGGCCCTTGCGGCTCTTTTGCTCCATTGTTGCGTGACTTTTGTGACGCAGCGACAGCACAAAAGAGGCGCAATGGTGCGGCGTATATTAACAACGTGACGCATATGGGAGATGCATCACGTTGTAAAGCCCTGCGCCAATAGGGGGCGTTCCGGCGCAAGGGAGGCCGTTCCTGCGCAGGAACGCATCCTAAAAGTGGCTGAGGTAAATCTACAAGATTTCAATCAGTCACTTTGAGGACAATGATGCGTGACTCAAACCCTGCGCCTGCTTGAAGCAGACGTACGGCTTGACGCAGCCTTGGGGAGATAGGGCACCCCAGAGCATTGATGGAGCTGCACCATCGTTGCGACGCAACTCCAGCAATGCGCCGCCTTTACGGCACAGATGCGTAATGCTTTGGTGACGTTTTGGGCCCATGGCGTGCCGCATTGTAAATACGGCGCACCATGGGTGATGGTGGCGTGACGCACAATTACTGGCGCATCCCTGCAACTTTGCAGGGATGCGCCGGTAATTAAAAATCTGAACCTTAGTGTGTAGCATTACGCAGTTCTTTCAACTACACTCATACATAATTTCACAGGCCAATGAAATGAACATAAAATCTATAACAAATAAGCATAGTAGCAACACTACTGAGAAGAAGGAGAGCAGTGTACCTGAAATGCACAGAAGATTTTGAAATAAAATTTACCTACAATGTAATGAGCAGCATTATTGCTCTTGGTAAAAAACAAAAATTTGCAATATAATAACACAGCAGGAGAAAACATAGTAGTAAAGACATAGCTACTACTACTCACCAAGCCCGGGGATCTCAAGGCCAAGGAGGTCGAGCAGATCTCGCTCACGGGTCAGGACATCCGTCCAGCGGTGGGTGGCCTGGTTGTAGGTGCGCCAGACCCGAGAGTGGTGGTAAATGGCCTGGCACACCTTCTCCCACCGCTTCCGGCGCTCCCGGGCCCCGTACCCGGCACTGATCTTGCCGCCTCCCATGAAGGTCCTGGGGAGGCGGCGCTGAACATAAAAAACTAGTTGGGCCACCTCCTCCTGGGTAAAGATCTCCTGTGGCATCACTGGCTGCCCACTCAAACGCCCGCACGGGAGCCGGACACGGGGTGCGGGACCCTTCCCCTTCTCTGGATGCTTCCCGGCTCCCTTCAGCATGGTCTGGGCGGAAAGGAATAAAGAAAATAGAATAGGGAAGAGAAGAAAAGAAAAGAGTTTACAAAAGTAGTTTAAAATTAACCAAAAGTAGCAGTAAACACAAAAATATAGGGCTAGAAAAATAGAGGGATAGATAATAAGTAAAATAGATCAAAAAAAACTTCAAACAAGCAAAGGATGGCAGAGATTGACAGAGGATACAAAGACCATGCCCAGAACCATAGCAATGAATGAGAAACAAGATGGCCGCGCCCGTTCACGACCGCGCGGGTAAGTTCGCGCGAGATTTTCCTTGCGAACACGCGCGAAACTGTACTGGCAAGCCGCGGACTTAGCGAGATTACACTTCGCGCCTGGAAACGGAAATACGTCAGGCAAACAAGATGGCTGCGCCCTTGAACGACCGCGAGGGTAACTTCGCGCCTTGCGCTACGAGCGGCTCGCAAAAACGCACAAAACCTTGCCAACTAACACGCCGCAAAAAAACAAATTGCATATTCGCACGAATTTGCGGCTTCCGAATCCAATCTCACACGTGTTCGCGCCCCGCGAACCCCGCGAAATTGCAGAAAAACGAGTTTTTCAAAACTGAAAGCACTCGGCAGGGGCAAGAGTTCAAATCCATCATTAGTAACAATTCCCGGTAGTGCTTCCTGACAGGGGCCCCTCCAGAATTCAGTTGCTAGTTGCAACAATTGTATGACCCTGCTCTGACCCTCACAGCAGGCTCATAGAATAGCTACAAGTAGGCCACAAAGGTCCTGGGGGAAAAAAATGCACTGCAACAGAAAGCAAAATTACAGATAAGGAAGCAGGTGCCAGACTGGAATTTTAAAACAGTGACACATTAATAAACTAACCCCAAATTAATTCATCTCAGTTGAAGCAGGGCTGGTGTGCTTGCTTTTCCCCCCCATAATCTACAGTATTGATGAACCAGAGGGTGGCATTGATGTAACAGAGGGTTGCAGTGGTGAAACAGAGGGTGCTGGGAACCTGTGATGATGAACCAGACGTAGAAACAACATAATTCGCGACCGTTGCACGCCGAAATGTAAGTTCGCAATTGCGAACTGGTACGAAACCCTCGCGAACTGGCAGAAATCCTTGCGAACACACAAAAAAAAATCCGCAAATTCGCAAGAATTCGCGGATTTTGCGAATTGCGAGTTCGCAAATCCGCAAAATTCGCGAACGCGAGATTCGCAAAATTCGCTGATGCTTAATCACAGAGTATCTGATGGTGAGATCTGTGTTTAGGTTTCAGGTCATGCTCCAACCCACTGGAATTATGCAGCTAGAGAGGGCCAAATTATGCGGCAGGGTTGACTAAATCATGTGTCAAGAAAAGGCAAATAATGCAGCAGAAAGTGGCACATTTTTTAATAGTATTACTTCATTATTTTGTACTTTTTGCACTTGCTAACACAGTCCATGCATAGGTTGCAACTCATTTGTACCAGTTTAGCAACAAAACATAGCAATAAGCAAAACAAGCATTTGCAATGCAATAGGTCTCGCATTAGGAAAGTTTGAGCTATTGGTCTTGTAAATGACAATTTTTTTATTTATGTGTTGGTTTTGAAAATAGTTAAATTAATAGCTTTGTCATTTACAATGCCAATAGGTATAACTTTCGCAAATGTGACACCTATAGCATTTGGCTTTTAATTTTTTTAAATAATACTTAAATAAAAGTGATTGTAATTTATAATGGCAATACCTTAAACTTTTGTAAATAACTTTTGTGAAGATTATGTTCAGTATATTTTATTGTGACGAAAATCCAAGAACAGAAGAGAAATATTAACATCTTTTTGTGACATTTGTAATAAAGCTTGAACCATTGAGAGAACATATTTGAACCAGTTGTTGTTGAATGGTTGCGCAGATTGATGCTGTGGTGGTGCTGAGTGGTGCTGTGGTGGTGCTGTGGTGGTGCTGAGTGGTGCTGTGGTGGTGCTGAATGATGCTGGGGTGGTGCTGAGTGGTGCTGTGGTGGTGCTGAGTGATGTTGTGCTGCAGAATGATAATGTGGTGGTGCTGAGTGATAATGTGGTGGTGCTGAGTGGTGCTGTGGTGGTGCTGAGTGATAATGTGGTGGTGCTGAGTGATAATGTGGTGGTGCTGAGTGGTGCTGTGGTGGTGCTGAGTGATAATGTGGTGGTGCTGAGTGATAATGTGGTGGTGCTGAGTGATAATGTGGTGGTGCTGAGTGATGCTGGGATAGCGCTGAGTGATGATGTGGTGGTGCTGAGTGGTGCTGTGGTGGTGCTGAGTGGTGCTGTGGTGGTGCTGAGTGATAAAGTGGTGGTGATGAGTGATAATGTGGTGGTGCTGAGTGATAATGTGGTGGTGCTGAGTGATAATGTGGTGGCGCTGAGTGATAATGTGGTGGTGCTGAGGGATGCTGGGGTAGCGCTGAGTGATGATGTGGTGATGCAGAGGGCAGAAAGGCACAACAAGTGCAAATTTCTTTTAAAACCATCCCTATTTATACATTTTCCCTGGCACCTTGGCTGTGTGTGTGCGCGCAGTGCCGGTGTGTGTGCGCAGTGCCGGTGTGTGTGTGAAGTGCCGGTGTGTGTGTGAAGTGCCGGTGTGTGTGTGAAGTGCCTGTGTGTGTGAGCAGCGTCTGTGTGTGTAAGCTGTGTGTGTGTGTGAATAGTGCTTGTGTGTGAACAGTGCCTGTGTGTGTGAGCAACCTGTGTGTCTGAGAGCATTGTGTGTGTGACAGTAACTTGTGTGTGTGTGAGGGCAGGTGTGTGTCAATGCAACAGGGCTCATGTTATCGACCTCAGAAGTATGAAAAGTTTGTGTCTTGGAACGTCTGAGGGCAGCTCGGGTAACAGCTTGCTTTGAAGACGGTCATGCAACGCTGGGAGTGGAGCAGATGGTCCTGTTTATGACCTGCAGAGCGCGTGTGAAGTGGGCGCGGATGAAGTGACTGGGGGTGAGGGAGTGTGCAGCCTGGTGTGCTGAAGCCTGGCAGCAGAGGCGGCGCGCACACACAAAGTGGCTAAGTGGCTGGTGGCAAATGGACACACATCAAAGGAGCCGCGAAAGTAGCATGCAAGCAGAGGGCTTTTGTTATTTATTTATTTCCTCCCAGATGAATAATTAAAAACGCAAACAATTAGCGTTGCCTGATTTTGGGCTGCAGGACAAGAACCTAACTAAGCGATTGCAGAAGCTCATGGGCCGTGTGTTGTCCCTTAATAATGTACACACTGTCATTCTAAGGGGCTGACCTTCCTCAGAGGGCAGGCCCAAAGACCGGAGCAGTACAGCTTATAAATCAAGCAGCACTTTAACGATTTTATGTCACTTCCTGAAGAATGACATTCAATAAAAAAAAGAATTTCAAGTGGTTGGTTCAAGAATGCTCCTAACGTAACAGTAGCAGGCACAGAGATCTATTGTTTCGGAACAGGCAATGGGTTGATGCTTTGGAGTGTCCTGCCTGCCACACAAAAGCAATTTCCAAGATAGTCAGATCCCGTCACCCCACCGACGACAGCACATAGGGAACAACAACTCCTTGGGAACTATATGAAGCACAAAATGATGCATAAACAGTCGCCAGTCACTAAATTGAACAAACACCAGCGTTCTCATATTGATGCGCAGCAAAACAGACGTTTTTCGACGAGCATGGTCATTTGTATATTTGAGGAGGTAGAAAACGAGGATGTTTGTACCAATAAATCCAAGAAATATTGACTTGGCTGTGTGTGTGCGCAGTGCAGGTGTGTGTGCGCAGTGCCGGTGTGTGTGTGAAGTGCCTGTGTGTATGAGCAGTGTCTGTGTGTGTGTGTGAGCAGTGTCTGTGTGTGTGAACAGTGCTTGTGTGTGAACAGTGCCACATCAAAGGAGCCGCGAAAGTTGCTTGCAAGCAGAGGGCTTTTGTTATTTATTTATTTTCTCCCAGATGAATAATTAAAAACGGAAACAATTAGCTTTGCCTGATTTTGGGCTGCAGGACAAGAACCTAGTTAAACGATTGCAGAAGTTCATGGGCCGTGTGTTGTCCCTTAATAATGTACACACTGTCATTCTACGGGGCTGACCTTCCTCAGAGGGCAGACCCAAAGACCGGAGGAGTACAGCTTATAAATCAAGCAGTACTTTAACGATTTTATGTCACTTCCTGAAGAATGACATTCAATAACAAGAAAGGGTGGGAGGGCGGTAAATGAAAGGCAAGCAAGGGTTGAAGGGCGGGAAATGAAACAAGTTAAAAAAATAAAAGTACACTGGGAGGGGGGAGGAAAAACGCGAGAGACGGCCTGGCGGCCCTTAAAGTGAAAGTACGGCCAGCCGGCCATGGGCAGTGAATAAATTAGGGGAGGAGAAATGCCTGAGGCAGAGCGCACGCTGGGGGATGCCCGTGGGAGGGAGGCTGGTGGTTTTGATGTGCACGCGCTTTTTAGGTCAATGCGCTTGCACATTGAGCTTGCTTTTCATGGGCACAGCATCAAATCGCCCGATGGTTAAGCTCTGGTTAAGCCCCAATATCTCTCGCAAGCTCAATGCGCAAGCACATTGACAGGCTCGACCTAATAAAGGTGATCAGTCAAGCTTTGCAAAAAGCCTTCCACAGGCAGCAACAAGTTGCTGCATTTTTAGTTACTTTTGAACCGTTAGATTTAAAAACAATATTTTTGTTGTTATACCTGCAGGTTATGCAGCAGATGATGGATTATGTGGCATATGTGGCTGATCCATATTTAATGCAGCTGCAGCACAATTGCATAATTACAACTGCTTACCCGAGTTAAATCAGGCTCCCCTGAGGATGTTTGTCCTCCACATATATATAGAGAAATAGGACAAACCCTGCCTCAAACTATTCTATCTGTAGTGGCATGGTCCCCCCCACCCCCCGATTCAAACAGGCCCTCCTTATTCCTCTATTGAAAAAACCTGGGGCTGATCCTCAAGCCTTGGTCAACTATAGACCAATCTCTTTACTTCCATATTTGTCGAAGATATTGGAAGCGCACATCTCCACATCTTTTTCCAAATTTATAGAGGATAGTGACTACCTTGAAACTAACCAAGCAGGTTTCCGTCCCTGTCACTCGACGGAATCCGTCATTTTGGCCGTTCAAAACACATTAAGATCAAATGCGGATAAAGGCATCCACCAGGCACTGGTTCTCCTTGATTTGTTGGCCGCGTTCGACAAGGTTGATTTTTCTATTCTAATTAGCCGTGTCGAGCAGGCCGGCCTCAGGGGCGCCGCCCTTGAGTGGATCACTTCCTTTATCTCGAACCGCACTCAAGCGGTTCGCTTAGGGCCTTTCACTGCTTCAAGAACCATCTCCACTTGTGGGGTCCCACAGGGATCCTCACTTTCCCCTTTGCTTTTCAATTTGTATCTGCGCCCCCTTCTTCACCTTCTAAAACAATTCAATGTCACAATCTTTAATTATGCTGAAGATTTACAGCTAATTTTCCCTCTGAATACTCCTGATTCAGTCGCCCACTTCCACCAAACTATGCTTATGATACAACGCTGGATGAGCTTAAACCACCTTAAGCTCAACCCGGGTAAAACCGAGTTAATTCTTCCCGGGGACAGCAGTATCAGCTGGGGCCCTCATTATTGGCCTTTGAGCCTTGGTCCTGCCCCAGTCCCTGCTTCTTCAGTGAAGAGTTTGGGTGTTACACTTGCATCAGATCTTTCATTAAAAGCTCAAGTTGGAGCAGTTGTCTCTGCTAGTTTTTATCAGATTAGAAAAATAAAAAAGATTGCACAATTTCTGACATACTCAGCCCTTATCCAGGTTACCATCGCACTGGTACTTTCCAGGCTGGACTTTTCTAACAGTCTGTACCTGGGCCTTCCATCTGGCCTTTTAAAAAGACTCCAACTAGTGCAGAACCAGGCAGCCAGACTTGTTCTTAAACAACCTAGGCGGTGTTCCATCAGGCCTGGTCTAGAACAATTACACTGGCTGCCTGTATCTCAAAGAATCATGTTTAAGTCTGGTTGTATCATATTCAAGAGTCTACAAAACACAGGGCCTCAGTTCATCAATCAGTTGGTCTCTAAATATAAGCCCACTCGCAATCTTAGATCCATCAATAAAGACTTGCTGGTTGTTCCCTCTTACAAGAGAAAGCGTCAGGGCGGCAGCTGTTTCCATTACTTAGCCGCTGTCCTATGGAACTCCCTACCACTTTCCCTTAGGCTCAGCCCAGACTTTCTAACTTTTAGACGTTCTTATAAAACTTGGCTGTTCAGACAGGCTTATTTTCAGTAAGTTTTTGTTTTAGGTTCCTACTTCAACAGCGCCATGAAGCCCACGGGCGTACGTGCGCTTTACAAAAAAACCCTAACATAACATAACATAACATAATTCACTAACGGCATCCTCCTCAGAGAGTGTATGAACGCTTCTAAGTTCTTTCGCTATTCAGCAGTTAGTAAGCGCACATTACGGGGTCTGCCAGGATGAGCTGCCAGAGGTGGGAAGACTCCTCCCCACTTTTCCAAATGGCCGTCCACACCTTAGGCATCTGCCTTGTCTGGAGTTGCGATTGCTTGAGGCAGAAATTTGTCAGGGTCTCTGAAAAATCCTACCGAGGGGTGTGTCTGTCTCTAAATTCATCAAGGAGTAGTTTCCAGGATTCGAACTCAAAGGAACAAATTCCGGGCAGTGCCTACGCTCACCAGGAAGAGCATCACAGCAGCCCGACAGGAGTAACTGGGGCAGTGCCCAGGCGCCCCAGGCAGTGTGCCACACAAGTCCAAGTGGAGTCACCCGGGCAGTGCCCAGGCACACCAGCGTGCCACAGCAGCCCAACAGGAGTAACTGGGGCAGTGCCCAAGCGCCCCAGGCAGAGTGCCACAGCAGTCCAAGTGGAGTCACCTGGGCAGTGCCCAGGCATACCAGTGTGCCGCAGCAGTCCAATAGGAGTCACCCAGGCAGTGTCCAGGTGCCACAGGTAGAGCACCGCAGCAGTCCAACAGGAAAAACTGGGGCAGTGCCCAAGTGCCCCAGGCAGTGTGCCACAGCAGTCCAAGTGGAGTCACCTGGTTAAGAATGAGGAAGAAAAAACTGCCCTTGTCTTACAAATACCCCATTTGCCTGCCCTCAGTGCCTCCTGGGTGACCCCGTGCTCTGGTGTTCATGTGAGCTGTGAGGAGGAGCTCTGGAGCTCCCTGTGGTGTAGATGTGTGTGGGGGCTCAGATGGACAGCCCCAACCCCAGGCTCTCCCTCCCCTACAGAAGCTGCGCCTGATGAAAGCGCCTCCTGTGTCAGTGATTAGCCGAGGCACCAGCTGAGGGAGGAGGAATGCACAGGAGCCTTTCCCCATGCTGACTTTGTGAAGCCTCAAGGAATAGAGTGTGGGCCTCCTGTACTGTTAGACCCTGCAGTTTCCTCTGTTTCTCAGTGAGGCTTTCTACACTCGGTTTCCCTCACCCTCCTGCACTATTCTAGGCCTGAATGTTTTTCCAGTGAAGTGGTTGAAGTTTTCAGGGTGTCTTCCCGTAAATCTCTTAAATCCTGTTTACCTGATTACTCGGTTCTCTGTGCTTCTGTTAGAGTTCGGTTTGCAGAGGTTTGTGGTCAGAGCAGGTGTTGTGGTTTCGTACCCCCTCCCCCCATGTGGTTGTGCTGTAGATAGTGCTGCAGCTGGTCCCTTTCTTTAAGATGTTTGTGGTGCTGCTACAGCTCTGAGTTCTGACTCCATTCTTTCAGTCAGTGGAGCTCAGGTGGCCCTTTGTCTTCCTCCTGTTGAGGGTGTGTTCTTGTTTTCTTCTGCTGTCGGTTCCTCACTTGTCCTTGGGTGGGGCTTTCTGCTGGATCTTTGATACATTGTGCCCAGTGCTTTCTGCTCAAGATTGTTCTGGGTGTTTTGTTGCAGCCAGTACGCTGCTCCGAAGATCTGGAACTCTCTTCCACCGGAAGTATGCAGAATCTCCTCCATGGCTGCTTTCAAACTGGAAGCCAAAAGATTCCTAATGAACAAGTTCTTACCTTAAATGGGTTATGCTCATCCGTTCGAAGTCTCTGATCCTACAACCGTTAGACCTTCATTTGATGCCACTCTTTTTTCCCTCGTCGTTTCCCCCTTCGTAGCCCGATATGTATTAGTTGTTGTAGTTTTCTTTGACCCCTTTGTACTGTAATTATTCATGCTTATTGTGCTTTTTTATGTCAATATTGCATTCATTACCTTCCTTCCATCCTGATATACTTAGAGATCTTGTTCACGCTATATAAAACTTTATAACTCAATAAAGTTTGTTGGTGGTGGCCTCGGCTCTCACACCGCTGCGTAGTTTTGTGCCTTTGGGGACTTGTCCCAGTGAGTTTCTTCTTGTTTGACCATGAAGTTCTAGTGCCTCGATACCCTCATGGGTGACAAGTAGCGCTCTACAAGTCTACTGATTGATTGATTGATTGATAGTTCCAAGGTTTTGCATAGATAATCATTTTCCTCAGGACTGTTTGTTTTGGGGTGAGTGCTGCTTCTTTATTCGCAGGTGGTCCTTCCGACGGTGATGTTGTTTTCCAGGAGTCGCTTCTTTCCCTTCGGGTGAATGGAGTCCTTTTCTGTGTCTTGCCTTACACTGAGATCTCCAGATAGCAGAACATTTGATGGTACACACCCTCTTTTCCTGTGTCCATGAAGGATTTTTACTCTTTAGAGTCTTGAAGGGGGAACTAGCAGAATTTGGATGAGATAAATGACTTCTTGCAAACTGTTCGCCTCATTTATTGGGTTTTGCTGTAGGGAAGCGCGGCAGGCCTTCCTGCTGCGCTTCCCTGCAGCAAAAGAAAATGTCAGGAATGTGCAGTATCTATAAGATACAGCACAATCCTGTCCTTTTCCCCTGCGCCGGCGCACAATGGGCTGCCTGCGCCAACGCAGGCACCTTTGCACCATGGTGCAAGGGTGCCGGCCTTGCCGGGATGATTATTTTTTGACCAGGAAGGGAAACCTCTCGGTACAAAAATAATCACAAGAGGTTTTTCCTCTTTCTATATGTGCTGCAGAATGCAGCACACAAAGAAAAAGGAAAAACAAGGAGAAATAAAGATATTTCTCCTCGTTGCACCTCCCTTACCCCTCCCCTGGGGAGGCGTAAGCTTTTGGCACTGCCTTAGATTTACAATTTATCGTAAATCTGGGGCAGTGTCAAAAGGCCATGGATGTTGCTGGGAACGCCCCCAGCAAACCACATTGTACGCCCCTTTAATGCAGAACACTGCGTTAAAGGGACTGATATTTATCAGGCAGCATTAAGTCAAAAAAAGTGGCTTAGTGCTGCCTGATAAATATCACCCAGGCTTCTGCGCCACGGAACCTCACAAAAAGTGAAGTTCCAATGGCGCAAAGGGCCTCATAAATGAGGCCCAGAGTGTTTCAGTGTCACAGAGAACCTATGCAACCAGTTCACTAAAACATAGAAACTAAAGACAGACTTACTTTTAGAAAATCAGCAGTCTGATTGGGCTAAATCTGGTGGGTAGAAAAGAAGTCAAGATGGATTGTAGCAGCACTTGTAATTCCTCTTAGCCTTAAATAATGTCTCTGCGGAATCCACTCACCTTCCACAGTCTTTTAAGTCTGGGACCCTTTTTCACTTGCGACCCCCAAATGTCCTTCCTTTGCAATCTGATAACAGACTAACCTTCACCTGAAGACTGCAGAGCAAACATCTCTCGCTCACACCCCATATAGTATATGTAAGAAATAGATTTTACTATCAGCCAGTACATCAGTATTTTAGCTACTTGGACAGTATTTTTATGTCGTTTCTTTTAAAAAAACAAAAAGTGGGAAAATCAGTTTGAAACAATATTTTTCTCCTAAGAAATATAAACTCAAAAAGTAAAATGCAAGACGAAATATGCAGAAGCAAAAAGTGTCAGTACTGACACATTAAAAAAAAATACAGACACACAGAAAAGTTTACATACGTTTTTGCTCAAGAACCTCCACCAGTCAACTTCAAAACCTCCAAAAATTGTTGGTATTTTTATTTGAAGGAAGTGTAAAGCCTCAAGAAATGCGTTTTTCTTTCTTACATATCACAAACGATGGAGCTGCTTCAGGTGAATGATGCTGTAATGAAAATGCAGATTGTTTATGCCCATGGATGACAATTCACCAAAATACTTAGGGCTTCAGTTATGAGAAGTGACACATCGCTGTGTGAAAGCAGCGATGCGTCACTTTTCATTACGCCCTCCTGCGACATGATGGATGCGTCATATTTACTATATAACGCATCATGTCGCAAGGAGTTACAGATACTGTTATAAACGTCTCTAGGGCTCTAGTGTAAATTTCCTGATTCATGCCCTTATATAGGTATAACTTATCATATTCTTATATAGGCATAAGAATCATAACCATATTTAGGCACAGCCAATGCAGTCCAAATACAGCATGGCTACTTCCACTAAGCTCCTAGAGTACAACGAGTTCTTGAAGACAACCAGCCTTCAGCAGTACGGGACTTCCCCCTGCTTCAGTATTGATTTGTCCCAAAACTCCTGGAGCGTGTAAAGAACTTCAAGTTCTTACTGACGTTATTATGTCCACCCTTACGTCAAACTCGGCACCTTCCAGGTATAAATGTACCCACAACTGCCCTAGCAAACACACGGTGGTTTGGAACAGATCGACTAACTACTTGCCCGACGCCCTGCTGTAGCTAGTGCCGAAGGAAGCCGACCCTCCAGCTGACGCACTGAGAGAGACGCTGTCTTTTCTCCTGCCGAGAAATCCAGCTCCAGTGTTTCCCTGCTACCCTTGCGGGTTACTGGGAGATCGAGTCCTGAGAGAGAGATAAAAGACCTCCTTCATTCTATAACCAAGGTACGGAGCTGATTAGACCCGTAGAGAATTCTTGGATAGATTCTTTGCAGAAACTATTTAACTCAAGCTACGCCTCACTTACTTCTTCCCTTGTACTAGACTTAGGTCAGGTACATTGGGGTAGGCGTATTTTAGGTGCACAAGTTAAGTACTTTTAGTCATTATTTATCATTGTATGTATTTTATCTATTTTATTTATCTTATGGCTTAGAAACCATATCATGCTTTTACAGTATTATTTCATAGTACTCCTTTTACTGTACGCATTTTACTTCATAGCAAGTATTACGATTGTAGCAATTAACTTCTCTTGCATAAGAAAGAAGCCTGCTCAATAAATAACCTTTTTATTAAAAACGCCCGCCTCTCTATTTCTCTGCACTTCTGGTGAAACGAAGCATGCACGATTGACTGACTGAAATAGCCATTTATTGTTTCCGCGACTATGAAGATATATTTCTTATTCTTGGGGAACAAAGTTGTCATGTTATATGGTTGTCAGAAACTAATCCCTTCTTGTTTATTCAAGAAAGTTTCTAGTGACCTCTTAGCTAGCTGGCATTCACAAGTAAGTCTAACATACTCAATAGAGACCTAGTCGACCTCAGTCCTACGTCTGAACTATCATTTATGTTAATCCAATGCGCGGAGCCTATTGGGAATATAGGAACTACACTACATGACGCCCAACGTTTGGTAAGGAGATAATGTAATGCTAGATACTAGAGTAACTCAGTCGTGCTTTTCACACAGACCCCTTTTTCCGTAAAAACTCGAAATAGACGTCTAGAGTGGGTAAAAGGTTAGTATCCGCCAGAACTAAATAGGACGAGAATCCTATGTATGAGTTTTTGGTTTATTCAACGTTGAAGGATACAGTGTTCCAAAATATTGTGCACCTAATCTTTGTTTCCTTGAAACCTGCTCTGCAATCTTTCTGTCAGCGAAATGTCGGAAAGTGATGAGGAAAGGGAGAGAGCTAGAATAGCAACACAACTATTAGCAGAGGACACAAGTCTTCAGCAATACAACCCGGATGCAGTAATCATCCCGGTAAATGTAAGAAAGAGGGTAACTTACAAACTAATAAATAATGGAGTATCATCGAGCGGTGGTTCAGTCATATTTGTGGTAGAGGCACATGAGTATCGGCAGACAGAGGTATTCTATTCATGGATAGCTTTTCCAGCAGCAAATGCTGTAACACACGAGTTCCACTACTACAAAGCAGAGGAACCTCCAGCGGAATACGTTCCTTTCGAGGACGTTGAAATTCCACTAACTTATCAGGAGCATCAGCTCTGGTTTAATGGCGCCCTAAAACATCAAAATCACATTACCAGGTTCGGTCCACTAGGTAGACCAGGAGCAACATGGCCGGTTCTAGCCAGCTATACACCACATCCTGACATTGAAGACATCCTGACATTAGTTCAACTAAAACAATTATTTAAAATACATAGACAGTTAGTCCAATATGTCATGCAGACTTTAACAGTCCAACCAGCAATAACAATTCCACAGCAACCCCTCACCAGGGGAATACAAACAAAATTATACCACAGACTATACAGTCATTGGTAAATTACCCGCAAAACGGGAACAAATTCCGTTCTGGTTGGCTCAAAAGATTACTCAAATAGAGGCAGTATTCCCTGATAGTACACCTCATGAAAAACACAGAATTCTAACAATCTGTTTACCAATGGGGATTGCACCACATGTGGAAGACTGTGACACTTGGGGAACAGTATTTGCTTCAATCTACACTGTAGGAAGGTGGATACCTGATTATGGTTACCCCAGATTTTTTGCCTAGTGTTTAGCTGGTTTTCGGCTTAGTTTGTCTGGGATCCTACTAATCAGGGTCCCAACCTATCCGCTCTCTCTGTAAAATGGACTCCATGTACCCTAGGTGCATCTCCAATTGGACATTGGGTCACCTTATCAGCCCCTATACAGTGCACTATAGGTACCCAGGGCATAGGTGCATCCAAGGCCTACCAGGGGCTGCAGCATATCTTTTGCCACGCCTGGCTGGCTATCCAAACTGACACAACTGGCTGATCACTCAGCTGGGGCAAGGTCGTGTAATCACCCCTTGCTTAGATATAATATACCTATATCTGAACCTATATCTGGACACATATACACTTATAAATCACTCCTATGGCAGGCCTTATCAATCCTGGAGGCAGAGTGCTTAGTTTTATGTGAGATGGTGCTCTAGCATGAGCTGAGCCTGTCTGCAGCTTTCGGGACCAACTCCCTTAGCTGTTCTGGGATATTGCCATACCATATACTCTTAAGTGCATTATGATCCTCGCGGTTACTTGCTAACTTTGGTTTGGCTTTACATGTAAGGTGTCATATGCTTTGGAATACTACCCCCTCGCCAGTTCTGGCGACGGGGGTAGCATTCCACCCTTCTAGAGGGAGAAGACATGTTACTTTGCTTAAACGCGGTTAAATCTAACCAGAGCCCTAGCATCACAAAATGGATGCTGCTGCCACAGACACAAGTCTGGCCTCCTGCTGCTGACCGAAACTCCGGCAGGGGAGGCCTGGACAAATGGTATCCTGTCACAGGGAGGTGTTACACCACCCCAGACAGGAGTTAGTGGATTTAAACACAAACCGGCTGACAATGGTGACAAAAACAGCATTTTGGGCATGTTACTGAGGACTGTGCCAATACATTGTGATAGGGGCATGCCTAAAAACATTACAAGTTCGCTGTGTGGCATGGGCTGGGTACTCACTTCACTCACAACATCGCTCACACATTCCGCGAATTCACCAGGGTTCCGATCTGACATAAACAAAGGGGCGCTGCTTCCTAAGCAAAAGGGGCATGGAGATAGGGGCACGGTACCACAAGTCACAGCCCACTTCACAATATGATCAGTGTCAGTCAAGTGAGACCACACCAAAGGGGCACGCCTTACCCAAACAACCAATCACGCTACATTAAATACAAGTAGCACAGTACTTCCCAAAAAAAGTTTGCTACACTTTCACATATTGGTCCAACACGCACGTGACTACAAAAAAAAAACAAGGATTGGTTGACACACTCGGCACATTATAGCTAAACTACGGACAGACGCGTAAGAGGAAGGGAGCACTGTATTAGCTGCGCAAAAGCGGACACAGTTTAACTACGGAGCACATTATTAACGTCGTAAGGACAAACCCATTCACCGAGGGCTCAATTACATTCAGGTAACAACGCGGACAAAATTGCACAATTTGCATGACATTAAACGTTCGCACAGGGGGCGGGCAGGAAACCAAAAAGAAGCCGAATGAAATAATCCTCATTTACATTGCCGAAGAGGCATGACGTATGGTCATTGACGCCGCTTTCCGTTGGAGGGGCAGAAATCAATAACCCTCATTTACATTGCCCAAAGAGGCTAAAACGTCATAGGTCTCACTGCAGCATCAACAAAAAACTAACGTCTCACACTTCAACATAATTCAAAGGTTCTCGCAGGGGCCTGGAAAAAGGCGTACCTGGAGGCCTTGCTGCAATTGCTCCGCAAAGACAGACAGACTTGCACAATTTGCACTACGTCAAAGGTTCAACAAGGGGGCTTGCAGTCAAAGCAAAACATGCCAATTTAAATAAGGGTCCTTACACTTGAAGAAACAGACGTCATGTATGATCTTTCACGGACCTTTCCCTAATACCACTATTCTGTAAAAACAACAATAACAATTGATTCTCAAAACAGACAACACAAAAACAATCGTTTTTTTTCTTTACTGTCCATTAATTGATGATTTTGTATGTATGATTGGTTGGTAAGAGGATGAAAGCATTGATGGATGGATGAGCGCAATGATGAAAGAACTGCTGTGCGACAGAGTGCACGGAGGGATGATTTGACTGAATTGATTGATGAGTGAGTAATGAATGAGTATAAATGCATAAATGCACACAGTGAGAGTGACCACATAGATGGCTGTGGGAAGTAGGGTAATGGTTGCCTTGGTCCCTTTGCTGGCAGGAGGCAACTCTCTCCTGCCAATGTACTAATTCATCCCTTCATTTATACAAGGAATCACTTATGCATCAATTCATCAACCCTTTCACTGATTCCTTTATTCATCCACTCTCCGATTCACACAACTTCACATACAAAAACATCACAAATCAAGGCACTTTCTTTAAACAAACAATGACAAATCCAGCAAGTCTGGTTTTGGCATGCATGCAGTACTTTTTTTTAATTCATTTGCCGACATATACAATATGCAAGACAATTTAGCAAATTTTAAAAAGTAAGAAATTGCACAGCAGCTCAAGCACACCTGCCCTGGCACTGAAGTGCACTCCTTTTCAGGCAGCTGTGCACATGTGGTCAGGAAAAATACTGTCACTCAATCAATCAATCATTCATTTGTAAAGCGCGCTACATACCCGTGAGGGTCTCAAGACGCTGGCGGGGGGGGGGGCTTCTACTGATCGAAAAGCCAGGTCTTGCTGAAGGCCAGCAGGTAGACAATGCAGTGACCAACTTACTCAGCAGCAGCGGCGGACACACAGGTGGAGATGTGCGCCGGGGGAGCGACCTACCGAGTGGGTCAAGGGTCGCTCAGAGTGTAGAAGAGCCGGTGATGGGTGAAGGAGGCTGACACATTGCCCTGTGCTGTATGCTGTGGTGGGATGAAGCAAACTGTGAACGACACTTGAAGTGATTTATGGTTGAAGCAAGGTAACCAGAAGCCCTCCTTATATGTATGTTTTATATTATGATTTTTGGGAAAAGACAAGGTTGACATGTCAGTTACAGCTGTCTCAATGGCAGACCTAAAAAGCTCAGCTTTAACTATCCACAACGAGGTATTTTGGAACATGACAGATTGACATTTTCTGTTAAAAAAGCTCTTAGCCTCCTGGTCCCAGATGGTCATGTCAAGGTTCGAGTTTGGATAGCGGTCAGACCACACATCGCACTTGAGCAGTAGGAACCATTGTCAATGCCTCACAATGCATAGGATCTCACAGCGGCTCTACATAGGGGTAGCAAGCGCTATGCAAATGCTATAATACAATACAGTACTCGCTGACACAAACAGACCCGGCGAGTCGATACACCTCTGCTCCATAGTCAACCACTGGCACCAGTTGACTTTGAACAAAGGGCCTTCATAGCTCTCAACCACCCCCTAGCCTGACAGGGATGTATGACGTTACAATGCATACTTTTACAACGCATACCTTTACAATGCATTTTTTACAACGCAACATCGATTACAACACATTCCATTACAACGAATATTTAATAACTACTTTTACAACGCATTCCATTACAATGCATACTACCTTTACAATGCATACCATTACAACCCATACCATTACATTGCATGTATGGTAAGTATTGGATAGTGTAGGGGTAACAATTACTATTCTAACTCCAGGGGGTGCAACAGTAGGGTAAGCGTTGGATAGTGTAAGGGTACTATGCATTGTAATGGTATGCGTTGTAATGACTGCGTTGTAATGACATGAGTTGTAATTGTATGCGTTGTAGTGTCATGCGTAATAATGGTTAGGTTGTAATGACATGCGTTGTAAGGGATGTTGCGTTGTAATGACTGCGTTGTAATGGTAGAGTGTTTTAAAAGTTGCGTTGTAAAGGTTGTTTCCTACCTGACAGTGCAATCCAATCAATGTGACTTCTTGAGCCGCTATGCATGCTGGGAGTCGTGGTTTTGCCATTGTAACAATGGCCCTACAAGTCACAGGATGCCAAGAGCTGAACATCCAAGACAGGCTAAAGGTCACCCACATTGGCAGGTGGCCAGTTAAGTCCTGCGGACAACGATGTTGTAGAATTGATTGGTGTTTTTACTTTGAGGATTGCTTAAATTAAACAACAAATACCTGAACACTGAAAGTGAGTGCTGTCAGCAGCACAAACACAGATTCCCACTAAGCCAGTTATGTGCTGCCATAAAATAACAACATTAATTACACTCACTACTTTTAAAGGCATACATAGGGGCACACAGTACAAACAATACCACCACAAATGTAATTTATCTTTCAACATCTATACTACTATCTATATCTATATCTATATCTATATCTATACTACTATTGTAAAGAGAGAACTATGTCCTTTGAGCCAGGTAAACTCAAAAACTACACCACCAATCCAAACACCCAATACATCTTTGAAAACATCAGGGCAAGCAGATGGACACAGGCTATATAAAAAAAAATATATATACGTTGTTTAAAAAATTTACGATAAAAAAAGTAGTCCCTTGGAAGTAGCGCCAGCCGCAATGTGCGTGCTGACATTAGGAGCGCGGGGAGGAGCGGCGTACAGGAGCGTGAGGAGAAGCGGCGGACATGAGCGCGGTGAGGAGGCGTGGACAGGCGGGGAGGAGCGGTGAGGAGCGGTGGACAGGCGGGGAGGAGCAGTGAGGAGCGGCGGAGAGGCGGGTAGGAGCGGTGAGGAGCGGCGAGGAGCGGCGGAGCGGTGAACTCAGGAGCACGGGGAGGAGCGGCGGCTAAGGTAGGTGAAGCAGCCGCGGGTGCGCTCCGGGGGACCCACGGACAACGTCGGGGCGGGCGGGGGCCCTGAAGCCTGATTGCTCCCAAGCCTTTTGCTCCCGGACAACGTCGGGACGGGCTGCTAGTTTGGAATAAAGGTAGGAGCTGTGCCAATGCAATTTAGATCATCCTGACTGAAACTTTGAAATGAAACTCTGGACCCTTCGACATCCTACTCAACGTAGAAGACTGAAGAATCTCCCTTGTGGTCAAGGAGTGGCCACCCTGTGCAAGCAGGCACCATCAGCGTGATGAGGCTTTCTTTGCCGTTGCTCCCGCCGGAGCTCGAATGACAAAGACCAACAAGACTTGGACTCCCAGACTTCCAACAGCCCGATCCACAGTCCTAGCAAAGCTTAGACCCGTGGAGACGACGAGAGATGTGGGACCGGCCATCTTGAAAAGTCAACAAAGTGCTTCCTGTGCAGCTCTCGAGGTTCCCTTGATGCTGTGCTTTGGGGTTTGAGAAGCCCCAGACACGAGCAGCCTGTGCTCCAAAGATCACCTCTCCACACTCTCCGAGTGCTGCATGGGGCCTTTTTGCACTTTTCCTGCTTGATGCGTTGTCCGGTCACTTGCCGTTGGCTAGTGGCCTCTGTGACAAAGAAACATCAAAACTACACTGCTGGTCTAGTTGCTCCAGACTGGCCCCAGCTTCCCTGAAAAGGAGCCATCGATCTGCCCTTTCCGGTCCGATCAAGAAGACATCTTCGCATCCTGCGTGAGTTGCCTTTGCCAAGGCTTGGTGACTCTGAATCAAGTACCGACACCGCCGACAGCAAGGGCCTTTGTGGGACAGCTCGTGTTCACCAGCTGATCATCCTCGATCCTTCCTGGTCCACGTGGCAGCGGAGACAAACACCTCGACATCACCTGATTGCAACCCGACATCGCCTGGTTTCTTCCAGGTTCCTCGCTGGTCACTGGCTAGTGACTTGAACTCTGTCCCCTCTGCTTTCAGGTACTCTACATCTCTGACCCACCCTTGGATCCACCAGACTCTTCTCTCCTGGCCGCCTGCAGCATCTTCATCTCCAGGCTCCACAGAACTTCACAACGAAACCCGACACACTTTGGCACCTATGCACCCGCTTCATGTGGGTGAGGTAACAATCTAACTCCGGTGCTCCAATAGTGGATTACACCTCTAGTGTTCTAGTTTTAAGTGGCTAAGTTCTAGTCCAGTCGGAAGTCTCCGAAACCTATAACTTTCTGATTTTAACGCACCATTGACTTGTATGGTAAACGCGGTTGCCTATAGACTCTGAATCCGCATCCTGTGGGCCTCTCCCGACCTAACCTTCATTAGTCCAGTGTAGGCCCAGCGATTCCCAAGGTCCTAGGCCTGTTCATTGTTCGTGACGTGGTACTTATACCACTTTCTTAATATATGGTTTGAGTGGCCACCCGGCCCATCCAAAATTGTGCAGCTTATTGTATGTTATACTGTGTTCTTTGTTTAAAGCTTGTGCTCCTGTGCTCATAAAGAGTTAAGGGGATTATTCTAGAAATATATACATATATTTTATAATATATAACTTGTGTGGTGTCCTTTCATTTGGTATTAAAAGGGATTGCATATGGTAAAACAGCTGGCTTCAGATGCCCTCTTGAGTTTAGCCTAAGACTGCTTTGTCCACGCTACCATTAGGATAGCTGGTCTATAAGGTTGACTTACAACCAATCACCATAAGGGTCGTTTGGACTGGTGCAAGGTGCTCACTAGAATAGTGAACACCATATACCAGGCCAACTTCTCACATACACAAAAACACATGGTGTACCGTCTATGGCGGTTATACCAGACGTACAGATTCAAAATGAATACGGTCCAGAGCCTGCTTTAAATCTAGGTATGAAAGTACTGAAAGATTTTAAACAAGTCTCGGCTATACTACTAGCCAACATAAAAGGAGAAGCAGCAACAGTGGCGATCCGCCAAAAATTAAAAGATACAGATATAGCAGAACAACCTTTTGAACTTGCCAGAATAATTGAAAAATCCTATGAAGAATTAGGGAGAGATAGTTTGGGTGGGAAACCACTAAAACCAGAACGAACAGAAAATCCTGAAAAAACTTTCATTAAAAATAGTTTAATTACTCCTAAAAAGAAATGGGAAACTACCAGACAGACTCTTCCTAAAGTGAAACAGTTTCAGTCCAGAGGAAGGTCTCCCCAACGGAGAGATAGATCTCCAGAACGGGGGGGGGGTAGGTCTCCAAAACGGGAGCCCTCTGAGAAAAGATATAACCTCAGAAATAAGGATAATTTGAAAAAAACTGACAGATATTAAGATAATGATACACGTCCCTCTCGATCTTTTCAGACTTCCTCACAGAAATCGGAAAGAAGAGGACAGTCAGAACATAAAGAAGAGCGCGTCAAGTCCAAAGACAAGGAACCCACTCACCAAAGTAAAAAATCTCAATTTTCCAAAAAGAAGGTAGCAGGCATAAAGATAAAACATGCCGAGGATCCTGAGGACACAACTCAAGAACGGAGAGTGGACCCAAACAATGCTAGACAGCGCAGCAGAAGTGACCATAGCTCGCAAGATCCTGATGAAACTTCTGGAGACAGTGGACACGAATGAGTACATTCAGGTGGAAACTGCAGACACCAGAGTTAGTGTACCCCATAAATTATATGAAATCACATTGCATATAGAAGGGGACATAACTAGGAAAATAAGAACTCTCTTTTGGGAGAAGCTATCTAAATGCTATGATATTCTTCTAGCTGAGAAAGACTGGCCACCAGAATTTGTTAGGGAGTGCCCACAAGCCGAAGAAATGATTATGCCTGCCTTCTCAAATCATATTCCAATTCATAAAAAATACACATATGCACAAAAATGGGCAGAGGTCCAAGCCCCTGCATTATATAAAAATAATGTAGGATGGGATGAGGAATCCCCTCACCATAAAATCCAGTTAAAAAATCAACCTACTGCACAAAGGCAGTATCCTGTTAAGCAAGAAGCTAAAAAATAAGTCAGGGAGATCTTAGATCAACTTGAGTACCAGGGGGTGATTGAAACATGCACCTCACAAATGAACAATCCTTTGTTTCCTGTCTCCAAACCAGACAATTCATATCATTTAGTATTGGACTACAGACACTTAAACTCTTGTTGCAAAACATTTGCAGTACAAAATTCACACAGTGCAGCACTGATGAATGACATTGTGCGCAAAAAATATAAAACAACATTAGATATTTCAAATGGTTTCTTCTGTCAAAACATTGCACCAGAAAGCAGGTATTTGACCGCTTTCTCAAGTATGGGGGCCCAGATGCAATTTTGCCGTCTCCCGCAGGGATTCAAGACTAGCCCAGGATTATTTTCAGCCAGAGTAACAGAGTTACTACAAATGTATGATGATGAGGCATTATCTTATGTCGATGACATCTATCTAACAGACGATGATTTGGACAGGCACTGAAAAGGTAAACAACCTTTACGACGCGGTCAAAACACCGCAGTACCATTACAACGCAGCTTTTAGAACGCAAGTTGTTACCACGACTTGCACTGGAGGGCGCTCTCGACTAAGGAATAGTTGATTTACTATTCCAACACCTTCCCTACTGTACGTAGGCTGGAGTTGGAATAGTAAATTATACTATTCCTAAGTCCAGTACCCTACAGCGCAAGTCGTGGTAACGACTTTCGTTGTAAAAGCTGCGTTGTTATGTACCGCGATCATTTTATCGCGTGGTAACGTCATACATCCCACTGAAAAGAGTGAGCACCATTATATTTGGGTTCGCATCTGAAGGGTACAAATTCAACTTTAAAAAATCACGGATTGCCCACCTCACTGTCCTATTTCTAGGATATGAGTTATCAAGTGAAGGGAAAAGCCTGGCAGCCAATTTCTTAGAGAAATGTGCGCTGCTCCAAGCACCAAAAACGCCGAAAAACTTACAATCAATTCTAGGTTTCCTGAATTTTGGAAGAACTTACGCTCTGAATTACGCAGAGAGGGTTAAACCTCTCTACGAATTAATAAAACCTGATTTCAAACCAACTAATTGGACTCAGAAACACACAGAAATTTTAGGTTCAATACAAACAGACATGTTAGCTAAAACAAAGCTACAAACACACGTAAACGTACGCAACCTTGTAATCCGAGTCATCCCAGGAAGATGCGGATTCACGTGCCTGACCTATAACGAAAGTAATTCACTTCAACTGAGAAAATTCTGACAGCAGTTCAAACTGCTATAGCAAAAGAAAGAGCCCTCGCACAGGGAAAACGCATATCGGTCGTAACACCTGTACCTGCCCTAGAGGCAGTAACCAGAGCGAGCATTCCAAATGCTAAAGCTTTACATCCAAGCTGGATACAATGGGTTAATTCTCTTGCTGCTACAGACGTTGAATACGTTTTTGACCCTAGCTTGAAAACACAAGAATTTCTCAAATACGAGTACGAATGTCCTCTGCCGACCGAAATTCTGCCTCTTGAACATTACGGCTGTATAATATATACAGACGGATCAGCACAGCCCGCAATTGGGGGTAAACAAGCATATAGTGCTGCGTGCGCGATTGTTAAAGGTCGCTGGGGCAAAGGTAAATTCCGACCTATGGTCAAAAAAACTCAATCACTCGGAAACTGTACAGCTCAAAGAGCTGAACTACAGGCTTTCAAGATGGCGCTTGAGAATACCGATCGCGAATTCCATACACTAATAGTGTGCGATTCGTATTACTGCGTCCAGTCTTACAATGAATACTTGCAGAACTGGGTTCAAAACAGTTTCAAAGATGTGAAAGGTGGCACAATAAAGCATAAAATGCTTTGGGAACAAGTAGTTCTTTTACAGAAAGACCTACAAAAGACTCACGTGATCCATACACTGAGTCATCAACGTGATGGCGTTCACGTTGCAGGGAATTCATTGGCTGATGAAGCCACAAAGGCAGCCATCCACACGGCTTCCGTAGCTGCAATCACTCGTTCAAAAACGAAAATAGACAGAAAAATAATGCAAGCTGTCACTGCTTCAGTAAAAAACAGTGGTAAGACACTCCCGAAAGGCTTTCCAGTAAAGTACTCATATAAAACTGATGCAAACAATGTTCCTTTTGCTCAAATCCCTGGAGTGGGGGATAGGGCAATCCCAAACATGGAACATAGGTTAGGACTAATTTTAGCAGCGCATGAAGGGCTCGCCTCTGCACACGCAGGTGTTTCCGCCACAGTTTCTTTATTAAAACAGAGATATTGGTGGCCGCGCATGAGGAAACAGATCAGAAACTATGTTCTAGACTGTGAGATATGCCAACAAAAATGAAAGTATCCACAGTGAAACGTCCTGCGCAGACGCCCCTTCTGATCTCAGATAAACCATTAGCGTGTGTTTACCTGGACCACTGTGGTCCGTTACAAAGGGACGGTAACTATAAATATATCATGGTTGCAGTGTATTCCTGCTCAAGATTCATTTGGATGTGTCCCCAGCGCTCGGCTGACGCCAGAACTGTTATAAAAGTTTTGCGAGTCTTTATCGGCACATACGCAATCGGCACGCTACATTCTGACCAGGGTCCTGCGTTTAGCTCTCGAGCTTACAAGGAGGCCATGGCCAGCTTGGGTGTTGCATTGCGGTACTCTAGTCCCTTCCATCCTGAGGGTAATGTGGTAGGGGAAAGAAAAAACCGTAACATAAAGCAATCTATAACACCGAGGGTATTAGGTTCAGGTGATGGGTGGGTCAAGCATCTAATAAATGTCCAACGTAGTCTTAATAATCTGCCAAGAAATTCTCTGGGTGGAATCACTCCGTATGAACTTTTGTTTGGTACTAGAATGATAATCGAAGACCTCGATAGTCAGACTTCAGTGGTGGAACAAAAGACCTTTAATATCAAAGATCGTTTGGCTGTTTTACAGGACTTAAATGAAACAAGAAGAAGTCTGAGTAACACAAAGCTAAAGCCAACGGCCACTGAAGAAAAACCACCTGTCCCAGCAAGACCTGTCTGGATTCCAAAGATTGGGGATCTGGTCAGAGAAAAGATCGCGGTGAAGAAGGAATTTGGGCCTTTTTACAGAAAAGCAGTACCTGTCTTAGCAATCAATGGAACAAGATCAGTTGTACTACCGCCCCTTGCTGGTAAAAAGGAGAACAGAGTTGTATCAATAGACCTGGTAAAACCACAACCATGTGGCCAATAATAAGTAGTAGGCCCAGTGGACTCCCATGATGTAGCAGAAGACCAATCCTTGCTACAATTCAAGAGGTTCAAACTGAAAGACTAATCACATTTGATAAACCTGCAGTGAATAAAAAAGGACTATGCAACAAAGCCATGGAACTTGTGCCTCTTGAACCCCAAATTGCAACAGTTCCTCAAGAAACACCTGTCTACAATGATGTAGCCTCTGACTATACTGAAATGACAAAGGAAGAAGCAACTAAAAAGATTAATAACAATCCTGATGCGATTCCAAAAATTGACAGAACTGCCTCTGGCTATTTCATCAATTTCGATGACTTTTCTGAAGATCCTAGTGAACATGAAGAAAAGCCAGCAAACAAAACATTCAAAGAAAAAATAACAGAACTCTTTCATCAACTTGGAGAAATATATCTGATTTCACCATGGATTGAATTGTGGATTCTGTTAGGTGTACTTTTCCTCCTGCTCTGGCTCATTTTGGTTTTAAACTTGGGAAGAATGATTGATGGAAAATACAGTACAATGGACACAGCAAGTCAGAAAATCAACTTGGTCCTAAAATCTCACAAGTCATCTCATGTTGAAAAAAGAGACCTGTCATCAGTAAACATCACAGCCATTCCTATACCCGGTGGTGTAGCATGGGACGCTACTGATTACGACATCTATGGCCCGGTTGAACTCTTGAAGTATCCACACCAGTTCAAGGTTTCATTAAGTGACTTTATCTCACCGAGCACTTTCTCTGATGATTGGGACTTTGAGACTATTAATAATATGATGTCTGATTTAGAAATGCCAGCAAAATGTACAGATCATAATTATTTAGAAGGTTCATCTGATTATGAAGAAATGTATTGCTTTAATCATTATGGGCACCACTATTTGCATAAATCTGCAAAACCTAGAAATGTTTTTACTTATAATCAATGGAAACATTGTCCAACACCGCCAAAAGGCAGCTCGAAAACATTTAATGAGAAATGTCAATACTTCTCAGGGTTTAATATCACAGATCCAGAAATGTTTTATTTAAAACATGTGAATAAGACAGGAATTAAACATATGTTGATCAATACCAAACAGATATATTCTGCAAAATTTTGTGAACAATTGTCTACATTTGGTTTTGAATTCTGGAAAGATAACATTGAAACAAAAACAATCTGGGGTTCAAAAGATTGTCAAGTACAGGGATTGGAATCATTATTCAGAGCCTGCATGATCCCAGAACAAATAATGTTCCTGAATGACACCATTCAACAAACAACCTGTCTTGGCCTAGCCAAGATAAAAGATTTAAACAACCCGTCTATACCAAAGCCTATGCCTGATAGAAATAGAACTACAGATGAGGGGTTACACGTGTCCCATATTTTACACCAAAACAGAACTAATCCTGATTGGAAAAAATGGTTGATCTGGCCCACAGACACTAATAACTGTCAAGATAGATTCTTGGACAAAACACAGGGGTTCAAACAGAACAGGCCAGACCCAAGATATTTCCAGAGGCAACATCCAGGGATTATAACAACATACAGTGTAGGAAAAATATACCTCGGATGGCTACAGAGATCCACACTACCTGAAATTAAGCAACACTTGACCTTACTTAAAGAAGATGCTGACTTGTTGGATTTCTTATTGGGACCTCGCAAACGGCGTCAAAAACATTTCATATACGCCGGTATATATGCTGCTTACAACGAAGCTTGGAAAGTAACGCAAATTGAAACTGCTGAAAAAATACGAGAAATTGATCGTATTAATTTGGAAAAATCACTGTCTGTAGTGGACAATGGGTCAACGACTCTGTCCTCCAGAATGTATTCTTTGGACAGCATTGTATCATCTGCTATTGATATAATAGAACAGGATATGCTAATGTTACAACATGGCCAGTCCCAATTATGTTCTATTGTACAGTTAGGCTGGACGTTACAAAATCTGCGTTCAGGCTACGTGCCTTGGCGTCTAATCAACACAACGTCATTATTTTCTATCTTTAACCTTACAGGTAATCTCTTTGGCACAAAAAGGAGCAGACTATACGGTGCTGAGCATTGAAAAACTAGAAAGGTTACCATTAACAGTTACCGAGAGGCCTGTCATTGAATGGATAATACATGGTGTAGGAAGGTACATCCTGACTATGGTTGCCCCCAACTTTTTGCCCTGTGTTTTAGCTGGTTTTGGACATAGTCGACCTGGGACCCTGCCAATCAGGACCCCAGGCCTACTGCTCTCTCTTTAAAATGGATTCCATGTACCCGAGGTGCATTTCCAATTGGTACTGGGCCACCTTATCAGACCCTGTAACTCAGGGCATAGGTGTACCCAGGGCCGCCAGGAGCTGCAGCATGTATTATGCCACCCCTGGCTGGCCTCCTAAATTTGACACAACTGGCTGCATGACAGCGGGGGCGAAGTCGTGTAATCACCCTTTGCTTTAGATATAGTAGCTCTATATCTAACCATACAATGGACACCCGAGTCCCTATCAGTCACTCCTATGGCAGGCCTTGACAATCCTGAAGGCAGAGTGCATGGGCTCGTGTGAACTAAGCTCTGGCCCGAGCCGAGCCCGGTTGCAGCTTGCGGAATCAAGACCCAATGGCTGTTCCATGATAACGCGTACCATATCGGTAACTTCGGTGTCGCGTTATCAAGACATGTCGAGTAAGGTGTCATACGAATCGGGATGCTGCCCTCTCATCAACTCTGGCGACGAGGTTAGCATTCCGCCCTTCTAGAGGGACACGACATGTACGTGACTGTGAACCCCGGTTAAAGTTAACGAAAGCCTCAGCTCCACAAAATGGATGCTGCCACCACAGACACAAGTCTGACCTCCTGCTGCTGGGAGTCCTTCCAGCGAGGAGCACTTGGACAAAGGGTTTCCTGTCGAGGGCAGTGTTCGCACCGTCCCAGACAGGGTTTGTGTATTCTGGGTAGGTAGGGCTTTTGCGAGAAGGTGACTGCGGAGTGGCACCCCGGTGCTCACTACGCATCTGCCGGTTAGAACCAGTTCCAGGGGCGACAGCCCTGGCCTGGGGAAAGTCCGGCAGGGGAGAGGGGTGTAACTACCCCCCTTTCTGGTCCCACCCTTAGGGCAGGACCTAGTCATGTACCCACCCCTTTCTTTAGGATAAAGGCCGGAGCGGGGACCCTTCCAAATTAGATCATCTTTGAATCAAGAATACTTTCTACGAAAGGACTTCAAGACTCTTCTTAAGATTTCTCCCTTGTGGCTAAGGAGTAGTCACCCTGCATCAGCGGGCACCATCTAAGAACTCTGCGGTTTGCTGTAAGTCCTTCCTCAAGGAATCCGACGGCCCAGCTCGACGAGACCCGGCTTCCCTGGCACCTCTGACCTCTACCCACGTCATCAGCTCAGCTGTGATCAGTGGGTGCGACGAGACCTCGAGGGACCGGCCATCATCAGAACCTGCACGCTCTTAAAACCAGCACGACCATCGAGGTAACTCTCTGGTGAGTGCTCTGGGGTCCGAGAAGCCCCGACCCTGAGCCGCTCCAGCACCGAAGTGCAGTCTCCCAGCATCTCCACGATCTGCGTGGGGCCCTTCTGCTCGCTGCTCAGCACGTTGTCTGGTCACTTGCCGCTGGCTTGTGCCCTTCCGTGACGACGACCAAGAATCAACACTGCCGGTCTGGTTGCTCCAGACTGGCCCTTGCTTCCATCTTTCCGAGAAGCACCCCGGACCCTCCTGGTCCACCCAAGACGCCGACAGCGACATCCGTCGTGGGACAGCTCGCACCTCCACCGTGGTCGCCGACAACGCCTCCTGGTCCGTGAGACTGCAGAGCCGAGCGTCGCCCCCTCACCTGGTCGAGGTGACGGCCAACCGGTGCCTTCCTGGTACCCTCTGACTACTGGCTAGTAGTACGAACTTGGTCCCCTCTGCTTTCAGGTTTCATCAATCTCTACGAACTATACACCACTGGTCGCCGGCCAGCAACTCCTTTTCTTCCGGCTCCTGGCTCGTCAGCGAAGACCCCGACGCCTGTAAGACTTGCAGCCGCAGCCCTCGTGGCTAGGTAACTCGGCATTTCGGTGCCTGCATATCCTCCTTACTCTAGGGTCCCGAGTCCCTCGCTTCCGACTTGCCTTAACCTTTCCGTGTCCTCGGACACTTGTCTTTAAACGTGCACTTGAAGTATTTGCTAAAGAGATTTGGTTGTGCTTAGTACCCTGTCCTCATAAAGAGTACAGGGCTGTTGTGATTCTTAATAAATATACTGTTTATTTTCATAACACTTGTGTGGTGTCCTTTCACTGGGTGTTCAAGGGGTACATGTGTGGTAAACAGCTGGCTTAACGCGCCCTCTCGAGTCTTTAGCCTTAGACTGCTCGTATCCACGCTACTAGGATAGCTGGTCTATAGGTTGACTTACAACCAAACACCATAAGGGTCGTTGGAACGATACATAGCGGTCGCTAGAATAGCGAACGTTGCATATCGGGCCAACTTCTCACATTGGTGAGCAGCGGTTGGGATTTGAGCTTGCTGTTGTTTTACCACACGTATCCTAAGAATATCTTGTTGAAAGATCGCACAAGTACTGTTAGTACATATAACTAAAGCTTAGAATACTCTGAGTTCTACTGAACCAGCTGTTGTAGCTCCTCAAGGCTTAGCACACCTTGGCTACAGCTCTTAGCAAGGGAAAAGTAGGAAAACACATAGTGTAGGTAGGTGCATCACTTACACCACACTAGAAACAGTATGTCGGGCCAAGGAGGAAACTCTGAGTCTCCCCTTGTGTCAGTTGACCCTCCACAGGTCATCCCTTCAGGATATACTGTGCTGAGCTTCAAGGAGTTAAGACGATTGTGTCACTCCCGGAAGATTCAGCAGGGGTCTAACCCCACAACGTCCTTTCTGATTGGTCTCTTGGAGACTTATGATGCCAGGAGAGCTGAGAAACTTCGTAGCTCTTCTAATCCAGAAGGAGACATGCCTCCCCTCGAGGGAACCCGAGACGATCCTGACCTCATTCATCTCGCAACCGAGAACGAGGATGTGGAGGAGGATGAGGATGAGGATCTCTCTGGGGACGAGGCAGATAAGGGACAGGTAGAAGTCGTCAGACTAAGCAGGTCCAACTTAAGCAAACATGATAGCGGTACTGGGGGACCCCTGGGGCCACTATCAGGTCAGCTTAACATGGGGAATGGACGAGCCAGATCTCTATCAAGAGGCTCTGGCAGATCCCTTCATACCAACGGCTCTCGCAACTCTTCTCAAAGAGGGATGACGTCCCCCCAGAGGAGAGTGTACGAAGCGAAGGAAAGGGCAGCTAATCTGCGGATCGAAAGGGAAGAACTTGCCCTGGCCAAGGAAAAGCTTGCTTTCGCTAGAGAGCAACAGTTAAGTGGGGCAGTCCCCACTGGTGGCAGCAATGTACCTAGTAATAGGGAAAAGAGTTTCGATACGAAACACCTTGGGAAGATAGTGCCCCCCTTTAAGCAAGGGGACGACATCCACAAATGGATTACTGCTTTGGAGAGGGCCTGCACTGTGCAAGGCGTTCCCCAGAGTCAGTGGGCAGCTATCTTGTGGCTCTCCTTTGAAGGTAAAGGAAGAGACAAGCTCCTCACCACAAGGGTAGAGGACGCTAACAACTACCAAGTCTTGAAGAATACACTCGTTGAAGGGTTCGGCCTAACCACTGAGCAGTACAGGGTGCTGTTCAGGGATACCCAGAAAACGCAGTCTCAAGACTGGTCTGATTTTGTCGATTGTGCCACTAAGGCTTTTGAAGGCTGGCTACTGGGTAGTAAGGTTACTGATTTTAAAGGATTGTATAATCTAATTATAAGGGAGCAAATCTTAAATAATTGTCAGAACCAGTTATTACACCAGCACCTGGTAGACTCTGATCTGACCTCTCCACAGGAATTGGGTAAGAGGGCAGACAAATGGGTCAGAACCAGGGTTAGGCCTAAAAACCAGGGTGGTGACCAGAAAAAGGAATCGACCAAGCCTCAAGAGAAGGGTGGGGATAAATCCACAGAGAAGACTTCCCAAGGGCCCCAAAACTCCAACAAGGGTGGTGGGTCCCAGAACACTCCTTCAGAACAGAAGAAACCTTATTGCCATACCTGTAAACAGGTGGGCCATTACAAAGGTGATGCCAAGTGCCCTAAAAATAGCAATAAGGAAAATATACCCCCAAGTAACACTCCCAGACCTCCTGTTACCACTAGTGGTAATCCCCCAGGTGGTGGGAGTGCCCCCAAGAATGTGGTGGGCATTACTTTGGGCAATCAGGAGGACTATGGCCTAGCCAGGTTCCCTGACCACACTCTTGTCTGTGAGACTGGCATGGGGTTTGCCAACTTCACTACTGGACCCCACATTTTGGGAAAGTATAGACAAGAAGTTTTAGTGAATGGTCGGAAAGTTGAGGCATTCAGAGACACAGGGGCCAGCCTCACCATGGTGAGTGACCATCTGGTCCCCTCTGCTCAACTGACCCCTGGTTTTACTTACCAGGTGACAGATATTCATGGAGTGAGGAGAAGGCATCCCATGGCAGTAGTCAAACTCAGCTGGGGTAATGTCACCGGGCCCATGAGAGTGGCAGTGACAGATAACCTACCTGTAGATTGCTTACTGGGGAATGACCTGGAACTCTCAGCATGGGCTGAGGTGGAGCAAGAAACTCACTCCAGAATGATAGGCCTATCCAGACAGGTTAGTGGGGCAGTAATAGCTACAGCCCCAGTCCAAGCACCATTCCTCCCTGGAAAGGTTGGAAGGGCAGTGGTAGCCACTGCCCAGGCTCAGACAGACTTTCCAGAGCAGGATAGGAGGGCTGTGACAGTCACAGCCCAAACACAAACTGAGTGCCCTCCTGAAAAGGTTGGCAAGGTTGAAATGGTCTCAGCCTCTACTCAAACAGATAGTGAGGTTGTGAAGCCTGAAACAATGGATCACTCCACTCAAACAGAGAGCATTGAGGAGGAAGAAGAGTCTTCCCCCTCCCAGACACTAGGTGAGAGCCAGCCTCCTCAGGGAACTGACTCTACCCCTGTTGAAGGAACTGCCCCAGAGGTAGTCAGGCCTAGCCTGGCAGAGCCCCTGATGGCAGTGGACCCTTCCCAGGTGGGACCCAGTCTGGAGCAGGTAACCTGCACCTCTCTACCCTGCCTCAGTCAGCCCAGGGCTGAAGAGGACAGGGAGGCCAGTGGTGGACCCAAAAGGGCCCCCTGTCCAAAAGAACCCCTTAATCAGCCGATTAGGATCACTGAAGCTGGTAACCCTAGCCAAGTGAAAATAGAACAGACTCCTGAGGGATCCCCCTTAAAAGTAGTTAGGGAACTCCCACAGCTGGACACTGTAGGGCTCAGCCAAACATGGGGCCTAAAAACCCCAGACCTGACCTGTCCCTCCAGTAAGCCAAACAGAGGGACTCAGCCTCCAGCTTTAGGTAGCCAGAGGCTGACCCTGAGAGCTCAGTGCATCTCAGCTAAAGAAAGAAAGGCACACATGATGAATGGTGATTGGAGGAAGTTGAGCCCAAAGGTAGAGGAGCCTCACTTCAGTACTCCATCCCAGCATCAGCCTTCTTCTTTCCCAAGACACCCCAGAGACAGAGATTCCCTATGGTGGAGACCCTCAGATACCCTTAGGGTGAGGGGTTGCCTAGTGGACCATGACACAGGGGGAAACCAAGCCAGAGCTGGTCCTTCCTTATATGGCCACTTAGGTAATAGAGGCTTACCTGGACAAGGATAGCCTTATCTCCTTTCGTTTGGGGGGGGGTTGTGTAGGAAGGTACATCCTGACTATGGTTGCCCCCAACTTTTTGCCCTGTGTTTTAGCTGGTTTTGGACATAGTCGACCTGGGACCCTGCCAATCAGGACCCCAGGCCTACTGCTCTCTCTTTAAAATGGATTCCATGTACCCGAGGTGCATTTCCAATTGGTACTGGGCCACCTTATCAGACCCTGTAACTCAGGGCATAGGTGTACCCAGGGCCGCCAGGAGCTGCAGCATGTATTATGCCACCCCTGGCTGGCCTCCTAAATTTGACACAACTGGCTGCATGACAGCGGGGGCGAAGTCGTGTAATCACCCTTTGCTTTAGATATAGTAGCTCTATATCTAACCATACAATGGACACCCGAGTCCCTATCAGTCACTCCTATGGCAGGCCTTGACAATCCTGAAGGCAGAGTGCATGGGCTCGTGTGAACTAAGCTCTGGCCCGAGCCGAGCCCGGTTGCAGCTTGCGGAATCAAGACCCAATGGCTGTTCCATGATAACGCGTACCATATCGGTAACTTCGGTGTCGCGTTATCAAGACATGTCGAGTAAGGTGTCATACGAATCGGGATGCTGCCCTCTCATCAACTCTGGTGACGAGGTTAGCATTCCGCCCTTCTAGAGGGACACGACATGTACGTGACTGTGAACCCCGGTTAAAGTTAACGAAAGCCTCAGCTCCACAAAATGGATGCTGCCACCACAGACACAAGTCTGACCTCCTGCTGCTGGGAGTCCTTCCAGCGAGGAGCACTTGGACAAAGGGTTTCCTGTCGAGGGCAGTGTTCGCACCGTCCCAGACAGGGTTTGTGTATTCTGGGTAGGTAGGGCTTTTGCGAGAAGGTGACTGCGGAGTGGCACCCCGGTGCTCACTACGCATCTGCCGGTTAGAACCAGTTCCAGGGGCGACAGCCCTGGCCTGGGGAAAGTCCGGCAGGGGAGAGGGGTGTAACTACCCCCCTTTCTGGTCCCACCCTTAGGGCAGGACCTAGTCATGTACCCACCCCTTTCTTTAGGATAAAGGCCGGAGCGGGGACCCTTCCAAATTAGATCATCTTTGAATCAAGAATACTTTCTACGAAAGGACTTCAAGACTCTTCTTAAGATTTCTCCCTTGTGGCTAAGGAGTAGTCACCCTGCATCAGCGGGCACCATCTAAGAACTCTGCGGTTTGCTGTAAGTCCTTCCTCAAGGAATCCGACGGCCCAGCTCGACGAGACCCGGCTTCCCTGGCACCTCTGACCTCTACCCACGTCATCAGCTCAGCTGTGATCAGTGGGTGCGACGAGACCTCGAGGGACCGGCCATCATCAGAACCTGCACGCTCTTAAAACCAGCACGACCATCGAGGTAACTCTCTGGTGAGTGCTCTGGGGTCCGAGAAGCCCCGACCCTGAGCCGCTCCAGCACCGAAGTGCAGTCTCCCAGCATCTCCACGATCTGCGTGGGGCCCTTCTGCTCGCTGCTCAGCACGTTGTCTGGTCACTTGCCGCTGGCTTGTGCCCTTCCGTGACGACGACCAAGAATCAACACTGCCGGTCTGGTTGCTCCAGACTGGCCCTTGCTTCCATCTTTCCGAGAAGCACCCCGGACCCTCCTGGTCCACCCAAGACGCCGACAGCGACATCCGTCGTGGGACAGCTCGCACCTCCACCGTGGTCGCCGACAACGCCTCCTGGTCCGTGAGACTGCAGAGCCGAGCGTCGCCCCCTCACCTGGTCGAGGTGACGGCCAACCGGTGCCTTCCTGGTACCCTCTGACTACTGGCTAGTAGTACGAACTTGGTCCCCTCTGCTTTCAGGTTTCATCAATCTCTACGAACTATACACCACTGGTCGCCGGCCAGCAACTCCTTTTCTTCCGGCTCCTGGCTCGTCAGCGAAGACCCCGACGCCTGTAAGACTTGCAGCCGCAGCCCTCGTGGCTAGGTAACTCGGCATTTCGGTGCCTGCATATCCTCCTTACTCTAGGGTCCCGAGTCCCTCGCTTCCGACTTGCCTTAACCTTTCCGTGTCCTCGGACACTTGTCTTTAAACGTGCACTTGAAGTATTTGCTAAAGAGATTTGGTTGTGCTTAGTACCCTGTCCTCATAAAGAGTACAGGGCTGTTGTGATTCTTAATAAATATACTGTTTATTTTCATAACACTTGTGTGGTGTCCTTTCACTGGGTGTTCAAGGGGTACATGTGTGGTAAACAGCTGGCTTAACGCGCCCTCTCGAGTCTTTAGCCTTAGACTGCTCGTATCCACGCTACTAGGATAGCTGGTCTATAGGTTGACTTACAACCAAACACCATAAGGGTCGTTGGAACGATACATAGCGGTCGCTAGAATAGCGAACGTTGCATATCGGGCCAACTTCTCACACATGGTACCATAACAATACCAATAACGACATTCCAGTTTCAATACTGCCTACAGCATATACCAGCGGGCCTGAATGAAAGGTTGGGCAAAGGATACAATAAGTCGACCTGGAATTTACCTTTCACACATAGATGTTGGAGTGGGCGTAACAAAGAAGTATTTCTTAGTGGGAAAAATTGTGAAAGCTCGCTAAGTGGTACACTTCTGTGTCAAGAAATTAATTTACATGGAGCCTGTGAGGGTTCATCTAATGACCTTTCTTGCCACTTGCACGGCACCCCAGCCACACAAATAGAACCTGTTTTCAGGCAGCTTTCCAACAGCAGCTACGTTATGTTAAGTGACTACAGCTGTTGTGGCATGTTGCCAGCAACGGCCTATCTCGTCAGTGTTACATCCAGGGTCAGTTGTTGTATGCAAGTATTGTATCCAAACAGCAAGCCAGACAAGGAGGCAACAATTTGGCCTTCATTGAATATCTCTTCTATTCGAATTGATACATTAATCAGAGTGAAAGCCATTCTTTTACAAAAAACTGTGCCTTTGACCTCGTCTAGAGAAACGTATGATATGCAAGTGGCAAGGTCCTCAGCAGAGATACATACATTATTATCAACAAACTGCCCCGTACATTTCGTAGAAATGTTAGGTCAAATTTTAAACATATCAGATACCAGAGGCATCGCACATGTATTTAAGACACTTTTTTCGCGACTGTTAGCACCCTTTGAAGCAGTCCTGAGCATTTTCCCGAATTTCGTGCACCCTGTGTTCGGCGGTCTGTCTCTCATTTTGGGACTCGTAGCAGGAATTCTATTTTTGTTTCTTCTGCTCCGATATGGCAAGTCCAGTCACCAGCGATACCCAGATTACCATGGAACAAACGATCCAGGCAATGCGGTACCGAAATAAGATAACACAGGTCCTCTGCTTGGCTCATCTAAGAGATCTGAATACCACATGGTTTCTATCATTCAGACCAATCTGGAAAGATTGCATCTTACCTGTTCTACGATGCCTGCTCTGCGGAGAAGAATGCGTGTTAGACATCTGTCTCACTCCCATCAGCCGTACCTATGGATGTCGATACTTTGCTTGGTTCGGTAACGGCTCATGCAACAGGTTTTCCCCAGCGGCTACCAATCCTGATGACGGCATTCGTTGAGACCTCACCATTACCACTAGGTAGCGGTGAAGTACGAGATGAAAGCGGCACACAGGTACAACTTTCTGTGAACATTACTGATCCAGATCACGCTGATGGTAATGCATCTCACATATGCACGATTTCTACTTTTTCGGAAATGGCCCAACTTTCACTTACTATGGTAGACAAATTCTTTGCCAGCCTATCTAAGTTAATGTTTTCTCCTAACAACGAGAATAACTCTTGAAAAACAAATACACAGCGTTCCCTGAACTTTAATTTCGGCCTTCAGTTTTGATAAACAGAACGTCTAACATTTGGAACTATTTTTTACTACAACAAAATTATTTTTTCTCATTACCAAAATAATTACCTTTTTTTTGGCACAGAGTAATCTGCTTAATGTAGAACTATTCTTAGAGAACAAGATTTCTATTTTTGAAACCTAGAGACAATATTTAAACTTAGCCTCTAGCACATGTGCAGTATTATATAAATCTGTGATGAAATGGTCTCAACCTTCTCTTCTGTATTAAGAGCCATTTCATAAATGTAATTTCGTGAATCATTCAGCCAGCATTTCTGTAGCGTGGGGGTGGGGGTGTAATCAATACTACTATCAGCTTCCTCAAGAACAGGCTGGACACTATGTCTACGCAGTGAAGGTTTTATTTTTATAAAGGTCTTTCTGGTGCGTAGGGTTAAACGTTCACGGGCAAACTCTGCTCGGTCCGTCTTGACTTTTGTGGGGGGGGGTTTGGTTCAGCTAATCCTCTTCAGGCGGCGACGTCCAGAGACACTTTGGGTACAGCCAGCTCGGAAAAAGAAAAGGCAAGAGGGAAGCCGTCAGAATAGGGCTCTGATACTTTACAGTCACCGGGGAACCCAAGGGTTGTGCAGGGTCACCTGTGTAGACGACACACTCTAGTGCTCGGTGTTTCACTCGATAGTGTGGAGGAACAGAAGGTAGGGTAAACAGGGGGGGAAGGGTCGGAGAAGTGGAAGGGTAGACCGGAAGGAGAGCTACACACCCCTGTCACTCGCTGTGCCCCTTACGCCCAACCCAAGCCGCCCAACGCCGCCGTACCTTGTCCAGCCACACTCCTCCCTCGGGAGTGTGGCACAGCGATTCACCGGGTCGTTGGCCTCCTGGCACTCCCGCTCCGTCTTCGGTAGGTCCGCTTCCGTCTCCGTCCGCGCTGTCCATCTCGCGTCTCTCCTTCGCGTCCTCGCTTCCTCCTTCCTGGATGTCGACATGCCCATAGTACAGGGCTTCCGCTCCTTTGACCATACGGACATCGCTGATGTCATGTGGGGTTCAGCCTCGTTCTCCAGGGAATCCCAGTTAAAGGCGCCTTGTCTTTCATGTCCCTCGTCGATTGCATGCAGGGGACGGCTGTCCCAGTCCGACTGGAGGGAAGGAGGGGAAACAAAGTCAGGTGTCCACCAGTCCAACGGGGCTTCCGCACCCACCCCGTTATACTCCTCCCCCCTTGGATTCTCCCGATCGGGGAGAATAGGAGTCCGGGACAAGTAGTCCGCATTACTGTTCTCAGACCCTTTTCGATGTGCTACAGTGAAAGCATACGGTTGAAGGAAAAGAAACCATCGCAACACTCTCGCATTCTGGGACTTGTTCTTCTGCATCCACTGGAGGGGAGCATGGTCTGTATACAATACAAAGGGTTTCCCTTCCAAGTAATACCTCAGTTTGTCGATAGACCAGCGAATAGCAAGGCACTCTTTTTCTACTGTAGGATACTTGCGTTCTCTGGGATGTAACTTTCTACTGATGAACAGAACTGGGTGTTCCAATCCGTCCGCCCCCTCTTGTGACATCCCCTCCCCTATCCCAGTGTCCGAGGCGTCAGTAGCTAGGGAGAAGGGTTTCGTAAAGTCAGGTGGAATCAGTACCGGGCTAGAGGTGATTGCTTTCTTTAGGGTCACAAATGATCTCACGGCTTCATCTGACGGACTAAGGGTGTTTTTTACACTTTTCTTAAGGAGATCCGTCAAGGGAGTGGCTATGATTGCAAAGTTTTCTATGAACCTCCTATAATAGCCAATCAGGCCCAGGAAGGCTCTAAGATCTCTTTTTGTGGAGGGGAATGATGTATTGGTTATAGCCTTGATTTTCTCCTCTTGGGGTGCTATAACTCCCTCACCTAACATAAAGCCCAGGTATTTGACTTTGTGGAAGGCGGCTCTAGATTTCTTCGCATTTACATGCAGTCCTGCCTGTTGTAGGGCCCGAAGAATCTTGGAAACATGTTCCAAATGGTCATCCCAGGTGGTACTAAAGATGACAATGTCATCCAAGTAGACAGAGCTATATTGAGTGTGCGAGGCTAACACACCTGTCATCAACCTTTGAAAAGTCGCTGGGGCACCATGAAGACCGAAGGGCAAGACATTAAATTCAAACAGGCCTTCATCAGTGGCAAAAGCGGTCTTATGTTTGTCCCCCTCTCTCAATGGCACCTGCCAATAGCCTTTGGTCAGGTCCAAGGTTGTAATGTATCTTGCCCCTCCTATCCTCTCTATAAGCTCGTCTACTCTCGGAATGGGAAAAGCATCAAAAGAAGAGATCGCATTGAGGGCTCTAAAGTCCATGCAGAACCTGGTGGACCCATCTGGCTTAGGAACCATTACTATAGGGGAGGACCAGTTACTCCGAGAAGGTCTTATAACCCCTAGATCGAGCATGTCCCTTACTTCCTTTTTCACGTCCGCCCTTCTAGCTGCTGGTATTCTGTACGCCCTCTGTTTTACAATCTTTCCTTCCTCAGTCTCAATGCAATGTTCTGCCATATGTGTGCGACCGGGTTTGTCTGAAAACAAACCAGAAAAAGGTCTTAAGGTCTGTAACAGATCTCTGGTTTCGGTCTCTGTTAACTCTGGGTTGATGGGCAGTTGCTCTAGAGTGGACTGCGCTCCCTGTGTGGGTATTACTAAGTGTGTGGCCCATGGGAGGGGTCCCAACCACTTCTTTAACATATTTATATGAAATGTTTGCTGTCGTGATGGTGACATTTGTACTCTATAGGTTGTTCTGCCTATGGTTTCTGTGATTTTGTATGGCCCCATCTATTCACTTCTAAATTTCTGGGTGGATGACGGTAGGAGTACTAAGGCCCAATCACCCTTCTCTAACTTTCTCCATTTTTTTCCTTTGTCGTAGTAGACTTTCTGTTTTTCTGAGCTTTCTCTAGATTTGAATAAGCCAGGACTCAGAGTTTACCCAGTCTTGATTGCAACTGTTGTGTATACTCAAGGAGCGATCTCTGTTCATTGGCCTCTTCCCTCTCCCAGGCTTCCTTTGTAATTTCCAGGAGGGTTCTTGGCTGTCTTCCATAGAGTAACTCAAAAGGGGAGTACCCTAAACTGCTTTGTACTTGGGAACGAAGGACATACAGGGCTAGGGGTAGCAATTTGTCCCAATCCTGCTTTTCAGCGGAGAGCATTTTTTTTAAGGTGGTTTTTAAAGTCCTGTTATATCGTTCCACAAGGCCATCTGTCTGTGGGTGGTAGACAGATGTTTTGATGTGTTTTAGGTCTAGGGTCTTACACACCTCTTTCATAAGTTTAGAAACAAAAGGCGTTCCCTGATCCGTTAAGATTTCTCTGGGAAACCCAACCCTCGAAAATACCTCCACCAGCTTGTCAGCTACGTTCTTTGTGGTAGGAGCGCCAAGAGCAAAGGCCTCAGGAAATCGGGTGTTATAATCTACAAGTACCAGAGCATAGGTGTGACCTCTCGTGGTACGTGGAAGGGGCCCTATTAAATCCATGCCCACCCTTTCAAATGGGTTCCCTATCACTGGTAAGGGTTGAAGAGGAACGGCTGCTGGTCTGCTCATGTTTCTCTTTTGACAGACTTCACACTGCTTACAATAAGTCTCGGCTTCTTTGTATATACCCGGCCAAAAGAACAGTTTTACTATGGTCTGGGTTGTTTTCTCTGGTCCTGAATGACCTGCGGTTAAATGAGTATGGGCATAAAATAGGATCTGTTCCCTAAAGTCCTGGGGCACTACCATTTGTGGGGCATTCCCCACCTTCCCTTCTCTGTACAACAAATCATTCTTTATCCTAAACCGTGGATATGGCGTGTCTGGTTTGTCTTGTGAGCTGTGTGCGGTTTCCCAAGCGTTCAAGAGGGTAGGGTCATTAGCTTAGGCAAACTTAAAACTTCTGTCTATCACCCAGGGCTCGGTGGTTAGATAGTCATCACGGGGTTGCTTTTCCTGGCGTTCGCTTAGTTCCCTTCTAAACAGCGAGAGGAAATCTGGGTTATCTATGCCTAAGATCAGATCCTCTGGAAGGGTATCTACCACCCCTACTTTTACTGTGCAATGGGGTTGGTTTTCAGGGTGCAATGTTACTTGGGCGACCTGATATGGTTTTACGTCCCCGTGTACACACCTAATGTGAACTAAGGTATTGGATACTATCTGAGACTCTTGGACGTGCTTTTTCTGTATTACTGACTGTCTACAGCCTGAGTCCAACAATGCTTTTACCCAATTTTTATTGACTACTACTCTTACGTGAAACGATGGTCCCATCTCGGCAGAGTACAACACAGCTTTGGGGAGGTATCCAACCTCCATGGGTTCTTCGTTAGTCCTTTTTCTTGGGCAGTGTCTTGCGATATGTCCCCATTCCCCACACTCGAAGCACTGTGGTCCTTTCATGGGGGGTATCACATCCATTTTCATAGGTCGTTGTTTCAGGGGTTCTGCAAATGGCTTGTTTTTTTTCTCTTGTCTAACCACAGTCCCCGTTTTCAGTCCTTTCTCGTTTTCCCATGGTAAGTTCCGGGGCTGGGCTCTTGCAAAATTGGATGCCATCTCGATGGCCTGGGCAGGTGTGAGGCCCGAGTGTTGCCTTAACCACCTTTGTGTGCCATACGGTAGAGCTTCCATGAATTGCTCTAGGTATATACTAGACATTATCTCTTCCTTAGTACGGCTCTCTGGTCTTAACCACTTATCCGCGGCCATTTTTAGACGCAAGAACAATGTCTTCGGGTTTTCTCCCGCTACTCCTCTTTCTTTCCTAAACCTTAGTCGGTAGGCTTCAGCATCCAATCCTAAGTGGTCCAGGATAACCGCCTTTATGTCGGTATACGATGTGGTGCCTGCATGATTTGCGACCTGATATGCCGCTTGTGCTCCCCCTGATAGCAGTGGGGCTAGGAAGAAAGGCCATTTTTCCTCCTGCCACCCACAAGCACGGGCTGCCCTTTCAAAGTTGGTGAGGAAGGTATCCGGGTCTTCTCCTGAGACATATTTTTGCAGAGAGACTCCTGCGGGATGCTGTGAATACGCCCTCCTTTCTAGGGGTACCGGTGTGCCGGGGCTTTGTACAGCCTTTTGGAGTCCTTCTATTTGTGCCGACATTGAATTTCTGAACATTGTTCTGTCCGCATCGGCGGTTGATATTTGTTGAGTGATAGCCCATTCTAGCTTCTGTTGCCCCTCTATCAGGTGTTGGATTACCTGATCCATCTCGGATTCCTGGATGGTAGGGGCGGATCCCACTTCTGACACCAGTTGTAGCGTGGGGGTGGGGTTGTAATCAATACTACTATCAGCTTCCTCAAGAACAGGCTGGACACTGTCTACGCAGTGAAGGTTTTATTTTTATAAAGGTCTTTCTGGTGCGTAGGGTTAAACGTTCACGGGCAAACTCTGCTCGGTCCGTCTTGACTTTTGTGGGGGGGGGTTTGGTTCAGCTAATCCTCTTCAGGCGGCGACGTCCAGAGACACTTTGGGTACAGCCAGCTCGGAAAAAGAAAAGGCAAGAGGGAAGACGTCAGAATAGGGCTCTGATACTTTACAATCACCGGGGAACCCAAGGGTTGTGCAGGGTCACCTGTGTAGACGACACACTCTAGTGCTCGGTGTTTCACTCGATAGTGTGGAGGAACAGAAGGTAGGGTAAACAGGGGGGGAGCAATCATGTCTCCTTCAGCCACACTACAGATCTCCTATGGACCGACCACAGCTGCGTTCACTTCACCTACAACAAGCCGAAACCCATCAACCACTCTCAACCTACCCTGCAAAGAAACTGGAAGAAAATTACCTCGGACCAAATCTCCGCATCACTCCTTCGAAACTCCCCAGCCCTCTCTTCTAACGCCAACCAAGCCGCCGCCAACCTCACCCTATGGTTATCCAACACCGCCGACACCTTAGCTCCACTGAAAAAACGTCAAAGCAAACCTGGCAGCAAGAAGGCCTCATGGTTCAACGATGATCTCAAGAAGTCCAAGAAGCTCTGCCGCTCCCTCGAAAAGGCCTGGAAAAAAGACCCAACCACCAGCACCAAGGACGCCTTCAAAAGCGCCACCCGCACTCACCACCAACTGATCCGAAAAGCCAAGAAAACAGCATTCAAGGATCGACTTGACAACAACGCCCACAACAGCAAGGAACTTTTCAACATCGTCAAGGAATTTTCCAATCCCTCGGCCAACTCCAACGACATCACCCCCTCTCAAGCCCTCTGCGACTCCCTAGCCTCTTTTTTCCACAACAAGATTGCAGACATCCACAACAGCTTTGACAACCAACCCGGAAACAAACCCACCCTACCATCTGCTGACCCTCCTCCCCCAGTGAACACCCTTAACGCTTGGAACCCAATCTCCACTGAGGACACCATCCGCATGATGAACTCCATCCACTCAGGATCCCCCACAGACCCTTGCCCTCACCACATCTTCAACAAAGCAGACTCCGTCATAGCACCGCACCTCCGAGACGTCATCAACTGCTCCTTCAACTCCGCTACCTTCCCTGAAGACTGGAAACACGCTGAACTCACCGCTCTTCTGAAAAAACCAACAGCAGACCCCACCGAACTCAAAAATTACCGCCCCATCTCGCTTCTTCCATTCCCGGCCAAAGTCATCGAGAAAGCCGTCAACAACCAGCTCGCCGCCTTCCTCGAAGCCAACAAATCACTCAACCCCTCACAATCTGGCTTCCGAGCAAAACACAGCACTGAGACCGCCCTCATCGCAGCAACAGACGACATTCGAACCCTACTGGACAATGGAGACACAGTCGCCCTCATCCTCCTCGACCTCTCTGCAGCATTCGACACAGTCTGCCACAGCACCCTCTTACAACGCCTCAATAACATCGGAATTCAAGGAAAAGCACTTGAATGGATCACCTCGTTCCTCACCGGAAGAACCCAGAGAGTCCGCCTTCCTCCATTCAAGTCCGAGGCCTCTGAAGTCATTTGCGGCGTACCACAAGGATCCTCACTCAGCCCCACCCTCTTCAACGTATACATGAGCCCCCTCGCGGCCATCGCACGCCAACACAACCTCAACATCATCTCTTACGCGGACGACACTCAACTGATCCTTTCTCTCACCAATGACCCCAGCACCGCCAAAAATAACCTACACGAAGGAATGAAAGAAGTTGCCGAATGGATGAAACAAAGCCGTCTGAAACTGAACTCGGATAAAACAGAAGTCCTCATCTTAGGTACCTCCCCCTCCGCCTGGGACGACTCATGGTGGCCGGAAGCCCTTGGAAAGGCACCCATACCGACAGACCACGCACGGAACTTAGGCGTTATCCTGGACTCTTCACTCTCGATGATCAGACAAGTCAATGCCGTATCCTCTTCCTGCTTCAACATTCTTCGCATGCTCAAAAAGACATTTCGCTGGATCCCCTCTGACACAAGGAAAACAGTCACCCACGCTCTGGTCACGAGCCGTCTGGACTACGGAAACACCCTCTACGCAGGCACTACTGCAAAACTCCAGAAGAAACTCCAACGAATCCAAAACGCCTCAGCCAGACTCATATTAGACATCCCTCGCAACGAACACATCTCTGGTCACCTGAAAGACCTCCACTGGCTACCCATCAATAAGAGGATCACTTTCCGACTGCTTACCCACGCACACAAATCACTCTACGACATCGGACCAGATTGCCTCAACTCACGACTGTCCTTCTACACCCCCTCCCGCCAACTACGATCCTCCAGCCAAGCCCTCGCCACTGTACCTCGCATTAACAAGACCACCATGGGAGGCAGATCCTTTTCATACCTAGCTGCTAAAACTTGGAACTCACTCCCCGCTTACCTTCGCCTTACCCAGAACCACCTGGCATTCAGAAAACAACTTAAAACGTGGATATTTGACAAATAATCCTCCTCCCCTCCCTAAGCGCCTTGAAACCCTCTGGGTATGTAGTGCGCTATATAAATTCTATGACTTGACTTGACTTGACTACACACCCCTGTCACTCACTGTGCCCCTTACGCCCAACCCAAGCCGCCCAACGCCGCTGTACCTTGTCCAGCCACACTCCTCCCTCGGGAGTGTGGCATGGCGATTCACCGGGTCGTTGGCCTCCTGGCACTCCTGCTCCGTCTTCGGTAGGTCCGCTTCCGTCTCCGTCCGCGCTGTCCGTCTCGCGTCTCTCCTTCGCGTCCTCGCTTCCTCCTTCCTGGATGTCGACACGCCCATAGTACAGGGCTTCCGCTCCTTTGACCATACGGACATCGCTGACGTCATGTGGGGGTGCGGCCTGGTTCTCCAGGGAATCCCAGTTAAAGGCGCCTTGTCTTTCATGTCCCTCGTCGATTGCATGCAGGGGACGGCTGTCCCAGTCCGACTGGAGGGAAGGAGGGGAAACAAAGTCAGGTGTCCACCAGTCCAACGGGGCTTCCGCACCCACCCCGTTACAATTTCAAATGTAAAACTATATGCATTATTTGAATGCTATCACTGCTTAGAAAACATACAGTACAATACTCATTTTTTGTGTACAAACCATTTCAAATGCATTTTTATGTATTTTTGGGATGAGATTGTAAACACATGCTTAGAAATGTTATAACTGCTTAGTATTTAGTAAAGATGGACATTCTACGTGGAGTGGGTGTGGTGTTGTAAACGTATCTAGGGCTCTAGTGTAAATTTCCCGATTCATGCCCTTATATAGGTATAACTTATCACATCCTTATGTAGGTATAACTTATCATATCCTTATATAGGCATAAGAATCATAACCATATTTAGGCACAGCCAATGCAGTACAAATACGGCATGGCTACTTCCACTAAGCTCCTAGAGTACGAGTTCTTGAAGACAACCAGCCTTCAGCAGTACGGGACTTCCCCCTGCTTCAGTATTGATTTGTCCCAGAACTCCTGGAGCGTGTCAAGAACTTTGAGTTCTTAGTGACGTTATTATGTCCAACCATACGTCAAACTCGGCACCTTCCAGGTGTAAATATACCCACATCTGCCCTAGCAAACACACGGTGGTTTGGAGCAGATCGACTAAATACTTGCCCGACGCCCTGCTGTAGCGAGTGCCGAAGGAAGCCGACCCTCCAGCTGACGCACTGAGAGAGACGCTGTCTTTTCTCCTGCCGAGAAATCCAGCTCCAGTGTTTCCCTGCTACCCTTGCGGGTTACTGGGAGATCGAGTCCTGAGAGAGATACAAGACCTCCTTCATTCTATAACCAAGGTGCGGAGCTGATTAGACCCTTAGAGAATTCTTGGATAGATTATTTGCATAAACTATTTAACTCAAGCTACAACTCACTTACTTCTTCCCTTGTACTAGACTTAGGTTAGGTACACCGGGGTAGACGTATTTTAGGTGCACCAGTTGAGTACTTTTAGTCATTATTTATCATTGTATGTATTTTATCTATTTTATGTATCTTATGGCTTAGAAACCATATCATGCTTTTACAGTATTATTTCATAATACTCTTTTTACTGTACGCACTTTACTTCATAGCACGTATTACGATTGTAGCAATTAACTTCTCTTGCATGAGAAAGAAGACTGCTCAATAAATAACCTTTTTATTAAAAACGCCTGTCTCTCTATTTCTCTGCAAAAACCCTGGTGAAACGAAGCATGCACGATTGACTGAGTGAAATAGCCATCTATTGTTTCCGCGACTCTGAAGATATATTTCTTATTCTTAGGGAACAAAGTTGTCATATTATATGGTTGTCAGAAACTAATCCCTTCTTGTTTATTCGAGAAAGTTTCTAGTGACCTCTGAGCTAGCTGGCATTCACAATTAAGTCTAACATATTCAATAGAGACCTAGTCGACTTCAGTCCGACTTCTAAACTATCGTTTATGTTATTCCAATGCGCAGAGCCTATTGGGAATATAGGAACTACACTACAATACGTCAGTATTTCTGAAATTTCTGTAGGCGCAAAAGTGACGCATTGCTGGGTGTGTCACAAATGTGACACCCCTCCAGCAATGTGTCTTTTCAGATGAGGCAAGTCCCATGTGAAAGGGCTTGCGTCAGTCGTACGCCTGCTGTGAGGCAGGCGTAAGATATTGACGCATTTGCACCCTAGATGTGGTGCAGTGAAATCTCGTAGATTTCACTGCGTCACTTCTACGAGGCGTACTTGCGTGGGAACGCCCACCCTACATACATTATACCTGATGCAGGTATAATGTAGCGCAGGGGTTTACAAAGTGACGCATCTGCTTAGATGCATCACTTTGTAAATAGGGTGCAACAGGAGGCAGGTTTTACGCTGCCGATACGTTACAAAAAGTGACGCAATGGAAGTACAAAACTTTCGCAAGACCTCATAAATAAGGCTCTAAGGTAGTAGAAAGAATATTACGTACTATCACCATGAATATCTAAGACATCACAAGGCAGACTCTGTATCCCATCTTCAGGAACAGCCCACCAAAGCATGCATGAAATTCTATGAACTTCTGCCAGTACAGTGCATAAATCCTGCGCAAAACAAACATTATATTGGGGAACAAAGTTGTCATGTTATATGGTTGTCAGAAACTAATCCCTTCTTGCAGTGGCGTCACTAGGGTTGCTGTCACCCGGTGCGGGTAACTCACGGTGTCACCCCCTCACGACTTACCGCATAACCCTCCTCCGCTCTGAGTCCGCCAGTGGACACAGATGGCAAATAACGGGACCATACATAATCCTTAGTAACGTTTGTAAATTTAGTTCAAGAATCTTCACTATTATTTGAAGAGTGCACCACTCAGTAACTAACACTACCTGCCTGAGATTCCATAGTAGTAGCGCAGAGATACCTCTTTGGGGAGGATTCAGGCGCTTTACAAATTATAGTAACAAATTAAAGTAACATAACTCAACATGCTCTGCTAACCTGATGTGTGGACTGTACGGGGCACCTTTGCCTCAATATGTATGAATATACATGTGAACTCTTCACTTTAACATCCCTGGGAATAATTCTGCTGGCTGGATAGTTTATCAGAGCCTAGCTCTGCCTGATGAGGGGTGTCCCAGGAGAGGCCAGCCTGTGAGCTTTGGCCTCTCTGTTTACCGAAGGCCTTTAATGCCCTCCTCTTTTATGTTGCTATTTATTTCCTGATGCATACACTCTTTAATCCTCCCTTCATCCTCGGTCAGAAATAAAAGGGAATGTGCACTGCGAGTTCTTAGAAAAATGTTCTATTTTTTAATGGGATCCATTACTGGAATGGCATCGCGAGAAGTGCATGTGTAGTGTGCTAAAAAGCGGTGAATGACTAGCTGAATATTCCAAGCCTCATTTCGCTGTCTGTGGTATTTTGGACTGGTAACACCGCAGGGGTTGAGTTTTCCTTCATGCGGTATTACTGCATTACGCCGAGGTAGTTATCCAGGAATGGGGAGTGACCAGGTAATAATGTATTCTTTCCTTCATTCAGAGTTGAAAATCAAGGAATATACTGGATTTTCCTGCTCATTTCGCTAGATTTTCCATGTTGAAAACTGATTCGTGCCAAGATAATGTTTGTGCAGTAATGATCCTCTTGATTCCGGACAAACGCCTGACTGCGTGGTCCCGGGATTACCAGGGCAGTCAGACTGAGCTTGTGAGAATGTTCTCCATGGTGATTAGACAAGAAGCCTCTTGAGGAATGGAATCACAGAATCCACTTTTCCAAAGATGAGGCTGGTTGTGTTTGGCCACCCCCGATGACCACTATCTGAAAACCTCAAGTGACCAGTGAGATCATTAGCACTATTGCAGATAGGCCTGGTACTGCCGAGGGCTAGACTTGGTGTCCTCCCCTTACACTGACAACATTCCTTACCAAAAGGCCCCACTAATGAAATCTTATGCCCTCATTTTCTGGAAGCTCATCAGTCATAGTCCCCACCAACATGATTATCACCTCCAATAACTCATCCTTAAAAGTTTCCGAATCATAATAAGGCACTTTCAAAAATGAGTCTTAGGCTCCTGTCTCCTACCATCGTGGTAGAATATTGGTAGATGCCCCCATGTGTCCTGCAGTTAAAACACCTCAATCACTTCTGAACACTCTAATCCTCTCAGGACACGTCTCTCTCACCGTGACCGTCCGTGACCGACTTGACTGCCTCCGGACCCAAGAAGAAGTCTCAGCACTGTCCCAAATTTGAAGGAGAGGGAGACGAAAGAAAATGATGGCTGGCTGCTGCTGTGCTGGCACACATTAATTCTTTATTCTAGACAGCTAGGAGCAGTGCAGCACCGCACACACTCCCCTGCGCTGCCGTCTCGTCTCCTCCCTGGCGCGTGACCGCGACGCGTCAGAGGAGCTCACCACAGCGCGCGGGGGCTGTCCCTGGGCCGTCATTGGAGCGCTAAAGATTGATGGCCCTGGGACCCAAAGACTGCTGGGTACGCCGTGCATCTGCATCATCACCGACACCACCGGTGCGTGCGTGGTCAGTGGCGACGTGCTGCAGTGCACACTCACTGCACTGTGAGTATTTTTATTTTGTAAGCAGTGCACTCCTGGCGTGCAACGGTGCGCTAAGAGAAAGTTGTGGCGGCAAAATAAAAAGCACTGGCAGCAGGCAGCCGCAGCAGAGAGGTACTGTGAGGGTGCGAGGCTGGCTAACTAACCAGATTGGTGTCACCCCATGATGGGGTGACACCCGGTGCGGTCCGCACCCCCCGCACCCTCCTAGTGACGCCACTGCCTTCTTGTTTATTCGAGAAAGTTTCTAGTGACCTCTGAGCTAGCTGGCATTCACAATTAAGTCTAACATACTCAATAGAGACCTATTCGACTTCAGTCCTACTTCTAAACTATCGTTTATGTTATTCCAATGCGCAGAGCCTATTGGGAATATAGGAACTACACTACAATACGTCAGTATTTCTGAAATATCTGTAGGCGCAAAAGTGATGCATTGCTGGGTGTGTCACAAATGTGACACCCCTCCAGCAATGTGTCTTTTCAGATGGGGTAAGTCCCATGTGAAAGGGCTTGCGTCAATCGTACGCCTGCTGTGAGGCAGGCGTAAGATATTGACGCATTTGCACCCTAGATGTGGTGCAGTGAAATCTCGTAGATTTCACTGCGTCACTTCTACGAGGCGTACTTGTGTGGGAACGCCCACCCTACATACATTATACCTGATGCAGGTATAATGTAGTGCAGGGGTTTACAAAGTGATGCATCTGCTTAGATGCATCACTTTGTAAATAGAGTGCAACAGGAGGCAGGTTTTACGCTGCCGATACGTTACAAAAAGTGACGCAATGGAAGTGCAAAACTGTCGCAAGACCTTATAAATAAGGCCCTTAAGGTAGTAGAAAGAATATTACGTACTATCACCATGAATATCTAAGACATCACAAGGCAGACTCTGTATTCCATCTTCAGGAACCGCCCACCAAAGCATGAATGAAATTCTATGAACTTCTGCCAGTACAGTGCATAAATCCTGCGCAAAACAAACATTATATTGATTATGGCCTTTGAATTCCTACCATATTCTGCATGCCCTGCTCCCCTTATTCAAGTTCTACACAAAACTGCATTCCCTCTGATTCCTTTTCTATAAGCACTTGTGGGAACTGCCCAAGTGCCCACCGATAGCCCCGTTTTTCTCACAAACTGAATCGTGTTTCTGCAATCTGTCAATACCCTAGTCCTCCTCTACCCAATCTATTTACCCCATCAACTAATCACATGAACTAACAACCCCCTCAAGACCTTTGCAAGTGATCACATGCTAAGTAGGAAAAGCTTTGAAGGGTTTTTTATGAGAATATAATGCTAAAGTTACTTTAAAAAGGCCTCCAAATTAATCACTAAGCTTGGGTTCCTGAGTCGCATGCTACTCGCCTTCAAGAGCTTCAATGGCTCATTAGGGATAGTAAGCACTACATACATACAATTGCAATACAACACAACTCTGCCATTTCCATTTTGCTACTGATGGGCTCCGTAATGACAACGATTAGAAGGAAACTACAGGACTCTGCAGCCTTCATGCCCCCTGAGGTCACGGTATAGCTTAGGCAGTATTGTTTATCAGGGGGGGGGGGCGGGAGAAGGAAAAGTGAGTGGTCCTTTTAATTTCCTTGGTAATAGTATACAAAAATCAATGGGGGAAGGGATCACTTGTCCTGAGTAACCAGGGTTTTAGTTCTCTTGTTCGGTTTTGATTCCGATAAAAAAAACCCTCATTCATGTACCATGGCACAATAGGCGGTATATCTTGGTTCTCCCCCTTGTTATTATTAGCGATGTGACAGCATCATCATCGGGTTTAATTGTATGCTTCCTCCACCCGGAGGTAAACCACTGGTTAGTACAGTAGTGATTCAGTAATGAAAAAAGGGGAGTGGGATTAAAAAGGCTTCTTGACCATTTCGGTAGGTTTAATCAGTGTTTGGAAAAGAAAGCCTGGTTAAAAGAATTGGCGTGCGTAGGAAGTTGAATTATGGGACTTCCACACTGAGTTATGTCCGTAAAAAGGTCGACATGTTTCAGCCACGAGTTGCCCAGAGGGTCAAATTGGCTTTCTTCTGGACTTGTGAAATGTATGTATGTATGTATGTATGTATGTATGTATAGGCATTTATATAGCGCACTACTTACCCGGAGGGTCCCAAGGCGCTTCGACCACTGTGAAACCCTTCCTGGCTTCCCTGAGAGATGGTCCCTTAATGGGTATCTCCAGGGTGAGACCAGGCATCCCCGGCGGTCTAGTGGGGCCGTTAGTGAAGATGAGGCAAGCTAATGCCCAGAGTTGCCGAGTGTGATCGCTGATCAGAGTGGGCACCGAGGCGAGAGAATTATCGAGTCCGCTGACCCTGGTCCAGAAACCTGCCGCGCCGGGAGTCAAACCCTGGTCCCGGGCCGTCGTCTGCTCTCGGGTCTGCCGCCTCTAACCAGTGAGCCACACTACCTCACAATAGAGAGAAAAAAGAAAAAGTGTAGACCTGGAGTGTTAGGTCTGCTTCAAAGTATGATTTTTCTTGAAATGTAAAACAAGGCCTAAAAAGTACCTTTCAGGAGATCAATTATCGCCTCGTCGAGCTAGCTGAGAGGAATCGGACCTGCTCCTTTGCAGACGCTTGTTCTGTCTCTGCCTCTCAGTTCCCGGAACCACGGGTTCAAGAAAAATCATTCTTTGAATCAGATTTAACTTCCTACGCAAGCCAATTCTTTTAACCATGCTTTCTTTTCCAAACACTGATTAAACCTACCGATATGGTCACGAAGCCTTTTTTTCATTACTGAATCACTACTGTACTTACCAGTGGTTTACCTCCGGGTGGAGGAAGCATACAATTAAACCCGATGATGATGCTGTCACTTCGCTAGTAATAACAAGGTGGAGAACCAAGATATACCGCCTATCGAGCCTTGGTACGTGAATGAGGGTTTTTTTATCGGAATCAAAACCGAACAAGAGAACTAAAACCCTGGTTACTCAGGACAAGTGATCCCTTCCCCCATTGATTTTTGTATAGCTTAGGCAGTGTCAGGTGTGCTAAAAGCCATAGCTGACTTCATATGTTGCAAGAATCAGGAAAGAATGTGTACTGAACCAGTAAAGGTCTGATTGCGAGTGGGTCGTGTATTCCGACGCATGAGTAAACCCCTGTTTGAGCATGGGTCGGAATTATGAGTTGGGAGGTATTTAACATATCCGATAACTATGGGGTGCATTGCATACCTCACCCTTAGTTAAATTTAACTGGGAAAAAGCAGGCAGAAATTGCTATATCATGTGGATGTTGGCGCCTTAAACATCGAAATCTGCATGTTATTCCCCAGAAACTTGTAATAGGAGTTATTTATCGCACTCGATAAATAGCGAACCACCTGGTATAGTTATCTACCAGGTGTGATAAATAGCACCTATACTCTTAATCAGGACCAAAGTCTATTAAATACGATGTTCAGCCCCCTGTGTGCTGCTAATCACCTTGTTGTATATCCAAGCGGGTGGTTCACTTTAGAAGTGAAAGCTCTTTCTCTGCGAAGATGACGTCCCTAAAGTTTATTTTTATTCTAGTGTTCAACTGCACTTTGTAATATTGTAACGATTTTTATTAATCAAACAATAATCATTTAATTTTTAAGAGACAGGCCTTGGATAGCAGCTACTACTTCTTTCTAGCCTACATGTGACGTCGCAGGGCAGGGTATTAGTTTAACCAAGTCGAAGCCAGGTGGGACAGTAGGACAGCTAACAAGGGAATGCCAAGGGCATAGCTGTTGTACTGCCACTCGTCACTAGGTGGCACCATCCAATCATTTATAGTACATGCATTTCACAAGTTCCACCTTTGTATGGAGTAAGCCAGTACATGGGGTCAAAGTAGACGCAAGAGTAGGTATGAGTAATAACCAAACCTTAGGCGTCATTATTAGCCTAAATAAATAAAGTCTTTGATTAATAACCGTTACTAATCTCTCAGTGGAGCAACAGATTAACCCTCTGGTTTATTCAGGGTTGCGAAAACACCCTTCTGTGTCGAAATAAAAAACACACCCTCCCCCACCAGAATTACAAACTGGGAAGCCTTTGTACATAGCTGCACCAATGATTAAATTGATATAAAAAATAAATGCAGGTCTTAAAGATTTCCTTAGGAACCCCCTTGGATGCTGAGGCTTTCCGATTATGCGGCATAAGGCGGCACATTTTGAGATAGTATTGCTGCATTATTTTGTCTTTTTTTTTTACACTTGTGAACACTGCCTGGACATTGGTCGCACCTCCTTGGTATCAGTTTAACTCCCAAATATAGCAATAAGCAACAGAAAGGTGACCAGTCATCCTTTGCACCGGGCCTTCCACTGCAAGCCAAGCACCGGGCACTGAGTTTTTAGAAACTTTTCAACGTTTGAGCCAGAAGCAAATTTTATTTTTGTTAAAATCTGGAGATTATGCAGCAGATGATAGATTATGTGGCAAATGCGGCACATATATAATTATGCAGAATACACAGCAACCGCCCAATCGCATAATTCCAGTGGCCTTGGGTAAGAGCGGAATGTGGGTATGTCGCCGAGGGCCTTATGGGCAGGAATCACAGTTAGAGGAGCAGCCTGAGCCATAAGATGCCTGGTTCTCACCCGGTCAACATTTATTTACAATTTATTGGAAACTGTAACTTGGTTTAACCTCTTCCATGCTCGTGACGACCAGGAGCCGTCACGCGCCACAGTGGGCATCTGCGCAGGACGTACCCTGGCTGTCCGAATTCGCGCCCACTAATGAAAACTCCCGCACAGCGCGGAAATTTGGCACGCACAGAAGGGGTTAATAAAAAAGCTCCCTGCCGAACTGAAGAGCCTATACATAGCTGCCAAGTTTTACACATTCATGCCTGATGTACTGCTAGTGTCCAGGGTTTTTTCTTTGAAATCTGGGACTTTTTGTCCCATTTCATAATGGAATAAACAAGACCACAAGCCCCAGAATCCAAAGAAAAAAACCTGGACTGGAGCACCACATCACAGATGGACCGCGAGGTTTCTTTATTGAGTTCTATAGTTGCCTAGGACCAAATGGATCAACCTATTTTGCATTCAGAACCGGTGCAAATCACTACATTTGTGCGTTTTCAAATGCAAAATAGCATTTCAAGATGTATGAAAGGCTTTAGCAGTGCATTTTAGGTCATCGCCATTTCTTGCAATTTCCTAAAATTGCAACTCCAAGTAGGGGATCGCAATTTGCAATTCCCTAAGCACATGTATCAAGCATTTCCTAAAAGCAAACTCATCATTTAGGAAATGTCACTACCATGGACTCCAAGTTGATGGTAAGAAAGTGTAATTTTAATTTTTTTACAAAAAATGCCTTTTTCAAAGTGCCATGTAGTCGGGCCTTAAGCCCCTCGGAAGCCTTGGTTTTGCATTTCCTAATTTGGAATTACCAATTAGGTAATTGTAAATTAGATAATGCAAAACCATTCACACCTATAGGCCTTTAGGCTCATAGGAACAAATGTAGTAACATTTCTTCCACACCATTTTGCATTCCCTAAATAGCGATTACCTAAAATTCGCTATGTAGGGAATGCAAAATGGAACTTTGATACATGTGGCACCTTGTCTTCTTTCTACCTCATGCCGCTTTCTTCCTCCACCCTGCATTTCATGTTTCTCTATTAGTCTGTTGTATTTATTTTAACCTTGCTTTCTTTCTTTGTTGCTCTTTCCTATCTTTTCCTTCTTCCTTCTTACCCCCTTTTCATGTGTTTCCTCTGTCTTGCTCGGGGTCAAAGTCTGATGCTGAAAAATAAGTCCTGGTCCCCAAAAATGAATGTTGATGCCCCTACCCGCAGCCACCAGTTTAGATGGCATACTGGTGTGGTTGGATTGCATAGATATAGGCATAATATTCTGATTTACCAGGTGAATTATGGCTGCCGGGATCACTATGATTGTGCAGTATGTAGGAGAGCAGTCTGGATTACGGGTGCGTGGAGCACTATGCTTGAACACTATGTAAGCTAGCAGCGTGGGTTACAGCTGCATAGAGCCCTGTTGTTGTACAGTATGTATTTAAGCAAGCAGTCTGGGCTGCAGATGCATAGGGCTCTGTGGCTGTACGCTATCCACGCAGTCAGCCTGGGTTACACCTGCATAGAGCCCCGTGGTTGTACACGGTGTAAGCAGCCATTGTGGAATAAAGCTGCATAGAGCCCCTTGTTGTGCACACACACATTCACAGGACCCTCAAAACATACACACATAAAACCCTCAACACACACACACACAATCTAATCCTCAAACACACACACACATAATCTAACCCTCACACACACACACACAATCTAACCCTCAACACACACACACACACACACACACACACACACACACACACAATCTAATCCTCAAACACACACACACACACACTCTAATCCTCAAACATACACACACACAATCTAATCCTCAACGGCACACACAATCTAACCCTCAACACACAGACACACACACACACAATCTAATCCTCACACACACACACACACAATCTAATCCTCAAACACACACACACTCTAATCCTTAAACACACACACAATCTAATCCTCAAAAACACACACACAATCTAATCCTCAAACACACACACACTCTAATCCTCAAACACACACGCACACACAAATCCTTAAACACAGACACAATCTAATCCTCAAAAACACAAGCACAATCTAATCCTTAAACACACACACACTCTAATCCTCAAACACACACACACAATCTAACCCTCAACACACACACGCTCTAATCCTTAAACACACACACACACACACACAATCTAACCTTCAAAACACAGGCCCACACAATCTAACCCTCAACACACACACACACACACACACACACCACACAATCTAACCCTCAACACACACACACACACACACAATCTAACCCTCAACACACACACACACACACACACAATCTAATCCTCAAACACACACACATAATCTAATCCTCAAACACACACACATAATCTAGTCCTCAAACACACACACACACACACACACACACACACAATTTAACCCTTAACACAGACACAATCAAACCCTCAACACACACACACACAATCTAATCCTCAAACACACACACACACACACACACAATCTAACCCTCAACACACACACACAATCTAACCCTCAAACACACACACACACAATCTAATCCACAAAAACACACACACACAATCTAACCCTCAAAACACACACACACACACACACACAATCTAATCCTCAAACACACACACATACAATCTAACCCTCAACACACACACACACACACAATCTAATCCTCAAACAAACACACACAATCTAATCCTCAAACACACACACACACACACACACAATCTAACCCTCAACACTCACACACACACAATCTAATCCTCAAACTCACAAACACAATCTAATCCTCAAACACACACACACACACAATTTAACCCTCAACACACACACACACACACACACACAATCTAGCCCTCAAACACACACATCCCATCTAACCCTGAATAACACACACACAATCTAATCCTCAAACACACACACACAAATTAACCCTCAACACACTCACACACACAATCTAATCCTCAAACACAAACACACAATCTGATCCTCAAACACACACACACAATCTAACCCTCAACACACACAAACACACACAATCTAATCCTCAAACACACATACAATCTAATCCTCAAACACACACACTCACACACACAATCTAACCCTCAACAAACACACACACACACACACAATCTAATCTTCAAACACACACACACACACAATCTAACCCTCAACACACACACAGACAATCTAAATCTTCAAACACACACACACACAATCTAACCCTCAACACACACACACACACACACACACACAATATAATCCTCAAACACACACACACATAGTCTAATCCTCAAACACACACAATCTAATCCTCAAACACACACACACAATCTAATCCTCAAACACACACACACAATCTAATCCTCAAATACACACACACACAAACAATCTAAACCTCAACACACACAATCTAATCCTCAACACACACACACAATCTAACCTTCAACACATACACACACACAAGCTATTCCTCAAACACACACACACACACACAATCTAATCCTCAAACACACACACACACACACAATCTAATCCTCAAACACACATACACACACACACACAATCTAACCCTCAAATACACATACACACCCCAACCCCCCTACCCAAACACAACAGAATGCTACTTCCGCTGGCGGCCGGGCCGCGCATTCATCATTAAACCGCTGTGCATTGATTTACATTTAGCTAAAGGCCCCTGGGGCGGGGGTCAAGCAGAGATCTCTTTATGTTGGCATCAGCAGTGCGCACATTTAATTACACGCAGTGCTTTAAATGGGGAAAAATTAAGTGCAGATACTCATCAAATTGAGCTAGGGGGCGTGGCAAGGGGCGGAGGGTGGGGAATGATTATATAAAGACACTACTGCCATCTGTCAAGTCATCATTTTGCCCTTGAATTGCACTTATCAATAGTATCACACTGCCTGCATGTGCAAATTACCTCTGCACAAGGGCATGGCATATGTATACAATTAATAACCTGTCTCCTACTATGCCCCTTTCAACTGTGTAAGCCGCCCATTGCATTTAAAGGGACATGTCAGTTACAGCAGTTTCAGCACACTCCAAAACACATGATAAATGTATGAACATAAAGTGGTTAATTCCTCACAAAAAAAATTAAATAACGGCCAAACAATGTGTTATGCTTTAGTTTCTGTGTTGTTTTTATATTTACAGGTTCAGTTCTTATTTGTTTTATTAGGTACAACATTCATACATTACCTTGCCCATGAGCATGTGCTCACACACAGGCACAGGAACAAGTAGACATGCACACACAAAACATTCCTCACATTTTGTTTAAAATACCTTCACTTAATGTCCCGATGCTCTCTGTCGCTTCCGCACTCTCACACAAAAGCAGACATTCACTGACACAAAAGGCTCACAACAGAATTAAAGGCGTTGTTTGCAATTCCTACCTCCCACGGCTTTCTTCTTGCAGACTTTTAGCCAGTTGTCTGGACTTTAATTGCCTGCGCCATTTCACACCTGTGATTTACAGTGCAGGGTCTGATGGGACCCTGTCACTCACAGCGTGATACTGAGCTTGCTCCCCTGCCACATTAACAAAATGTAAATGAGCCGCTGCTGAATGATTCAGCAGCGGCTCGGCACGTGGCTACGAAGGCGCTTTGGCTGAGAGTGGCGTTCAGACAGCCACATCCTCAGCAGCACAAGTACCACTGAGCCTACCAGTCATGAGTACCGGTAAGCTCCGTGGCAATTACAAAGTGCTGGTACTCAGGAGTTTAAAAATAAAAAGTGTTGGTACTCAGTACCGGTGAGTACCGGCCCATTTAAAGCACTGATTACAGGTATTAATCACATTAGATGATGGTGGGGGGGAGCAACAGCCCCCCGCGCATGCGCGTCACTGACACCCAGGACTCTAGCGAAGAAGGATGGACACACCTGGGCCGGTCCATTCTACCCCCCTCCCCCCCACCGACCAGGACAGGGATCCTTTCAAATTTTGGGGTGTCTTTGAGTGCA